>NC_092879.1:41496586-42215336 GCF_028372415.1 Notamacropus eugenii | reverse complement strand
AAGGCAAAGAATCAAGGCTAAGAACTAGATCTCTCTGATGTGACCTTTAACAAGCCTGTGGCTCCCTGTTTTAATTCCTTGCCTGAGATTAATGATCAGGGTAAAAAAATCTCTTTCTTGATATATCTTTCAAAGAATCATGTAAAACTTTGACATAGGCATGAAAGGTACCTTGGCAGAGGAGAAAATTTAAGATGTCATTTTCCTCTACTGAAATCAAATTTTTTTTATAATTAAAAATGATAAGTGCACGCAGTTTTATATTCTCTACACCTTTCAATCAGCTGTGTAGTGGTACAGATATGGTCGACTCTGGAATATTGCTTTCAATAACCTGTCTGTTCCCATCTAATACCTTATTCAGTATGTCCTAAGTGCATATGCAGATTATTCTTTTTAAAAATTCTTGTATGGCTTGGAAAATAAGTATGTGGACCAGGAAGTTATTGATAGTCTTTCATTTACCTTTTATTTTGGTAATGAAGTTTTGCCCTGAATTAGTTTGCCAGTGTACTTTGTAAAAATAAATTCCTTTACTATCCCCTCCTTGATCTCAAAGTTTTAGGCATATCTTGGTTCACATAGCTAGAAATAGAAAAGGGTTAAATGTATGTGTCCAATTATTTCATAATTGTTTAAGAAAATGCACAACAAAGTTGAAAAAAAGAACACACTGAAACATCACATCTTGGTCTACAGAGCAAGGGAGAAACTGGAGTCTTGCATCACAATTTCTCTCCATTTTTTGCTTTCATTTTTTGTGAATCTTATTAGCCATGATTGCCTTGGTATCACTATGGTGACAGCAGAGCAGAGAGCACAGGGAAAGTAAACAGAGGGATGAATGTTCAAAGTATACATATAGATAATTTTATTCTCTTTTCCTACCTTTAATCCATGTTCCATTTTTATTTTTTTCATTTACTTTTCAATTAACAATTTATTTTCTCTCTTTTCTCATTTAAAAGAAGAAAAAAAGAAAAAAAACCCTTGTAACAAATAATAAAGGTCAAGAAAATTGAATTCCTGTAGTCACATTTGTCTCATTTTTCGTCTTGAATCCTTCCTCTCTCTGTCATGATAGATGTAGCATACACCATCACTGGTCCTCTGGATTCATGATTGGTCATTATGTTGATTAGAGTTTTTAAGTAACTCAAATTTATCTTTGTAATGTTATTATTATTGTATAAATTGTTCTCCTAGTTCTGTTCATGTCATTATGCATCAGTTCATACAAGTCTTCTGAGGTTCTTCTGAACATATTCCTTTTAAAACTTCTAATGGCATAGTAGTATTCTATCACATTTATATGCTATAATTTTGAAGTTTTCAATATAGCAAGGAAACATAAATTGTTCATAATTATTTGAAAATGTTCCACTTTAATAATTAAGAGATACAGATTAAATCAACTCTGAAGTACCACTTCACATTCTAATAAAGTGACAGAAATGACTAAAAACTAAGAAATTTACTGCTAATGAGTTTGTGATGAAACAAGTACATTCATTCATTGTTGGTGGAATTGAAAGCTTGTGGAATCTCTTTGGAGAGTGACTGGGCAGTAAATGTAACAGTAAAAGTTACAAAAACAAACATATTCTTTAACCCAAACACCTCATTGTTGGATATATCCACACAAAGTGTTATTGAAAAGACACATGAAGAGCTATCTGGTCAGAGATTCTCACAGTGGTATTAAATGAAGTTGAAAACTTAAAAAATCCTAGAAATACTCTAAATATCCAACAAATGGGAAATGGTTGAATAAATTGTGGTAAATTATGGTAATGGATGCAATTAAGACCAATAAGTGTGAGGAATGGAAAGAAATCTAGAAAGATATTTATGAAATAATGCAGTGCAAAAAAAAAAAGAGAGGAAAAAGCAGAACCAGAAATTAGAGACTGTGTAAGAGGAACAGTGAATTAGAATGAATGGATAAACAAAAATCCCAATGAGAATTTAGAGAGAGTGACTGAAAAATTATGATGACACTTGATGCTTTTGAATTCATCTAAATATAAATAAGTTAATAAACAAGTTTAGTTGGTTATATTGATGTTCAATGTTAAGTTTTTAATAAAACATTTAGTTATTTTCAAAGGAAAGTAAGCAAAAGGGAGCTAGAGCCTGAACTAGAATTTGTTTTTCCGAATGGTAATTCACAAATTCATGGCAGACAGAGACATTTTTTTTTTGTCATTGAGTTTCCAGCAAATATTATATTTCTGGTACACTTGCCTGGACCCTGTGAGTGTTATGGCTGCTCACACCTCTGAAGGATAATCAGCCTAAGTACAAGAGACAGGCTGGAATGAGAAGAGTAGCCCACATTTTCATATTGCTTCACAGCCATAAGAGTACTTCATATATGTGTGTGTGTGTATATGTATATATATTATATATATATACATACACACATATACATACATATATACACATACATATGTGTATGTATATATGTATGTATATGGTTGGATCATCACAGCAGCCTTCTTGGATGGGGAGTGCACATTTTATTTCCCCCATTTTATTGATGTGAAAACTGGGGCTCAGAAACAGGAAATGACTTGCCTAAGGATGTACATTTAGGAGGTAGCTGTGGTGAGACAGTCTCCTTACACCAGAGGGCAGTGTTCTTTGTTTTCTATTGCTCTAACTACTAAGGAGGGAATCATAGTTAGTCAACTCATGCATCTTGTTTCTTTTAAGTCTATTTCTCTGACTAATTGTGTTGATGTATATGTGTGTGTATTTGCACACATATATCATAGTCATTCTCAGGATTGTTCTCCAAAGCACGTGGTATGGTTAGTTGTGTGCACAAGGTCTATGGAGTTTGCAAATTGAAAATCAATAAAGCTGGAGCGTCCAATTTTTATCACTTGAACTCATGTTAAGAATGTATTATTTCTCTCAGATATTAAGACTGTTTGCTTCACTATCTTGGAGTAAGGGTTTTGTCCCCCTCAGAAGGAGAGCTTTTTCCCCTCCTCATCACTGACCAAGGTGTGGTTGTTTTTATTTTCCTCATCACAAAGCATTAATAAAACCCTGGGGTAATGAATAGAATGGCAGAGTAGGAGCCTAGAAAGCCAGGGTTCTAGTCCCACTAAGACACATAATAGCTAGCATACAGATTGTGTGATTCTGGGTAAATTTTACAAGCCTCACAACCAAAGTTTTCTCATTTGCAAAATGGGTACAATTAACAGCTCCTACATCATAGAACTCTAATGAATGACACTGTATACCTTTACCTATGTAAATGCGAGTTATTATTAATTTTGTTATGTTACACAAATCCAAGACATCCAGTAGTATAAAACAGTATATAAGCTAATGCAAAGTATTTAGAAAGAAACCTTGTGTAATGTATAGTGCACTGGATTTTGAGTCAGAGGGCCCAGGGGAAGTAACATGATATAATGGAAAGAACCATATCTTTTCCTGCTGAGCTCGAAGTCATAGGACTTGACTTAATATTCTGATTCTGGGGGGTGGAGCCAAGATGGCAGAAGAGAAGGACAGACCTCTTCTAGCCCTACCCCCAAAGCCCATAAAATACCTGTGAAAAATGACTCTAAACAAATTCTAGAGCAGCAGAAGCCACAAAATGACAGAGTCAAAGAGATTTCTACCCCAAGACAGTCTGAAAGGCCAACAGGAAAGGCCTATCACCCTGGACTCAGGGTGGAGTGCAGCTCAGCCTTGGCTGTGCAGAGCATCAGGGGCAGGCATGGAGGAGGCAGAATCCAGAGTAGCAGCTGCATTTCTGAGATTTCCCACCCCATAAACACCAAAACAGCTTCAAAGGTCAGTGAGAAAGCTCTTTCAACTGGGTGAGAAGGGAGCAGGATCGGGCCCTAGCCCCAGTCCCCGTCCCCAGGGTGGTAGAAGTCACTGAGGCATTGCCTCCATTTTTGGAGTCCTAGACCTTAACACCCTGGGGGAATCATTCAGCTGATCTGGGCTTCAGCCCTGAGTGACGGTCCTGGGGTGAGGAAGAGCGCCGGTATGGTGGAGCTGGTGGAGACTCTGGAGAGGGGATCCTACTCACAGATTCTGGGCAGAGGAGGGTTTGTGGTTTCTCCCAGACCAGAAAACAGGACAGGAGAGGAGTAAACTCCTCTACCTTGATTGTGCCACCTTGGAGTGACTGAGAACTTTCAGGTCCCTAGACCCTCCACTTCACAAAGGATTCAAAATTCAAGTAACTGGCTGGGAAAATGCCCAAAAAAAGGGAAAAAAATAAGACTATAGTAGGTTGCTTTCTTGGTGAACAGGTATTTTCCTCCATCCTTTCAGAAAAGGAAGAGAAAGGCATACTATCAGTGGAAGATATAGAAGTCAAGGTTTATACATCCAAAACCTCCAAAATAAATGTGCAATGGTCTCAAGCCATGGAGGAACTCAAAAAAGCTTTTTAAAATCAAGTAAGAGAGGTGCAAGAAAAATTGGGAGGAGAAATGAGAGTGATACAAGAAAATCATGGAAAGCTAGTCATCATCTTGCTAAAGGAGACCCAAAAATTGCTGAAGAAAATAACACCTTTAAAACTAGCCTAACTCAATTGGAAAAAGAGGGCCAAAAATCCAATGAGGAGAAGAATGCTTTCAAAAACAGAATTAGCCAAATGGAAAAGGAGGTCCAAAAGCTCACTGAAGAAAATAGTTCTTTCAAAATTAGAATGGCACAGATGGAGGCTAAGGACTTTACGAAAAAGCAAGAAATCACAGAACAAAGCCAGAAGAATGGAAAAATGGAAGATAATGTGAAATATCTCATTGGAAAAACAACTGACCTGGAAAATAGATCCAGGAGAGACAATTTAAAAATTAGGGGACTACCTGAAAGCCATGATCAAAAAAAGAGCCTAGACATCATCTTTCATGAAATTATCAAGGAAAACTGCCCTGAGATTCTAGAACCAGAGGGCAAAATAAATATTGAAAGATTGTCTTGTAGGCAGAGAATATTGTATGCAAATTGAGCATTAGTCCTGGTAATTTTTGGTATGCTCTGGGAGAGCTGAATGAATGGGAGGCATTCTTTCTTTCTTCTTTTTTGTACAGTGCGCCATGACAAAGGATGGAGAGAGATGTTCCCTTGGAAGAAACCATCCTATCTTATCTTGTAACCTAGATTGTGCAGGGGTCTAAAGAGGCGGGAACTGGATAAATGAGGTGGTATTGAAAGCAATATTCGTTGTGTTTTCTATTAAGGCCTAAATAAACGTCTTCATCTCTATCTCGTAAGAGTCCCGTTATTCCTTTAAGGTGCATGTCTGACCCCATACTCTGCATGGAAGCTTTCCTGGTCCCCCGGCTGTAATTGTTGTCCCTCCCAAACTGCTGTGTACATAACTGTTTTTTATTATTTATTTATATTTTCACTTTATGCTTATTCTGTTTGTATTGATGTAATACTTGTTATTTCTGCCATTAGAATATAAACTTCTCACAAGTTGTTGTTCAGTCATTTTCAGTGCCTCTTTCTGAGTCCATTTGGGGTTTTCTTGGCCAAGATACTGGATGTGGTTGGCCATTTCCTTCTCATGTTCATTTTACAGATGAAGAAACTGAGGCAAACAGAATAAAGTGACTTGCCTAGGGTCACACAGTTAGTAAGTGTCTGAAGCCAGATTTGAACTGAGGAAGATAAGTCTTCCTGTTCCAGGCCTGACACTTTCTCCATTGCAGCGCCACCTAGCTGCCTCATCTTGCAAGTAAGAATGTTTCAGTCTTTGTATTTGCACCCCACTAGTGATGACTTCAGTTTCTGGAACATAGTAGACGCTTAATCAATGCTTATTGACCCACTGAAGACAGATGAGTCAGCCAATGCTACCATTTTCTTCAGCATACTAGATAAGGAAGTAAAACTATTCTACCAAAGCCCCATCACCAGAGAATCCTATTGCATCCCTCCCAGCTGTTGTTTGAGACTTACTGCCAGTAGGATGATTTTTAATGACCAAAGATTAATAATGAAAAAGGTAATTGTTTATTACAAATATTTTATTGTTGTTTTCCCCTCCCTTGGGAGCGCTGGGATAAATGCCATAAATGCCTAGCACTTGGAATGAAATAACTTTAAGTATCCATCTTGCTCTTCCAATTGCTTGCCGTTACCCGGAGGGTCTGGTTACAGAAGATTAGATATAAATACCTGAGCCATACATTTGACATTCTCAAGCAGCCTATTAGGGATGAACTGTGAAAACTGGAGATAGCTTTTGATGATAATTGGAAGATGTTTTCCTTGAATGATGTAAGGCCCTTGAGAGTGCTTGAATTACTTCTCTGTAATTTTGTTATAAGATTTAATGCTATTTATTTAAGTTAAGGTTTATTGCTCCTGAATATATTTTCCTGGGCCTCTCTGTCAAAAGATTTATACACTGTACTGCCATATTCCCAGGCAGAAATTTTTTTAAAAATAATCTTTGAATCTCATTATTCATTTAGGTCTGCTTGTTATGTCTCTTTGAAAGGATTATCTCCCCTGACGTGAGTAAGAAACAAGGAAACTCCCTTAGTGTTGTTAAGGGAGAAGAATTGGGGGTAGGTGGGTCAGACAGAGAAATGCTTTCCCATTCATTTTACTCTTCCACAGTGTACCACGCCTAGTATTTCCATCTCTGCTCATGAATCTGTGCCCCACAAAACGACTTATATTTGTACTTTCGCACCTCCCACCACACTCTGTAATAACCCTGTTCTCTAGTGTTGTTTCTCTACTCACTGTTGACCCCATTCCTGCCCCCTCTACTGTATTCTATCCCATCTTGTTGCCTTTACTCCCAGGATTCCTTTGCCTAGGGTGCCCTGCCATTTCCTTTACAGTGACTGGAATTCTGACCATTTTTGAATAATGGTCCAACTCTATCACCTTCTTCTGCCTTGAAAGCTTCCCTGTATTCCCTGTAAAATCTGAGGCCTATTTTTGTTTTATTTTGCCTCCATTGTGTTATGGTGCCTCCACACATACAGAAACACCCTGGTTATCCATAGTTCATGCTTCTTATAACTTTTGTGCTTCAACAGACTCTCCCACCTCATGCCATTTAATGCCCCAAATAGCACCCATAATGCCATTGCCCTAAAATCATGGACTTTATTAGGTCATAGGAACAAGTATTCCATGTTGAAAGGGGCCTCAGAGGCCTCCTCTGTCAGGATGTGGGTAGCATCCTGAAACCATGGTTGTTGGTCTCTATTTTAAGTTTGCCAGGCAAGTGATTCTCTTATCTCTTCTCACTAGCTTATCTTGATGTTTGATCACCCTCCCTGTTAGATGATTCTTCATTCATAGCTCCACTCAAACCTGTTTCCCCATGCTCTAGTTTCATTTGAGATGGATAACAACTTCAAAGCAAATAGAGTCCCTATAGTCCTTTCTTTGCTTAGGACATGGGATTCTGGCACAAGACTTTGTTCAAGTCAGGATTTGCTTTGATCTCTGCCCCTCTTTGTCTTTGAATGTGGACAAGACAGAGATAAAACGGTTACTTGTTGACTGGAAGGGAAGCAACAGAAACAAATAAATTTGAACTTGGTCTTTCTTCCTACTTCTGTACTTTGGTTTAATAGTTTAAAGTTTGGGAGAATTGAGAAATGCATCTTTGCTGGCAAAGTATTTTGTGAAACACTAGATCAGGCCAGAATGGGAAACAGTTCTGAGGTGATGCTTTTCACAAATTACTGCTGTTAACCTTCAAATTCCATCAAATGAGACAATTTTTTGGTCTTTGAACTCTGACACAGATTTGGTGGGCAATTATTGGGAGTGAGAAAAGATATTTTCTGGAGGGTAGATGTTTGTAGGTGTTTATCTACCTTAAATCCTTCTTTTAACACTAAAATATAGTTGGTATTTTTTTAAACCCTGTCAGGCTCTGAAAGAGCATTCCGATTTCTAGGTATTTTTATTGTATGCTTTTATATTCTTAACTAGTGTAACTTAAAAAGTTCAGCAGCTAATATCTGCCTTGTAAAATATTTCCCAAAGGGCAACTTTGAAACAAATGGCCCAGAACCTTAGGATATTATCAGCTTTCCTTGGCCACATATCCGTTTCATAAAGGTTACCAATGTTATTTAAGTTAATGTACAAATCCCTTGTTTTATCCACAAAAAGAAGCAACACTAATAATCCTCAGTCCTCTAATATGAGAGGTAAGTTGATGTTTTTTTAAAAAAAAATTGAGTAACTAACACCTTACCAAAGTGATTTCACTTGCATTATCTCAAATGGTCCTTGTAACATCCTCTCAAAATTCACAACAACACTGTGATCTTTAGAGGATATATTATCCCCATTTTGTAGATCAAAGAACAATCAGAGAAGGGGAGAAACATGTCTAAGTTGACGTGGTTTTTAAGTGGCAGACCTATGTTAGATTAACAGGTCTCCCAGGAATGCTTGAAATCTGAGATTCTGCAGTTCCCAAGCTTGAGCTTCTTTCTTTTAACCCTTAATGTAGTGCTCTTTGAGTCAGCTGGTTGGCTTAATGGGTAGACTGCTGGGCCTGAAGTCAGGAAGACCTGAGTTCAAATCTAGCCCTAGACACTTACCAGGTGTGTGACTCTGGGCAGGTCACTTAACCTTCAACTACCTTAATCCACTGGAGGAGGAAATGGCAAACTCCTTGAATATATTTGCCAAGAAAATGCCATATAGGGTCAGGAAGAGTTAGACTTTAACTGAGTGACTGAACACTAATAGTACATTCTAGTGAATGAAAGCCTACCTCATAGTTGATTGTGAATGAGAGATCCTAAGAAATATTTAAAAATCAACACATCATAGGTTCAAAGAGGGGTAAAGTGAGGATGTTCCTTCTCTCTTTTATCATTTGACATAATTACAGCGATGGTAACTCTCCTGTTGCAGCTAGGTGGCTCAGGGAATAGAGTGCTGGGCCTGTAGTCAGGAACACCTCAGTTCAGATCTGACCTCAGAAACTTAATAGCTCTGTGACCATGGGTAAGTCATTTAACCTCTGTCTACTTGAGTTCCTTCAACTGTAAAATGGGAAAAATAATAGCACTTACCTTCCAGGGTTGGTAGGATCAGGTGAAATAATATTTGTAAAGTGCTTATCACTCAATAAATGTTTATTCCTTTTCATCTTTATAGAAATAAAAGAGAATTTACATAATTAGTGAAGTAGCCACTAACTCATAGCTAGATCATGCTAATATAATTAAAAATGATGATATTGTTTTAATGTATAGATTTAATAAACACATCATGGTCTCGAGGTTATGTTATAGAATTAGGAAACATGAGAATGAAATTTATGCGGCAGAGTGAAAAGTGTAGATTCACCATAGAAGCAATTTTTTTAAAAATTAGGAATTAAGGAATAATAATATTCTTTTTTTAAGTTCCTTTTTAAAATTTATTTATTTAAATTTTAACATTCATTTTCACAAAATTTTGGGTTCCAAATTTTCTCCCCATTTGTCCCCTCCTCCACCCCAAACCACTGAGCATTCTGATTGCCCTTATCACCAATCTGCCCTCTCTTCTATCATCCCTCCCTTCCCTTGTCCCCATCTTCTCTTTTGTCCTGTAGGACCAGATAACTTTCTATACCCCATTACCTGTATTTCTTACTTCCTAGTGGCAAGAACAGTACTCGAGAGTTGTTCCTAAAACTTTGAGTTCCAACTTCTCTTCATCCCTCCCTCCCCGCCCATTACCTTTGGGAAGGCAAGCAATTCAATATAGGCCATGTCTGAGTAGTTTTGCAAATGACTTTCATAATAGTCGTGTTGTGTAAGACTAACTATATTTCCCTCCATCCTATCCTGCCCCCCCATTTCTTCTATTCTCTCTTTTGATCCTGTCCCTCCCCAAGAGTGCTGACTTCAGATTGCTCCCTACTCCCATTGCCCTCCCTTCCATCATCCCCCCCACCCTGCTTATCCCCTTCTCCCCCATTTCCTGTATTGTAAGGTAGGTTTTCATACCAAAATGAGTGTGCATTTTATTCCTTCCTTTAGTGGAATGTGATGAGAGTAAACTTCATGTTTTTCTCTCACCTCTCCTCTTTTTCCCTCCACTAAAAAGTCTTTTGCTTGCCTCTTTTATGAGAGATAATTTGCCCCATTCCATTTCTCCCTTTCTCCTACCAATATATTTCTCTCTCACTGCTTAATTTAATTTTTTAAAAATATGATCCCATCCTATTCAATTCACTATGTGCTCTGTGTGTGTGTGTGTGTGTGTGTGTGTGTGTCTGTAATCCCACCAACTACCCAGATATTGAAAAGTTTCAAGAGTTGCAAATATTGTCTTTCCATGTAGGAATGTAAACAGTTCAACTTTAGTAAGTCCCTTATGACTTCTCTTTACTGTTCACCTTTTCATGCTTCTCTTGATTCTTGTGTTTGAAAGTCAAATTTTCTTTTCAGCTCTGGTCTTTTCATCAAGAATGCTTGAAAGTCCTTGATTTCACTGAAAGACCATTTTTTCCCCTGAAGTATTATACTCAGTTTTGCTGGGTAGGTGATTCTTGGTTTTAGTTCTAGTTCCTTTGACTTCTGGAATATGATATTCCATGCCCTTCAATCCCTTAATGTAGAAGCTGCTAGATCTTTTGTTGTCCTGATTGTATTTCCACAATATTTGAATTGTTTCTTTCTAGCTGCTTGCAATATTTTCTCCTTGACCAGGGAACTCTGGAATTTGGCCACAATGTTCCTAGGAGTTTCTCTTTTTGGATCTCTTTCAGGTGGTGATCAGTGGATTCCTTGAATGCTTATTTTCCCCTCTGGTTCTAGAATCTCAGGGCAGTTTTCCTTGATAATTTCATGAAAGATGATGTCTAGGCTCTTTTTTTGATCATGGCTTTCAGGTAGTCCCCTAATTTTTAAATTGTCTCTCCTGGATCTATTTTCCAGGTCAGTTGTTTTTCCAATGAGATATTTCACATTGTCTTCCATTTTTTCATTCCTTTGGTTTTGTTTTGTGATTTCTTGGTTTCTCATAAAGTCATTAGGCTCCATCTGTTCCATTTTAATTTTGAAAGAACTATTTTCTTCAGTGAGCTTTTGAACCTCGTTTTCCATTTGGCTAATTCTGCTTTTGATAGCATTCTTCTCCTCATTCCCTTTTTGAACCTCTTTTGCCACTTGAGTTAGCCTATTTTTCAAGGTGTTATTTTCTTCAGCATTTTTTGGGGTCTCCTTTAGCAAGGTGTTGACCTGCTTTTCATGCTTTTCTTGCATCTCTTTCATTTCTCTTCCCAGTTTTTCCTCCACCTCTCTAACTTGATTTTCAAAATCCTTTTTGAGCTCTTCCATGGCCTGAGCCCATGGAATATTTCTTTTGGATGTTTGGGATACATAAGCCTTGATTTCTACGTCTTTCCCTGATGGTAAGCATTGTTCTTCCTCATCAGAAAGGAAGGGAGGAGATATCTGTTCACCAAGAAAGTAACCTTCTTACTTTTTTCCCCCCTTTTCTGGGCATTTTCCCAGCCAGTAACTTCTGAGTGTCCTCTCCACACCCCCCACGCCTCCAGATCCACCCAGCCAGCACTTGGGGTCTGAGATTCAAATGCTGCTTCCCAGCCTCAGGACTTTTGGCAGGGGCTTGGCTGCCATTCAGTGTGAGATTAAGTTCAGGTGCTCAGGTGGGGTAGGGCCACCTCAAGAGGCTCAGTTCCCTCAGGGGGTTTATGCAGAGACCTTCAACAATGGATCCAAGCTTCTGCCTGCTTTGGGAGCCCTTGTCTGGGGCTGCCTCTGCTGCTGCCTCCCGTGTGGGCCTGAGTTATGGGGGACACCCCACTCCCCTCTTGCCAGCCAAAAAGACTCTCTCACTGACCTTTGGCACCTGTGGGTGGAGGGACCTGTGCTGACACTGGAGATTCTGTCCCTGAAACCTGTTCGGATCTTCTCCTTTGGGTGCCATGCAGCCAAGGCAGGGCTGGGTTCTGCTCCAGGTCTGGTGCTTGACAGACCTTTCGGGTTGGTTTTTCATGGCTTTCTGGAACAGAAATCTGGTCTGCTCCATTGTTCTGTGGCTTCTGCTGCTCCAGAATTTGTTGGGAGTTCTTCTTTACAGGTATTTTATGGGCTGTGGGTTTGGAGCTAGCATATGTATGTCTTTCTACTCCACCATCTTGGCTCCCCCCCAGGAATAATAATATTCTTAAACTTCAACCTGTCTTATAAAGTGTTAATCCTTAATTGTATGTGGTATTAGTTAAAAAGTAGAAAGTATTCCATGAAATGGATTAAACATGCAAGAATTGGAAGAGAATGATTCACTACTTGGTAAACTTAAGCATCTAAATTTCTGCAGGGTGTAGGGGGGAGGATGGTTTTACTATATGATAAGACTTGCTTGGAAAACTAGAAAGCAATTATCCATATATTAGTTTCAGACCAGTATCTTATACCATACACCTCAATAAACTTCATATCTATGCCTTCTCAACACACATCTTTGCATTATTGAACAGAGAAGAATAGGATTCATCCTTCACTGTAATGACTGGGGACAAACTCTTTTAAAGATACGAATGTGTGAATTTTTGTGTACAATTTTTTAACTTAAAAACTCTATGATAGTGAAAATATAAGCTGGTGCTTGAGTCTCCCCTGAAGTATATTATCAGAAGTCCCAGATAACAGCTAAGTTCCATTGTCCCTCCCATATGCTGTAAAATATGTTGTTGTGTTCGTCATTCGTTCTTGAAGAGGACCATGACGTCAAGGAAATGATGACATGACTTGCTCTTGACTTTGTTTTGAGTAAGGGAGGGCTGTGCAAGGTCACCAGCCTCGCTTTCTCCTCCTGAGCCATCTGGATCCAGTGACCAGATATTCATCAGAATGACTGGAGATGACCCAGATTGCAATGGGAGACCTTGGCCTTTTATTTGTATAGTATAGTTTTAGTGACCATGTGTATTACAATAGTTAAAGTTTTCTGAGAACAAATTCTTAACCAAGGAAGGGACAGAGGTGATCATAAAAGTAAAGGAAACAATTTTGATTAAATAATATTAAAAAGCTTTTTTTCACATTAAATATTACTGGTAAATGGTGGATGACTACATTATATAGGGAACTGACAGTGAGGCATAAGGTGAAGAATCATCCCTTATTAAATAGCTGGTCAAAGGATATTTACAGAGTTTTCAAAAGAATATTTGAGAAATATTAGTTACCATATCAAAACATGGTCCAATTTACTACTAGTATGAAAACGTCAGTTTTAGCAACTATGAGGTTTCACATTATACTCTCTAAACTGACAAAAATGATTTTTAAAGATGGGTCCTTTAAAATGTCCTTAAATGACTAAGAAACAAAATGATTATAGACGGGAGGCCACCAGGAAGTTGTTCCAGGGAGGCACTACTTCAACCTTGCTCTGGGGCCAATCCAGTCCTAGTTTTGTCACCTTTTAGGGAAAGTCAAACCTAACCCCCTTTGGGGGTACAGTGTGAGAGGGTGGGACTCTGATAGATATTGATCCCATCCCGGGAGGTTTGGTGAATTTTGGTGACTCCCAGTAACACTGATGTAGTGGGAGTCAATCTGTGAACTGATGTACCTGATCTGGCAAAAATATGAATTAGATAAGAAAAGTGATTCAACCCTGGTGAGGCATGAACCCAAGGACATTAAAGACAAAACAAAAGTTGCAACACGTAGGAAAGCATTCATAGCAACTCTTCTTGTAGTGGCCAAGAACCAGGGGCAAACAGCGCACACCCATCAGTTACGGAATGACTGAACATTCTTTACTAAAGAATGCAATGAAATTTTGCTATGCACCAAGAAATGAAAAGTATGAGGAATCCAGAGAAGCATGAGAAATTTGTATGTACTGTTTCAGAGTTTCCTAAAGTAGCATTAGAAGAACATCATCCCCAATGACTACAAATATGTCGATGAAAAGGTTGCTAAAAGTATCTCTACGATTGGAAAAAAAAATAAGAGATAGATTATAGACAAGGAAATATATCTCTCTCCTATCAACAGAGAGGTGGGGGTGCAAGTAAGACAGAACATACTGTATATCATCAGAAGCAGTCTTTTCTTGTATTATTTCTCCTTTGACTTTTTATCATAAAGAAGGGTTCAGTTTTGAGATGGGATGCATTAAAAAGTTCTTGAAAATATTTTTTAAAAAAATCACCTAAGTAATTTAAAAAATAGGAAGTCAACAATTAAGCAAAATGAAGTTGAAAGAAATCTGAAATGAAAAAAATCCAAATGATATACTTACCATCTAGATGAGCTGAAAAACTGACTTTTCTAGAAAGTCCTTATAATAAAGGCAGAGTTGATGAGCAACCATTTACCATCCAGTGATAGATTAAATACTGCTCAGTAAGTTTATTGTTCTATTGAATCTATAGTTTTTCTTTAATATAAAGGCTGATGTAATTTAACACAGTGTGCAGAGCCTTTTATTCCATTATGGATTTGCTACTGAATTATGAATTGTTTGGGGGGGGGGGAGTAAGTTGTTTTAAGTGCTCTAATTTAGTACTGAATTTGGACAGCCTATTGCGGGAGAAACATTTACATAAAATGTAGTCAGTTTCAATAAACAATAAACTGCGTTGTCTCATTAATACACGTCAGTTCAGTGGCACCATTATTTCCTCGCCTTCCCCAATCTCCTCTCCGTGAGCAGATCAGTTTCTATCTACTATCGGCTGAGAGGTAAAATATTTTTCTAGGGCTGATCCCTATTAGACTTCCTCTGAAGATGAACCTGGAAAACAGCTGGGAATATACAGCTGTACTTAGAAACAGAAGCCTGAATGTTCTGGTCTGGAAACTGGTTAAATGAATCTGCCATTTTGTAACTGAGGTCCAGTCCTGGGCAACTAGAAGGTTGGCTTCTGGAATTCTGGGGTACTTGGAGATGTTTTGATTTTGGTAGCATTGTTGGTGTGGTGAGTCCTCTTGGTGTAGTTAGTAGTCAAGAGAGGAGAAAGCTGCCAGTAAGGTATTACAGATTTATTGAAGGACGTCTATTCAAGAGAGGTAGTGGACAAAGAGATGGTGAAATTTTCTTCTAGAGTTGGGAAATTATTAATAGCTTATTATAAAATGCCCACTTATCTTTGTGTTCTACCTTTAAACATACTTACCATGACCCCCACATAAAACTAGTCCAATGCTCCCCCATTCATTGGCAGTAGCTAATTGACATGGTGGGTCGAGCATTGGACTTGGAGTCAGAAATACCTGATTGAGGTGCTCACTGATTGAGTGACCATGAGCAAGTTATTTAATCCCCCTCTAACTCACTTTCCTTATCTATAAAATGGAGATAATAATACTTGGCAGAATTGTTGTGAGGATCAAATGAGATAGCAAATTCAAAGTGCTTTAGAAACTTTAATCAAATGTATTAATGCTACTATTATTGTTATGAAGTCACGTAAGATCAACAAGCATTTATTAGGCTGTTCTAAGTACTAGGGAAACAGAGTCAAAGAAAAAGAATCCTTGTTGATGATAGGACTTCCCAATTTTCTTATCAGCCAAGGCTTCATTAGAGATGGTTCACACATCAAAATCATATTTGCGGAGATTGTTGATAACATTTATATAGTGTTGTAAGTTTTGCAAACTCCTTTAGATTTGTAATCTAATTTAATTCATAAACCATCTTCTTTCTACTATGCCAGAGGCTTATGTAGTGGCATAGTGGATAGAGCACTAGACCTTCAATCAGGAAGACCTGAGTTCAAATTTGTCCATGGACACTTATTGGTTGTGTGAACCTGGGCAAGTCATTTAACCTCTGTCTGCCTCAGTTTCCTCATCTGCAAAATAGGAATAAAAATAGCATCTCCCTTCCAAGGTTGTTTGAATCGAATGAACTAATGTTTGTAATGTGCCTATCTTGTAGTGGGTGCTGCCTAAATGTCTCTGTGCAAATTTGAGCCTAGGTTTGGTGAAGGCTGGAAATACGAGCCAAGTCGGTTGGAGAAGCTACAGTTCCAAAATATATTTTTTCTTGGGTCTTTTGGCTCAGGAGTTCATGTTATGGCAAAATTGCTTGATTTAGAGAGAGAGAGAGAGAGGACTTGGGATTGAATTCTGCTCTGCTACTTACTGGTTGGCTGATCTAAGGAAAGGCCTTCAAGGTCTTCTAATGCCCTTTAATTTTGGGTATAGACTTCCATCCATGCATTTTTGGAGAATTTCCAGTACCCTAAAGATTGTTATGGAGCAGCAACAGTCTTTGGAACCTTTATGGAGAAGGAAGATGTAAGCATCCTTCTATCTGCATGTGGAAAGAATCTCATGATATTACTATGTCATTCAAAAGACATGATTTTATGTTCGTCAGGAAATCCATTGACTTTAAAGTGATCACTGAAGTCCCTCCCAGTGCTCATCACCTGTGATTCCGTGGCCATGGGAGACAAGAGCCTTATAAAGCTTTAAATGTTTCTTGGTAGTCAACTTTGGGCAAGCCACTTCCACTCTCTGGACCTCAGTTTCCTCTCCTGTAAATGGAAGAGATTGGCCTTATTTGACCTTTGGAATCCTTTTTAACACTAGATCTATGATTCTCTTTGTGGCCTTGGGCAAGTTGCTTTCCTTCATTGGACCTCGATTTCCACCTCTGTAAAATGAAGCAGTGGGACTAGATCCAGACCTCTGAGGTCCCTCTCAGTTCTAGATCTAGAAGCCTATATGTGACCTTGGGCCAGTCTCTTCCCTTTCTTTAGGTCTCAGTTTCCTTCTCTGAAAAATGAGGGAATTAGACAATATGGCCCCTGAGGTCCCTCCTAATTCTAGATCTAGGATCCTAGGGTGTTCTGGATTGGTCATAAGCTTTGAATTTTCCAGACTGAACTCAAGTGATCTGTAAGCCCACAATTGGAGGTGAAGGTGACTGTGTTTTCCTGTTCTTCAGAATTATTCATTAGGATTTAAGCATAGTTTCTCCATTACCAGTGTTCTCATGGCATATCACTCCAGGCCCTTAGAGCAAACGGTAAGTGATCCTTGTTTTGTTTTGCTCCCTCTCCCTGTGCCAGGCAACCTGGTCTTATTGGAGATGGTCGTTTCCTAGAGGGAGATTGATGAAGTGCATTCCCTTAGTGGATGACATTGTAAGCAGCAGATGTAGGCATGCAGGAGAGAAACAAATCTTTGAACTCCCTCTTCTTCTCACGTACTTGAGGTTCTAGCCAAACTGATCTTCATCTCCCATCTCCTTACCTTTCCACAACCGCACCTTGTCCTCTGCCTCCCCCTGCCCCATGCCTGGAATGCCTTCCCTCCTCACTTCTATCTTCTTGTATCTCCCGCTCCCTTTAAGCTTCTGTAAAGGCCTTGCCTGATCCCCCCAAATATTAGTGTCCTTGTGAGCTCCATCTACCCCACAGATTTCTTCTCTCTATATGTATCATTGACTCTAGTAGAATGTAATCTCCTTGTGGGTAGGAACGATTTCCTAATAGCTGATAGTTAGCATTGTTGTAGCAATTACATGTGCCAGGCACATATACTCTTTCTATAACTATTATCTCATTTGCTCCTCATAGCAATTCTTGGAGGTAGATGCTATTATTTTCCCTATTTTATAGATAAGGATACCGAGGCAAACAGAGGTTAAGTGACTTACCCAGGGTCACACAGTTAGTGTCTGAGACCAAATTTTAATTCAGGTGTTCCTTACTCCAGGCCCTACACTCTATCCACTATGCTATGTGTAGCACAGTTATTTGGTTGTTTTAGTCATGTGGGATGCATCGTGACCCCATCTGGGATTTTCTTGGCAAAGATACTGGAGTGGTTTGCCATTTGCTTCTTCAGTTCATTTGACAGAGGAGGAAACTGGCAAAGAGGCTTAAGTGACTTGTTCATGGTTGTACACCGAAGTGGATTTGAGTTCAGGTCTTCTTGACTCCAGTCTTGGTGCTCTATCCACTGCAGCACCACCTAGCTACCATAGTTAGAATACCAAGCTAGTGCAGTTGGCATAGTATAATGGAGAGAATGCCCTTCTTAAAGAGTCAGAAAGATTTGTATTCAAATCAGGCCTCAGACACTAGTCACTTGGGTGACCTTGGGTAAATCATTTAACCTCTTAGTTTCTCATTTCCTCATCTATAAAACAACCTTACAACCACAAATCTATGATCCTCTGATTATTCCCCCTAGGACCAAACTAACCATGTGATTTACATAGGGAATTCTTAGTAAGAAAACACCTTCTGCCAATACATGTGAGCAGCTGTTCTGATACTTAAAGTCTTAAAGAATTGCCTAAAGCAGGGTGGCCAAACCCATGGCCTTAGAATGCTCCTCAATAAACTAATGAAATTGGGAAATGGTTAATAAAAGAAGCAAAAATGCAGTAGAATGTAAATAATGTTAATATGTGGTTTTCTAAGTCGGTATGTGGTCACAGGGATCCATTTATATAGTTTAGTGACCCCTGTTGTTCTTTGAGTTTGATTCCTCTGACTTAGAGCTAGATTAGGTGACTTGTCCAGGGTCACTCAGGCAATATATGTCAAGGCAGGATTTGAAGCTAAGTTTTTCTGATTTCAAGGCCTCTTCTCTAACAATTTGGCCACACTGCCTTATACATAGTAGCCATTTAAGAAATGCTTGATGAATCCCTCTCATGAACCTTCAAAATTATTCTTATAAACTCTGCCCCCAACCCCTTGCCTTAGTCCTACAACCAGTGACTATGTTCCATGGTCCTAGGTTTGGGGTGGGAGTGAGTGGGTAGGTAGGAGGAAGCTTTTTTTCTGAATTTTGATTCCTCTAAAAACCATCTTTGTTGATGAAAGTGACGTCCTTACGTCAGTTGCCAAATAGAGTCTACCATTTCCAATATGAAAATCTTGGGTTATGGATTAGGAGAGAAATGTTGTGGGAAATTTAAAAATAGATTTGGCTTCTGAGAGCAGAATTTGGTACCAAGTGATACATGTTCCATATTTATCTCAAGAGTTTATCCTCAAGCAGATTGTCTGAGTATATGAATACACCCACTGTATACAATCAGAAATATTTTACTCTGGGCAATACTACAAAACATACTTTTAGAGGCAGCACAGAGATCAGAGGAAATGTCAAGGGTACAGTGGGCAGAATTGTAGATTGTCTGAGACAACGGAGTCCTGGGGGACTTTAGTTGCTCAGAGTAATACAGGTAGTTGGTGATGGACATTTATTAAGTGCCTACTGTGTGCCAGGCACTGTGCTAAATACTAGGGATAAAGTAGGAAAGAATATATATGTATATGCATATATATATATATATATTATATGTGTGTGTGTATATATATATACATATATATATATATATATATCATAAAAGAAAGATAGTCCATGCCCTCAAGGAGTTTACAATCAAACAGAGCAAGACAATGCACAAAAGGAAGCTGAAAGGGCCAGGGGAAGGGAAGGTCCTTGGCATGGGGGCATGATGGATTCCGGTCCAAACGAGTACAGCCATAGGAAATGAAGAGATGACTGGCCTGTGAGTCCTCATTATGCGGAGACTTTGGGAGGTGGTTTTTGCTCAGCCTTTCAGTCTCTGAATCAGAAGGACAAAGGGTATTGGGGGTCCTGATGATGTGTGAGCATCAAGACTGATGTGCTCTTGATGGATGAAGAGTTTTCTGATGATATGATTTCTAGGGCCATTATGTAGTCCAGTCCAAAGAGTAATACTAGTTTGAACAATACCTGCCATTTAGATGGTATTTTAATGTGTGCAAAGTGCTTTATATCCATGATCTCTTTTTGCTTGCCAGTACCTCTATGGGATAGGTATTATTATCCCCTTTTTACAGATGAGGAAGCCAAGCTCAGTGAGGTTCACTTATTACTAATGTGTTGTTAAATTAATCCCTTCTCTTCCCTGGCCTCAATTTCTTCTGTAAAATGAAGATATTGAAGTAGATGATCTCTGAAGTCCTTTTCAGCTATAGATATAGGAGCCCTGAACAACTCACATTACTTGTCTGTGCCCTAGTTTCCTCTTCTGTAAAACAAGGGAGTTGTACCAGTTGGCCTCTGAGGTTCCTCTCAGCTATAGAATCCTATAAGTGTAACTTTGGACAAATCTCTTCCCTTCCATGGGTCTCAGTTTCCTCCTCTGTAAAATGAGAGGGACTGGAATAGATGGCCTCGGAAGTCCCTTCCAACTCTCCACCTCATATCCTGTGATCAAAGCCTTCCTCAAAACACTGAGTACTCAAAATTATTTGCAATTCCATAGAGTGAGTATTCCTTCCAGTGATTCATTCATGGCCTCTCATTGTGTACAACTCTTATTCATATCTTTCCATAAGTTCCAAACAGCAGGTTGTCTAGTGGGCTAAGGGGCTTCCTCCCATTTTTTTACACCCCCAGGGTACTAGTGGAACACTTGTGTGGGGCACCAGTTAGCTCTTTGGTCACATGACCATCTCATGTTCTTTGTCTCTCTCATGTCTCTTTGCTGGCATCTTCATCTTATCATTAGTCTCAGAGCTCTTGTAGGAACCTTGGTAGGGGTGACACTTACCACCTGTCAGGTTTTTTCAGAGAGAGTATAAATGTGCATTGAATAACTAAGGATAATTAATCCCTTTCCTGTTCCCCTGAACTCCTGATGTCCAAACCTCAACCTGTAACTGAAAGGTCAAGACTGCTGCAGATACTATTTTTGATTTCTCTATGGAAACGAGGAGGTGAAGTCTGCCTGAGCTAAAAAAACTAAACGCTATTGCCTTGTTGAGTGTGTGCATTTGTGTGTGTACTATAGCCACGTAAGCCTTATTTTCTTTTTTTTTATTTAACTTTTAACATTTATTTTCACAAAATTTTGGGTTACAAATTTTCTCCCCTTTTATCCCCTCCCCCCACCCCAAGCCCAAGCATTCTAATTGCCCCTGTGACCAATCTGCTCTCTCTTCTATCCTCCCTCTCTGCCCTTGTCTCCATCTTCACTTTTGTCCTGTAGGGCCAGATAGCTTTCTTTACCCCTTAACCTGTATTTCTTATTTCCTAGTGGTAAGAACATTACAGTTGATCCTAACACTTTGAGTTCCAACTTCTTTAGCTCCCTCCCTCTCCACCCCTTCCCTTTGGAAGACAAGCAATTCAATATAGGCCAAATCTGTGTAGTTTTGCAAATGATTTCCATACTAGTTGTGTTGTATAGGACTAACTATATTTCCCTCCATCCTATCCTGTCCCCCATTACTTCTATTCTCTTATGATCCTTTCCCTCCCCATGAGTGTCGACCTCGGATTGCATTCTCCTCCCCATGCCCTCCCCTCTATCCTCCCCCCCATCCTGCTTGTGCCCTTGTCCCCCACTCTCCTGTATTGTGAGATAGGTTTTCCTATCAAAATGAGTGTGCATTTTATTCTTTCCTTTAGTGGAATGTGATGAGAGTAGACCTCATATTTTTCTCTCGCCTCCCCTCTTTATCCCTCCACTAATAAGTCTTTTGCTTGCCCCTTTTATGAGAGATAATTTGCCCCATTCAATTTCTCCCTTTCTCCTCCCAATATTTCTCTCTCACTGCTTGATTTCATTTTTTTAAGGATATGATCCCATCCTCTTCAATTCACTCTGTGCAGTCTGTCTCTATGTATGTGTGCGTGTGTGCATGTGTGTGTGTGTACTCCCACCCAGTACCCAGATACTGAAATGTTTCAGCAGTCACAAATATTGTCTTTCCATGTAGGAATGTAAACAGTTCAACTTTAGTAAGTCCCTTATGACTTCTCTTTGCTGTTCACCTTTTCATGGTTCTCTTCATTCTTGTGTTTGAAAGTCAAATTTTCTTTTCAGCTCTGGTCTTTTCATCAAGAAAATTTGAAAATCCTCTATTTCATTGAAATACCATTTTTTCTCCTGAAGTATTATACTCAGTTTTGCTGGGTAGGTGATTCTTGGTTTTAGTCCTAGTTCCTTTGACTTCTCGAATATCCTATTCCATTCCCTTCGATCCCTTAATGTAGAGGGTGCTAGATCTTGTGTTATCCTGATTGTATTTCCACAATACTTGAATTGTTTCTTTCTAGCTGCTTGCAATATTTTCTCCTTGACCTGGGAACTCTGGAATTTGGCCACAATGTTCCTAGGAGTTTCTCTTTTTGGATCTCTTTCATGCGGTGTTCTGTGGATTCCTTGAATATTTATTTTGCCCTCTGGTTCTAGAATCTCAGGGCAGTTTTCCTTGATAATTTCATGGAAGATTATGTCTAGGCTCTTCTTTTGATCATGGTTTTCAGGTAGTCCCAGAATTTTTACATTGTCTCTCCTGAATCTGTTTTCCAGGTCAGTTGTTTTTCCAATAAGATATTTCACATTATCTTCCATTTTTCCAATCTTCTCGCTATGTTCTGTGATATCTGTCTTTCTCACAAAGTCCTTAGCGTCCATCTGTGCCATTCTAGTTTTGAAAGAACTATTTTCTTCAGCGAGCTTTTGAATCTCCTTTTCCATTTGGCTAATTCTGCTTTTGAAAGCATTCTTCTCCTCATTGGCTTTTTGAACCTCTTTTGCCAATTGAGTTAGGCTAGTTTTCAAGGTGTTAATTTCTTCAACATTTTTTTGGGTCTCCTTTAGCAGGGAGCTGATCTGCTTTTCATGCTTCTCTTTCATCCCTCTCATTTCTCTTCCCAGTTTTTCCTCCACCTCTCTAACTTGATTTTCAAAATTCTTTTTGAGCTCTTCCATGGCCTGAGCCCATTGGGTGGGCTGGGACACAGAATCCTTGATTTCTGTGTCTTTGCCTGATGGTAAGCATTGTTCTTCCTCATCAGAAAGGAAGGGAGGAAATGTCTGTTCTCCAAGAAAGTAGCCTTCAATAGTTTTATTTCTTTTCCCTTTTCTGGGCATTCTCCCCAGCCAGTGACTTGACCTCTGAATATTCTCCTCACACCCACCTCGCCTCCTGGTCCTCCCAGCCGGTGTTTGGGGACTGAGATTCAAATGCTGCTTCCAGCCTTAGGGCTTTTGGCAGGGGCAGGGCTGCTATTCAGTGTGAGAATTAAGTTCAGGTGGTCAGGTTGGGGCAAGGCCGCCTCTCAGGCTCAGTTCCCTCAGGGGGTTTATGTACAGACCTTCCACAATGGATCCAGGCTCCCACCCGTTTGGGGAGCCCCTGTCTGCAGCCGCCTCTCAGCTTCCATCTCCCAGGGGGGCCCGAGCCATGGGGGCACCCCACTCCCCTCTCGACCCGCCAAAGAGACTCTCTCACCGACCCCCGTCACCTGTGGGTGGAGGGGCTTGTGCGGCCACTGGAGATCCCGTCCCCGAAGCCCGCTCGGATCTGTACCTCTCGGAGCTGCGGCCGCCGCAGGTCTAGGCTGGCCTCCGCGTCTGCAGCATGACGGACCTTTTGCGAGAGTTTTGCAGGTCCCTCTGTGGGTGGAGGGACCCGCGTGGGTGCTGGAGATCCCGTCCCCGTAGCCCGCTCGGATCTTTTCCTCACGGTGTCGCGGCCGCTGCAAGGCTGCTCTCTGCTCCCAGTTCCGGCGCCCAGTCTGCTGTGCAAAGGACCCCCCGCGAGAGGTTTGCAGGTGTCTCTGGAACAGAAATCTCCCTCGCTCCAATATTCTGTGGCCTCTGGGTCCAGAATTCACCATGAGTTGGTCCCCTCTAGCCATTCTGTGGGTTGTGGGTTCGGAGCTATGTGTATGTGCGTCTTTCTACTCCGCCATCTTGCTTCCGCCCCCAGCCTTATTTTCTTAATTGCTGAATGGCCTATGAATGTTTCATTTTGTTCTGATTCTGAACCAGCAGTCAGCCAATTACAGAAGTCATTTAATAATGATATTAATGACAATAATTATATTTTATGCACCTTTAAGTTTTGCAAAGTGCTTTACAAATATTTCATTCTATTCCCACAACAACTCTAGGAGACAGATGATAATATTATCATTTTCCTGATGAAGAAACTGAGATAGAAAAAAGTTAAATGACCTGCCAAGGGTCACACATGTAGTAGCAAGTGTCTGAGGCAGCATTTGAACTCGAGTCTTCCTATGCACAGTTCTCTCCACTATACCACCTAACTGATATCTGGTCTAAACCCCTCATTTTGCAGATGAATAAACTGAGACCCAGATTGATGAAGCAATTTATCTGATGTCACACAAATAGTAATTGGAGGAGGTGAGGTTTATTAAGGCAAAAATTCTTTTATGATAACTGAAATCAGCTTCAAAAAGCAGAATCTTCATTTTAATTGCAAGTTAAAATTATTCTCTCTCAGTATATACATACATACATACGTGTGTGTGTGTGTGTGTGTGTGTGTGTGTGTGTGTATATATATATGGTGTTCCTGCTTATACTATGCTTTTATTTATGAGTGTCAGATCATGTGATTGGGAAGATGGCAGGATAGTTATTTTGCAAACTTTTGCAAACCACAAATGTCAGAAAAGGGAGTAATTCAGTAGATATAGAATAATTAAAGATGAATCCACAAGAAAAGGATACAAATGTCTCAAGGTAAAAATACCTTGCAAAGACATCAGAGAAATTAAATTCTTTTAAAAATTTTTGATTTTTTAAAAATTAGCAAACATTTTCCCCCTAACCATCTCCCCCCATTGGAAAATCAAAAACAAAACCCTTGTCATAAATATGGATAGTCAAGCAAACCAAATTACTTCATTGGTCATGTCCAAGATTATGTATCATTCTGTATATTGGTCAGGAGGTGGGTAGCATGTATCACCAACAGGCCTCTTGAATTCATCATGGTTGCTCATTGCACTGATTAGAGTCTTAAATCTTTCATAATCTTCACAATATTGTATAAGTTGTTCTCTTGGTTCTGTTTGCTCTGCATTAATTCATAAAAGTCTTCCCAAGTTCATCTGAAGCTGTCCCTTTTATTATTTATTAGGGAAAGATAGAATTCCATTATATTCCTATGCTATATTTGTTCAGTTATTGTCCAGTCAATGAGCCTCCCCTTAGTTTGCAATTCTTTGATATTACGCAAGAGTGACTATAAATGTTTTCAGTACACATCGGTCATTTTCTCTTTCTTTGATCAATTTAAGGTACATTCCTGGTAGTGATATTGCAGTGTCAAAAAAACATGCACAGATACCAACTTTTGGGCCATAATTTCTAGTTGACTTCTGAAATGGCTGGACCAATTCATAGCTCTACTTAGAGTTCCTTATTAATATGATTGCTTGCTTGAAACCTCTTCACCATTTGTTATTTTCTTCCTTTGTCAATCTGATGAGTATAAAGTGGAACCTCTGAGTTGCTTTCATGTGTGTTTATCTAATTGTTAGTAATTTGGAGCAGTTTTAATATGCTTGCTCATATGTGATGTTTCTTGCTTTGGAAACTTCCTTTATATCCTTTGAACATTTTGTAATTTGGGAATGGCTCTTAGTCTTATAAATTTGAATCAGTTCTTCATGTATCTTAGAAATGAGACCTTTCTCAGGGAAACTTGTCAATTCCCTTCCTCCCCCATGTTAACCGTTTCTCTTCTAATTGGTTGTACATTGTTTTTGTTTATGCAAAACCTTTTAAATTTTATGTAATCAAAATTCTCTATCTTCTATGATCCTCTCTGTCCCTTATTTGGTCATAAATTACCCCTATCCATAGATTGGAAAAATAATTTCTCTCTTCCTCCCCTAATTTATTTAAGTTGTTATCTTTTATATTTAATTTGTATATGCATTTGTAGTTTATCTTGGTACATAGCATGAGGTATTACTCTAAACATAATTTCTGCCACAGTGCTGTTCAGTTTTTCCGGAAGTTTTGTCCTCATCTAGTAAGCAGTCTTTGGGTTTATAAAACACTAGGCAACTGTGTTCATTTGCTTCTGTATGTTGTATATTGAATCTATTCCATTGATCTCTCTAGTTTTTAGCCAACACCAATTCAATTTCATGACTACTGCTTTCTAGACTAATGACAACCGAACTTAAATTCTTAGAGCTCCCACTGAGCATCTCTGCCCTCCCCAATTCAGTCTACACACCTTGTGAAAGGAGAACAATAGTGTCCTTACAGGTTTTTATCTTGTGGTCCAGCTATGAGGATCCCTGATGAGTTCTTCCAAAGCACTTTCTCGTCCTGAAATGCTCCATACCCCAGAAGAGACAGCAGCTATTCATTCTGCCCAGCCATATGAAGGAGAGACAGGACAACTGAAAGGGAAGAGTCAGAACCTACAGGAAAGGCAACAGTGGCTCAGAGATGTCTAGAAGAGGTAGCTTCTATATATGAAGAAAAGGGGACTAGAAACTCATCTGGGGCCATCATTCTTCTTGTACAGTTGCCTTCAGGTGGCGATTTGGGTCAGGGTATCCCTAACACCCACAGATGTGAGGAGGATGAGGATGGCCAGCTCTGGGATGTATCTGTCCAACAGTGGAATGGGGAGGACTCCAAAAATGAAGTGATTAGTGATAAGAGCAAAGTGGAAAACCCAAAAGCCCAGTGAAGAAGGCCTGAGTATAAAATCTCCTTCTTGATTTCCGTATCAGCAGAGAGCTTCATAAGGACAACAGGAAATCAGTAAAAACTCAGAGAGGCCAGAACACTATGAGCAATCATTATACCAAGAAGAAAAATGAGCCAGAAATTTTCAGATATCATGGAGAACCAAAAGGAATCTCTAGAATGGTTCAAAACTGAAAAAACTACTAAAATAAAATAATAAGAACAAAATAATATAAAATCAGAGCTTTTAATGGAACATTACAAAGAAACAATAGAGTATAGAGTTTAGAAGACAGGATGTATGCACTACAAAAATTGGTGCCTCTGAAATAGAAAATGACAAATTTGGAATCCAAAATTGAGAAGCAGAATAATATTTGGCAGAGGAGAAGCGAAAGGTAACAGCATTAATGAATTCTGAACAAACCAAAGTGGCTGACCTTGAAGACCATTTAGGCAGAGATAACTTAAGGATATAGATGTCCCTGGGGAAGAAACAAAAATATGACAAAAAAAAATTGAATGCCATGCTATTAAATGTCATAGTATAGTAAATGATGTGAGAAAAAATTTCAGAACATTTGAATAACCCCCTCCAAATATACTGGCCAATCTAATTCACAGATTATTTCCCCCCCAAAAAATAACCCCTTCTTGAAACTCCGAGGCACATTGGAGTGATGTTTCATCATTTCAAGAAAAAAAATCCAACAAATTTTGCAAGCAGTAACATGACCTGGATCATTAAGACAGCATTATTCTAATTGCAGTGTATTATACCTAATTTCATTTTTCTCATTATCTCTGCAAGGTCTGCTTATATTTGGGAGGAAAAACCAGTATAGAAAGGCTTAGATTCCCCAGGTGGTGCCTGTGCTGGATATTAATTCCATTGCCTTCCAATCCAGTACTTTTTCCCACATGGTTACAATACCTACCACCTACAGCCTTAGCTTAAGGCCTAATAGGGTTTTAGGATTAGATTTTTGCTGCATAAAACCTCTGATACACTGGGAGGGATGTGTCCCAGGGATTTTTCTGTATGTCCCAATGTTTAACTCATACACTGAAGACTCTACTGATTTGGAATTCTGTTGGGATTTCTCATTCTGTGATTTGATTAAAATTTAGTGTGCTTCCATACCTTTGCCTAGGTCAATCTTGTTAGTAGAGGTTACAGTGTCTGAAAAATCATTGCTCAGATATATCAAATTAATAATGATTCCAGGAAGCCTGGGAGCTTCTGGGCAGTGTATGTGAATTAAAGGGGAAAGCAATAATTCATCATAAAGGATAATACCAAGCATCACAAACTAACACATTATGAAAAGGAAGCAATGAGGTGTCACCAAGAAATGGCTAATCCTTGCCCGCTTTCATCCAACTTCTCAATTTTCTCTATTACTTCAGGGAGCTTGTGTTGATTGGGCCAAGTGGAAATTTGGCTCTTCCTTCTGAGCTCTTGTGGAAGATTTTGCCAAAGGTTGGACTCTTTCATTTCAGCTTTCATGCACATGCTGTCAGAGGGTCTTATACAAGCCAAGGATGGAGTTAGGATCAAACTGAAGAAGGCTTTTATTTTTCCTCTGTTTTTACTGGTTTTCTAAGCTTGTCCGGGATAATTGAAACCCATATTCCTTTGGTTCACTCTAAACTTGGTCTATACCTGGTGTGCAATTTCTTGGTCATTAAGGAAGACTTTATTTGGTCACTTGACAATGGCTTTTATTCTGTTTTCTAAATGCTTCCCAAATTGGAATGCAGTATAAAATATCTCCCATGGAAAGTGAATCACCTGTCCTTAGTAGTGTAGCTCCAGTTATATTGTAGAAAGTGGGGTCCATGATCTTTAGACCGAAGTTTCAAGATCCTGACCCTAAATTCTTAGCTTAGCTTCCACATACAATTATTGGCAGTTTCAACAGATTGGTCTACCCTTCCCTCTCTACTGATCAATGTGGTACAACAGAAAGAATGCTCAGAGTTGAACTAGAAGCAGGGATCTGCTAGAACTCTACCCCCAAATCCCTCAAAAAACCTGTAAAAATGACTAAACAAATTCTAGAGCAGCAGAAGTCACAAGATGACAGACTGAAGCAAATATCCAATGAAAGCCAATCTGGAAGGTCAACAGGAAGGGTCTATCACACCAGGTTGGGAGTGGAGCACAGTTCTGTGTGGGCCGTGCCAGTGTGGATAGAGCTGGAGCAGGCATTAGGGTCTGAATTGCTGGTGGTAGCTGCAGTTTCCAGACTTTTAAATCCACAAATGCCAAAGACAGCTTCAAAGGTCAGTGGGAAGGGTCTCTCACTTGGCTGAGATGAGAGCATGATCTGACCTGGTCCCAGTCATTGCTGGAGCAGAGGCTGCTTCTGGAGCCCTCCACTTAACAAAGAACTCAAAAGTCAAGTAACTGGATGGGAAAATGAACAAATGGGGGGGGGGGAAGAAACCAACTATAAATACTTACTTTCTCAGCAAATTGATATTTTCTTATGTCATTGGTGACAAGGAAGATGAAAACATACAATCAGAAGAAGACAATAAAGCCAAAGCTCCTGCATCCAAAGCCTCCAAGAAAAATGTGAGTTGTTCTCAGGCCATGGAAGAGCTCAAAAAAGGTTTTTAAGGTCAAGTAGGAGAAGTGAAGGAAAAATTGGAAAGAGAAATGAGAGTGATGGAAGAAAATCATGAAAAATGAGTCAACAGTTTGCTAAAGGAAACTCAAAAAAATGCTGAAGAAAATGACACCTTTAAAATTAGACTAATTCAAATGACGAAAGAGATCCAAAGAGCCAATGAGAAGAATGTCTTAAAAAGATGAATGGACCAAATGGAAAAAGAGGTCTGAAAAGCTCATTAAAGAAAATAATTCCTTCAAAATTAAAGTGGAGCAAATGAAAATTAATGGCTTTATGAGAAATCGTAACCAAAGAAATGAAAAGTAGAAGACAATATGAAGTATCTCACTGGAAAAATAACTCACCTGGAAAATGGGTCCAGGAAAGATAATTTAAAAATTATTGGATTACCTGAAAGCCATGATCAGAGAAAGAGCCTAGACATCATCTTTCAAGAAATTATCAAGGAATACTGACTTATTCTGAAACCGAAGGTTAAAATAGAAATGGAAACAATCCACCAATCACCTTCTGAAAGACATCCCAAAAGGAAAACTCCTAGGAACATTGTAGCCAAATTCCAGAGTTCTCAGGTCAGGGAGAAAATATTACAAGCATTCAGAAAGAAACAATTCAAGTATTGTGGAAATACAATCAGGGTAGCACGAGATTTAGCAGCTTCTACATTAAGGGACTGGAGGTCTTGGAATATGATATTCCAGAGGTCAAAGGAGATAGGATTAAAACCAGGAATCACCTACCTAGCAAAACTGAGTATAATACTTCAGGAGAAAGAATGGAACTTCAATGGAGTAGAAGACTTCCAAGCATTCTTGTTGAAAAGACCAGAGATGAATAGAAAATTTGAGTTTCAAATGCAGGAATCTAGAGAAGCATGAAATGATAAACAGGAAAGAGAAACCATAAGGGACTTATTAAAGTTAAATTGTTTACATTCCTGCATGAGAAAATGATATTTGTAACTCATGAGACCTTTCTCAGTATTAGGATAGGTGAATACACACATATACATACATATATACATACACACACATATATATACACATATATTTACATATATACATGCACAGGGTGAGCTGAATATGAAGGGATGATATCTAAAAAACAAAATTAAATGGTGAGAGGAATGTAATAAGAGAAAGAGAAAGGGAGAGGTAGAATGTAATAAATCATCTCACATAAAAGAGCCAAGAAAGAGCTTTTACAATTGAGGGGAAGAAGGGAAAGGTGAGAGGGAATAAGTGAACCTTCCTCTCATTGAGTTTGCCTTCAAGAGGGAGTAACATACATACTCAATTGAGTATGGAAGTTTATCTCACCCTACAGGAAAATGTGGGGGGGAATGGGATAAGAGAGGGGGGATAATAGAAAGGATGGCAGATTGGGGAAAGGGGTGATCAGAAGCAAACATTTTGGTAGAAGGACTGTTCAACGGAGGGAATAGAATAAATGGAGGGTAAGGCAGGGTAGAGGGAAATGTAGTTAGTCTCTCACAACATGATTGTTATGGAAGTGTTTTGCATGATTACACATGTATAAGCTATATGGAATTTCTTGCCTTCTCAATGAGGGTGGGGGGAAGGGAAAGATGTGAGACTCAAAATGAATGTTAAAAATTGTTTTTACATGTAACTGTAATATATGTAGGCAATGGAATATCGAAGTCTATCTTGCCCTACAGGAAAATAGAAGGGAAGGGGATATGTTGGGGGTTCAAGGGAGAGCAGAGTTGAGAAAAGGATAATCAAAACACATGCTGTCTTGGAGTGGGGGAGGGGAGAGATGGGAAAACAATTGAAATTCAAAATTTTGTGGTAGTAAATGTTGAAAACTGAAAATAAATAGATTAAAAAAAATACTCAGATTCCTGGGATCTGTGTTCAGATCCTTGCTGCTTTACTGCTTTACTGTCTGTGTAACCTTCTAAATATAACTGAAATTCCTCTCTGCCTCAATTTCCTCATCTGTCCAATGAGTGGATGACTATTGTGGTCCCTTCCAGCTCTCTCTCAATGATTCTTTGAACTCTGATTCAGAGCAGATATCTAGGCAGTATACTCTCATCGATCCCAAAAAATGTCATCTCCTTTTCTTGGCAGCCTCTCAGCTATTGATTGATTTAGTCTGTGTCATCTTATTTGCTAATCTGTTGCCTTATAAATGTTTTCAAACTTTGATATTTTTGTCTGCACACATTCAAATCCCCCACATAGAGTCTCACTTTGTAGAGAACAGGTGCCATGTTATTTCTTTTGCACAAAACCTAACTCTGCCAGTTCTCCTAGTAAAAGTTTCATAATTGACTAACAGTGTAGTAGGAGCAATGTCTATTAAGGTTGGAAAGTCTCTGTTCCTTGTGATGGTTTTCTGCTCAAAAGGCAATGAAACTGTGTTTGGAAGTTTATTGGTTCATATAACTAAGTCTTGAATCATAGATACAGCTTCCTCATTGCCCAAGGGATGAAAATTCCATTGTTGGAATCATCAGCTTTCCTTATTCTTACTGGTTTCCCTGCTGATATATGAGTCAGCATCTGTGACAGGATACATCTCTAATGGGGGGAAGGGAAGGAAACACTTAATTATTAAGGAATTATCAATTGTCAGGCAATATGCCAAGTGCTTTATGAATATTCTCACAGCTTCTCTTTAAGGTAAATGCTACTATTATCCTTATTTTTCAGACGGAAGTTAAGTGACTTGCCCAGGGTCACAGAGCTAGTAAAGGTCTGAGGCTAGATTTGAACTCCTGTTTTACTGGCTCCAGGGCCAGCTTTTTATCCACTTCATTTGGAGGAAGGAAGCTGAATCTAATTGAACCTATCTTGTGTCTTTGAACAACCTTCCCATGCAGTTGTTAAGTAAATTTCTGTTCGTAAAAGTTATATGATCCATAAGAATCTTATTTCATTCCATTACTGAGACTGAACCACAAGAAGAACTAAGTCCAGCATTTCCCAGAATACATGGATTTTAAAGTCTCTGATAACCTATATCTGGAATATCCATGTATATGATATTGGTTTTTAGCTCATTTGATTTCTCTTTCCATAACCTACAAATTACCTCAATATTCTCTGGGAATGTGGAATTGAGGAACAGACAAAATGCTGGGAGCATGGAAATAACATTTATCAAGCTGCTGAATTATCCCCTGTCTACACTTCAAACAAATCCTTGGATTTTCAAATTAGTCGCTTTAAAGCCAACATCTTTGAAAGTCATTCCCCTCGGATGTCCTCATCAGCCAATGAGGGAAATGAGGGAAGAATTTATCTAGCTAATAAAAAAAAAAGATCAAGGACTTGAAGTCCATGAAAAGAAAAAAAGCTAGAGCAATCAACGTCTTTAGAACTCTAAATTGTTGGAGATTTTTAGGGATTAGGTAAACTTTGAAGTTCTGACATGAAATAGGTCCTGAGTATAATGGCACAGAATTCACTCTGGCTTGACTAGACTAGAGAGTGTGTGAAGGGGGTGGACATGAAAGGAGAAAAGCATGTAGGAGTCACACTGTGTAGAGGGCTTTACAGGCCAGGCTGAGATATATAGAGATAGATGGAGTGAATTGACCTCAAGGGAGAAGAATTTGAGTGTAATGGTGTCAGATGGGGGTAGTCTGGAAGTGGTAGTGGATGAGCAAGAGATGAGTGAATATAAGGAAAATGATTTAATTGCTTACTATGTGCAATGTGTTAAGTGCTGGGAATATAACTCCAAAACTGAGGTTGTCCCTGCCTTCCAGAAGGGTGCATCCTAATGACAAAGAAAATATACATAGGCAAGTGATGTCTAAAGAAGGTTGCTTTGGTGTGGGAATTCATGGCACCTGTGAATACACCCAAATAGTGGAGGTAGCTAGATGGTACATTGGAAGACCTGAGTTCAAATTGGTTTTCAAACACTTACTAACTATATGACCCTGAACATGGTACCTTTTTGCCTCAGTTTCTTAATCTGCAAAATTGAGATAACAGTTGCATCTACCTTGAAGGTTTGTTGTGAGGATCAAGTGAGATAATATTTGTGAAAAGTGCATTAGCATACTTCCTGGCATATAGTATATACTTTATAAAAGATTTTATTTCTTTTCCTAGAATGACACATCTTTTATAATGTAATTGCAGTATTGATTTAATTATGATTCTGGAGCTAGAAAGAGTAGGTGAAGGCTACACATAGCATCAGGGTTGAGAAAACAATGGGAGAGTAGAACAAGGCATGGCTGCAGTTAGCCTGGATAGAGTGGACTGTGTGAGGGATTCCCCAACTGGTGTTGGCCCCTATAGACTTAGAATGCCAACTCTCCTGAATCATCATTTTGGGGCCCATGAGAGAAGGAACAATTGGAACTGGAGAAGGTGGCACAAGAATCTGAGGAGGGACTAAAGGATGTGGAGGGAAGACTATTTCTTAGACCAGGACTTCTTAAACTTTTTCTACTAGTGACTCCTTTTAGCATTTTGTCAGCTTTAGTCGGAGTTGTGTGGCCTGGTGCCATATGCAGTGCAAAGTGCACATGCTTTGTGTTCAGAATCAAGGCTTAAGTGAAGTTGCACTATGTAACCCAGTCAAGAGCTGCCAGAAACAGTTTAGATTCATTTTGCATTTGATTTTTAATTAATTTTTGGTTGTGGTATGTTCAGAAACCTTTTACTGTTGTCAAATTTTTCGTGACTCCACCTGGGGTCGTGACCCACAGTTTAAGAAGTACTGATGTTTAGAGGAAAAGAGACTATGAGACAAGAGAGCAACTGCATTGGTGATCATATTCATCAGATGATTGATGACAGGGTTAAAGGAATGAATCTTATTGTGGGATTATAGATCTAGAGATGGGAGTACTTCAACCCTCTCACTTTACAGGTGAGGAAATTGAAACCTAGTGAAGGGAAGTGATTTGCCCAGAGTCATATCTAGGGTCATAGATCTAGAACTGGAAAGGACCTTGGTCCAGCCTCCTCACTTTATACACAAGGAGGCTGAAGCACTAGAAGCTAAGTTGCCCAAGGTGACCCAAGGTATAGGAAGTAGCAAAATCTAGAATTTGAACTCCTGTCTTGTGATTCCAAGTCTAGCACTTTTTTCATTGTACCCTGTGGTCTCATACATTTTCCTCCAAGATTGGATTTACTTCATCTACCATAACCACTCAATCTTGTCTCTGTATTCTTTGGAATCCTTGACTAATGTTTCTATCGCTGTGTAGACTTTTCAGTAAGCAGATCTACACCTATTTAGCATGGTAAACAAATGAATGGTGAATGAATAAAGCATTTATGAACTTCTTGCTATATGAAAGACAGTGTTAAATACTGGGGATACAAATAGAAAAGACAGACAGTCCCTGCTCTCAAGGAGTTTCCACTCTGATGTGGGAGACCATGCATATGGAATTTCCATTGTGTCAGATGGAAAAATCCCATGGTCCTTAGGATGTAGCAGCAAAAAAGATGCTGATGTCTTTTCTTTAATATCATTAGTTATTGTCACTATTTCCAAGGCTCTTGGCTCCTGGCCTGTCTTCATCAGGGTCTGAGGAGAGACAGTGGTCAAGATGGGCATGTGCTGCGTCCTGTCTCTTATTTGCAATCTGAAATTGCAAACAAAGTCCTCTTCTCGGCCACAATTTGAGTGACCCCAAAGTGGGAAGTGGAGCCCAATGAAGTTCAAGTCTGTTTCCAGATTGCCTTTGAATTTAAACTTTAAAAAAAGAAATGAAAGGAAAGAAAGAAAAAGAAAACTTAGCTATTCAGTTTAACTTGTGTTCAATTTATTTTCCACTTAAGAGAGAATGGGTTCCTTAAATCCCCCAGTGTTGCTTATTTTTGTTCAGTTAATTTAACTAAAGAAATAAATCTTTTAGGCAGGGAGCCATTATTTGGGAGAGAAAAATTGAAAGTTTATTAAGTGAACATTCTGAACAGTAGCAGATAAAAAGGGAAAGTCTAAACCCAACATTGTGGACATGTAAAATGGGATTGGGGTTCATCTTTTTAGTTCTCTGCTGTGACTTTGGATTGCGGAGCTGTTCATTTTACTTCATTCAAACTTAGACTGTGCATAAAGCTATGTAAAGAGAACCAGTGGTATTTAATCTATGAAAAAAACCCATCATTTTATTTATAAACTTGCAGGAACACAAGCAGATTAGCATTAAGAAAATATTATTATTGCAATTCTGCATGGATGGCAGCGTGTTCAAGGATTTAAAACTCCCATGAATTTTTCAGGACTAACGAAGCATTGAGATTAACTTCTAGAAAGGGGCAGTGGAACCCACTTGGGGAAGAAAGCTGTCCATCTTTAATTGACTGCAAAAGGAGTAAAAAAGTCCCAAGGGGAATTGTTTGAATTGCTCTTTCTGTCCCCTCCCACGCAGGCTAGTTTATGAATAGTGGAATTTAACCTTTGTTCCTGGCCACTAAGGTATAGACCTTTGTGGGCAAAGTCTTTGCTGCAGAGCTCTATGTGTGAAGTGACTTTGAACGGTTTTTCCAGGGGCAAGGTTGGGTTTGAAGGGAGTTTTATTGTTAGGGTCCTAGTGCCTTGGGCCCACCTCTGTCACTTGCTGGCTGTGTGAGCCTGGGCAAGTGATTTCATCCCACAATATTCTAGAACAGAGGTGTCATATATGCCACCCATGTGCTTGTGGTCTACAACACTCCTGGGTGGTGTCCAACCATATCAAACTATAATCAGAAAATATTTAACAAACTAATTAAAAATGCAATAGAACATGTTGTTCAGTTGTTCTTCAGTTGTGTCTGATTCTTTGTGACACCATTTGGGGTGTTCTTGGCAAAGATACTAGAGTGGTTTACCTTTTCCTTCTTCAGCTTATTAGGATAAGGAAACCGAGGCAAACAGGGTGAAGTGACTTGCCTAGGGTCACAACAACTAGTAAGTGTTTGAGGCCAGATTTGAACTCTGGTCTTCCTGACTCCAGACAGCACTCTATCCACTGCTGCTAGATGCCCCTATAATAGAATGTAGGTTATCTTTATATGTAGTTTTCTAATTCATTACATGGCCTGCAGGGATCCTTGGGTATGACTTACTGGTCACTGTTCTTATTTAAATTTGACATGAAGTTTAAATAGAAAAATCTAAGTTACAGAGTGGGGATAAATGTGTGTATGGGTCCATACACCCATGTACACGTTCATTTGATCATTTGTTTTTATAAGTGCAAAACTACTTTTATCTTCACTGGAAATTGGGTACCTTTATCTCTGATAAAGATGGAGTTCCTTTTTGCTGTGCTTTGCTTGACCATCTCTCCTTCCCAATGATCCAGGAAGTTATTGTCTTTGGGAGCTCCTTCCAGTAGTCGGTCCAGGTCTGGCACTCTTGTCTCCCTCCTATGATCACTATTGCTGCTTAGTTTATATTGTTGAGTTCTATATTGAATTGAAGTGGCACCTATGCCACTTCTCTTCTCAATGCTGCTCATGTTGGGGGTTTTTGTGGACCCCCATCTCCTGGCCTGACAGTTACAGTAGTAAGTACTTAGAAGTAAAGGAAGGCAGCCCTATGTAGTTCCTATGTAGGGCTGCAATGGATAGAGCAAGGAGTCGGGCCTGGAGTCGGGAAGAACTGAGTTAAAATCCGGTTGCAGACATTTACTAGCTTTGTGACCCTGGGCAAGTCACTTAACCCTGTTTGCCTCATTTTCCTCATCTGTAAAATGAGCTGGAGAAGGAAATGGCAAACTATTCCAATATGTTTGCAAGAAAACTTCAAATAGGGTCACAAAGTGTTGGACAAGGCCTGAACAGCAAATAGCAATAGTAAAAAGGAAACAAAAAAATAAAAATGAAAGTAACATGCCAACCCTTTGGGCATTGACATACTAAGAACAGGCTGTTTCTACAATAAGGCCAAATATGAAAACCTGGGGCCACACCCAACAAGAGGAGGTTTCTTCTGGATAAATATAAAATCCTATTCTTATGGTAAAAGAAAATCCCCTGCTTAGAACAGGGTAAAGAGTGCTAATGATGCATCATTGGCCTCTTCCCTGTATCTTTATTGACCACTTCTACACATTTCCCACTCCCAAACAAGTAACCAGTTGGCACCATTGGGTGTTACTGAATGGTGATATCTGATTTTGACTGCCTCCCTTAAACTTTTTTCTTCTTCTTTGAGATTGAGTCTCTCTATCTTGCTGAGGCTTAAGTACAACAATGTAGCCTAGCGGCTTTGTCTTTCTGCATTTCTGACGTAGACCATTCCTCCCTCCTTAGTCACCATGGTAGCCTCAAGCTCCCTAGGGCTTCCCATATTGACACCAGACATAGTGTGGGCACCCCATTAGCTTTAGCCCAGTGCTAGCTAATAATTCCCAAACTCAGACAATTCACCAGTCTCAGCCTTCCCTAGTAGCAGGGATCGCCACAACATCTGGCTAAACTTTGCCTTTCCAACTTGAATTTATTGACAATGCCTTATTTTCACCTTCTGTTACAATTTTGCTCAGCCTCTCCTGCAGCTTCGGTATAGCATGCTAACACCCTTGGTCTGTCATGGATATTTTTTTAAATTTAAATTTATTTATTTAAGTTTTCAACATTCATTTCCACAAAATTTTGGGTTCCAAATTTTCTCCCTATTTGTCCCCTCCCCCCACCCCAAACGCCAAGCATTCTAATTACCCCTATCACCAATCTGTCCTCCCTTCTAACATCCCTCCCTTCCCTTATCCCCATCTTCTCTTTTGTCCTGAAGGGCAAGATAAATTTCTATACCCCATTACCTGTATTTCTTATTTCCTAGTTGCAAGAACAATACTCAACAGTTGTTCCTAAAACTTTGAGTTCCAGCTTCTCTTCATCCCTCCCTTCCCACCCTTTCCCTTTGGGAAGGCAAGCAATTCAATATAGGCCATGTCTGTGTGGTTTTGCAAATGACTTCCATAATAGTCGTGTTGTGTAAGACTAACTATATTACCCTTCATCCTATCCTGCCCTCCATTTCTTCTATTCTCTCTTTTGATCCTATTCCTCCCCAAAATTGCTCCCTCCTCCCACTGCCCTCCCTTCCATCCTCCCCCCCACCCTGCTTATCCCCTTCTCCCCCACTGTCCTGTATTGTAAGATAGGTTTTCATACCAAAATGAGTGTGCATTTTATTCCTTCCTTTACTTAAATGTGATGAGAGTAAGCTTCATGTTTTTCTCTCACTTCCCCTCTTTTTCCCTCCACTGAAAAGTCTTTTACTTGCCTTTTATGAGAGATAATTTGCCTCATTCCATTCCTCCCTTTTTCCTTCCAATATATTTCTCTCTCACTGTTTAATTTCATTATTTTAAGGTATGATCCCATCCTATTCAATTCACCTTATGCTCTCTCTCTCTCTCTCACTCTGTGTGTGTGTGTGTGTGTGTGTGTGTGTGTGTGTGTGTGTAATCCCACCAACTCCCCAGATACTGAAAAGTTTCAAGAGTTGCAAATATTGTCTTTCCATGTAGGAATGTAAACAGTTCAACTTTAGTAAGTCCCTTATGACTTCTCTTTACTGTTTACCCTTTCATGCTTCTCTTCATTCTTGTGTTTGAAAGTCAAATTTTCTTTTCAGTTCTGGTCTTTTCATCAAGAATGCTTGAAAGTCCTCGATTTCACTGAAAGATCATTTTTTCCCCTGAAGTATTATACTCAGTTTTGCTGGGTAGGTGATTCTTGGTTTTAGTCCTAGTTCCTTTGACTTCTGGAATATCATATTCCATGCCCTTTGATCCCTTAATGTAGAGGCTGCTAGATCTTGTGTTATCCTGATTGTATTTCCATAATACTTGAATTGTTTCTTTCTAGCTGCTTGCAATATTTTCTCCTTGACCAGGGAACTCTGGAATTTGGCCACAATGTTCCTAGGAGTTTCTCTTTTTGGATCTCTTTCAGGAGGTGATTGGTGGATTCTTTTAATATTTATTTTACCCCCTGGTTCTAGAATATCAGGGCACTTTTCCTTGATAATTTCATGAAAGATGATGTCTAGGCTCTTTTTTTGATCATGGCTTTCAGGTAGTCCCCTAATTTTTAAATTGTCTCTCTTGCATCCATTTTCCAGGTCAGTTGTTTTTCCAATGAGATATTTCACATTATCTTCCATTTTTTCATTCTTTTGGTTTTGTTTTGTGATTTCTTGGTTTCTCATAAAGTCATCAGCCTCCATCTGTTCCATTCTAATTTTGAAAGATCTATTTTCTTCAGTGAGCTTTTGAATCTCCTTTTCCATTTGGCTAATTCTGCTTTTGAAAGCATTCTTCTCCTCATTGGCTTTTTGAACCTCTTTTGCCACTTGAGTTAGTCTATTTTTAAAGGTGTTACTTTCTTCAGCATTTTTTGGGTCTCTTTTAGCAAGGTGTTGACCTGCTTTTCATGCTTTTCTTGCATCTCTCTCATTTCTCTTCCCAATTTTTCCTCCATCTTTCTAACTTGATTTTCAAAATCCTTTTTGAGCTCTTCCATGGCCTGAGCCCATTGAATATTTATTTTGGATGTTTGGGATATAGAAGCCTTGCCTTTTAAGTCTTTCCCTGATGGCAAGCATTGTTCTTCCTCATCTGAAAGAATGGGAGAAGATATCTGTTCACCAGGAAAGTAACCTTTTATAGTCTTATTTTTTTCCCCTTTTTTTGGCATTTTCCCCAACCAATTACTTGACTTTTGGGTCCTTTGTCAAGAGTAGGATATACTCTGGGAATCTGTGAGATCTCAGTTCCTCCAAGGTGGCACAATCAAGCGTGTACTTGTCTGGACACAGAGAGGGAATTTTGTGCCCAGAATCTTAGCAGTTACCTCTCCACAGCCACCTGGCCTCCAGTTCCACCAAGTCAGCACTGGGGGCTGATTTTCAGATAAGCTGAATGGGCAGGGCCTACATTCAGTGAGAGACAAAGACCAGCTGCCTCAGGGCATCTACACAGGGCTGAGGTAAGACTCAGCTCTTCAGTGCCCCCAGGGGTTTTTATGCTCCAACAATGGAGCATCAGTACGGGCTGCTGTGCAGCCTCTATGACTGCTGCCTGCTGCCAGAGCCATGGGAAGGCCCTTCTCCCTTCCTGGCCAGCTGAAAATACCCTGTTACTGACCTTTGGTGTCTGTGGGTTGAGGGATCTGGGAACCACTGCTACTGGGACTGGGGATTTCACGACTGGAGATCCCACCCCCAACGGCTGTTCACAAGCCCCATCACGCGGCCAAGGCTGGGCTGGGCTCTGCCATGGATATTAAGGCTTATTCTCTTATATGACGTTGAAAAAGTTAGTCCTCCTCTTTGGGCCTCAGTTTCCTTATATATGATATGAAGGTGTTTTTGCTCTTCTCTGAAATCAAGATTGCTCGTTATAATTATTCTGTGTTCAGTTTAATTTTATTCTTTCCTTTACCATTGTTCTAATGATTGTGCATATTGTTTTCGTGGTTGTGATTAGTTCGCTCTGAATTACTTTGTATCTTCCCCTGCCATTCTGTTGAACCCTTCAGATTTATCGTTTCTTATGATGTCATAATAATTCCATTACATACATATGCTACAGAGTACTTAACTGTTCATTAATCAATATTCATTTGCTTTGTTTCCAGTTGTTTTTTCTTTTTTAACGATAGCAAAGTGTGACAGAATAGATATAGAATTGGTCTCATTGTTAGGAAAACCTGGGTTCAAGTCCCAACTCTGACACATACTAGCTGTGTGTGTCTAGATAATTCACTTTTCCTCTCAGCGGTCTAAGCATCTCTCTAGGAATATAAGTTGGAAAGAAGTTGCTAACCTACAATGGTAGGGAATTTCCTCATTTGGGAGTTCCCCATAACAATGAAATCACCAGCCTGTTAGCTACCACAAAAGGTGTTGTTGTAAATCTTTATGTCTTTATCGGACTTTTCTTTCTACCTTTGATCTCCTGCAGTGGTGGGGAACCTGTGGCCTTGAGGCCATGTGTGGCCTTCTAGATCCTTGGGTACAGTCTTTAGACTGAGTCCAAGTTTTGCAGAACCAATCCTTTTCTTAAAGGATTTGTTTTGTGAAGTTTAGATTCAGTCAAAGGGCTGCACTTGAAGACCTAGAGGGCCACTTGTAGCCTCAAAGCTGCAGGTTCTCCACCCCTGTTCTTGGGTCATATGCCTAGCAGTGGGAGTATCAGGGTTAAAGTGTGTGAACATTTTAGTCACATTTTTTGCCTAATTCCAAATTATTTTCAAGAACTGATGGAGCAATTCATAATTCTACTGACAGTATACAAGTGTGCCCATTTTTACATAACACTTTCTTTGTATTCCTGGGAGCTTAGCACACTGCCTTGCATATAGTAAGTGTTCAATAAATGCTTCTCAGTTTGACTTGTTGAAATAGAATATCTTCTTGTAACTTATTTTGGTACATGGTAGAAGATGTTGATCTAACCCTACTTTTTCCTGAATTACTTTCCAGTTCTAGGAATTCTTGTTGAATAGTAAGTCCTTGAGTGACTTGTTCTTGGGTCTCTCAAATGTTGAATTAGTGAGTTAATTTTTTTCTTCTAATTCTTGCTTATCTAGTCTATTTCACTAATTTGCTTTTCCATTTTTTAACCAGCTCAAAAGAGTTTGGATGATTATTACTTTATAATAAAATTTAAGGTCTGGATATGCTATTTCCTTTTCATTCATGTATATGACATCTATATTAACATTATTTCCCTGAAGATTCTAGACCTTTTGTTCTTTCAAATAAATTGTTTTCATTATTTTTCCTACCTCTTTAAAGTAACTGCATAGTAACTTAATTGGTGTAACACTAAATCTCTAAGTTAATTTAGATGGTTATCAGTATTATTATTATATTAGTGTGGCCCTACTAGAAGCAATTAATATCGCACCAATTACCTAATACTTTCTTTAAAGCATGTTCTATAATTATTTCTAAGTCTCAAGTGTGTGGTATCTTGGTAGAGATATTTTCTGCATTTTGTAGTTTCATATAGATTTCTCTTTTTGAAATTTCTTCCTGCTTCTTTTGCTAGGTCTCCTTAGAAATGCTAATAAGTTTTGTGCCTTTATTTTGGTTCTTGCTACTTTCCTGGAACCTCAGTAGAAGGAATGTTAAAAGGAATGGCTTTTGCCATGGTGGGAGTGGGAGTATATATTTCTAAATGAACATGAAATGAAAACAACTGACATTATTATTATTTTTAAAAGGATAGGTTAGCTCAGAAGTCCCTGAATTCAGTCTCATTTGCCCTTTGGGGCAGCCTGTGTATAATTTGAACCTAAGAACTTAGGCACTAGATCCACAATGGAGGAAAAGATACTGGTTTGAGCTAAGCCAGCACCTAATTATTATTTGAAAGGAAAATAGGTGTTGCCTAGAAACAGTTTATTTCGTGGGTGTTTGTAGAAACTTGGATAAGAGTTTTATAACTTCTATGATATGGAGCTTCTTTCTGCATGAAATGAAGAGTAGTACCTAGAGCTTTTTACTGATTCTTCTTCTGGCATTTTGTTCCTAAGAAACTCATTTTTTTCCAGCACTACCTTTGGGGACAGCTCCCAATCCTCTGGGTCTACAGAATGAAGTTCATGTAAACATTAGAAGTGAGGAGAGCAGCTTTTGCACCTGCCTTTTTCCTCTATTACTCTCTTCCCCCCTCCTCAATATAATACACACTGGGAAAATCAGCCACAGGCCCTTCTCCCCAGGAGGAAATGCAGCCAGTCTGTCCCCACCTAGCCTGGCCTTGGCATCCCTGTTCTCTCTTCCCCTATTCTGATGACACAATGGATAGTCAGGAGGCTAGGTAACAGTCATTCCCTGACTGGCCCTAACCTCATCCCAATCTATACCTTTATTTTCTCTTTAGGCTCCCCCACCCTCAGTGGCAACTTACACTCCTTTGTACACTCCCTTTCCTCCCTACAGAAAAGTGTTCTTTAATTATTGATTTAGAAATTAATTATTTTAAAGATTTTTTGACTTTATGTTATCCTTTCTAAAACTCAATTTTGTCTATATTTTAGAATGTACAACAAGTGTTATCATGGTAGTACTACCTATATGTATAACACTGCCCCCCACTCGTACTTCCCCAGTGTATACTGACATTGGCTGACTGAGTTCCCAGAAAGGGGCAGCTGCTACTAATTAGGGTTCTAGTGGTTGGTAGGCAGCTATCTTTTCAATATTATAATCCTTGAGCCCCCACTGGTCTTCCCCTTCCCAATCTGTTAGTCGATATACTTTTCAGTAAAGACATTTGCTCAGATGCCTGACGAATTAAAAAACAACGGGTATAAAATATTGCCCTCCCTCCCTTCCACCTCCATGCCTTCCAAAAAAGGACAAGAAAAACTTTGTGTCACATTCTCCCACCGATTCACACAGAGCCTGTGGGTGAAGACTTAGCATATGGGAAGCACACGTATAGCCAAGGCAATTCACAACTCCAGAACTAGGGTTGGTCCTCACAGGGCACAGAGCCTCTGCTGAAAGAGTTGCTTATGTGACCTTTCTTGTATAGATTATGATGTCTTGACTGGATGGACCAATCTGCTTTTGGATTGAGTCAAGCCTATAATTTGGCCAGTGGGCAGTTGCTGCCTTTCCAGGGCACTCTGCTGTTAGTTGACAGCTTCCCTAGGGGCCAAACTTGGTTGCTAAATTCTTCTCAGGGCATCTCTACTAGATGCTTTGATCCATTGAACTCCATGAGCTTGTTCTTCAATGGGCCATTGTAGTCTTTCACCAACTAGAGCCACTGGTTTGGCTGGTGATACTGAGCTTTCTTCAGCTGGAGTGTTACAGTACTTTGTCTTAGCCTGAATATTAGTGTACTTTTCATATGGGGTGCTGATGTGCTCGTTAAGTATAAGTAACATCTTTAAGCCTAGGATTCCAGAAGCTTCTGCTTTTTGACTTCTTCAAAGCCTTAGCTTTTAGAAATGTTACTTTGACTCAGGAGGAGAGTTCCAGTATGGTAAGTATGCATGTGTGTATGTATATCTAGGAAGATATGCATACATGTACATGCATTTTGTATATTCAGCTCCTATATATGTACATATACATATATGCGTTTCTATATTTATGTACATATCTATATAGGCATATAGGCACTGGCTCTGTGAACAAAATGTTTTCACTAATAGGCATGATAGAAAAAGTTTGTATATGACTACCACAATGAATTCAATCTTTTGTCCTAAGTTATATCTAGAAGAGGACATTTTAAATTTTTGAAGGCAATTTTAAAGAAGTTTCATAAGGTAAATTAGGCCCTTAATGGGTCAACATTTGGCCAAGGATTCTGTTTGCTGATAGACTTTTAGAAGTGCTAAGCCATCTCCAATTCTAGGCTGTAATTTCTAGATTAGATTAAATGGGAAATGCTAGACCTTATCTCCATTCTGCTCACTTTTTGTCCTTGGCTATTTTGTTGATTTTGTTCAGAGTTGTTACTGAGGTCAGGTTCAATCTTTCTTTGAAACTAAGTATGTTTGGCTGTGTTCCATAGCTACAGATTGCATGTCTAATATGTATTATAGTATGGGAATTCCTTGGGACAAAGTAGCATAATTACATTGATTGACTTCCACAATAAACCTTACAGCTTGTCACATCTTTAAACATTATTTAATATATAATACATCTTCCTTTCGCTGTGGTCATTAATTTGACATAATTTGGCATTGAGTTCATGAGATTTTAACATATTCTTTAATTCTTCATCATGAAGCCCTGCTTTTATCAAATTAGGTGTTAAGTGTACCTTTAAGAGTTGACCTTCCCAAGTCTGGTCTTGATTATAGATAATAAGTTTTAAATTGGGATAAAATAAAATAAACTTCCTTTCTACCAAAGTGTATTTATCTTCAGCTCTTGGATAAACGTTTTTACCTTTCATAACCTAGAACGGTGCAAGGTTGTGTAGTAGTCTTCCATCTCCATTTGGGCACTTTTGTAATTCCAGAATAATTCTCCTTCTCTCTATATGAGTTTCTTTATTAGAATTCATCCTTCCTTCAATGGGAATGACTTCAAAGCCTACTGAATGTAAAATATTCCCCCAACATTTTTAGGGTGGATATCTTATAGTGCAATGTCTTTGGCAGCTCCTTTGTGACCTCTTAGTGTTATTTTTTGTCTTTGTGTTTTTATTTCCACTGTAGTGTGACTGAACTCCTCTCATTGTGGACTGTTCAAGTTGAAACTCTGTCCCCCATGCCTGGAATTTACTCCTTCCTAGCCTCTCTTGAAATCCCTGATTTCTTTCAAAATTCTGCTGAAGTATTAGCTGTTACCCTATGCTTTGAGCATAATGGAGCATGATCTGATCATCATGAACCATGATCTTGATAGCTAGCACTCTCCTTTCTCAAACAACTTTGACCTCATTTTATGTCTATATTATCTATGAGTGAATATTCCCCCACCTCACACAAAAATGGAATCTCCTTGGTGGAAAGGCCTGGGGACCTCCAGTTCTTAGTGCACACGAGGAGTTTGTTAAAACTTTTTGATTGATTGAGGAACCCTGTCCTTCAGGATCTTCTTTTGCGGCAAGGGAGAAATAACTTATGAACCTGAGAGCATAGCTGAGGTAAATTCCTTATACATATTTGTTGCATTGAAGAAAAGAAAAATATCCAACTTATCATTCTGAAAAGCCATCAGTTTGCTATTCCTAAAATATAGTTCTGTCTCCCACTCAAGAAACTTCTGTAGCTCACTATTGCCTCTTTGGACTTTAAAGACCTTCACAGTTTAGCTCCAGCCTAAGTGTATTCTGGTCAAATAGGCCTCCTTGCCATTCCCTCCTATAAAACATTCCATTTTCTGACTTCTTAGCTTTGAATAGACTGTACCCCTTATCTAGACTGTTGTCATTTTTAACTTTTATGTCTTGACATCTCCAGCTATTTAAAGTTGATTTCAAGAGCCACTCCTTTGATTTCCTCAGTTATAAGTAGGGATGAAACATTCTGTATTCTCAAGGAGTTAGTTGATGGAACTAAGCATTTGGGTAGTACCTACTATGTGCCTGGTACTGTGCTAAGAGCTTTTATAAATATTAACTGATTTGATTCTCACAATAACCCTTAGAGGTAAGTGTTGTTATTGTCCCCATTTTACAATAGAAGAAACTGAGGCAAATTAAGGTGGAATGATATGCTTAGTTTCACACAGTTAGTGAGTGTCTCCAGCCAGATTTGAGCTCAGCTCTTCCTGGCTATAGGCTCAGTGCTTTCTCTGCTATCTTCCAACTGCCTCAGCTGGTGAGACAAGAAGTCCATATCTAATTATATCCTGAAGAAGTAAAGAAATACAAGGTACTTAGGAAGGGAAAGCACCAGTGTTTGTGGGGAGTTGGTTCAGAAATGGCTTTATGCACAGGTTAGTGCTCAAGTTGAACTTGAAGGATGAGAGGTATTCTATTAGGTGAAAGGAGTATTTTCCAGGTATTTGGGACTGCTGATACAAAGGCACAGAAATGGGAGATGGAGATAAGGGATATAGAGAAGGCCAGTTTGACCAAGTAACAGAGTGTGGGAGGGGGAGTAGTGTTTGGGTGGGGGGATTGTAAAGAAAGATTGGGGCCAAGATGTGTAGGACTTTTAAAGCTAAACAGAGGGATTTATATTTGATCATAGACTACATGGAAAGAGGATAGCTAGGTGGCGCTGCAGTGCATAGAGCACTGGACCTAAATTCAGGACGACTCCTCTTCCTAAGTTCAAATCTAGCCTCAGACGCTTGCTGTATGATCCTGGGCAAGTCACTTCACTCTGTTTGTCTTAGTTTTCTCATGTGTAAAATGAGGTGGAGAAGGAAATTTCAAACTACTCCAGTATCTTTGCCAAGAAACACTCAAATGGGGTCATGAAGAGTCAGAGATGACTGAAAATGACTTGCTAACAACATATATGGGAGAAATGAGTTTTTTGGGGGTAAAAAATAAATCATCCATCCTTTTCTGAGCACCCTGCCTTCAGTAATTTTTTAAAAATTCTAATTTCAAGAAATTAGCCTGTTTCCCAACTAGCAGCCCTTTACAGTAAAATAGTTCTTAGCTCTTCAGATAGTTTTCTTGGTTCATGATTTCTCACGTAAAATGACATCACGATTTCCTCTAATCAAATTTTCTTCTAAAACATAATAGATAGCCTTCCTGATCATTCATAAGCAATCCCAGTCTCTAAAGGTTTGCTACTTCTGTGCATAAAAAGCTTGTTCTTTGTGAGTGTTTGTATGTTCCCTTATGCTGAGCATCTTGAACCAGGATGTTGAGAACTATTCATTATGACTGGATTTGCCATTTTAATAGTGGTCTTCCCTTCATTAGAATGTTCCACATTGTGTGTCCTTGTGAGTGAACCATACTATCTGATACACTAGCGTTGGTGAACCCAAGTATTTGGGTGGTATCAAAGTTGCCATGTTGAATGCCCGTATATTTAGGTCATCTAGATTCCACATTAGTTGTAAATCTTTATTAAATGTTGATGGGCTTGCCTAACACAGTGCTCTCTTATGTACTCTTTTGTAAGGAGAGGTAGAATGGAATAGATTATCTCATATGAAGTGTTGAGAAAGACTTATTACAGTGGAGAGGACGATGGTGGGGGATGGGCATTGGCATCACTTGAATCTTACTCTCATCATTGTTGGCCCAAGGAAGGAATAATATACATAATCAGTTGAATTTATCTTACCTGATAGGGAAATAGGAGAGCAGGAGAAGCAAAGGAGGGGGCCTGAAAGAGGAGAGGGCAGATATCTGGAGGAGTAGACAGAAGCAAAACACTAGTGAGGTTGGGAAAGGGTGAAAGGAGAGGACAAAGAGGAGGAGGAATAGGATGGAGAGAAGAAGTATGTAGTAATGTAGTAATCATAACTTTGAATGTTTATGGGATGAACTTCTCAATAAAATGGAAGCAGATAGTGGATTGAAAATCAGAATCCTATAATATGTTGCTTATAAGAAACAAATGTGAAGTAGAGAGACATACACCAAGTAAAGCTAAGGGGTTGGAGTAGAATCTATTATGCTTCAGCTGAAGTAAAAAAAAAAAAAAAAGCTGGGGTAGTAATCCTGATCTTCGGCAAAGTAAAAGCAAAAATAGATCTAATCAAAAGAGATAAGGAAGGAAAATATATCTTGTTAAAAGGTACCATAGACAATGAAGCAATTAAATTAGAAGAGTAAGTAATAGTCTTCCTGTCAGATCTATGGGACAGGAGGAATTCATGATCAAACAAGAGATAGAGAACATTCTGAAATGTAGAATAGATAATTTTGATCATATTAAATTGAAAAGCTTTTGTATAAGCAAAACCAATGCAACCACAATTAGAAAAAACAGAAAGCTTGGAAACAATCTTTACAGCAAGTGTCTCTGATAAAGGTCTCATTTCTCAAATATATGGAGAACTTATGTGACAATGTCAAATATTTATGTGACTACAAGCTATTCCCCAATTGATAAGCAGTTTTCACATTAAGAAATCAAAGCTATCCATAGGCATATGAAGGGGTCTAAATCACTTGATTAGAGAAATGCAAATTAAAATGATTCTGAAATGCCACCTCACACCAATCAGATTGGCTAATATGGCAAAAAAAGAAAAATGAAAATTGTTGGAGAGAATGTGGGAAAATTGACCCAGTAACCATTCTGGAAAGTAATTTGGAACTATGTCCAAAGACAATCAAACTGTCCATACTCTTTGATCCAGCAATACCACTACTAGGTCTGTATTCCAAAGAGAATAAAAGAGGAAAGAGGACCCACATGTATAAAAATATTTGTAACCGCCCTATTCATGGTGGCAAAATATTGGAAATTGAAGAGATGCCCATCAGTTGGAGAATGGCTGAATAAGCTATGGTATATGAATGTAATGGAATGCTCTTGTGCTATAAGAAATGATAAACAGGCAGATTTCAGAAAACATTGGAAAGACTTGTGCAAACAGATATAAAGTGAAGTGAGCAGAACCAGGAAAAGACTGTACACAGTATCAGCAACATCATGTGATGACCAAATATGAATGACTCAGCTTTCCTCAGCAACACAATGATCCAAGACAAGTACAAAGGACTCATGAAAGAAAATTCTTTCCATATCCAGAGAAATAACTGATGGACTCAGAATGCTGATCAAAGTATTTTTTCCCCTTACCTTTATTTTTTCTTGTAGTTTTTTCTTTTTCATCTGTTTCTTCTTCTACAACTATGATGAATATGGAAATCTGTTTTACATGATAGCATATGTACAAACTTTGTCAAAAACTGCCTACCATTTCCAGAAGAGGGGAGGCGAGGGAGGGAGAAAAATTTGGAATTCAAAGTCTTATCAGAATGAATGTTAAAAATTTTCTTGATATGTGATTGTTGGAAAATACTGTTTAAAGCGAGCAAACAAAATAATATTGTGAAATTATCAAAGGTGGAAGATGAGATGACACCTCGTCTTTCCCACTCATTTGTAAAGGTTGGAGCTTGACGCATTTGAAACATTGAATATTATGTCAGATTTTTAGAAATGCATTGATTGGCTCTGCTGCATCCCCCCTCCCTTTCCTCTTATTGTTTTTTTCTTTAAAAAATTGTCAAGTGGGATGACTTTCTGGGAGGAGGGACTGAGAGAGATATAGGGGGAAATCTAGGTTATGTAAAAGCAAAAGACATCAATGAATTTTTGTTTCAAAAAATGCCCCCACACTTTCATTTAAGCATTCCCTCTACTTGGAATGACTTCCCATCTCTTATCTATCTTTCCAAATCCTACCTATCATTCAAAGTTCTATTCATGTACCAACTCCTCAACAGTAACCTGTCCTTTGACTTTGGCCATGTCCTGGGACTTGAAGGATGTCTAAGATTTGGAAAAGCAGGCAAAACTTCCAGAGGGGTGATGGACTCTAAGCGTAGAGTGAGACACATTTTTTAACATGGCCTGAACAGTAGTTTCATTGTTTGACTGTGAATATTTGTTACAATGGTTTCATTTTTCTCTATTTTTCTTGGACGTGTGGGGTAAGGAGACAAAGTAGATTTTAATTAATGGAAAAACTTCAAATTAAATTTAAAAAATATGGAAAAACAGAGGAAAGTATCCCAAGTGGAAGGGATCTATAAGCAAAGGCATTGAGACAAGTATTTATCTTTTCATGAATAAATGTCCTGTTTCTCTTCCTAGCATATAAAATCCTCAAAGGCAAAGATCATCCCTCTACATCACCTGCAATTGAATTGTGCATGCATAAAGTTACATACGTGTTCAGTGAATAAATGAATAAATAGGTGATTATTTGATGCTACTTGCCTTATTCAAAGATGCTTACTTTTGGCCTAGGACATTTGAAATCAGCTATGAATTTGTTTGCTCCAACTGTCATCTCTTCTATCCCTTTCATAGTTATGATGCCCCCATGGAGTCTAAGATGCAGTGGTTTTGTTTGCTTGGAGCATTTTCCCTGCCTTCCTACTCAATATGAGTGCACTGGTTAGTTTCTACCTAGAGCGAAGCTTTCTATGTTCTTTTTGTGAAGTTTGAGCAATGAGTTTGTTGCCAGCGCCTGGGACTGGCTGGTTATTTGCAAATACACATGGAGCCAGTTAACTAGGGCTTGTTACAAATAGCTGATAGGTCCCCTCTTTCCCACCCACATCTTTGTTCTTTTTTCTTCTGGTGTGGGCAGAAGTAGAGAGTCCACTGTACTATTCGATCAAACATTTCCTCTTCTATAAGATCCAACTGGTTTCTGTCTCCTGAGAATGTCTTGCTGAGCATCCAACCCATACTTGGCCATTGCTTACCTTATAAAGACATGTATTGTGATATTGTAATAAGCAACTCATAATGCACCCTGCTAGGGAGATTTGGGGGAAGCTTTGAACTGCACTGTTGAGGCCAAAGTAAAGGGCTGGGTTGTTTCTCTGCCAGGTTGGAGCTATGCCACATGGCAAAAAAGTTAGTTATTCCTATGAAAATCATCCACCTTTTTTTTTCTTCTTTTGAGCCACTATGGTGGGTAGTCATGGGATCATTTGAAAATGAAGGGAAACAAAGCATCCATAAAGCCTTTTTCCCCAAGAGAAAAGATTTGACTAACACTCAATTCAGGGAATAGTTATTAGTTGCTTACTATGTTCAAGGCACAGAGGTGATTGATCTCTGTTATAAAATACAAAGTTGTTCAGATATTAGCTGTTGGCAGTTCCAGTTGGAAAGGACCTAAAAGATTAACCAGGCCAATGGCCTCTCTACAGCATCTTCTTTAAGTATCCCCTTCCACTTGGGAGAGATGAAGTGAAACATAGATACGTACATGAAGTCAGAGTGGTGTATGACACTGGGCAAGTCACTTAACCTCTTTATGCCTCAGTTTCTTCGTCTATAAAATAAGGTGGGGGTGGGTTTGAGACTCAGTGGTCTCTAAGAACTCTTCCAGTTCTAAATCTATAAACCTGTAATTGTGTATGTGGAATGTGGATTAATGAAGAAAGAATTGTCACTAAGGAAATTAAGCACATTCTTGAGGAACATATGGCTACAACCAACATACTTGTTACGAATCTCTTCCTCAGTGCCAGTCCTTTCCCCCTATCCTGCTCAAACTAATTGGATTTCTATCTGGGGTTGATAGCCTGGCCTAGGCAGCAGAGTGAGTAGACCCCTGACTCAACTTGCTTTTTTGCCTGTGGCAGTGATTTTGGTACCTTCTTTGGTACTTGTGGGTCATATTTTAGTAGTCAGCAATCATGAAAGACAGAAATGAGAATAGGAATCCATGGTGAAGTGGAATAATTGGCTGTGAACTTGTTTCATCTGAGCTCCTACCTACCATTTGCTTGATCAACCCCAAAGGAGGTGGGGTGGCTTAAGGGTAATTTGTGATCAGTATTGATGTACATTAAATTGATTTTCTTTTTATTAGCTTGAAAAAGTTTTAAGTATGTAATGCTGAAAACCTTAATACATAGTTGGGTTAAACAGTGATCTTTGGGAATGGGCCATATCCATATCGATTTCATATCTCCCCAAAACACTTGTTCGGAAATTATTCTTATAATCTGATTGTTCTTGCTTCAGGCTTATGAATAGTAAAATGGTTCTGAATTGTGAATAACACCATTCAACAAGTATGTTATTGCTGGCTTAAATACTGCTTGGTTAGAATTATAGTCACATATATGAAGGGTCATATTGTTTATCATGTTTTCTCTCTCCCTCCACCCTAGTAAGCAGAAATTTATTAAAATTATAAAACCTTCTAGTCTCAATTAGGGATTTGCATGGGACATCTGTCAACAGTGTGTCCTTGGAAAACTGAGCCTCCTCTATCTGGGAAGTGATGCACAGGCGTCTTCATAAGAAGGAAGCAGATAGACTTGGAGAATCCCTCCAAGTCCATTTGAATAATATTTGACACTCACTGCTCTCCCTTTATTTTCCTGCTAATATGAAATTCATTGGAGGCAAAACTGGAGAAGGACCAGTGCCAGGGCTGTTGATTAAATGAGAATGGAAAAGGCTAGCCATGGAATTTAATTGGAAACCTGGGGCTTGGTGCTTTCTTTCTTTCCTTACTACCTGAATGTTTATTCCCTTCTAACAAATGCCCAGGGGACAAGGAAACTTGGTAGTGCTTGTTTATTGCAGAAGAAAACCTACCCTAGGAAACCAACTGTGGATTGAGACCACTCTATAGAGTCTGGTTTCTTTGGGCCTCTGCCCATTCCTCCTTTATTTCCTTGATCAGCGACTGTACCACACTAGGGCTTAGCTAATTAATGGGTAGAAAGCCCTCAATGTGCAGACTTGAGCCCGTGATTGTGGATAAATATTTGAGTTTTCCTGAGCTCATCTTGTCTTCCTTAAGTTTAGAACTATTTTGGATTCATTATTATTTTAAAAGCAAGGACCTGAAAAGCAGGCAGGCAAGCAGGAAGGAAACAGACTTTTATGATATGCTGTCCATGTGCCAGGCACCATGCTAAGAATTTTACAAATGTTATTTCATTTGTTCCTAGCAATAGCTCAGTGAGGGAGGTGCTATTATCATCTCCATTTGCAGATGAGGAAATTGAGGAAACTGAGGCAGATGGAGGTTAAATGACTTGCTCAGGGTCTTATAGCTTGTAAGTGTATGAAGTTGAATTTGAACTTGGGTCTGCCTGACTCTGGGCTCAGTGCTCAGATTATCTACTGTTCCATCTGGATATTTGTGGTACAAGGAAGTAAATGGACAGAACAACCAGCACACACAAAATCAAAAGGGAATGTTGTCAAATTACCAAGGACCTGCATGACTTGAATAGAGAGATATGGGAAGGCACTCCTGTCCTATCCTTTTTTAGAGGTAGGAGATCTCCAAGTGTTGTTGCATGTTCTACATATTTTCAGTCTTTTTTGATGTCGTGATTAATGAGGCTGATTTTTTTCTGTTATTTTTTCTTTTATAACATTATTAGTTATGATAATATAATGATATATAATACAATAAATATAAAATATTATATATAACATAATGTATAATAAAATGATAACTTTATGATAATATAATAATAATATAATAAAGCTGTGCTTTCTGGGAGACAGAGGAATACTGGAGGAAATTATGATGATATAAAAAAAAGTACATCAATAAAAACCCATTAAAAAAAAAAAAAGAAATCTTTTGCAACAGTCCAGTCAAATGGCAAAGTGGACTTGTACCAGGGAAGTGATTATGTGAGTAAAAAGAAAAGGATGTAGATGAGGCCTGGTGCCAGTTTTGGCAGCAATGATTGGCAGCAGATTGGATCTGTGGGGTATGTGAATAAGGAATCAGGTATGGCACAGAAGCTGTTAACCTGGGGTCTGAGCGGATAATGATACCCTTGACAGGAATGGAGAGAAGCAGGGAGGATTTTTGAGCCAAGAGTTTTGTTTTGGACATATTGAGTTTTAAATTTCCTTTGGGACATCCAGTTTGGGATGTCCAAAAGGAAGTTGGTGATAGGGGAACATGGCCCAGGAGAGATAGCAAGACCGAAAAATTTGTTCTTGTTTTTAAATTTGGGAATCATCCGTATAGAGATGATAATTTAAACCATTGGAGGTGATGAGATCATCAAATGAGACATGTAAGAGAGGGAAAAGAGAAGATTAGCTAGGACAGAACCTTGGGAGGTATCCAAGACACTAGCCTGCTGATGAGGATGGTCTCCAAAGGCCTCGAGTGAAGATTGGAGATGGAGTTGACTCAGGGCCCACAGAGTTCCCTGGGAAGATCCTGGAAGGAGTCCAGAGGCTAGTGCCTAGATGCTGGGCTGTCTTCATTAGAAGTTCCCCACTTGGATGAAGAGAGTGCATTCCAGGCATGGGGCATGGCCAGTGCAGAGGCACAGAGATGGGAGATTTAGTGACCTGTGAGTAATAAGTGAAGTTTGTGACTTCATTGTAGAATGTGGAAAGGAGAGTAGTATTCAGGGAGAATTAGAAGATAGGTTGAGGCCAGATTGTGGAAGGCTTACAAAACTAAGGAGAGAATTTGCTATTTGATCCAAGGGGTATTAGGGAACCACTGAGTAGGAAGTCCTGATAGGAAAATGATGTGGTCATATTTCTGTTCAAGGACTATCCCTTAGGATAGAGCAGGAGTGGGGAACCTCAAGGGCCACATATGTCCTTCTAGGTCCTCAGGTGTAGCCTTTTGACTGAGTCCAGTTTTACAGAACTGATCCTCTCATTAAGGGGATTATTTTGGTGAAGTTTAGATTCAGTCAAAGGGCTGCGCTTGTGGGCCTAGAGAACAATACGTGTCCTTGAGGCCACAGATTCCTCACCGGTGAGATAGACTGAAAAGAGGACAGATAGGAAGCAGAAAAGATGACTCAGAAGGTCATTGCAATGATGGTGAGGAAATTTGGGGTCAGACATGATCCAAAATCAGAGCAGGATGAGAATGAGGAGAGCATGAAGGCCCGAGGGCCCAAGGACCCAGAACAGCCTGGAAAATGGAGCTTTCTTTGTGGCCTGAGCCCCATGTCCCCTGGGCCTGTTGAGCCTGGCAGGAGACTTTAGATAAAGCAAGCACCAGTAACTCATAGGTAAACTGTGCTAAGTGACCCCTTGGCAGGCACCTGTTTTGGAAGACTTTGTTGTATTTAAGGGAAGTTGACTCCTGAGAAAACCACTGCAATGCTCAATTATTCATAGTTAGCTAGGAGTTGTCTCAACAATAAATAACCAACCAAGAGCTTAGCAGAATGATCAGCCTTTGCTGTCAGCACCAGGGGAACAGGAACTGCAGGCAGGTGCGCTCTCTTACAGGCTTGGGGAGGGGAGAGACAGAGACATAGACAAAGACACAGAGAGACACAGAGACAGAAACAAAGACAGAGTGAAAGAGACACACACAATACAGAGACAGAGAGAAAGAGACAGAGAAGAGAGAGACAGAGACATAGGCAAAGACAGAGAGACACACAGATAGAGACAAAGACAGAGAGAGGGAGAGAGGCACATACAGAGATAGAAACAAAGACAGAGAATGAGATAGAGAGCAACAGAGAGACACGCACAGAGACACAGAGACATAGACAGACACACACTCACACAGACAGAGAGAGACAGAGACACATACAGAGACAGACATAAAGACAGACAGAAAGAGACAGAGAGAGACTGGGGGTAAGAAGGTTCATACCTGCTTCCGTTAGATTTTATTTTGCTCGAACCTATCAAATAAGCCACAGACCTCAAAAGGAAAGTCGCAGAGTAGTTATCCCTTACATGTCGCAGGGAATAGGGGCATGGGATCACCCCCACCTCATTCTAGAAAGTCTACATAAAACTTTTTGGCCCTTCCTTTGTACCAGAGAATTCTGAATTTTCCTTTTTCTTTTATGGGTTGTTTACAGTACCTTCTAAAATTTGGGTTGATGTTGTAGAATACTATACATTTTTATGCGTTTCTGAGTTTCTACAGTTTTTCTGTCATCTGCTGGCCTTCACGTGTCATCTGCAGCTTCTGCAAAACTCCCCCCAAATCTCCATTTGATTTCTTATGCCAACCCATGACATACGGAAACCTCAATGGGGAAAGTCAAGATGGGGAAGGGCTAATTGTAGTCTCAGACTATAGACTTGGACTTCCTTCCTAAGAAGGCTGAACTTGGAATCTTAACAGTGTCTTGACTACCTTGTGACTTTGTCCAACTCACAACCTCTGGGCCTCAGTTTCCTCCTCTGTAAAATGAAGAGGTTGGCCTCAATGACCTCAGAGGACTCTTTTGGTTCTAGATATGTGATCCTATGAGTGACCTTAGAGAAGGTCCTTCTCTTCCCCGTGCCTCAGTTACCTACTCTGGAAAATGAGGAGGTTTTATTAGATGGCCTTTAAGTACCCTGCCCGTTTTAGACCCGGAAATCTTCGTGTGCCATTGAATAAGTTACTTCATATTTGTGAGCCTCAGTTTCCTCTTCTGTAAAATATAGGGATGGGACTAGATGGTTTCTTAGCTCCCTTCTAGCTGGGGAGCTATGATCTTATGATCTTATGAACTTATGAAACAGGTACCCATGGAATCTCAGTGCTCTACTTTTCTAGACTCTGAGAATTCTTCTCATTTGATTATCTAACTGCCACTGCCTTAGACTTTTCTGTGGCTTTCCAGAACTAAATTCTCTGTATCTGCCCCCTCACTTCTCTTTCTAGAATGCACCTTCCTGAGAGACTTGTAAAGGAACTTGGAAATCCATCAGGGTGGAAATTCAGTGCTTGGCCTTGCCCTTGCTCCCTTCAATTTCTTGCCTAATGTCACATTGGTAGTAAATAGTATAATAAAAATTTGACCCCAAGTCAAATTTCTTTCCACTATGCCACACAGACCCTCCCAAGCCAGCTCTTGCTCTTTTTTATTTTGTTTTTTAAAAATATAATGCATTTTATTGATGGGATTTTTTTTGCATCATAATTATTTTCTACTCCGTCCCCAGATTGAACCTTTTCTTCTGTCAAAGAAAACAAAACAACTGAGCCAAAACACCCAATCCAACAACTTCACCTGATGATGTATGTCATATTCTGCCCTACCAGCACCACCCTCCTCTCTTCTGTGAGGGAGGAGGCATATTTTGCTTCTCAAGACCTTCATTTGTTTTTCCATTACCCAGAGTTCAGTTTCCTTTTAGTGATTGATCTAGTTTTCATTGTTGCATTTATTGTGTATATTGTTTCCTTGGTTCAACGTATCAACTCTGTGTCAGTTATTATGTCTTCCCTTGTTTCTCTGAATTGTCCATCATTATGACAGGTGCTTAAGAGCTTTGCAAAGTCAAGGGTCTATTCCAATGCCAGGTGTCCTTTTTGTATCTCTTTTTATTGCTAGTGACATCCAGATCCACTACTGTTCTCTCTTCCCTGGAGGGTGCTTGGAATCTCTTCTAATACCACAGACGCCTGGAAGAGGGTCCAGGACGCTGGGAGCTCATCTTCCTCCATAGGTTCTAAATGTTGGGTAGAGGTCCAGAGAGAGGCCCAGGGACACTTTTGGATGGATTTAGAGCAGGGAGGGGGAAGCTGTGTCCTTGAGGCCACCTGTGGCCCTCTTATGTCCCTAAGTGTGGCCCTTTGACTGAATCAAACTTCACAGAACAGATTTCCTTAATTAAAAGATTCGTTCTATAAAACTTGGACTGAATCAAAAGGTCGCAGCTGAAGACCTAGAAAGATGCATGTGGCCTTGAGGCCACAGGTTCCTCACTCCTGGTCTATCCTATGGAATACTCCTTAAACAGAAATATGACCATGTCGTTTTCCTATCAGGACTGCCTACTCAGTGGCTCCACATCCGAGGACCTAGAAAACTACATAGGGCCTCAAGGCTACAGGTTTCCCAGCCCTGGTTTAGAGAGTGAAACATGGAGCTAATTGAGCTCAGTTAAAGCTTGTTTTTCTCTATTATCTCTGGTGCATTGTGGCATCAGATTAGTTACATTGAAAACAGTAAGAAAAAGATGTACAGGCAATTTTATTAAGCAGTGACTCATTGAAAGATGTTAATGATCAAAACTTTGTATACATGAGTGTAGTAAGAGAGGAAAAGAGAGGGAAGGAAGGAGGGAGAGAGAGAGACAGAGAGAGGGAGGCAGAGAGAGAGGGAGAGGAAGGAAGAGAAGGAGTAGGAAAGGAGGGAGGGAAGGGGAGAAAGAAGGAAGAGGAGGAGGATGGGTGCAAGGAGAGAGAGAAAAAGAAGAATGAAAAGGAAGAGAAGGAGAGAGGGAAGGGAGAGGGGAATAACAGAGGATTGAGAGCTGGAAAAGGATCAGAGAGACCACCTAATCTAGAGGTTCCTAACCTGGGGTCCCCAGAACTCCAGAAGGGCTGCGGATCAATGGTGGAGCTGTTTTCATTAACTTTTAACTGAAATTTAAGATTTTTTTCAGTATTCGAAATCATAATTCTGAGGAGTCACTGGGCTTCACCAGACTGCCAGGGAGGGATGGGGGAAGGGAATATACACTTATGAGTATGTCTTGATGATCCCACTCCCCCTACACCACACCCCCCTGCCGTTCAAACCCTGGGAGATAGGTGCTGTTATCATCACCACTTTACAGCTGAGGAAACAAGCTAAAGTGTTAAGTGATTTAACCAGAATCTCACAAGTAGCAAGTGCTTGAGGTCATATTCCAACTTAAATCTTCATGATGCTATGTCTAGTGTTCTATGTGCCTCTCCACCTCACTGGCAGAAGGCATCCAGAACATAAGAGTTCTTATGCGGTGTGATCCCCTTATTTTACTGACAAGTAAACTTAGACCTAGAAAGGAGGTGGGACTAGACCAGGGTCTTATGGATAGTAAGTAATAGCATCCACTTTAGAACCAAGGTTCCAATGACTCTAAGATTAGTGGACCTCCCACTTTGTTACATTCCCTCCCTAGTTCTTCCCTTTTATGGCCAGGTGCTCCAACCTTAGATTTCATTATATGGTTTTATCGTCATCTCACATGGCTGCATTATTTGCCTAGCAGGAGACTGCTTTTCCTAGACTCCGTGTTCATGCCATGCAACCCAGGGCAGTACCACTCAGCAGGAAACATGGCAGAGTGCTGAGCCTGGCTAGAAAAGAGCGATTGTGGTCTTATGGAAAATAGCCTGGACACATACAGGTTAATGACCTCACCAGCCAGGCTGAATTAGAAACCGCCCCTGCATCACAATGTCTGTCCCCTTCCACCTACTAAAACTCCCTGGCCCTGGAAGCCTGCTAAGTTGGCAGCACATTAATCTCTCTTCTGGGGGGACCCTGGAATGTTTGGATACTGTTTACAAGTTTGGGGTCCGAATTTAGGCAGAAGAGGGATTTGCTCTATTTATCTCATGAACTTTCCAATTCCCCATTCCTTCCTTTTGATCTTAAATAACTGCTGCAATTTCTTAAGTATTCATACTTCTACAGAGGGTCTTTCTATGGGAAAGGCTCCCCATCTCTCTACCCTTGCCTCAAGACCCTTCTAAGTAGCTGTCAATTTTTTTGAAGATCTGCTGGCAGTAAAGTTTGGGGAAGGAGGGGTAAAAGAGAGTGGGAAGACAGAAGGAGGGGATGAAAGAAGAGAAAGAGAGAGATGGGAAAGAGGAATGGAGGGGAAGAAGAGAAGGATGGAAAGTAGGAGAGAGATGCAACCATGAAGGACAGAACCCTAGAACTCTTTGCCCATGTGCTGAAATTGATAAAGTATATATTAAATACTTTTTAGTTTTTTGAGTTATATAGGACACATGCACATAATAAACACTTAATTAAATATTTGTTGATTGATCAATATGTTTTGTAGCTAAATTGTGGTTTAGGTAGTTGGGTCGGGGGCAGGGCAAAGCTAAGACAATGTGTTGTTATTCACTGTAACTTAAATACTATAACTAAATTATGCACAGGAGGATGCCAGTGTCTTCTGAGTTAATCTGAGGGCCAGAACTTGATTCTAGAGGTTGAGAAATCAAGATCTGTTGGGACCCTGTCCTGATTGGTGACGTTCACATCCTTTTGTCTTTTTCAACTAGAATCCCAAGATGTAAGTACAGGGGGTTTTGTCTAGCTAATTTCTTGGTTTGGATCATTATTCAAAGTGTACCGTGGGCTTATATCATGGTAGCCTTTTGGATCTGGATCTACTTTCTTGAAATAATGTCCAAGGAAACAAAGCTGTCTCTTGAGAATTTTCCACTGGAGTCCACAAGAAACCTATTTGCTTGGGTTTGTTCCTAACAAAATAACAATTGGTTCAGATACTGAGAGAACTTGCAGCAAACTAATTGGGTTTTTGAAAAAACAAATCATTCCTATGGTTGAACTTACCGGGAAAATAAAAATTGGTTAACAGAAACCAAAATGACTTGATCTTTGGTACTTCTAGGCTGTTGAGAACTTGGCATCCCTCCATGGCTTTTGACTGAGAACAGCAAGGTGCTTAGTGCATTTTCTGCACTGAGCAGAGAGCCTGCCTTGTTTACTGTGCTATATTCTGGGGCTAACTTTTGGTTTTCATTTTTTTCAAATAGAATATTTATTACTCTTTGTTGTATCTGATTCTGCTTAACCCCATTTGGGGTTTTCTTGGCAAAGATATTGGAATGCTTTGTCATTTCCTTCTCCAGTTCATTTTTACAGATGAGGAAACGAAGGCAAGCAGGGTTGCCTTACAAGATCATACAGCTAGTAAGTGTCTGAGGGTAGATTTGAAGTCAGGTCTTCCTGATTCCACGCTCAAGTGCTCTTATCTACTGCAGCGCCACCTAGCTTTACCCTCTTTTTGTATTCTTTAATACTGCATTTGTGCTATGGTCAAATTCAGTTTGGAATATCGTGTTCAGGTCTTGGCACCATGGTTGAGTTAGAATGTTGATAAGCTGAAGAATGTCCAGAGGAGCCAACTATGAAGATAAAAGAAACAAGGAAGGAAATAAGCATTTATTAAGGGCTTATTTTGTTTCAGGCTCTGCGCTAAGCACTTTACATTTATTATCTCATGATCCTCACATCAACCCTGGGAGGGTTTTCATCCCCATTTTACAGATGGGTAAACTGAGCCACACAGGTGAAGTGACTTGGGAATAGTTAGTGTGGAGAGAAGATAACTTCAGGGAGATACAGGGGCTAGGCATGATAGCTACCTTCAGGCAATTAAAAGACTATCATGTGGAAGAGGGAACAGACTTTCTCTGTTCAGTTAGAGAGCCAAACTAGGAGATGAATTTAAGATTGCTATCGGGAAACAAAATTAAAAATAACTCTGTAACAATTACAGCCGTCCTAAAGAAGTAGTTTGGGCTCCCTTGAGAGGTAATGAGCTCCCTGGCCTTGGAGGACTTCCAGCAAAGGCTAAGTACACACTTCCAGAGCAGACACTCTATCAGATGTGTTATAGTGTGGATTTTTGGGGGAGGCGGGAGAACTGTGGGATAGCCTAAATGACTGCTAAGGTCCTTTCCAATTCTAAAATTCTATTGCCTTATGGTTCTGTGATTCTCAAATTATTCATTCTAAGCATCAGATTTTTCCCCTCTTCATCCTATCTCCCTGGGGGGAAATACAAGATTGTTTTGATTTTCTTTGTTATATATACATCAAATGAGGCAAGTGAACAATATACTGCTGTTAGCATCTTCTGAAACCTCTTGTGTCTCTTGCAGCGTTTCAGATATTAATGAGGCTGAAACTTGTCTATCACTGTCACGGTCCTGTCCCTCCAAAATGCTTTGGTGTATTAAGGATCCTGTTGTTTCTGGGACATGAGTCATCATCATTTCTATGTTTGCCAACAGGAGCCAATGATCATGAGAAGTTTATTTTGAAAACAAGAATTCATGGTATCCTGGCCACTGGTGCATTCTCAAAAGAGATTACTATGGGATGACATATTTTTGTAGTTTCATCCGTTCACATAAAAAGGACTTCAGGGCAAATCTTATTACATTGTATGGTCAAAAGTGCTTCCTACCTCTGTTCATCGAGCTCAGTGTGGTGTGAAAGATAATAGAAAATGGATGGGGACCCAACCTACTGATGTTCATTTCTTTAGAAACCTTCCCTCAGTAGAGCCAGAGCCATTATTTTGATGCCAAGGGGTAAATTTAATCCTACATTATGATGCTATTGCCCACAGTTGTGGGCCCGCTCCATATAATGTCAAAACACTCATTTGCTACCCAGGAGATGCAATCACAGAACATGCCCAAGTTAGCACTTGAGGAGCACGACTATTGGTTACTGACCTCTCACACTGTTCTGGGAGTAAATATTTTGTAGTCCACATACAAAAACTGGCCCATTTGCATATGGGCTATCCCATCATCACATTGGTGAGTGGGAGCAGCCTAGGTGCAGAGATGAATCTAATTCATGAATTAAAAAAGAATTAAACAACAAAAACATTTTGATTGGGTTAAAAATAGAAGAATAGGAACTAGACCTGTCATTTCTCTGACATATGGAACCCGCCAATGAGGATGCTGATTCAGGCTGGCACGTTCTCTGTAACCTAGATCTATCTTGGAGAGTTGCCCGTAGCACTGAGAGGTTAAGAGACTTGCCCAGAGTCACATATCCAGGTAGAATTTGAACTCATATTTTCCTGGCTCTGAGGCCACCTTTCTATTGATTGTCCTATATCAAAATCCCTGCTTCTGGAACAAGCTATCAAATGAAAAGAAAAAAAGCAAGTAATAGATCTCACATAAAAAACAGTAAAGAAATGAAGTATTTGAACTCATTCCTTTTTAATGTAATAAAAGTCCATTTTCAAAATGAAATTTTTTTTAAATCCCAAGGAAAAAGTTTTCTCTGCATACTTAGAGATACCTCCTGCCAATCTGCAAAGAGATCTGCTTTTGAATAACAACTTAAACAAACAGATTGCCCAGTGACAGATTGTCCAACAAAGTGGGTTTTTTGATAAGCATGTTTTGCGTGCCCTCCAGCACATACATATGGCTGTGAGACACGGAACACAGAAGTCTCCAAAGAATTGAATATGAACAGAGGGCAGTGGAGAAGCATATGATATGTGTAATATATGGAGTGTCCCAAAAGTCTTAGTGCACAAGGAATGCTAAACTGAAAAACAGAAATAAAAGACACGAAACAGCATGAATAGGGCATTGGACTGGGGAACTCAGAAAAACTGGGTTTAAATCTCAACTCAGACATTACTTGTTGTGTGACGCTGGGGGAAAATCACTTAATTCCAAGGGCCTTTAAAACCTGTCACAACCTGGCTCCAGCTAACCTCTCCAGGTGAGTTTTATATTATGCCCTGTTGCTTGCTTTAGCATATAGAAGCTATGGGGCACAGTGATTAGAGTGCTGAGTTTGGCATCAGGAAAACCCAAATTCAAGTTAAACCAAGCTGTGTGACCTTGGGCAAGTCACTTGAACCTCTCTTTGCCTGAGTTTCCTCATTTATAAAATGAGGAGGACCATAGCCCTTCCGGCACTGGGTTGTTAGGATAAAATGAGATTGTATTTGTAAGACACTTTGACATCTGTAAAGCTTTTCTTAAATTGTAGTTCATTTATATTCTGAGGGCCCTTTCATCTGCGACATTCTGTGATTTTTAAGGCCATTTCTTGTTCTGACATATCTGCTCAATGCTAAGTACAGTGCCTGGCACAGAACTGATGCTTGTTCTCCCCCCTCCCTTCCCCTAATACCCTTATTGTCCCTCACTCCATCTCCCACCACAGTGCCTTTGCATAAGCTGCCCCTCATTCTAGAGTGCCCTACCTCCTATTTCTCCCTCTCCGAAACCCTAGTGTCCTTCAAAAGCTCAGTTCAAACTTCACTTTCTATGTGAGACTCTTTCTGATACTCCCCTACAAAGACAAAACATAAACTACATTTTATTTTACTTATAGACATGTAAATCTTTATGTTTATACATGTTGTTTCCCCAATGGATTGCTGGCCTTTCAATAGGACGACCTCCTTCATTTTCTCCTTCATATCACTAGTACCTGGAACTAAGTGTTTTAGGGGATGTTCAGTGAGGACTCGCCCCTCTGATGTGAGGGCTGCTCATCCACCTTTGGTGTTTATCTGGCACTCAGATCTCACCTGTGGCTCCAAGAAACTGTAGTATGCAAAGTGGCCACACGTGGGTAAAACCATCTCAACAGATGGGCTACACTAGTTTGAAGGAATCTGATGGGTCTCAGACCTATAGGTGAGTTGTGGGGAAGAGTGTCTCCCCCAAACATGTGAAAACTTTCCCCAGTGGAATGGGCAGATGAGAACAATTTGTTCCAATGGCAGTGAAGGCAACTGAAGCAGGTACTGTGGAGCGCTTAGAGCTTGGTCAGATGTTGAAGACCCAAGGTTATCCACTGCATTCCAGGCCATCACCGGTTGTCCTGACTTTTGTTTTGCCACCGGACTTCGGTGACTCTGGAAGACAGAGTGGAGTTGACAACTTATCATAGGTCCTCTTCAAAAATGAAGGGCAAACAGCAACAACCCTTAGAACCTAGTAGGTGCTTAAGTGCTTACTGAGTGATTACTTGGCTGCCTTCTTTAAAATGCAAAACAAGATTCATTTTAAAAATCCATCCATGTTCTTCTAACTTTCCTTTCTTCCTGTTAAAATTGAAATGATTGGAAAGAGTGAGAGCGAGATTGAGAGTGAGAGAGAACGAGAGAGAGAGAGAGAAGCAATACTAATATTTAATAATGCTACACACACACACACACACACACACACACACACACACGTCACAGTCTCATGTAGTTAAACCACCAAAGTCAGACAGGTCAAAGTAACAGTTCTTTGAACCTTGATTTCAAAAGACACAGAGTTGTGTGTTTTTGTCTTAAAACTATCAGTCAGTGGAAGCAGAGCATTTTAATGACGGTCTTCAGAGCCTTAAATGATTAACCATGTCCTGGAACTCTGGAGTGCCGTACACGATGTGTACCTACATTTCTGCATTTGACAGTTGAGATTTACAAAGGGAAAGGCAAAGTTTGCAGCTGCTCTTGGGACCAGTCCAGTGAACTGTTTCTAGGAGAGTTCCTCCAGGGACTCCCAAACAATATGGCTGCATGAGTTGAGGCAAACCAACCCAATTCCCCCTCACTTAGTCCCACAAAAACCTGGAGTTCACAGAAGAGGTTGAATAATATTAAAATCCCACCTTCTACAGACAGCCTTTTCCCACCCCCCATTTAATTCTATGCCTCCTCTCTGTCAGTTGCCTATCTCTAATTTATCCTGTTTGTAATTTGTTTATACCCATACTTACATATATACATGTTATATTCACATCCATAGTTACATGTTGTCTCCCATTAGACTGAACTCTTCCAGGGCAGGAACTATCTTTTACCTTGCTTTGTATCCCTAACTCTTAGCATAGTGCCTGGCACATAGTAGTTGTTTAATAAATGTTTATTGGCTGACTCGTGACTAAGAAATTCAATGAGAAACTACAGTAAGTAATTTTTGCTACTCCAGAACTGCACGGTAAATCAGCCAGCAGCCTGTGGGCATTAGGTAAGGGGGCCACCAGCAAAGCCAACACAAGCAAACAAACCCAGTCTCCCATCTTTAAAGAATCCCTTCAGAACAGAAATATCTTAAAAGGGTATTGAGGGAGTTAAATAAGAAAAAAAGTGGATACCCTACTATAGGTAGATTGGTTCTGAGTGTGCAAAAAAGGGAAAAAGAGGAGAGTAAAAACGGATTGTCTAGGGTAGAAGAAAGGAAAAAGGGGGTAGAAAAAATGTGATATTACTCATATTTGGGATATGTGAGAAGAGTTTACAAAGAGAAAGGGGTATGGAGCATGAGTTCATCTGACCATCAGATGAACCCCACTCTTATAGAAATGAACAAATGAGGGTTGAATTGTGGTTTATTGTAGAAATCCATCAAACTCAGGTAGAAAATGTGTGGATAGGAAACAGGAGATAACATACCACAGGGAATTGTTGTTCAGTCATCTCCAACTCTTTGTGACCCTATGGAGTATAGTGCACCAGGCCCTTCTATCCTCCCCTATCTCTCAAATCTGTCCAAGCAAATACTAGCCATGGTGTTTTCTTGGCAAAGATAATAGAGTTGTTCACCCTTTCCTTTTCCATTAGATCACCTTTTGTCATAACTCTCCATTCCTGCAGGCTGCATATTGATTAAATTTCAAAATGTAATGTTAGCCATATTTTATTGTATTTTTATTTGTTTTGTTAAATATTTCCTGATTACATTTTAATCTAGTGTGGCTGCGCATGGTTGTATGCCTATAGAAGACCTGTCTGTCTTGGGTAACCCTGCACAGCATGTTGTTTTTGTTCAATAATTTTCAGTCATACTGGATTCTTCATGATCCTATTTGGCATTTTCTTGGCAGACATCCTGGAGTGGTTTGCTATTTCCTTTTCTAGCTCATTTTACAGATGAGTAAACTGAGATAAGCAGGGTCATACAGCTAGAAAATGTCTGAGGTCACATTTGAACTCAGGAAGATGAGTCTTCCTGGCACCAGGCCAAGCACTCTACTGCTTCGCCACCTAGCTGCATGGTGTACCTCACAATTTCATTGAACTTCGCAAGCCCCTCCATCTGAATAAGGCATAGATTCCAGAAGGGACTGTGGGGAATAACCAGTAGAAAAACAAATGTTCTGATCCTGAAGGAGGGACTAAAAAGAATGGGCGAAGAAAAACAAAATTAGAATCTTCTGGGTGGAGGAAAGGGCATTCATCATTGGAGAATGGTTGAATGTGTTGTGGTATGTGAATGTAATGGGATATTATGTCATAACACATGACAGATGATTTCAGAGAATCCTGGATAGTGTGAACTGATGCAGGGTTTAGTAAGTAGAACCAGTACTGTATACATGGAAAACAACATTATAAACAAAAACTACTTTGAAAGATTTAATAGCGCTGACCAATGCAGAAGTTTTCCTTAAATGTTCCAGTCCACCTTGTTATTCTAAATTAGTTTGGTCATCTCTTTTTTATCTATCTTGGTATAGATATGTCACTAAATGATTAGTCAGACAGATTGAGGGAAGTAACTGACTGTTTAGATTAGGATAGGGGTGGGGAACCTGTGGCTCTCCAGGTCCTCCCTTTGATTGAATCCAAATTTCACAGATCAAATCCCTTTAACAAAAAGATTTGTTCTGTAAAATTTGGACTCAGTCAAAAGGCTGCATCCGAGGACCAAGAAGGCCACTTGTGCCCTCAAGGCCACAAGTTCCTCACCCCTAGTTTAGGAGAAGGCAGGCACTGAGCATAACTCCAGAGGACCTATGGTAAAGCATGTTACTCACCTCCTGGCAGGGAAGTGAGGATCTCAGAAGTACAGAAAGTGACACATTTTTGGACATGGCTACTGTGTGGATTCATTATGATTAAAGGGGTTAACAAAGAGAAAGGGAGTTGGGAGGGGTAATGGGAAAAAAGGAGGCCCACTAAAATATTTTTTTAAAAAATCACTGAAGACAGAAGGAAGTTGAAAAGAAGTACAGATAAACAGGACAGTTTTGAGAGTGTGGAATTTATTATAAACTTTAAAGGACAAGCAATATGAACTAGAGTTTTGGTTTTCTATAGAATCTTTTTATTGTCTTTCTCTGAGGAAAATGATTAACAAATCACTTCAATGAGCTCTAAAAGTAGAAATGCAAATTCTAGTGAATCCATTGGCCAGTATCATCCATCTTCCTATTTTGCCTTTACTTTTGGTATTCACCCAAGTTGAGTTTTCCTTTCTTTACTTCTTTCCTATCCATATCTCCTTTCATCCTTAAAGACTCACTTTAAATCCCATTTCCACCAAGAAGCTTTCTTTAACTAATCCAGTCCACCTTGTTCTATCTTTTCTTAATTGGTTTGACCAACTGGTTGTTATCTATCTGGATATACATGATAGAGGTAGATATGGATATAGATATGTTCACCAAATGGCTACTTTGATAGATTGGGGGAAGGGGCAGTGACTGGTTGTTTAGGTCCCTGGTATGAAAGTCAAAGAGAAAGGAGACCATCCATACATCCATACATAAAGATTCCTGCAGGCTGCATATTGATTAAATTTCAAAATGTAATGTTAGCCATCTTTTGTTGTATTTTTATTTGTTTTGTTAAATATTTCCTGATTACATTTTAATCTGATGTGGCTGCGCATGGTTGTATGCCTATAGAAGACCTTGGGTTTGACATCCTTGGCTTAGGTAACTTCTAAGCGCTGTACCCAACATTGCCATGAAAGTCGGTCCCCCCAAAATTTTGAGTCTGTGTAAAGGAAGGCCATTTCTACGTGGTCCAGTTGGACTGGATAGAGAGCAGCAAGTGGGCCAAAGTATTTCTTGTTGTTTTAGACTTGATCTGTTTCTTGACTATTTGAATGGACTCAGTTTTCTTTGTGGCTTCAGTTGAAGGCTTTTTGGGGGGCCATTTGTCTGATTTTCTTTGAAATAGCTCTCATTTTCTTCTAGTCCCCAAGCACACAGCTTTAACATTTGTCCTTCTGGGTGCTCTAGGGAATTGGAAGTAGCAACAAGGGATATTTAAAACCATGGAGCATAATGTACACAGACAGTACTTGTCTTGTAGGCTCCATGTTTCTACCATGATCCTTTTGTTTGGCAAAGAGCCTTTCTGTGAATAATGATCTCATAGCCAGTGCTGACCAACGTTCATTCATTCTTTTGGCCTGATGACCATGTGTTTCTGCTCTTGATTTATAGCCCCTCATATTCTGGCAGAGTAAATGGCTTCCATTTGGAAAATGAGCCTTCGTGACCAAAAACAAGAAACCTATAGTGTCTCCTGGCCTTTGGGCAAGTGTATTTCACAGTGCTAGGAGATGACTTAGCAGTATCTTTTTCATTGCAGGAAACGGTATCCTCAGTGGCAACAGGAGTCACTACTCCATCTAAAGGGCCTAAAAAATATCTTAGGCTTCATGCTAATCTGGTTCAAAATGGTATATGCATCTGGAAAGGCTCATGGTACATTAGCTAGGACATTTATTTTCTTTAAGAATTTGTCCCTGCCTCATTTCAGAATGTCGGAGGAAGATGACGAGTCTAATACAATACAGACTTGGACAATCTAGGGTAGTAATAGAACCAAAGCCATTTAAAAGTAGCAATTACATCCACAGCTTGTGAATCTGTACCATGGTCTTCTCCTTCTGTGCCTTCAGCATCATTGAACATTTTCTCTGTGTCCAGCCCTGAGCCAGATTCTAAAGGAACTTCTTTAGAAATTCTTTGTTCAGGTTGACTTGCTGGGCGTTTCCACGGTTGTACCTTTACTGCTCTCAATTTCGTGCCCAAGGGTTGCCCTACCAATTCAATTGAGTATAACATAGCCTACTATGTACAACTAATTGTGTCAGGCAACAGAATTTTTTTTAAAAGCTAAAGATACCAGACTTAGAGGAACTTATATTCTACTGTGGAATATAACATTTAACTAGCTATAGAAGGACAAGATAATTTGAGGAGATAGGGAAAAATAAAAACTATGAGAATAAACAAAAGCTTCCTCTAGGAGATGGTTCATAATCTGAGATTTGAAGGAAGCTAGGTCTTCTGAAAGGCACACTTGATCCTGTAAATTCTCTGGCAAATTGACCCCACAGTCACCTCAGCGTCATCTTCAATAGCTCCTAATCAAGAAGTTCTTTGCCTATCACCTTCAAAATATGCCTGTATTTCTTTCCTTTTTTTAATTAAATGATTTGTTTTCAGTTTTTAACAATCACTTCCATAAGTCTTAAATTGTCTCCCTCTCCCTTCTCCCTCCCTCCCCAAGGCAGCATGCAATCTTACGTGAGCTCTATACCTATATTCTTATAAAACACATTTTCACATTAGACATGTTGCATAGAAGAATTAAAATTAATGGGATAAACCATGAGAAAAACCAAACCAAACCAAAACATAACACATAGCCTGCTTCATTCTGCATTCTGGTTCCATGGTTCTTTCTCTGGACGGTGATGGCATTTTGCCTCATGAGTCCTTTGGGAATCAAACATGCCCATATTTCCCCTAATCTTTAAAACAAATCATTAGCTCATACCATTCCCTCAAGCTCTCATCCTCTATCTCACTTCTCTTTCTTGAAAAAGTTTTCTGCATTCGCTTTCTCTACTTTCTGTCTTCTCATTCCTCAATCCTTTACAGTTTTGACTTTCTACCTCATCACCCAATTGGAACTATTCTCTCCAAACTTACCACTGCCAAATCTGATAGTCTTTTCTCAGTCCTAATTCTTCCAGACCTATATGCTGCATTTGATACTGTTGACCTCTTTCTCTTTCTGGATGCTCTTTTGTCTCTGGATTTTCCTGACATTTTTCTTTCCTAGTTCTCTTCTTACCTGTCTGACCATCCCTCTGCTCCCTTTGCTGATTCATCATCCATATAATACCCCACACTGTGGGTATACCTGAAGATTCTGTCCTAGATTCTCTTTTCTCCCACTGTACTCCCTCACTTGGTAACCTCATTAGCTCTTTTATCATCTCTATGCAGATCACTCCCAGATTGATACATCAGTCTCTCCCCTAAGCTTCAGTCTTATAATACCAATTGCCTATTGGACATCTCAAACTCAACATGTCCAAAGCCAAGCTCATTATCTTTCCCTATCAAACCTACCCCTTTTCTAACCTTTCCTATCTCTGCCCAACAACCACCAGCCTTCAAGTCTCCCAGCTTTGTAACCTCAGCATTTTCCTTGAACCCTCACTCTTCCTCACCCAGCATGTCATATGTTGCCATTTTTCCCTCCACAACCTCTCTTTCACCTGACTCCTTCTCTCCACTCACAGTTACCACCTTTCTTGAGGCTCTCATCACCTCTCAGCTACCTTATTATGGCAGCCTCCTAATTGTTCTCTTGGTGCCTCAAGTCTCCAGACACTCCAGGCCATCCCAAACACTGCTGTCAAAGTGATTCTCCTTGAGTGCAGATCTTACCATGTGACTCTCCTCCTCAGCCAGGTCTGGATGGCTCACAGTTGGCACTAGGATAAAATATAAACTCTACTGTTGAGTATTTTCAATTGTACACAAGCTGACCTTTGCACAACCTCTTTTCAGTCTCATTGATCTTTCCTTGCCCTCCTCTACTCTGTGATCAAGCCAAACCATTCTTCTCTCAGAATTCTCCATCTTCTATCTCTCTGCCTTTGTTCCTGTTGTCCCCTCATGCCTGGAATACACTCCCTCCTCATCTCCACCTAAGGGACTTCATTCCAGACACAGCTCAGGCAGCATTTTCTGCATGAAATCTTTCCTGATTCCCTCCAACCATTATTGTCCTCCTTCCCAGAGTACTTTGTATTTAGCTACTTTGCATATGTTTGCATTTGTTCTATGTATACTTCTATATGTAGTTTTTGTCTTTGCTTCATTATTTGTCTGGTAATCCCAACACCTAACACATATTAGGTGCATAAAAATGCTTGTTAATTAGTTAATACTCCTTCGTTCATGTGGACGTGTCATTGTTGCCTGCTCTGTAGAATTAAGTCCAATAAATTCAGATTCTTCAAAATAGCATTTCAGGACTTTCCCTTCTAAATAACTTACTTTAATTTTGTCAGTCAAAGATACAGCACAGATACCTACTCCAAAAGCCAAGAAGCTATGAGGCCAGTCTCCCAGTATGAAGAATTAACTTGTTCTCTCACTTCTGGCTTTTATTGTTTCACCTTGAGTATTAGCCATTTGCTGTAGTATGGAAGCATTTTTTACAGGGACATGTGCTTTAACCAATTTCTGTCATTGCCATCTTACTGACTCAGCATATACCTGCCACCTTTCACTTCTGATGAGTGTTTTCTGAATTGACAGCCATCACCAGCTGGCTCCAGATGGCATTGAAGAGTGTAGCTGATGTGTCAAAGGGAGTGAGGATGCAAGAGGGAGTGGGGTGGAGAGAGAGGGGCTTGGGAAGAGCTAAAGAGGGGAGGGAAGGAGAAGGAGATATTTTCAGCTTGGTGGAAATGGTGCCCTTTATTGGCTTTATGCATGGATGTGCATATGTGCTTAGAGTATGGACCCTTTTAGTGGTGTCTAATTCTTCATGACCCCATTTTGGGGTTTTCTTGGCAAAGATACAGGAATGGTTTGCCATTTCCTTCATCAGCTCGTTTTGCAGATGAGGAAACTAAGGCAAGCAGGGTTAAGTGACTTGCCCAGAGCCACACAGCTAGGAAGTGCCTGAGGCCAGATTTGAACTCAGGAAGATGAATCTTTCTGACTCCCGACCTGGCACTCTATCAACTGCAGCACCACCTAGCAGCCCCGGCTTATTGGTTTTATGCATAGATGTGCATATGTAGAGAATGGGCCTACTCACACTCTATGCATATTTATCAGTTTTATGAATGAAATAGGGGAATTTTTATGCCTTGTGATGGTTCCTGTCTAGACCCAAAATTTCTTTAGAAGAAAAAGATCAAGTTTCAGTAGCATGTTATACCTCACTACAATTGCATCCCAAATTGGGTACTGGAGATATACAGACAGCAATGAAATACTCTTTGACTTTTAAATGTTGCATTCTCCTGGGCAATAGAATGATACATAGATAAGGAAACACGTGGTAATTTGTGGAAAGAGAAAGTACTGGAAACTAAGGTCATCATGAATGGCAAGCCAGATTCTCAACAAGTTTTGCCTGTTGGACCTTTGGGAAGCTCTAGTGATTTCTTTCAATCCCTGAGGCACCTTATCTCATGTTGAAATGTAGAATGTGTGGGACTTGAGTTAAGCCTTGAAAAGGGATCAGGATTTTAAGAAGTGGGAATGCCTCAGGTAGAGGGGGTGGTAGGTGGCTTGTGCAAATGCATGGGAAAAAAATATGGTTTGTTCAAGTTGGGAAACAATTGTGCATTTTGTCTGGAATTTTGAATATTGAAATGGAATAGCATGAAATAATAGGCCTCCCTGTTGTCCTTTCTGCCTCAGGTGTCCTTAATTCAGTCTATCCTACATAGTGCTACCAAAGGGGGCAGCTAGGTGATGCAGTGGATAGAGCAGTAGTTCAGGAATCAGGAAGATCTGAGTTCAAATCTCACCTCAGACACTTGATACTCACTAGCTGTATGACCTTGGACAAGTCACTTAACCCCAATTGCCTCCTCCTGGGTCATCTCCAGTCATCCTGATGAATATCTGGTCTCTGGATTCAGATGGCTCTGGAGGAGAAGTGAGGCTGGTGACCTGCACAGCCCTCCCTCACTCAAAACAAAGTCAAGTGCAAGTCATGTCATTATTTCTCTGATGGCATGGTCTTCTTCAGCAAGGAAGGACAAACACACACACCAAAGAGAGTTTCCTTAAGGACAGATTTAATTATGCTACTTTCCTACTCAATGAACTCTAGTGGCTCCCTACTGCCTCTAAGATAAAATATAAATTCTTTTCTTAAATCCCTTCACATGTTGACCCCAACACATCTTTCATCTGCCTTGGATATTATTCTCCTTCCTGTATTCTGCAGTCTAGACAAACTGACCTTCTCTCTGTTCCTCACAAATCACATTCCCCTATGCCTGAAATGTACTCACTCCCTATCTTTACTGAATTGCTTTCTTCCTTGAAGAAGCAGCTTAGGTAACACCTTGTACATGAGGCCTTTCTCTATCCCCTTCTTTCCTAGTATCACTTTTCCTAGATCTAAAGTATCTTATAATGAACTACTTTGTATAGTATTTATTTGTAGTTTTCTTTATATACTTATATTTCTACTTGTCTCCCCCATTAGAATTTAAATTTGTGAGTAGGAATTGTTTCATTCTGGTAACCCCAGTCCCTAGCTTAGTGCCTGCCACATAGTAAATGCTTAATTGTTGATTGATTAAATGTTGATTGATTGAATTCTTGTCAATCTTGGAGAGGTAAGATGAAATATTATACACTATAAGCTCAAAATTTATACAGGATCAGAATCTAATGCTTTGTATCATAAAATAATTGGAAAAGAGCAAGATGACATATTTCTCCATAGGTATAGCTAAAGAGAGACTTTCTAAGTAATGGAAGAATGAATATTATTATTATCATTGGGCCACTATGTGGCACAGTGGATAGAGTGCTGAGTCTAGAGTCAGGAAGACTCATCTTCACCAGTTCAAATCTGGCTTCAGACACTTCCTCACTGTATGTCCCTAGGCAAGTCACTTCATCCTGTTTACCTCAGTTTCCTCATCTGTCAAATGAGCTGCAGAAGGAAATGGGAAACCCTCTAGTATCTTTGCCAAGAAAACCCCAAATTGGGGTCATGTAGATTCAGAATTCTTCTTCTTATTATTGCTGGAAGGAAGAGACTTGTGATTTCATCACTTTAGGGACCTTCAGGACTTTCTTTATCAAAGACTGATGGCATCTACTCTGCAACTTAGAACTATAGAAAGAAAGCCATAGTAGACGAAACTGATAAATTCAGTTACGTACAATTAAAAGGCTATTGCATGGAAAAAATAAATGTAGACATAGCTCCAAACCCACAACCCATAGAATATCTGTAAAAGGGAACTCACGGCGAATTCTGGAGCAGTAGAGGCCACAGAACAGTGGAGCAAAGGAGATTTCTGTTCCAGAGGGACCTGCAAACCTCTCGCAAAAGGTCCGTCGAGCTGCGGACGTGAAGCCCAGCCCAGCCCTGCCGTGGCCCGCGGCACCGAGAGGAACAGATCTGAGCAGGCTTCAGGGATGGGATCTCCAGCATCTGCACGGGTCCCTCCACCCACAGGTGACGGGGGGGTGGGGGGGGGGTGGTGAGAGGGTCTCTTTGGCAGGTGGAGAGGGGAGTGGGGTGCCCCCATAACTCAGGCCCGCTCGGGAGGCAGCAGCTGAGGCAGCGGCAGACCAGGGCTCCCCAAGCAGGCAGGAGCCTGGATCCATTGTTGAAGGTCTCTGCATAAACCCCCTGAGGGAACTGAGCCCCAGAGGCGGCCCTGCCCCCACCTGAGCACCTGAACTTAATCTTACACTGAATAGCAGCCCTGCCCCCACCCAAAGCCCTGAGGCTGGGAAGCAGCATTTGAATCTCAGACCCAAAGCGCTGGCTGGGAGGATCAGGAGGCGAGGTGGGTGTGAGGAGAATATTTAGAGGTCAAGTCACTGGCTGGGAAAATGCGCAGAAAAGGGAAAAGAAATAAGACTATAGAAGGTTACTTTCTTGGTGAACAGGCATTTCCTCCCTTCCTTTCTGAAGAGGAAGAACAATGCTTACCATCAGGCAAAGACAGAAGTCAAGGCCTCTGTATCCCAGCACACTCAATGGGCTCAGGCCATGGAAGAGCTCAAAAAGAATTTTGAAAATCAAGTTAGAGAGGTGGAGGAGAAGCTGGGAAGAGAAATGAGAGACATGCAGTCAAAGCATGAACAGCAGGTCAGCACCCTGCTAAAGGAGACCCAAAAAAATGCTGAAGAAAATAACACCTTGAAAAATAGGCTAACTCAATTGGCAAAAGAGGTTCAAAAAGCCAATGAGGAGAAGAATGCTTTCAAAAGCAGAATTAGCCAAATGGAAAAGGAGATTCAAAAGCTCACTGAAGAAAGTAGTTCTTTCAAAATTAGAATGGAACAGATGGAGGCTAATGACTTTATGAGAAACCAAGAAATCACAAAACAAAACCAAAAGAATGAAAAAATGGAAGATAATGTGAAATATCTCATTGGAAAAACAACTGACCTGGAAAATGGATCCAGGAGAGACAATTTAAAAATTAGGGGACTACCTGAAAGCCATGATGAGAAAAAGAGCCTAGACATCATCTTTCATGAAATTATCAAGGAAAACTGCCCTGAGATTCTAGAACCAGAAGGCAAAATAAATATTCAAGGAATCCACAGAACACCGCTTGAAAGAGATCTAAAAAGAGAAACTCCTAGGAACATTGTGGCCAAATTCCAGAGTTCCCAGGTCAAGTTCCCAGGTCAAAATATTGCAAGCAGCTAGAAAGAAACAATTCAAGTATTGTGGAAATACAATCAGGATAACACAAGATCTAGCAGCTTCTACATTAAGGGATCAAAGGGCATGGAATAGGATATTCCAGAAGTCAAAGGAACTAGGACTAAAACCAAGAATCACCTACCCAGCAAAACTGAGTATAGTACTTCAGGGGAAAAATTGGTCTTTCAATGAAATAGAGGACTTTCAAGCATTCTTGATGAAAAGACCAGAGCTGAAAAGAAAATTTGACTTTCAAACACAAGAATGAAGAGAAGCATGAAAAGGTGAACAGCAAAGAGAAGTCATAAGGGACTTACTAAAGTTGAACTGTTTACATTCCTACATGGAAAGACAATATTTGTAACTCTTGAAACTTTTCAGTATCTGGGTACTGGGTGGGATTACACACACACACACATGCACACACACACACACACACACACACACACACACATAGAGACAGAGTGCACAGAGTGAATTGAAGAGGATGGGGCCATATCTTAAAAAAATGAAATCAAGCAGTGAGAGAGAAATATATGGGAGGAGAAAGGGAGAAATGGAATGGGGCAAATTATCTCTCATAAAAGAGGCAAGCAAAAGACTTATTAATAGAGGGACGAAGAGGGGAGGTGAGAGAAAAACATGAAGTTTACTCTTATCACATTCCACTAAAGGAAGGAATAAAATGCACACTCATTTTGGTATGAAAACCTATCTTACAGTACAGGAAAGTGGGGGATAAGGGGATAAGCAGGGTGGGGGGGATGATGGAAGGGAGGGCATGGGGAGGAGGGAGCAATTTGAGGTTGACACTCATGGGGAGGGCCAGGATCAAAAGAGAATAGAAGTAATGGGGGACAGGATATGATGAAGGGAAATATAGTTAGTCTTATACAACACAACTATTATGGAAGTCATTTGCAAAACTACACAGATTTGGCCTATATTGAATTGCTTGCCTTCCAAAGGGAAGGCGTGGGGAGGGAGGGAGCTAAAGAAGTTGGAACTCAAAGTGTTAGGAACAACTGTAATGTTCTTACCACTAGGAAATAAGAAATACAGGTTAAGGGGTATAGAAAGTTATCTGGCCCTACAGGACAAAAGTGAAGATGGAGACAAGGGCAGAGAGGGCAGATTGGTCATAGGGGCAATTAGAATACTTGGTGTTTGGGGGGGGAGGGGATAAAAGGGGAGAAAATTTGGAACCCAAAATTGTGTTAAAATGAATGTCAAATTAATTAATTAATTAAAAAAAATAAATGTAGAAGAAATAAGAAGAGAAAACTGTGAGAAATATATTCGCTTCAGCAATCACTAACAAAAGTCTCATATATGCACAAGTTATCTGGTGTATTGATGCGACTCTTTAGTACCAACATCCATTCACTACTAGGTATATTGTTAAAGGTTTTCAAAGTTTTTAACAGTATTCAAAAGATTTGTAAATCTCAAATGACTTTTTGAAAACTTGCTTCAAATAACTAACAGTAAGAGAACTTGTAAATGAAAACCTCTCTGAGGTTTCAACTACTATTATGCAAATTGGGAAAGATTACAAAGGATGGAACAGTCAGGGATGAGGTAGAGGGGTTGCTATGGGAAGATAGGCACATTGATGCACTGTTGGTGATGCTGGAAAGTAGACCAAAAGTTCTGGGTATCAATATGGAATTATGCAAGAAAAATGACTAATCCAGCCATACCCTTTGACCTAGTGAACCCACTATTGGCCTTATGCCTCATAGAAGTCAAAGACAGAAACAAAGGTCCCATATACACCAAAATATAGCAGCACTCTATATGGAAGCAAAGAATGTGAACCAAAGATAGTGTCCCTCAACTCGGGAATGTTTGGCAGAGGGGTGGGGGACTTTTACATGAATGTAATGCCATTATTTATCAGGTAGAAAGGCCTGGGCAGTATGACCTCTGAGGTCCTTTTCAATTCTGAGATCTTCTGATATTTGGTGTCTAAAGAATACATGCAGTGTAATTTCTTTCCTGAGAAGGCCGGGTTTAAAAATAATTCCCCAACTTCCTAAAATAGGCTTCAAAGATCTTCTGAGTGAATGAATAGATCTACACATAATCTTAAGATAAGGGAGCTCTAAACAGTTGACTGACATGTCTCCCTTTAGGGAAGAAAGATTGTCCCCTAGAGATGGATGCAAAGGGAGTTTTTGTAAAGTGGATCACACCTATTAATTTCCATTATCATTTTGGAGTTGGATATCTTCCAAATTCATTATTTCTAATCAACTAGACATTCAAGCGGTATCTACTCATTTCTTGTGGCCATAATATATGAGAAACTGGAGGGCAAATTGTTCTACTGATATTAATAGTTGACATTTATATGGCCCTTTAAGGTTTGCAAAGAATTTTACATATGCATATTATCTGAGACTTCTTTTCCAGAAAGTCTTACAGGAACTAGTGTTTTTTTGTTTTTTTTTTTTTTAAGGAGACTTGTGATCTTATCTGTGTGGGAGACTCTCATTATAGAAATCCTCACCACAGATGGATATCAGGATCTGGTCTGTAATTTGCAGCCTTAGAGGGTTTCCTGGGGCACAGAAAAGTTGGGTGAACTGCCCATGGTCATTCAAGCCAGTATGTGTCAGAGGTACAAATTAAACCTGTGTAGTCCTTGCTCCAAGGCTAGCCCTCTACCAAATCCTAGATGCTCCCATTCTCTTAAAGCATACTTTATTCCAAACTTGTTCAGCAGGTCTCTCATTCTAGTATGATTCATTTCTCTATTCTGACTTCTATGTAAAAGGCTATCACATTATGGGAGTTCAATGCAAAACTGCAGTATCATTTCACAGAATTAGGCAATTTGCAAGTTGGAAGGAACCTCAGCAGCTACCTAAATGAAAGCCACATCGGAAAAAAAATCCCCACTAATAATAATAACAGACAATCATCCAGCCTCTGCTTGAAGACCCTTTATCAGTGGTCAAACACATGGCTCCTGAGTGTGACCTGAACTAGATTAAAATGTAATTGAGAAATATTTAACAAGAGAAATAAAAATACAGTATTTCACAGATTATTTTACTATGTGGTTTTCTAAGCCAATGCACATTGGCAGAGATCATGATGTATGCTTTAGTGGCCCCTGTTTCTTTCTGAGTTTGACACCACTACCCTTCACCATCTTGGGTGCTGTCCTCAGTAGATTTTCCAGCCTATTGATGTCTTTCCCCAGTAGGGTACCCAGAATGAATGTAGTAGTCCAAATGTTGTTTGACTAGAGCAGGATAAGGAGTGACTATCATTTCATTATTTTTTAAAACCCTCTTAACGTGACCCAAGGTTGCAGTGTTTCTTTGACTCATGGTGTCATATCAAGTGCATATCAAGCTAACTTGTAATCAAGAGACAGGAGAGAACAATGTGGCCAAGAACACTTAGGGACTTAGCACTTCATGGATTGAAGTGGGATTTCAGTTGGACCTTGAAGAATGGATTGATAAGATGAAGGGATGGTAAAGGAGGGGAACCCATCCTGAAGGAGCAGCACAGGCAAACCTCAGAAGAGGGATGGATGACATTGACCAATGGATTGATTGGGATCTTTGGAAGCAGTTCACAAGACTGGTCCAAAGAGTAGCCACTAACTTTGCATTTCCTGTTGTATCATAAATACTAAACATAGGTACACACCATGGAATCACTTCTAAACATAACACACCCAAGTGTCAGGACATGGCTAATCTTTAAAGGCTGTGAAGATAATAATTGATTTAACTTCCACTACCTGAAAGTTTGAAGAAAAAGAAACACTTCTCTACTCTTTTTTTTTTTTTTAAAGATCAAAACTTGATATTTTACCCAGCTGATTTTGCTAAGTGGATTCTATGAGATACTACTTCTACTACTATTATTACTACTATTACTACTGCTGCTACTACTACTACTAATAATAAATAGCCTTTATAAAGTGCTTTATAACTTAATTATGTCCTCATAATAACTCTGAGGTAGGTGCTATTCTTATCCCCATTTTACAGTAGAGGAAACTGAGGCGCAGAGTACTTAAGTGACTTTCCCAGGGTCACACACCTTAAAACAATGACTGGGTATATATGTGCCCACTGAAATGACATCTATTTTTTTTTTTCAGATGAACTGATGTCTAGACATACCCCCCCCCAATCCTGTACTGATGAAGTTGATTTCTTGAACCCTATTATAATACTTTCCCTCTATCCCTGCTGAATCCCACCTTCATTCAATAGTTAGGCAACAAGCACTTGTTGACAAGGTCCTGTTAAACCTTGGGAATACAAAGACAGGGGAAGAAAAGACTCCCAGCCCCCAATCCAAGTAGCTTACAGCTGAATTGGGTTACCTTATTAGATTCAGCCCAATTCTCTAGCTTGTCAGTATCTTTCTTGCCCCCAACTGTCATCCAGTATGCTGGTTAGCTTTGTGTCATCTGCAAATTCGATAAGAATGCTGTCTGTGCCTTTATCCAGGACAGCCTTTTTGCTAAGCTATTTAACAGGTGAACCTGCATGCATTTCTTTAAGCTGATATGTTTGTAGCCATGTGAAAGCAGTCAAACAACTCTCTACTAAAATTAATCCATTCTCCTACAAACAGGCCTAGGAAGCGATCCAGGAAGAACCCAGGTCCCTGAGAAGAGTAGGTAGGGAGTCTAGATCAGCAGAGTCCACTTAACATCATTGACTGGTTCTACTGACAAACGATGTCAGTGTGAATGCCTTGGGAGCATTGATTTCCACCTTTTATTATCTAAATCAGGGGCCAGTTTCATACTGGTGGTACAAAAGCTTGAGGTTGGACCATAGCTTGCCACACCCCTAGTCTAAATGACCTCTTAAGTGATCATCTCCCTGACAGTGCGGGGGGGGGGGGGGGGGGGGGGGGGGGGGGGGGGGGGCGGGCAGGCAGAGGAGTTGGTTAATGAGTTAATATATTAATGGCATTATTGTGTAATGTTAGTGGCCTGGGTAGTTCTGAGTGTGTGTATAGATAGGTGTTTATGATCAACTGTGAGTGAAATGAAGTTTTAGTGAAGACTTCTCATGATAGAAATATAGAACAAAAATGAATTTGGAAATTGATTCTTTAAGATTCAGATATTTAGTCTCTAGGAATCTGGAGTCTGGGGGCAGTAAGTGCCCCCCCCCCATACAGCCCCTCCCTTTTTCTTTTTTTAATGCTGTTTCAGCATGAAGACCCTACCATATAAGGGAATGGTGAAACTGTGGGCAGTGAGGACTCACTGGACATTGCCTAACCTACGGAGCCTTACTGCCACATATACATTCAGCTTGCCAAATAAGGCGTAAAGCTCCCCTTCCCCTTCTCTCCGTTATCTTAGCTATAGCTATGCCACATCAGAAGTTAGTTGCAAAATAGGGAGGAATGTTTGAATTGGTTGCACTTGACTTCCTGGTTCTATGTCTAGCTTTTCGTGCCTAGATTGTAAGCCTGCCTCCATAGCCAATGGAGATGTGGGATAGTGGAAGGCAGGATTCTTTACCTTAGGGTATATAACGGTGCTTTGTTCTTTGTGAGTTGCCTCTTTCTACTAATCCCCCATGGTGGATGTGATACCCCTTTCTCGGGAGAATTGAATAGAACACTTTCTGTTCGTACTTCGAGATACCTCCTTATTTTATAAACCTTTGGGTAAGGGTCTTGTGTCCAATACAACTGTTTATTTCACACACATTTATTAAGCACTTAATTCATGGTAGTACATTGTACTAGTCACTGGGGATTCCAGAATAAAGAATGAAGGATTTGCCATTCTGACAGAGGAGACATCAAGGTCCCACTTTGCCCCCTGGCTGTCTACTCAGTAATCTTACCAGTTACTCTGCTGCCCTAGAGAAATTGCCATTTTAAGCTCCCACTGTCCTGATTGGAGGATGATTGCCTCTCCCAGACCATTATTTCAGGAAAGCTCTCTTCAGTCATGCTTGCCTTCATTCCTTCCCTTCTGGCCATTTCCTCTGCAGTCTTAATAGTCATGTTGCCTCTTGTATTCACTTTTCTCCTCACCACACCCCCTCCCCCAAATCTGGAACCTTGAACCACGATCAGATCTACTCAGCAGTCATTCCTGTATGGGGTGGGTATGTTTATTCCTATTCAACCATCCCTGTAACTTTTTAAACCTCATCCACTTACCTGGTCTCATGCTCCCCTTTCAACGTTGCCTCTATTAAAACATAAGCTGCTTGATGTCAGAGATTGTCCTTACTTTTGCATTTTCATCCTCAAGGCTTAGTACATAGTGCTTAATTTTTTTCATTCAAGCATATGCAGAAAAAATAATATTAAAAGAATAAACACAAGGTAGTTAGTGAGGGGAGGGTACTAGAAGCTGAGGGGGTAAGCCAGGTTTCCCTAGAAGCTTGTGTTTGAAGAGAGAAGCAAATGTGTTCCAGGATTGGGCTGTAGCCAATGCAGAGGCCTGAGGATGGGAGATAGAGCACCATGTGTGAGAAGCAGAGAGCAAGCTATAAGCACATTCTAGCCCACTTTTGGTTCTTTCAACTCTTTTTGGAATACTAGAGATTAGCATAACTCTTATTAGTGTAAGAAACATAGGCATCTAACCTGAAACAACTGGAATTTTGTTTTTCACGCGACTCCATAAAGTCAATAAAGTTTGACTCCACTGGCTTAAAGGTGTCTGTCTCTCTTGATTCCTGAAACTTCTAGGAGAAACCTTTAGAGTTGGAGGAGATAAAGCTCATTTGGAGCAGTTAAATATCACTTCCAATAAATGTGAACCAAAACGAGGGTGTTTCAGGAGTGTTCATGTTTGAAGGAATGAACGCCAGGGATAAATCGGTCATCTTGCAAAGCTGAGTTAGAAGCCTCTGCCTCTTAACACAAGGCTAATAGGTAGATCGACCCAGCCATGTGACAAGGACATGGCAAAGAGCTTTCTTATGACACATTAGAGGTGATTTCAAGAGAGAGAAAATGGTAGTGATCTGTAGGCTCCAGTTTGCATATGAAAAGATTAAATATGTGAGGGGAGGATTCTTGAGGTGAATTGAAATTGGAGTAGAGTTAGACTGGTAATTGAGACCATCGGGAAAGCCACGGAAGGGAAAGAGAAGTGAGAAGTTGCTGCAGAACGAATTTGGGAAGATTGTGGCAGCAGCAGTGTGAAATTGAATGAGAGGCGGCAAGAGAGACTGACTACAGAATGAGAATGCAAAGTGCCAATGGGCCCAAGGGTGCTGCCTGTCATCTCCCAATAAAAATAATAGGCATTAAAGAGGCCTTCTGTGTCTGTGCAGCGTCAAGTCTCAGGTTTAGGCGGAAACAGGAAAATATCACAGACCAAGTTGGAGTGTAAAATAAAGATAAGCTCAACAAAGGCCCGGAATGAAAAGACCAGCCGGCCCCCTTCACAGTGTTGGGCCTGTGAGTGATTGGTGAACATGAACTCTGCCTAAATAGCTTCTATTGTCATCTGGAAGTTCAGCCTCATGTGTTGAGAAATGTACCCTTGCATCTGAGAAGGAAGGAGAGGAAACCCTGGGTAAGTTACAGGGAAGCAGCCTTTCATGGGGCTGGAGAATATAGCCAGCACATGGTAGCAGGAATCAGGTGCTGAGGCTTAACAAGAAAAACATTTCTAGCTGGTCTAGTGGATAAAAGCTCAAGGCCTGGAGCTCAAATGTGGCCTCTGACACTTATTGCGTGATGTTGGAGTGCTATGTTTTTTATAAGTGAGCAAATTAGATCAGTCATTTCACTTCTGCCTCAGTTCTCTTGGTTGTAAAATGGGAATGGTAATAGCCTCTAGCTCACAAAGTTGTGAGGATCACGAGATAATATTTGTTAAAAAGAGAAAAAAGTGCTTAGCACAGTGCCTAGTTGTAGGAGTAGGGAACCTGTGGCCTCAAGGCCACATGGGGCCTTCTAGGTCCTTTCATATGATCTTTTGATTAAGTCCAAATTTTACTGAACAGATTCTTTTATTAAGGGGATTTGTTCTGTGCAGTTTGGATTTGGTCAAAGGGCCACACTTGAGGACCTAGAGGGCCACATGTTCCCTTGAGGTGCCAGGTTCCCCACCCCTGCTAGCACATAGTAGGTGCTGAATAAATGCTTCTTCCCTTCCCTTCCTTAATAGCAGAGTTAATGGCTGCCAGCATTTATAGAAGTTTCCAAAGTGCTTCTCATAAGTTCTCGTTTGTTCTTCATAACAACCCAGTAAGGTAGATATTTCTTATTACTATTCCTATTTTGCAGATGAGGAAACTGAGACAAATTACATGACCTGCCCAGGGTCAAACAACTGGTATGGGTCTGAGGTAGGATTTGAATCTGGGTCTTCTTGACTCCATCTCTAGAAAGCTCTTTGCTATACTAGCTCAGAAGATTTGTTGGTATTATGGGCTCCTTTGATCCAGATGTTGGTAAAGAAAGTGATACACAGTTGTAAAAATGTGTAAAAGTGTACTTGTACAAAGGAAACACTTAATAGCTAACATTTCTATAATGTTTTATGGTTTGCAAAATACTTACATTATTTCATTTGACCCTTTTAATAAATCTGGTATATAGGTATTGTTTTCCCTCTTTCTAGATGAGGAAACTGAGGTAAGGGAGAATAAGTGAGATACCCAGGGTTGCACAGTGACCAGCCAGATTCACAAAGTCTAAGGCAGGATTTGAACTCAGGTCTTCCTGACTACCAATTCAGTTCTCTCTGCAGTATGACTTCTAGCTACTTGCTGTCTATATGTATCTGAAGAGAGATGTGTGTGCTTTTATATCAGCACTGAGTGGAAAGACTGTCAGTTTATGCTTGATTGAGATTCTCACTCCTTCATTCCAGCTTTCACAAACATCCATCCAGTGCACATCTGTTATGAAATTACCTTGCTGCACATTGCGTAATTTTTATGACTACATATTACTCTAAGTGTCCCAGGGAAAATGAGAGAGAAAACTGATATGGTCTCTAAAATCAATGAGCCATCAAATAGGTGACAATAATCTTGATAGAAGTTTGAAATATTTAATTATCACCCAAAATAGACTGACTGAGTTTCAGCCTTGTTTCTGATCCTTCAGATGTAGAGACTGAGCTTAGGGACCCATTTTTATAGATTTGGTTTCATAAATGTCCGTCCGGAGAACCCACCAAGGTCAATGACGATGAACTTGAGACAGAAGGGTTTTGAGATCAACTTTTCCGGCAGTGCCACCTTATTCATTTCACAGTTGAGGAAACAAGCCCAGAGAGTGGAGAGGACTCACTTGATTCAGTTCAATTCAGGCAAATGTGCCATTTTCAAATCATGTGCAAAGTGCAGTTGCTAGAATCATAAAGACAAGAAGGAAACAGTCCTTGTATTTTAGGGGCTGAGATTCTACCAAAAGGCCACCCTGAAAGTGGCTCCTGATCAAGGGAGCAGCTAACTTAAAATAGGACTCTCAACATTTCCTTCTTTGCCTGCAGACACATGGAGAGTATGCACATGTGGAAGTTTCAGAACTTTTTACTCCATCACAGCACATTGGTGACTTTACTGAAGTCCATATCCTTAAGGGCCCCCCCTCTCATTTACACACATACACACACACACACACACACACACGTATTTGTGTGTGTATATATGTTCAGTCATTCCAGTAATGTCCAATTCTTTCTTGGCAAAGATACTGGAGTGATTCGCCATTTCCTTCTCCAGCTCATTTTACAGATGAGGAAACTGAGGCAAACAGGGTGAATGACTTGCCCAAGGTCACAGGAATATGGACTTTCCTGACTTCAGTCCTGGAATTCTATCCACTGAATCACCTGCCCCCCCCCCCATACCCACATATGCACACATATACACATGCAATATACGTAAATGCATATTACCCATAAACCCAAATCCAGACTCCCTGTTCCCTCTCCGCCACCATCATGCTCCTCTCCCACCTCTACTTCCCTAGAACATATTGAAGAACTCCACATGAAACACCAGTGTCCCTATATACCACTAGGGAGGGAGACAGGATTCTTTTTTTTTTATTTTAAAATTTTTATTATCTTTTTAATACCACTTTCTTTTTCAGATATATCCTTCCCCACCCCCATTTCCCAACACAGTGAGCCATTAAATATGAAACATGTAATAAAATGTCCCTTGGAACAAAAAATAAAAAGGTGAGGAAAAAATAGTCTAGAAAAACTTACCGACATGACAACTGAGTCTGACCATCCTTGTGATGTTTCAGTAGCCCTTTAATAGCCTATGCAAAGAAGGTATAAAGTTTCATTTTCTCTTCTTTTCTCTGGAGGCCAAGCCTGCTCATTATAATTGCACAGTAACATTCAGTTTCTTCTTTTGTTCTTTTCACTGACCTCGCTGTCACCCACATGCATTGTTTTCCTGATTTTTCTTACTTCACTTTGCCTCCCTTCATATAAGTAGAGAAGAGAAGATGTCTTCTTGTGGATCATGGTAGAGACTCTTTCACTGAGAAAGAGTGTGCATACGTTAGGAAGGGTGACCTTCTCAGTGACAAAGCCCTTCACTAAAGCAGGGGGGAGACTGAAAGTGCTCAGCTCATCCTCTGTAGGGACTGCAGTGCCTTTGGCTAAGGGGAGATTCTTCTAACTCAGCTCTTTTCATGGCTGCCAAGTTGGACTGCCTCTAAAATGTTTCAGAGGGACCTAGGTGAATCTAATTCTAAGCAATGACTTGCTGCTGTCATCCTCCAGATGTGAGATTCCTTAAATGAAAAGCCTCATAATCCAGGGACTGAGCTGGGGGAGGGATGTGAATGGGAGGGAATCAAGAGAAACAGCATCAATGTTCGAATGAATAACCAGCAGACTTCAAGATATTTGACCCGTGAGGGCATTCAAGTGGTAACTAAGTTCTGGAAAAGGAGCCAGATGGGAGACTCATAAACAGAAGAAATTTCCTCCTTTGAGTGTAGTATAACACTGGAGGGCATCAAGCTTTTAGGAATGACACTGTTTGAGGCTACCCTGAAACCTATTTTCATCCATCTAAGTCCTTACAATTCTCTTCTGAAGGTCAGACGTGTTACCTTTCTTTTTCTTAGATGGCCTTGCTCTATACCTCTATTTTATATGTAGTGAATTTTCGTCTAGAAATATATGAGCTTTTTGGCATCCTATTTGCAATTCAGTTCAATGTCCTTACCCTTTGAATGGGAGGCAAAGGAAGGGAAAGGAAGGGAACGGACATTTATTAAACACCTACTATATGCCAGGCACTATGCTAAGCTCTTTATAAATGTTATCTCATTGGATCCTCCTAAGAACCCTATGAGATAGAGACTGTTGTCATCCCTGTTTTACAGAGAAAGGTCAACTGACTTCCCCAGAGTCACAGGGCTGCTAAGTATCTGAAGCTAACTTTGAACTCAGTGCTGGATTTCTTGTGCTACCTAGGGTTTTCGGGGAGGAGGGAAACTACTTTGTTCAAAACTGATGAACATGAAATACAGTTATCTTTTCCACATCTTGAAGGTTGGGGCACATGGTACCCCTGAAATCTGGAAAGTTCGGGTAAAAATTTTTGGCCCTTTATATCTGAGAAGAAATCTGAATTTTTTTGTTTTTCTTTTATGAGTGTTTACAATACCTCATTGTAAAATCTGGGTATATTTATGGTACTAAAAGTCAATCATTAATATTATACAACACTATACATATATTTTAAGCATTTTTGAGTTTCTAAACTTTTTTCTGTGTCACCTGCTGACTTTCATAGGTCATCTATGGCTTCCACAAAACTCCCCCCAAATTTCCAGTTAATTTCTGGTGCCAATCTGCAATATATCGGAACTGCAATGGGGGAAAGTCATGATATGGAAGGGATAACTGTGATATATTCCACAGGTCCATTCCCTATTTCTGTCCTTCTTGTGTCAACATGTTCCAAAGCACACTTTCTTCCAGTGGGAGTGCTTAGCAAAAGACTTTGGTGCTAATTCATCTTTGTTTCATCCTCCCAGATCCAAGAGACCTTTGCAGGCTCTCAGCTGGAATACAATGGACTAGGTCTTTGGTCTGCTGGTAAAGATTTGTTTCATCACTCTCATCTTAATCTTCCTACCCCCAAGAACAGAGGGAGAGTGATCTGCAGTAAAACATATTTGTACATCATAGCCCATCTTCCAAGGTATCTTTCAGTTCTAACATGTTGCATTCTATGATATTATGACCTGGCCATTCCTAGCTTGATGCAGATTTCCTGTGGATGTGCCTACTTAAAAGGTAGAAACAATGCCACCAACTCCAACTTTGGTGGGAACACCAAAGGAAGACTGGTGTTTACATATAGATCGACTGGACAACCACCTTCATTGGCTTGAGTCGAATCCTCTTGTGGAGATCCCCCAATTTCCTACTAGGCTTCCAGTGGTTTTGAAATCTCCAATCACATATTAATCCATTAGTGCTGATGGGTATCTTGAAGACAGTAGGAAACTTATCAATCAGCAATTTTTTTAACAACAGCTGCTGTGATGCACTTTTCAGTTTCATCTCTATTATAATCATTGAATTCATCTCTTTCATAAGTCTAGGCTGTTAAATCAAGACCTGATTTGTAGGGTTTGCTGATTTCCAAGGTGTAAATGCTCACACTGAAAAGTTAACAATAAGCTCTCCCCCATAGCAGAAATGAGAGACTCTAAGGGGGCACAGACCACTGTCTGGAGTGGGGATCTGGAATGCAAGGAGATAGCATGAAAAAACCTTATGTGGGTATGGAAAAGAAGGAATCAAAAGTATATTTTATGTGTTTCACAATTTAGCTGTGAGCTCAATTTGAAAACCATGGTGTTCAAGCTGGAAGAGAGCTTAGAGGACATACATCCCAACTCCTTACTCCACGTTAGAATTCACTCCCTTATGGTATGGATTAATCAGGTGTGGTAGGACAAATATTTGATCTGGAGAAAGAGAATCTGGGTGAAAATCCCAACACTGCTCCTTATTATCTGCATGACCTTGGACTGGTTCTGTCTCGATGACTTTGGGCAGGTTCTTTCTTCTCTCTGGACCTTAGTTGCCTTCTCCACAAAATAAGTCAAATAGACTAGATGACCCAGCTCTGAATCTCTGCTCATAGCTACTGAATGTTTTCTAAGACCCTTTTTATATCAAAAAGTCAGTGACTTTTATATTCACCCTCAGTAGATGGTTCCCTGTTTTTTTGGGATCCCCTCCCATTCTAATTTAGAAGGCTGTCCAAAATAGAATTTAGAAATAGCTCTAATGGTTATGAAACCCTTCCCTAAACCAAATATCTTTTCTGCCACTTGCACCAATTTGTCCTGGTTCTTCCTTTATGATACTGAGCAGAATAAGTTTAACTTCTTAGTTGAAGATAACCATTATGGTATCCCTAAATGGCTATTTTCCCCCAGGAAAATATCCCCAGTTCCTTCAATTAGTCCTCAGACGACAAGGTCTCAAGTTTCCTCAGAATTCTGTCACTTCCTATTGATATAGCCTCCTATTGATACTCAAATGAATCTCTGATGTCATTAGTGTTTTCTGACATATGAGATAGTTCATAACTCATCCATGCTTGCCCACCCTGTACAACTTTTGTTTCCCTCAAAAAATCTGTGCAGCGGTCTCCCCAACAGACTGCAAGTCTTTTTTGTTTCTTGTGACATTGTAGACATACCAGTGGACCATTAAGATTGTCCGCCATGATACTTTTCTCTAGCCACATAACCAATCCTTGTCACGTAACCAACCTCTTCTTCTCTTCCTATCATCTCATTACTTGATGACGTCCTTTGATCCTATTCCTCTTTTGTTGATTTCACTCCTTTAATAGTGTGCCCCAAACCAAACCTAATTCTCCAGCAGTATAGGTGACAATTAAAATAATAATGATGATATAGTTAGCATATAGCTCTTTAAGGCTTACAAAGTACTTTACACAATTTCTCTGGTTTTATTGTCACAGCAGTCCCTGGGGTGCTGTTGTTATCCCCATTTTACAGATGAGGAAACAAACTGAGAGAAAATAAATGATCTGCTCGAGTCACCCAGATAATAAGTATCTAAGGCAGGGTTTGAACTCAGATCTTCCTAACTTCAAGTCCTGAAGACCAAAAGGGTTCTTCAGGTCCTAAAATTCCTCTGTGTCCCACTCCCTTCCCCAATTAGGTTCCTAACAGAGCAGTTCTAAAAAAGCATGAGTCCTTAATTGAATCCAAAGTTAGAGATACCAGTCAGACTATCTCCTTTAAAAGAACTCCACATGGTGGTATATGTTGGAAGGCATCTTACATTTTGTCATACTGATGGCTTTTGGAGTTCAACCTATGAATGTTAGTAGGACAGTTGATGCCTTGGGGCCAGTAGATGCTGTCCAATTATTCATAAAGTGTAGAAATAATAGTGTATGAAGCTGGACATCAAAGTCAAGAAGACAGCTCTTCTGCCATCCCTACCTGTTCATCCTGGAAGCACAAATCAGCTTGTAAAAGTAGAGTGTGAGGAGGGCTTCTTTTTGGTGATCAGTGGGATAAAATCCAGCTCAGTGATTTTGAGGTTGCATTGAAGTCCAGGGCATTTGAGAGGCCCAGTTCTGACTCTTTATGCAGGTAGCCTTTGCTTAATGCACCTGGTAAAGTCTTGACAATTGTCTCACTCGATAATAGCCACTCATATGGTGAGATATTTGGTGAACTCTGAGAGTAGCCCTGGGGGTTGACAAATGAAGTGTACTAGCTCAAGGGGCTTCTAATCCAGACGTAGATTCCAGATGAAAATACCTGAAAAGTAAACCTCCAATGAGTTCAACAATAGATCAAATCAATGGATCTTGGCATGGTTAAGGAAAATTTCATGAAAAGAGGTTAAATCAAGTTGAGGTAAGTGGAGTCCCATTTTCCTGGTGTCTCTTGGGGAACCATGATAATTGTGTGACCTTAGATAATTCACTTACCCTGGTTGTGCCTCAGTTTCTATAATATCAAGGACCCTCGCATACACAGGAGGGCCTGCTATGCAGGTTCCTAGATCTGCTTTTCTAAAGGGAAAGCAACTTTTGAGGGATCAACAATCTACTTTAATCAAGCACATATACCATTCACTTAGGGGTAAAAGTCAGCACTCTAAACTTTAGAGAAAATACAGAGAAATAAAAACCAACAGACATGGTTTCCAACTGTCTGACCATAAGCAATACATACGTCACAGATCAATAGACAGATCCAACTGTCTGACCATAGTTACCTGAGAGAGAAGCACCAACTTCTGGGTTTTCAAAGCTGGGGGGCTCCTTCATGGCTAACCAGAGTCTCATCTGGCCAAATAAACACTTCGAATGAGTAAGCCCCAAAGTAAAACCTTATCTCACAGTATTTATACACTTTTCAGAGCTGGAGGGCAGGACCCTCTGACCCAGTGCTGCAATAGAAATTAACAAAAGGTATTGAGGTCTATTAATGGGCAGGGAATATCTTTAACTCTTCCCCCACCTACCATTAACCTTAAACTACCATTACAGTTTCCTACTCTGAGAGAAAGAGAGAGAGAAACAGAGAGAGAGAGAGAGAGAGACAGAGAGAGAGAGAGAGAGAGAGAGAGAGAGAGAGAGAGAGAGAGAGAGAGAGAGAGAGAGAGAGACAGACAGAGAGACAGAGAGACAGAGAGAGTATGTGTTAGAATGGACATTCTCAGTGTCCCTTCTAGCCCTAGATCTAGCATTATATTGTTACTTTGGTTAAGTTACTTCACTTTCCTGGGCCTTAACATTCCCACGCACAAATGGATGATTTCTGAGGTACTTCCCCATCTGTCATCTTGCGATTCTTGTGATTTTTTTAGATCATCCCCTGCTTTAGGCCAGCATATCATCTTGTCTTTTAGTTCAAATAAGTCTCTCACCTCAACATAATAATTTTGTAAGTGCAGCTTTTCACATATAGGGGCACACATGCAATTGTGAATGGAACCCTGCTGTTGTTTGGATTCTCCCTCTTATGAACGAAGATCTCTCAGGGATGTGGGAGGCAAAGGCTGCCTAGGAAGTTTGGGGAGCCTGGTGCCTGAAAAGCACTTCTTGAAGTTATACAATTGTTAACTGTCTTTTTGTATTGCCTATTGTTTTGGGAGCTGTAGCCAAAATAAAATGTTAGACCAGTAATTTTTCTGTCAGACATCTTAGAAAGGAAGAGGGGGGAGGTTTGGAACAATCTTTCTCACTCAAAGAAAAATAAATCCTTCCAAGATTTTTCCTCAGGAGGGAGTGACTACAGCTCTTGAGATGCTAAGGACGGGCTGAGCTCAGGAAGCTGGGGGCATTGTTGGCATGGAACCTCACAAGCAGTTGAATAGGCCTAGGTGGAGCAAGGAAGTGAATGGTTGGGCTAGAGAAGGGCTGGTTTTTGAGGAAAGAAAAGCAGCTCATGGCGGAAATAGCTAGCAGGTATGAGGAGAAAAATAGTTCAGAATAGGGAAGTCAAAGATGCTAGGAAGACCAGACAGTGTTGAGAGCAGGTGGTTGGGTGGGATACAGTTAAGAAGGAGGTAGAACAAGGGACCAATGAAGGGAAAGAACCATAGAGGGACTGCTATATTCAGTTTTAGAAACATGTATAAAGTACCTACTGTGTAGTTAGTATTGGGGTTGCCAACATCCAAACCAAGAAAGTATTTGCCCTTGAGCTTATAGAATCTCAGTCAGAAACTTACACCAACTTATACCTAAACCCTAATGCCATCTCCACATGTCTAACAAGTGGTCATCTGACCATTATATGAAACGAGGGAGAATCCTTTGCCTCCATCACATCTGGGGTAACTCTTATTGGTAGGAAGTGCTTTGCTGACATTGAGCCCAAATCTTTGTCTTTATAACTACACAGAATTAGCGATTTTGAGAGTTTGAAGGGACCTCATTAACCATCTAGTCCAATCTATGGACACAAGGAATCCCCAGCTCCCCAGGCAGCCCATTCCAATTATGGACAGCTCCAATTACTTGTAATTTTTCTTTGTAACTTTTAGTTATCTCTCCTAATTCTGCTCTGTGGGTCCAAACAGAACAAGTGTAATTACTCCTCATCATGGTAGCCCTGAAGCAAGTTATTATATCTGCCCTGAGCCTTCCCTTCTTCATACTAACCAATCCCCTGTTTCTTCCAATGATCCATGTGTGACCTGCACTCAGGGCTTTGTACCATCCTTATTATCCTTTTCTGTGTACTCTCCAGTTTATCAGTGGCCTTCTTAAGCTTTTCCCCATGTCTCCTAGCTCTGCTCTTTAGGACTAGGTAGAAGGCAAATGAGTTTATTCCTTCATATATATGTTAAATGGTCCTTCAAATATGGAAGACGACAATCTTGTTCTCACAAGGCTTCTCTTCTCCAAGTTAAGTAGCTCTTGTTCCTTCTACCCATCCTCATAGGTCGTAAACTCAAGGCCCTTGACCAGACTGGCAGTACTCATTTAAATGCTCTCTAGTTTGTTAATATCTTACCTAAAACATAATGCCTAGATGTGAATACAGTACACCAGAGGATGTGAGTTTCATATTCAGCAGCATCTAATATCTCTGTATTGAAAGATGGTGTATGTGTGTGTGTACATAGTGATATGTATGGACATGTTATATATTATTGTATATGCATTATATATTATTAATTATATTATTATATATGCATATACATATATGCATGTACATGTGTAATGTGTACACACACACACACCAATTACATAATTGAACTAAAGTGCTTAAGTTGTGAAGCTTTATGTTCAGTTGATGGGACAGAGATGAGTAACCTCAACTGGTGCTGTGATTTCACCGACACAGGGGACTCTCTGGATAGCAAACTCCCTCTACTTAATGAAAGTCAGCACTTTCTTTATAACTTCAAGTCTTAACTGCATAGAGTTCTAGATAATAAAGTGACTTACATAAGGTCACCCAGCCAGTGCGGCTTGAACCCAAATCTTCCCAGGCCCAAGGCTATCTTTTTTGTTGGGAGAAACTTTTCTTTTCATTTTCTTTTTTAAAAAAGGAAGAAAAAAATTGTGAGGAAAATCGAAAGAATTGAAGTTTCAACCATTGTGTGAAGGAAGCTCTATGCCAAGTGGGAAAGCTATAAACGTTGAAATGCTAACGTGATAAAAACAGCCTTCAGCCTCTTCTCACTGGAGTGAGGGAGGTTACTGCTAACACATAATTAGTAGTAACACATATATTCGCAATTAGAAAGTCAGTGGAATCGAACCATGAACAAAAGACCATCTGTTAAGAGAGAAATAACCAGCCCTTGAAACCCGTAGGTAGTAAGATGCCCTCTCTCCCTGAAACATCAGACATCAGACATTTAAGTTTAAGAATAACAAAGGGATTTCTTATCACTTGCTAAAAATACTTTGGGGGATTCCCCAAGATGAGCTACAAAATCATGGCAAAAATCCCAAGAAAACGAATTAAGTGAGCCTAAAGTAAGCATTGGCACCACCCTCCTTCCTTCCTTTGGTCCTTAAAGACTCCCTCATTATAACTGTGGACTCCAACTGTTTATTTTTCATGGAATGTGATCTTTGGTTGCAGTAGCTATTGGCTTTGGAGAAACAGAAATGTCTTCTTATATTCCATTCCTTCGATGGGTCCGTGAAATATTTCATTGATGCAGGTATTCCCTTTGCTAGAGGAGGTCCCAACCCAACCATACATTCTCATCCAACGTGATTTGTCCATACCCTTCAATAAATCCTTTGCAGCGAGGATAGCAAAGGAATTGTGGTCCCTCCTTCAGGTCTCTGGTCATTATGTTACACTAAAGTATGCTAGCTGCCCCTCCCTCCTTTTTGCTATGCATTGACAATACAGTGCATTCTTAGAAGGAATGGACGGATGGCTGGGTTTGAGGTCAGGAATACATCAGTCAATGGTCATTTATTTAGCACCTGCTAGGTGGTAGGGCACTGCTGATCCAAATATAAATCATGAAGCAATTCCTACTTGTAAAGCGCTTATACTCTAAATATTTGAACAAGAAAACTTGGGTTCAAGTGCAGCCTCTGGTGTATACTCATGGTATGATCCTTGACAAGCCACATAGCCTCTCATTGCCCTAAAACGACTAAGACAATAAATTACAGATAAATTGCCAGATGCGATACAAGTCTACTTCAGTGGAGGAAGATTACATACTGTTCACGAGATTAGGTCCAAATCCTTTTCCCATATTGCCTACTATGCATTCCTCCATTTCCTTTCGGGTGATCTTTAATTTTGATACATTAAAGATTTTGCTGTTTCATGATGCTTAGTCATGTAGCATCACTAGATGAATATGGATGTTAAAAAGTTGGGATCTTGTTTCAGTGAGAATCTTGGTGTTACTGGAAATGCAGCTTATTTCCCACAAGTTTAATCCACTGCATACTCTTCCTCCTATTCAGTTTGGTGTTTATTTTCATGTTGATTTTGGTCCAAGAGATATTTGCTGATTGAACAGCCCTATGGATGGTTCATTCAACTGTATAGCATATAAGGATGGCAGTAGTCATCCTTCACTCACTGTGTGTGTGTGTGTGTGTGTGTGTGTGTGTGTGTGTGTGTGTGCAGACAGCTAGGCTGAATTTTTTTGAGTGATTATGGATTTCATTTAGAAGTGTTAAGGGTTTTATAGGGGTATTCTTAGGGTATTCATTGAATTAGCACAATGTCATTTCTAGATAGGAATAATTAGAAGAATGTCACCATCTCTGGGAACGCCCTCTTCCAATTGGCATATTTAACTGGCTGTCTTCCAACCCACTGTTAAATACCTTTGACCACCACGGCTGTACATCTCACTATATGCCCTGATTGATATTAATAATCTCAGAACTGTCAAAATTTTTTCTATCATCTGTCAAGGAACCTTGTATAATCTTGGCAAAATCTAATTAGTTAACATTTACTAAGTCCCTACTATGTTCCAGACAAATGCTAAGCATCACGGATACAGAGAGAGCCAAGAAAAATGGTCCCTGCTTTCAAGGAACTCACAATCTAATGGGGGTGATGGCATATAAATAAATATGTGCATATTAGACAGATATAGGATAAATTTGAAGTAACAGAAGGAAAGTACTATAGAGCCTTTAATGTTGCATTTTGTATAATTGATTCAAAAGCTTATTAAAAACAGTAAATAAGAAACAGTGGGGGGGGGACTGCATTTTTTGCAACTTCCAATCGACAGTATGACTGTAGATGTAGTTTGCCATTGAACATCATCTGTGAAAATTTTACAAGTCCTTTCTTATTTTTTCAAGGATACCCTAAAATACATATTTCCTTCTCATAGGGATTTTTGTAGAGATGAGAGAATAGATACATGCGTCAATAGTTATTGATATTCTTACATTCATCTCTTTCACAGCTGTGATGTCCCTGACTTTTCCATTTATTCGGAATCTTCTTATTCAGGCATCTTAATAATTAATTTCTTAATGGCATCAAAATTGTCTAGCATTCAACAAAGGTCTCCTCTCTGAATGACATACTCCAATCTGGCTGTTTCTGTCATTTTTCCCCTTTAATGTTGTTATACCTTTCTCTTGCAGCACATAGGATACTGTGATTTTAGAGTCCAAATGTGATGGTTCCATTGCTATTGGTGAAGAAAATAGTTTATCATAGAAATTTAATTTTGTTGTGTATTTCCCCTATTTTCATCTGTTTTTTGTCCTATTTTTTAAAAAGTAAATATGCTCAAGATAATCTGGATTAATTAGATCTCTTATTAAATTCTTAACCTGTTTTCCCCACTACTGCTGTTTTACTGTTTTATAAGACAACCCTACTCATAATCTTCTATCATCCTTCTCTGTAAGACTGTTATAAACCAATAGTGTCCTGGATTGCCATATCTATTTTCTTAGTAGTTAGATCAGATGTTTGTTGACTAGGTTGGTTTTTAATTTCTTTTCTTCATGGATTATTGATTTATATCATTTAAATTTCCTGAGGAAGTTGTTACAGTCTATATTAATATCTGTTAATTTATCCATTTTTTATTTGTAACATTAATAATTTTTTTAATATGTCAGATTGGAGTTGACATAGTTATATGCCATACCTTCTCATTTTATTCTTTCTCTTTTTGTTTTTAGTTTGTTTTTTGCTTTACCAAGGCAATGGTTTGACTCTACCTGGGTAGCTTACCTGGAATTGGGATATAGTGAATTAATTTTTTTTCTATGCCGTTCAGTACTTTCATGTCCAATATTTCCTGACTTATTTCTTAAATAAGTTATTAATGATATATAGGCCTAATATTTTGTATGGTCTCCATGTTTTCACCTTCTTTTTTATTCTTAAACAATATTTTTCAAAATGCATCCTTATGTTCACCTTTGTATTGAAGTGAACTTATATGAAGGTATATATTGATTTAATTTGGAGAGTCAAGTTTTTTATATAATTTCTTTCCTTCATCATCCTTTACAACAGATATTTCTCCCTATCTGTAATTATTTTCATGGTGGTTCTTTGAAATTGCTTATTATGAGTCCTAAGATATGCGATAACCTAAGATATGAAATAATGTCTCTTGTTGCCTTTGGATCCAAATCTCCTTACCTGAAGCAATATTTAGGGATTTTAGTGCTATAAAATTACCCCAGTGTTTTGAGTTGTGAACCTGCTTTACACCTTGAGCAAACTCAAGTAGCTCACTATGTCCTAGCCAGTCCCAGACCACCAGATCAGACCATACTTCACCTCCTATCCAGCCATCTTCCCTGATGATCTTGTCATCCACCCCACCAGTGTATGCCCTTTCGTCCACATTCCCTTCCTGTTCTTAATGACTGCCATGTGCACCAACTCCACATCCCTGGAGTTCCCCAGACACTTCTTTCTCAGGCTATCACTCTCCCTTGTGTTGTCTTCTCAAATGAGAATGTGATTTCTTAGAGGGTAAAAGGTATCTCACCTTTGTCTTTGTATCACCCGAACTTAGGACAGTGTTTAGCAGGTAGAAAGTTCTTGTTCATTCTCCCTCTCCCTCTCCCTCTCCCTCTCCCTCTCCTTCTCCTTCTCCTTCTTCTCCCTCTCCCTCTCCCTCCCTCTCCTTTTGTACTGTATTGTATTTTTAATCTTAAATATAATTTTAATTGTAAAATCTCCCTCCTACCCACCTCCCATTGGTAGAATAAAAGAAAAACCAAACCTTTGTAACAATATTCATAACCAAGCAAAACAAATTCCTACCTTGGCTACATCCAAAAATATATGTCCCCACCTGCCCCCTGTGTCTATCATCTCTCTGTCAGTAGGTGAGCAACATGCTTCATCATTGGTCCTTTAGAATCATGGTTGCTCATTACATTGATAAGAGTTCTTAAGTCTTTTTAAGTTGTTTATCTTTACAATATTGTGTGTTATTGTATAAATTTTTCTCCTTGTTCTCCTCACCTCAGTCAGCATCAGTTCATAAAAGTCATCTGGGTTCATTCATTTCCACCACAAAATAAGACCAACCCTGCCAAGCCCATATTCTTCTTCTCCCATAACAACCTGTGAGCCATCCTTCCAATTAATTCTAACGGCTTTTTGTCTTCTGGTTCTATTTAGAGCTTGAACATGATTGATATAAATTAGTTCTTCCAGGATTATAGCAATGAATTGGTCGTTGGATAAAGATTTCACATTTATACTCCTAATGTTTAAGTAAATGTTTACAATAGGAATTATTTTATTTAATGACTTTGTATCCCCAATACCTAACACTGTACCTGGTTATACTCTTGATTGAGTGATAGATGGTTTAGAAAAACTGTCTGATTCCTAGTGCCCTCTACCCCACATCCCACACTCTGCTACTGCTGCTGAAGGAGCAGAGCAGACCACGTAGGATATAGGGCCATATGGCATTTTACTTTGTATCATGGGTTATTGTAATCAAAAAATTCCCCACTTAGTGACCAGACACTTTGTGATGGGCCTCTCTATCTGTAGCAAACCTGCTCCTTTAAAAGTGGGCACAACATGTCATCATATAGGCCTGGCACCTGAGGTTGAGCTCTGTCAACGTAGCTTTCAAGGGCCCATCCCCATGATGCCATGCTGGTGTTATCAGTGGAGGACTTTGGTGATTTTTAAAAGTCAGACAAGGGTCTGTTAGCTTCCAATTCAGCAGTTCCTGATCTAATATAGAAAATTATTGATGGGGGTGGGAGGGAGGTGGGGTTTATGCTAACTTCAATTGACTGAGATTCTCCAATTGAAGTTATTTGCTGTCATTTTTCATGGCACTGTTAGGGCAGTGTCAGCAATTTTATGAGACAAAGCCACAGTGTGAAATAAGATGCTGTCCTGCCCTGCTGCCTTTCTGACAGGGCAGATTCCCATCTCTACACTTGATTTGTGGAGCTACTCTTGAGTTATTTTCAAGCAAAGAACGGAAGTGAAAATTCCAGAAATCTCCAGAGATGTGCTCAGGCCAAAATGCTAGGTTGCTTGCCAATTTTAGGGAGGCCAGATTCGGAAGTGCCTAGGGCAAAACTGATCCTAAATGGTGGGGCTAGCCCTCTGGGCAGAGTTAGAGCTTGGAATAAATTACCATGATAGCACCCTCCTCCCCAACATTCAGTTGTATATAGTCACCCAAAGATTCCAGTGGATATCAGTGGCAACCAGTAGCGGAGGAAAGAAGTCACAGTTTCATCTAGAGCTGGAAGGCCATCTAGTACCGTCCCCTCATTTTGCAAAAAAAAAAAAAGAAGAAACTGAGACCCAGGGAGGTGAAATATCTTGCCTAAGGTCACATACAGGATCAAAGACAGAGCTGGAAGGTACTTCAGATGCAGATTGGTGGCATAGCATGAAGGATGGAGTCAGGAAGGATGACATGGAGTCAGGGAGAACTGAGTTCAAATCCTGCCTCATACGTACTAGCTGTGTAATCCTGAGTAAGGAATTTAAAGAAGCACATTCCAGACATGAAAAGGGTGAGGTGGTGGCAGCTTGTACAAAGGCTCAGAGATGGGAGGTGGAGTGTCATCAGTGAGAAAAAGTAAGAACAGTTTGGCAGGATTGCAGCATGAGAGCGGGTGTAATGCCCAGTGAATCTGGAAAGATAGGAGAGGGTCACAGTTATGTAGGGCTTTAAAAGCTAAGAAAAGACATTATAGTTCATCCTCTAGGAAATAGGAACCCACTAGAGTTGGCTGAATAGAGGAATCATATCTGTGATTAAGGAAAATTGTCCTTAGGATAGCCTGGAGTAGTGAGAGACCTGAGGCAGTTGTCAACAAAACTTTGCTAAATACTTACTATGGACAATACTTGCCTTCAAGGAGCTTATAGGTTATGGTTATTGTTTGTTCTTTGTTATAGAAAAGGACTGTGGCATCAGGAAGATGATGCCATGACTTGTAAGTGAATTGGATTTAAGTGAGGAAGGACTCTACAAAGTCACTACCCTCACTCTCTCCTCCGGAGCCATCTGGGGCCAGTGACCAGATATCTATCAGGACAACTGGAGATGGCCCCAGGTGTCAAGAAGCTTAAGTTTCTAATGGTGAGAGACAACTTCATAGGGAAGGGAGGTCACTGCACTGAGTCATAGTGGGTGGTGAAGTCTGGAAAATCAAGGATGGCTGATAGGAGTTCTTCCTCAAAACGGAAATTCTAGGAGGAATTAATCAATAGAAGAAAGAGTTCTCGGGAACAGTGGGAAGAAGCATGGTGTATAGTCACCAGAAAGGGAGACTAATTAGGAAGCTGTTGCAGTCATCTAGGTATGAGGTTCTGAGGGCCTGAACTAGAATTTTAGCTGTGTGACTACAGAGAAGGGTGTCAGATTCAAGGGATGTTATGAACATAGTAACACCAAGATTTGGCCATTGATTAGATACGTTGGATGACGGTAGGTCCTGGATAATGAGAATATTGCTTACCTGAGGCATTGGATATATGGTAGTGCCTGAGGCTACCTAGAGATAGTCTAGAGGGAGAAGAAAAGAAAACCAAAGACAGAACCCTGGGCGACACTTACCGGTAGAGGGCATGATGTGAATTTTGAGTAAACAGAAGAGACCCATAAGGACTGGTAATACAGGTAGTTGATGAACCAGATGAGAGAAATATAATGAAAACTTAGAGTAGAGAGAATGTAGGAAGAAAGGGTGGACATCAGTGACAAATGCAGCGTATAGTTTGAGGAGAATAAGAATTGCACAGATTCCAAAGATATGGAATTTAAGAGATCCTCAACAATGTTGAATAATGATGTCAGAATCCAGTTTACAAAAGGTTGAGAAGTGAGTGAGAGGAAAGTAAGTGAACACGGTGATTTTTTTTTGAGGAATTCTGCTAGGTAGAGGGTATGGTAATATACAATGAATTTTTTAAGTGGGGAAATTTGGGAATGATTTGAGGTGCCAGGCATTTCATATGCAGTATGCTCACAGACTAAGATTAAGATTTATTTTTTAAATACCAGTATCTGAGAGAGATAACGGAGGTCCTCTGTCCCAGGTAACTCTCTTACTGGGGGTTAGAAATTTTCCGAGTCCTCTCTGGTTTAGCATGCAAATGAATTGAAACCAAACAAAAGCTAATTCAGGGAGAATGGGTCATTTTTTTTCTATTCGCCTAGGCTGTATTCCTGCCTTTTTTTTTTTTTTACATATACTTGTAAAAATTCAAAGCTTTTGTGCTGTATCTTAGCCAACAGAAAACCCGAAATCCTTCTTGCCTGCTTACATTGAATTTAGTCTACTTGGATCCTACAAACAAGAGGTGGAAAGATAGGATATTAGCGTGGCAAGTGTGTACAACTTTGTGTAATTTCTCTATAACAGAACAACTGCTGAGGATGAAGACTATATGTGTCAGTCTTTATAATTATGTTGATAGCGTTTCCGAAGTTATCCATTTGGCAAGGCAATCTCATTAGCTGTTATCTTTCTGGGAGCTTAAGTTTCTAACTTCTGATTTGTGGGTGGAAATGGTATGTTGTTTTTCACACATTTTTTGTTGCTTCCTTTAGAAGCAGTTGTTTAAAATCAGTTGTTTGAGGGACAGAAATACATCTCTGCCTCCAGATGTCTTCCTCTTTTTCTCTGTTTTTGATCATTTGTTTCTCTGGGGATATTTTAAAATGAACTGGCAATGTTTTCTACAGTGGATTGTGGGAAGGATCTTGGATAACAAATTAATCTGAGATTGTTTTTTTTTACCAACTCTGTCAAGTCAACGTCTTCATAACTTCTTTCAGCCTTAACCTTCTCATCTGCAAAATAGGTACAGTGATAACTATAGGACTTAACTCATAGGGATGTTACAGTAACAACAATGTCAGTATGATTATTCTTCAATTTTTTTCAGTTGTTTCTGACTCTGTGACTCCATTTGGGATTTTCTTGGCAAAGATGGTAGAGTGGTTTGCCATTTCCTTTTCCAGTTCATTTTACAGATGAGGGAACTGAGGTAAACAAGATTAAGTGACTTGTCCAGGGTGATCCAGCTAGGAAGTATCTGAAACAAGATTTGAACTCAGATTTTCCTGACTTCAGGCCCAGCACTCTATCCCCTGTGCCACCTAGCTGCTTCTGGTAGTATGGTAGTAGTAGTTATAGCAATAGTAGTTAACATTTTCATAGCACTTACTATGTGTCAAGCGCTATGCCAAACACTTTATAATTATTATCTCATTTGATCCTCACAACAGTCCTGCAGGGTAAGTGCTATAATCCCCATTTACAGATGAGGAAACCGAGGCAGACAGAGTTGAGTGACTTATCTGGGGGGGTCACACAGCTAGTTAGTGTTTTCTGGTCACATTTGAACTCAGGTCTTCCTGACTGCTGTGCCAGCAGATGCCAACTTCAACAACAGCAAGCATTTATACTTTAGAGCTATCATAGCACCTTACAAATATTTCATTTGATGCTACAAATATTCCCATTTTACAGTTGAAGAAATTGAGGAAGAGAAATGGTTAGTGATTTGCCTGGGGTCCCATGGGTAGTAAATGTCTGAGGCTGGGTTTCATCTTTCAGCTTCCTCACGTCTGGTCTGGCACTCTGCCAGGGAGCCCAGTTTTGAGCAGTAAACAGACATGCAAACCATAACATGCTCACTACATGCTATCTTTTCTCACTGCTATTTGGATTATTGCTGCGCTCTCTGACTTGAGGTGAGAGGAGGAGAAACGGGCTTCACCATCTCTCCTGAAGTCCTGGAATCATTAGAATGCCAGAAATCACTGATTTCATTCATTTCATTTTTCACAGAAGGGTTGTGAACGTAGATACAGAATGAGGGAGGATGCTTAGTTCTCCTTTCTATCCAAATTTGATTTAATTTGAAAACTTACATCTTTATTATTGAGCAAACATACTGCCAAGAGCACTTCTTTTCTAAAACAGTATTGACATGAGGTTCATTTTGCCAGTTCAGATACTAAGTTTCTCCATGGCACAGTGGAAAGACTTTTGGATCAAGAGGTAAGAGAGCTGGGATCATATCCCAGCTCTGACACTTAATACCTGTGTGACATTGGACAAGTAACTTCCCCTCCCTGGGCCTCTGAGTCCCCATCTGTAAAATGAGGGGGTTGGATGAGACGACTGCATAAATTGCCTTCCAACTCCAGTTCTAAGATCCCATATGGGATATTGGGCAAGTCACTCCTCTTCCCTGAGCCTCCATGTCCCCAAATGTAAAATGAGGGGCTTGGACTGGAGGACTTTATAAATTCCTTTCCAAATCTGGATTTAAGATCCTGTATGGGATACTGGGCAAGCCACTCCTCCTCCCTGTGCCTTCATGTCCCCAAATGTAAAATGAGGGGCTTGGACTGGAGGACTTTATAAATTCCTTTCCAAATCTGGATTTAAGATCCTGTATGGGATACTGGGCAAGCCACTCCTCCTCCCTGGGCCTTCATGTCCTCATGTGTAAAATTGAGTGGGCTGAACTAGATGATTTCTAGGGTCCCAGTCTCTGTGTGAGCTCAGTCAGGTCACTTAATCTCTCTTGGCATCAGTTTCCTCATCTATAAAATGGCAAGGGTGGGCAACCAGGGACGAGGCTTGGACGAGATTACCCCTAAGATCCCTTCCAGTTCTAAATCTATGATCCTATGATTCCCCACCCCCATCAGTAAGCCCACCAAAGCTTCATATTGGATTGTAGCATGTTTGTGGCCTGGGCCAAACTCCAAATTGCTCTTAAAAGCCCACAGGATTAATGCTGGAAATTGCTCCAGCTTGGACTTTGTTGTTGTTCGTTCAGCAATATTACTAAATGACTCTCGTTGCCTCTTTCTGGCTGTAGGGGTAGTAAACTTTATTTGATTTCTTGACACATGCAAGAGCCATTCATGTCATAACACAGGGCTTATTAGATTGTTACTTCATACGGAAATAAAACAAGGACATTGAAGAGGGACCAGAGTGAGAATGTCACGAGATATTTATTGTCGCAAAACTCTTATTTAGCGACTCATAAGCTCTCTCTTTCCTTTCCTGGCTCTGCTTCTCTTCTTTTGTTGTTTTTACTTTAAAAAAAATATCTTTTGTTCTTTTACCACCTTCATTTCCAAATATATCACCCTCCTACCCTGTGAGAGCCATCCTCTGAAGCCATCATGCCAATTGCATTTGACTACATATGTGATGATCAAGCCCCATGGGCCCCCACCTCTGAAAGGAATGGAGAGAATTGCCACAGTGCTCATTCATGTTCACTTGTCTCCTAGCATCAGGCAAGTAGAAGGGAAGCTTTTATCTCTCAGGATCCTTACTAGGTGAATGTCTTCAAATAAAAGGAGTGTAGATGGCCAAGGATGCAGGGTATATTTTGGTTTCATTCTTACACTCTGGAAATCTTGCTGTCTTAAAGGGAAAGGTTAAGTTCAGGCTTACTCAGGGTGTGTTGTTGGGTAAGGTCCATACCTTTCTATTTACACTAAGACTTCAGGAACGCCCTATATTCAGCATTCGACAAGCCCATAATAACTCCCTGCCTTTCTCAGACTCCATAATAATAAGAATAATAACCAACATTTACAGAGCACTTTAAGCTTTACAAAGGACTCTGCCTGCGTCATCTCATTTAATCCTCTCCACAGTTCTGGAAGGGAGGCACTTGTACCTGCTTTTCCTGGGTGTCTCTCTTTTGTTTGTTGTCAAGCAAATGGTTTTAATACTGCCATGAGTTCTCTAAGGTGCTTGATTCAAAGGAGTCCAAAGAGGTTTTCCATAAAGTGCTTTATCTGGCATTTAATATGTGAGATTATAAAATGGGTTTTTCTGAATTGGTGAAAAACAACCCCCTACGTACACATCCACACATCTACCACATAACTGTAAAAAAAATAATCTTATAACAGTTAGGTGGTAAAATTGAGTATAATTATTTCTACTAACCCTTAATCGTGTGACCTTGGGTAAGTCCTTCTCCTTCCAGAGCCTCAATTTCCTCATTTCCTCCACTTTTTCGCTACCCTGAAAAGAGCTGTTAAAAAAAAAATTGCATTTGTTTTAGATCCTTTTCCTCTTTATTTGATTTTTTGGGGGGCACGAGCCTAGTAGCCTTTATGTTTTGTTCCAAAAATTATGATGAAAATGAGAGAATCCTATAGTCGATATTTGGAAAATGCATCCAAACCCATTCTTTCAATATTCTCCCATCGTTCTCCTGTTAAGTCTTTACTGATAATTTTTATCACTAGTTCTTTATTCGCAATAGAAGGTTTAGCCACAAGGGGGTGCTGCTTGTATGGTTCTAATGCAGGACCTGGTACTTGACCCTTTTCAATGCTGAGGTCCCAGGACAATGCAGTCCTTCACTCCCCCTGGTGGTTTTGTGTTCTATCCCATACCAGAGGATGCTGCATGGCAATTCCATGCTCTCTCTTTTTATTGGGGAGCTGGCAAACTGCCATTTACCTCCTTTTCTTCAGTGGATGGCACCACTCCTATCAATCTAAGGATGTGGTCTCTAGCTTTATTCAGTTGATCTCTTGGCTCAATCCTTACCCCCATCCCCTTTGGAAATTTTGCTGTCTTTGCTTCATGCTGCCCTCCAGTGAGTCACAATCTTGTCAACTAGGCATGATGAAGTTTGACCACACAAGCATGGTTTAAGTATATGTGGTACTCTACTCATTACCATGCTGTGAAAAAGAATAAATTGGAATACATAAAGTAATTAGCACATAAACCATGCTTGTCTCTTCCCAGACCCAGGTTGCTCCTTACAAATCTGTAGGCACACCCCAAAACTAAGAGTTCCCAGGCAGAATGCATTCAGTGCTTAGACTCAGCTGCTGGACTGGGAACATGTTTCCCATCTGCATTTTCTACTCAGTCTCCTGAAGGGTCAAAATCCAGTCCCTTGGAGATGTGAGGCAGGACAAGGTGCTTTAGGTTGATCTCTGTATCTGCCTCAAGGGCAGCCACTTGCAATCAAGAGTTAAATGATGAGTCCTTCTCTAGCTAACCTTGCTGTCAGTGCTCTGTACCATCCCTGCCCCTAGCCTGTCCTGCCTCTGTTTTCATGAGCTATCTTTTGGCTTGGAGGTACAGCCTTGCCATCGCAAACTTATTATAGAAAATCTCCAGTAGAACCATTTCCTTCCAGTACTATCTTTTCTTCTTTTGCCTCTTTTCTTCCCAAAATTTACTTTCTGACCCTTCAAAAAGCTACGGGCCCAGGTAGTTGATGAAATTCCTCCTGCTACCTCAGAGAAAACAAAAGTAGGAAGACGCTCAGGTTGGAGACTTCTGAAATATATACGGAGTGTAAATTTCCTATTGTTGATATTTTGAATATTATTCCATTTCATCCCCTAGGTAATTCTGGACCCAGACAGCACCTGGATAGGTAAGCCAAAGGCAAGAAGAGCTTGAATCATGCGTGCTGCCAGACTGTAGGCTTGATCATAGGCGAATATAGTCTAGGCATGTCTAGGCTGAGCCCCTTCCGAGGGCCGGTGAGGATTAGAGGATGTGAGATGGCTACTGAACTGGTGACTCAAAGAGAGTTTCACTTCCAGGGCAATCCAGGTGTTGCACTCCCTAGCTTGACAACTAACACAGTGACTTGTTGTTCTTCTTTATGCCCAAGGAAGGCAATGGTAGCAATGAGCCAATTTAAACTGTTTACTCTCCAAAGTGTGACTACATTAGTGCAGTAAAGATCACATACAGTGTACACACAGTCATCACAAATATAGCTTCTGTTGCAAATATGTGATGTTCTTGGTTAGGTATCTTTAATGTTTTCTATTGCCGCTTTTACATAATGTTTTATTTCCTCTTCCTATATTACTTGGTAACTACACATTCCTTCTTGCCTCCTGTGCCTAAACAGGCACAGGGAACATTCCCTAATTTCTCTGCCATTTCTGGAAAGTTAGGAAGAATACTTATCATCCTTCTTGTACTAATGGGAAAACTTAAGGACTATGAAGCACCTTGCTTAAGGTTACCTAGACTATGGCAAAACCCACATGACTTGAAATTGGGTTTCCTGACTTTTAGTGCAATACTCAGTCTGTAAGATGTGTTTTCATTTGTGCAATAAATGCATTCCTGAAAGACACTGGATTTATAGGACTTTAAATTCACTCCCTAAATGGATTTTTAATTATTTTTTGAATATCTTCTGTTTGTAAAACACACTACTATAGGTAATTCCTATGTCTCATTTTAATTCCTATAGTTTCATTGTACTGATGACAAAACTGAGTGTGGGAGAGGGAAATTGAGGTGCCCTGGTTTACACAGTGATAGCACTGGAACCAAAATTGTAAAGTGAAAAACATTTCAATAAGAATAATCACATCCTAATTTATGTTTTCTACATTGGAAGTATGTGTTGGATTTCCTTTTGGAAATCCAAAGCTTCTCGAGAAATTTTAGTTTCATAAATCTCTTTTTGTGATAAAGGGGGAAGGGAAGGAGTGAGTAGGTTCAAGAGAATATCCTTGCCTCTTGACTCAAGCTTAAAGGGAAGTGTATTTGGAGTAGTATGATCTTTATATTGAGAATGTAGGTCATACCGCACCAGAGCAGGTAGGTGAGGTGTGGGTGAACAGATGGCGTTTGTGCTGGTGTGCTGATGCTAGCCTGATTTGATTGCCTTAAAAGACACTGACATTTTAGAGTTAGTGATGAATCTGTAAGCCTTTCTTTAGAGCTTACTCCTTGCATAGTGCCTTCCACATGATAAGTGATTAAGAAATATATGATGATTGATCTATATTAGCTGGGCACTGAAGACACAAGGCCAAAAGTGAATCACTTCCTGACCTTAAGGAACTTATAGCTTCATAGAGAAGACACTATAGTACATATAGTACATAGAGGATATATACAAAAGATTACCTGTCAAGGTCATTGGGTAAAACTAGATCAGTTCCTCATTCCAGGCTTATGCCATAGAATCTTAGAATTGAAAGGGATGTCAGAGGTCATCTTGTCTAAACTCCCATACCATATGAGAATACTCACTATGATATCTCAATCAGGTGGCCTTTTGCAATAATGTAGCAATGGGAAAGGGGGGAAAGTCCTCTGGTAGATGGGATTACTGAAGACTCTAGGAATGAATGAATGAATGAATGAATGAGTGAAGCATTTGTTAATAGCTTTCTGTGCCAAACACAGTGCTAAGCACTGGGGTCACAAACAGAAAAGCAAGACAATCACTGCTCTCAGGCTCATGTTAGAATAGAAATGCATACAGAAGAATTCAGGAAATTGAGGAAATTTTATCACTGTGATTTTTAAAAAATATAATTTATTGATTGAGTGCTCTGCATATGGGAACATGCAAGTACATCTGCTAGGTAGCATTTCTTCCTTAAAAAATTATTAGGAGTATATATGCTGGGAGATCCCTTACTCAAATAAGAGTGTAGTGCTAGAAATTTAGTACCTGTTTTTTTTCCTTTCCAGATGTAGGAAATTTACTGATCTATCTAGCATCTGGGCTGACACTAGAGTCCACCTGTGTGTCAAGAACACACATGTTCACAGTTCCTACAAATCTCATTAATATGGTGATCTGTAATACTGTCATAGCATGAATTTTAAATGTGTCTAAGGGAGTAGTCACAAGAATTGACTGATGGCTCCATGGGTACTATTGCAGCTGATCATATTTATAATATATAATAATGATAATTATTATATACACGCACACACCACCCAGGAGACTCACAGATGTTTACTGGATGAGATATTTTTAAGTATTTCTGTGCTTTGTGTTGACTGTATAGACCTGTCATAGCTAATGGGGAAACGTAGGTATTACTCTCATTATTTGGCATGTTTCTGGCAAACACAGGAAAAGAGTTGATGGAGCCATTCTGCACTAGACATTAATGTGACATCGCTTTCTTAATTGTCATTGTTTGAGTGTCTTCCTGAAGATTGGTGGAATAGGACAAGTGCAAGAAGAACAAAGTATTAAAAAAAGAAACCTGTATGACCTCAGAGGGCTGAACAAGAACCTGGCAATCTGATGCTCATTACTTGAATGTCAAAGCTAGTGGTTGGGATTGAAAGGAAGGATGGAAGAAATAGCGTTGGTGGCAGAAAGAGGGTGTTGTGGGAGGTTCATACCAAGAAATCAAGGTGTACTATGGTGTTGAACCCTGGAGATTCAGGTGGAGTCTGTCTGCCTATTCAATACTGGGGGAAATGCTGGTCGAAGTAAAAGGGATACAATGGAATGGTTTTTTTTTTGAATGAGAAGAAAATAAATTTACTTCAGCCCATTTGCTTCCTGTGAGAATTTGGACAAGATACTTTCTCTTCCTAAGCCTTATGGACTGAACTAAGTGATCTCTGAGGTCCTTTCCAGCTCTAAATCTCTGATCTCATTGTGAGATTGACCAAGTTACTATCCCCCCTGCACTTCAGTGTAAAATGAAAGCATTGACCTAGTTCACCTCTGAGGCTAGTTGTGAGATCCTACGGTCACCATTTGTAAAAATGAAAGTGTGTGACCTTAGACAACTCACTTCCCCTCTATGGGTCTTAGTTTTTCCCACTTGTAAATAGGTAGTTGAGCTAGATGGCTTCTGCAACCCCTTGAGGTCTAGATCCTCTGATTCTACTTTGTCCCTTCAATGAAAAAAGAAAAGAAAAGATTGGAAAGGGAAATATATTCAAGGGAGTACTGAATGCTCCCTCTTCTATTTTGTTCTCTCAAGTTACCTGAAAGTTATTCCTAAAATGAGGTAGAGAAATGTCTTCTCAGTTTACTGACATCAGCTTTGAGTGGGCCACCTGTTTCAGTAGTCAGTGGCAAGTAGTTATTTTAACAAACCTTTATTGAGCGCCTATTACCCACAAGATCCCATGGAGTTATACATTTTAAACACATAAACACGTATTTTAACAAACATTCATTGATCGCCTATCAACCAACCATAAGATCCCATGGAGTTCTGTGTGTTATGCATAATTAAACGCATAAGCGTGTACGTATACCTACTTTGGACTTCACGGAGAGGGCAATTTCCTGTGTTTGAGTGTTATCCTCTTAATACTGGACTTTTCCTCTTCATTCAGTCCACTAAACATTTATTCGATCCTTATCATGCTAGGCATTTTGCTGGCCTCTGGACATACAAAGGCAAAAATGGAAAAAGTTCCTGTCAAAATATTTTGGAGATTTTGCAAATGGACTCAGGGATAAAACAGTATTGAGAGTGATTTCTCTCTGCCTTGCACTGTTTCTGTCTCCACAACATCTCTCCTCTGTGCCCCCTTCTCCCCACTTGCACAACCATAACCCTAGTTCAAACCCTGATCACCTTTCACAGGCACCAGTCCCCTAACCTCCCCATTGGGTTCCCTGCTTCAAGTCTTTACCCATTCCTTATTACATCCATTACCTATTCTGCACTCAGCTGCCAAAGGCATTGTCCTAAAGTGCAGTCCATGCTTAGTGAATTTCATTCACTCCATATTGCCTCCAGGATCAAATATTGAGTGTCTTCAAAGTCTTGGTGAAGTTTTAAGCTTTTCTGCAAAGCCTTAGCCTTTGGGGGCACCTTGCACAAAGTCCTCTTCTCAACATACAAAGTTCTTCACAATTTGCTGTCCTTTTACATTTATTCCTTTCTACATATGCAGTCTGCAGTCCAGCCACCCTGGCTCACTTGTTGTTTCTCACACAGGCCTCTTTAACTCCGGCTTCAGTCATTTTCACTGGTGTCCAACTCTCCATGAACTTTTCTTGGCAAAGATATTGGAATGGTTTGCCATTTTCTTTTCTAGCTTATATTGCAGATGAGAAAACTGAGGCAAACAGGGTTACATGATTCACTCAGGGTGACATAGCTATTAAGTATCTCAGGCCAGAATAGGGAGGAGAAAGTGAAGCTGGTGACTTTGCACAGCCCTGCCACATTTAAATCCAGTTTGCTCGTAAGTCAAGACATCACCCTCTTGATATCATCGTTCCTCCTCAAGAACAAAGGATGAACCACAAACAACAGGCCCAGATTTGAACTCATGAAGATGAGTCTTCCTCACTTCAGGCCCAGTGGTCTGTCTACTGTGTCACCTAACTGCTATGATTATTCCCCTTACCGGGAATTCTCTATTTCTCTTTGAAGATTCTTTCAAGGCTCAGCTAAAACTCCACCTCCTACAGTTGGTCTCCCCAACTGCAACACCTCCCCTTCGAGATTGCCTCTCATCTAGTTTGCATATATTTTGCATGTACCTAGCTATTTACGTGTTGTCTGATGGTGAATTATACCTCCTGCCTCTTGACCGAGAGGTGATGGACTAGAGGTGCAGAATGAGATGCACATTTTCTGACATAACCAATGTGTTCCTTTGCTTTGTTTGACTAGACGTGTTACAAGGAAGTGTTCTATGGGTATGCATGTGACGGAGGCAAGATTCAATAGGAAGTAACAGTGATGCAAAAAAAAGGACTTAAAAAATACTCAAAAAAGAAAAATAATCTTACTTTAAGACCACTGAGAAACATACCCTTTCCACATTTTTCTTAAAGATGAAGAGTTAAGAATCTCTCAAGACAGACACTCAGATTGATGATCAGATATTGGCAAGAATTCCATGCTGATATACCCATGAAAAAGTTTCCATCCTTTCATACAAAAATACAAATTCCATGGACTTATTGTCCTTGCTTTGGTCCTCCACCTATTCCATGTCTCTTTCTGTCTTTCTCTGTCTCTCCCTCTCCCTGTCTTTGTCTGTCTATCTGTCTCTGTCTCTGTCTCTCCTTCCCTCCCTCCTTTTCTTTCCCTCTCTCCCTCCATATCCCTCTCTCTCTGTCTCCTCTCCCCTCCCCTTTCCCTCTCCCTTTCCCTTTCCCTCTCCTTCTCCCTCTCCCTCTCCTTCTCCCTCTCCTTCTCCCTCTCCTTCTCCCTCTCCCTCTCCTTCTCCCTCTCCTTCTCCTTCTCCTCCTTCTCCTTCTCTCCCTCTGCCTCCCCTCTCCCTTCCCCCTTCCTCTGGTCTCCTGTTTTCCTCTCCTCAAGGAGGTTTCAGACAGGAATTACACTCCTGATTAGTAGCTCACTTTGTAAACAAGATGGAAAAGGAAGGGGCAGAATGAGGAAGCTGCTTGATAGGAACACCAAGGTGAAATCTAGATCTCTGAGTTGTGTTTGCATAGCCATGGATCAAATTGCATTGTGCTGCAATAGAAGCTTCCCAAGATAGTTAAGTGCTGGAAGGAGTTGATTTAGAAGGAAAGACTAAAGAATTAAGTCTATATAACTTGGCTTGGGGGAAGCCTAATGATTTGCAAATATCCAAAACTGTGTAAACATTAGCAAGAAAAATAACTACTTAGCCTAGTACAAGGCACAAGGGGATGTATCTAAGAATAATGAGGTTAACCTTACAAATACTCAATTAGAGGCAAATATAAATATCAGAATGAGACACTCAACAGATGGGATAGTCTTGTGGGAGTTATGGAAGCCATTTCTGCCCATGGAAGGCTAACTCAGATGGAACAAATGGCTAGGAACTGTGACCACTGATAGGATCCATTCATCTGCCATTCGGTGCAGAACCATGGCAGTAACTCTTTTAATGCCTCAGGATACCAAGATTAGCATGGGAAAAACTTTGTGGTAACTCTCCAGCAACTTCATTTTCTGAATGTGATTAGTGTACTGAGAGTCTGAGGTCTTCCCCACTACTCTCCATTGAACAAGCTGTTCAGTTGAAAAGTCCTTAATTATCCAGAAAGTGGAGAAACTGGTTGTTGCTGGGGTGGAAATATTGGAGAAATGACCATTTCATCATATAATTTAAATCAAGAAACGGAAAGGTGGCACTAATCCAATGTTACCTAGATGTGAGGAGAGCAGATTTCAAAGGGTTCAGAGAAAGAAAAGTTAGGTTCTGAAAGACAAAAATTCCAGAGGAGCAAGTCAGCCCAGAAAGGATGAGAAGCTCTCTAGAATGAAATTCCAAAATCACACAAAGATGCCATTCTGATGAGTAAGAAAGCATAGAGATTTCTAAAAAGAGCGATGTAGGTGCACAGGGAGCTCATCCAACGAGTTAGGGTTTTAAAAGACATGTAAAGAGATGGTAGCTCCAAAGATGAGTATAAAAATATGGCAAGGTCTTGTAAGAGCAGTCAAGCATGCTAATATTCAGAATAAGTCAAAGCTAAGGACAAGAGAAGAGCTGGGTTTGTGGTTATCATTATACCACAGGAGCTGCAAGAGTGATAACTGAAGAACAGGGAAAGGGAAGAGATGTTCACGTCTTCTGTTTTCTTTGCCAGGGAGGATGGTCTTAGGACTGAACTCTAACGAGTGCCTCTAGCTGTTATAGGCTCCTGTCAATCATTAGCTTATTCTTTATTTTCTGTGAGAGAAAACAAAGGCTGACTCCCATGTTATTACCCATATTGCTATATTGAGTAATTCTCTAGTAGATGGGGACTCCTTTTACTCAGATTGGAGGCAACTGAAATATGAGCTATGCCTAAACTCTTTTTGGACATTTCCTTTATAAATTATAGGTTGGGACAGAATAAGGCAAAAAAAAGAAAATAAAATCAATTGCCCAGATCAAACGTGGTCTCTGTGAGTCCAGAGGCTTTGAGGGTCCATGGGCTGTGGATAATATTATTAAAGGAACTGTGTGTAAATATTTAGAAAAGTAAGATGGGATTGATCACCAAACATCAAAAAAGTTTCAATAAGAGAAAATCACACCAGGCTAAGTTTATTCCTTGTTTTTTAACAGGGTTAGGACATTGGAGATCAGGAGAATGCTAGATCTTAGCAAGCATTTGATTATTTATCAGGCAGGCAAAAAGTACCTCCTCTGCGATAAGATATATCTTTTTTTGGAAAAGATGGAAAAATGCAGTCTAGAGTGTAATAAAGTTGGATTCTCTCCAAATTGGTTGAATGCTTGCACTGAAAGAGCCATCATTAATGTCTCGGTGGCTCTTGGGAAGGAAGGCTCCAGCAAAGTTTTCCAAGTATTAGTGTTTGAGTATCTAACATTTTTATAAATATGACTTGGACAAAAGCATAGATGGCATTTATATTGATTTTGCAGATGATGCTAAATGGGAAGGGCTAACTAATGCACTGGATGCCGAGACTAGAACATTGGGATGAATTCAGGAAGATGACATTTAATAGGGATAAATGTTAGAGTTAGAGAATCATAGAATCTGAGAATTGGAACTTCAGCAGTCATCTAGCCCAAACCATAACCAAAAAGAGAACCATAACCACTATAACATCTCAGACAAGGGGTTATCTAGCCTTGCGAGGTAGCCATTTCCACTATGGGACAGCTCAAGTTCTTGGGAAGTTTTTCCTGACCTCCAGCCTAAGTTGACCTCTTGATCTCTTCTACCCAGTACTCCTGGTTCTGCCCTCTGGGGCCAACAGAAGACAGTCTTCCTTTCCATAGCAGCCCTTTACATCCTTGAAGACAGATAGCATACCTCATCATGTCTATCGGTGTCAAAAAACAAGATGAGTGAGACCCAATTAGACAGCAATTTGTATGTGAAACATCTGGGGACTTTGGTTACCTGTGGGATCTATGAGTCAACATCATGACAAGACAAAGAACTTTAGTGCATCATTAAATTCCTTTAAGGAAGGGATGCTGTCAGGGACTTGGGAGGTGATAGCCTCCTTATACTCTGGTTAGGTCAGTCCATAGCTGGCATATTGCGTTCATTTCAGAGGCTTACCTTTTAGGCAGGGCACTATTAAACTAGAATGTCCAGAAGAGGGCAACCTGGCTTAGAAGGGCATGCATTCATCCATCCATCAAGAAGCTTTTATTAAGTGTCTACTATCTGCAAGGCACTGGGGCTGCAAAAACCAACATGAAATAGATATATGCAAAACATATCCAAGTAAATTGTTGGGGATGAATGGCTGTGGGGAGGTGGCCATTAAGAAAAAGATTCACATAGGATGTGTCATTCAAGCAGTTCTTTGAAGGAAACAGATTCTAATAGGCAGAGGTAGGGAGGATTTACATTCTGTGCATTGGGGACAGTTAAGTGCAGAAGTGTGGAAATTGGGGATAGAGTTCATTTGTGAAAAATAGCAGCAAAGGCAATTTTGACATGACTATAAGGTGTATGAAGGGAATAGTGTGTAGAAAAGTTGGAAAGGTAGTTTGGGGCCAGGTTGTAAAGGACTTTAAAAACTAAACTCTGGAATTTATTGTCAGTCTTAGAGACAATATGGAGCCATTGGAGTTTATTGAGCAGAGGAGTGACATGGTTCAATCCGTACTTTAGGGAAATCACTTTGGCAGTTTCTTGAAGAAGTTAGATTAGTGAGGGGAGAGAACTGAAAGAGCCCTATTAGAGAGTGTAATTGCTCCCAATTAGGAGCAGTAGGGAGCCACTGAAGGCTTCTGAGCATGGGAATGACAAGATCAAACTTATGCCTTAAAAATATTTTTGTGTCAGCTGTGTGAAGGATAGATTGAGGATGTGGAAAGATTGAAAGTATAGACTCAATCTCTCCTTTCTCCAGCTCTCTTCCAATGTGTTTGGTACCTTTGTTTTCCTCTCTTTTAAATATGAAAGGAAATTGATTTTGATGAACTATTTCCTTCTCAGTTATAATTCATGATGTGAACTTGCATAGTACAATTTTCCTTTCAACTTCTACTGTTGTCTTGTGCCTCTGCTCTTGAGAGAGATTTTAAACATAATTAAGTGTGAATGCCTTTACGTCAGCTTGTTTTCTAATCTAACAGGAGTTTTTGCTTGTTTAAAGTGGCAATTTCAGTCATCTTCATGGATGAAAATGCTCTCTCTAAGTGCACCAATGACCTAGAGTGGCCATTTTTGGTCCTCAGCCCTCTTTGCCTCTCTGTAACATTTGGCGTCATTGAGTGCCTCTTTTTCCTGGATCCCCTCTCCTCCCTTGGGTTCTGTGACATTGTACTTTCCTTCTACCTCTCTGAGTGCTTCTTCTAGAATTTCTTTCTTTGACCTTCTTGTCTCTTCTCCCCTCTTACTTCTGCTGTACCAGTCCTGTCCCATTTTATCTTATCTCCATAGACTCTTGTCCATTTCCATGGCATCCTTTCCGATGGCTTCAACCTTCTACCTATATTTGGATGATACCTAGTCTCTGGCCTCCATCTTCCCTGAACTCACTACCTACATTTCTGACTGCTTTCTGACCATCTTTACCAGTGCCTTAGGCTCAAGATGTCCAAAATGAATTAGTCATCTTTCCCCTAAATCTTCCTCTCTCCCTAACTTTGCTTTTCCTGCTTATGTCCCAACCCAACCTTAGTCATCCTTGACTCCTTTTCCAATTGTGCCCCACATTCATTCAGGCATGAAATTCTTTCATTTCCACTTCAGCATTCTTTCACATCCATATCATTCTGTCTAGCACCTACTACTACTGGTACTCCTAGTGCTACTTCTTCTTCCTCTACTACTACTGTTACTACTATTTCTACTACTATTTACTATTACTACTGCTACTGCTGCTACTAACCATTCCTCCTCCTCCTCCTACTATTTATTACTATTACTACTACTATTACAATTATAACTACTGCTACTTCTGTTGCTATTACTACTACTACTTCTGTTACTATTACTACTACTAATACTTCTAGTACTATTACTACTATACTACTACTTCTTCTACTACTATTACTACTGCCACCACTACTTCTAATTGCACCTTAGTTCAAACCCCTATCAGCTTTCAACTAATCTCTTATAAGTTTGGTATTCAGGCTTTCTGCCTTCTATCTTTATTCTAACCTCTTCTAGCCTTACCTTACACTTCTTTTCCAATACTTCACTGTAATTTATTAGTTTGGGAACTCATCTGAGTTTCCCACCTCAATACCTTTGCTTACCCCATTCATTATACCTAGAATGCATTTTGCCACCCCCCCATCTCCCCCCCCCCCCCAGCGAGGTAATTTGGAAATATCTGGAATCTGGTGTTTCCTAGAAGTCCATTATTTAGATCATTGGCTACACTATTGGTTGTGGTGGTTGTTGTTGACATAGACAAAGCAGAAAGATCATGCAACTAACAACTGTAGGCAAGAAGACTTTGTATTGGAGGCAGGCTAGGAGCTGAGCCTCGAATTAACATAATAATTCTTGGAGGGGGTCGGTGGGAGTCAAGTGAGGTGAATCTGGAAAGGTAGATTAGAGGCTGATTATGGAGGCCTTTAAATGTCAGGCTGAGTCATTGGTATTTTATCCTAGAGGCAATGGGGAGCTACTGTAGGCTCTTAAATAGGGGAGTGACATAATCAGACTTAATCATTAGACAAGTTATTCTGGCAGCTAAATCCCATTATTACACTCTGGGAGAATTCAGAGTTACAAGACTCTTTAGAGACCATCTAGTCCACTGCCCTCATAGTACAGCTAAGGAAATAGAATCCTAGAAAGAGGAAATGATTGGGTGAGGGAGCTAGTCCAGTGAAGGTCTCTGGACTCTCATCTAAGTGCTTTGGCTCCTCCTGTTCTCTGCCCCCCAGCCCCACCCCCCAGCACTCTCTGCCTTACTTTATTGTGCCTCTCTAGTTGTGTATTGTGCGACTATAATATGTTCAATTTGGGGTTGGTATCCATGACTTATAAGTCAATGGATCATTGATCTCAATGTGGGCATTCCTCCAAAAGTTGCCTTTCACCACTCATCCATGACTGCCAGTTTTGTGTGATTCTTGGTTATGCCCACCTATAGATCTTCCACGAGGGATCCCCCCAATGTAGTAGAGGCCTTCCTCTGGCAGAGTTTCTTAAATGTTTTCCACTTGAGACCCTTGAGGGCTTCTTAAACTGGTGTCATGACCCCAGTTTAAGAAGGACTGCTCTAGACCCCTTGACATGCCACAAGCTCCAGTGTAGCATTCTGGCCCTGCATTTATTATCCCTCACTCTGGTTATATGACCAGCCTATCTCCTTTTCCCATCATACATCTCTTTGATGATATCTTTCATATCACTTCTTGGGTGCAAACTGTTGTTAGTAATATGCCACAGCCTCTTGCCTCCGGGCTTTCTTTTGTCTTTTGGGTAAACTGAAGTTTTGACTTGGAGATTATGATATTTCTGAGCTTGCTAGAAAATGATGGTGCAGCCTCCCTTCCCAAAACTGCTGACAGCCTTTCCTGTGATATCCTCATCCCTGCGCAACCTTCTCCTTTTTGTCTTTTCCTTCCTCAACATTTTGAGGATTTCCCCCCCTTTTCCTTGATGCTCTGGGCAGCTTTCTAACTTGGTATTTGCAAGTCAATGACATGCAAGGCTCAGTGCTCAGGGAATTACACAGTCACAGACAATTAGTCTTTTAAAAGGTCTACTGCTTGGAAATTCGCCATGAAACTCAGTATAGCCTCAGCACATAATGTAAATTTTTAATGATTATAACTTTGCTAAATCCAGCCTTTAACAAATCTTATAGTTTTGTTTTGAAACTTTTAAATCAAACATAACCCAATTAGGCTGCTATTTAATTAAATGGAGCTGCCACTTCACTGAAATGTTTAAATAAATCAACATTACTATGCTGTTGCCACAGTAAATAAAGTTAAGTCTATATGGCTCAAATGTCAATGCTCACACACGGCTCTTAAAAATTAAGTACTCTCTGCCTTCCAGATAACGAATGTAGTATTAATTTCAGGGAAACTATGGATTTCTTTTCTTTTTCAAAGCCTGGGGGAGTGCTTCACTATGACTGCCTGGCAATGTCACTCTTTTTTTTAATTAATGCAGCAATGATTACTTGACTTTTGGAGCCTCTTGAAAGCACTCCTCAGAAGCCTCTTGCTTATAGATCTTTTCTTCCTTAAACCAAGCTGTGACATCCCCGAGCTTACTTACTCTTTTGCCTACTGTTCCAGCTCTCTTACACTTTTTGTTTTTGAAGCAATAGAGGTTAAGTGACTTGCCCTGGGTCATATAACTAGAAAGTGTCTGAGACTGGACTTAAATTCAGGTCCTCCTGACTCCAAGGTTAGAGCTCTATCCACTGTAGTGCCACCTGGCTGTCCCCTCTCATATATTTTTGAGATGGGAAATTTGGGAAGGGGGTAGAGAATCAAAACCACACTCTCAGTCTTCCCCCTTGGTAATCAACCATCTTAGATCAGCCTTCCTGCCCCCCCCCCCCCCCCCCACTGCCCACATCCCAATATAGACTAGTGAGTCCTCCCAGAGACACTGAAGGTGAGATCTGTTCTAGAGGACCAGGGCTGCAGGTGATGACCCAGCGGGAAGCATGCATACACATATACACATCCTGGCGATCATCTGAGAAGAGAAGTTTCATAGGGTACGAGTTTCCAAATCAGTTTCTTTGTTGAGTTCCCCACTGTAATGCTGGGAAATAGATGCTCTTAGAATCATCTGAAGATATATATCTAGAGATAGACAGGGGATTGGAAGCCATCTAATTCAATTTCTTCATTTCATATATATGAAAAACAGGTCCAGGGAGGTGAGTGAAGTAACTTGCCCCAAAGTCATTCAGGTAGCAAATGGCCAACATGGAATTTGAATCCAAGTATTAAGACTCCAAAACCATGGGCTCTTTTGATTCATCAGAATCACCAGCATCAGATAAACCCCTTGTTGGTTTATAAAGAGTCAGCCTTGTGGCTTCTGTGTTGGGAGAAGCAACCAATTTGGGGACTTAGACACAGCTGGACCACATGCATGGTTATTTAAAAGCTACATCTGGGTCTTTGTGCCTCTCAAGGTCCCTTCACTGGGAAGTCACAAAACAATCACCAGCTGTAAAGACTTCACTGCTGATGCTCAGGAACAGGAATCTGCAAATATCATCCTATAGCTTTGTAGGGATTCTGCTGGATAGGGATAAAGGCCCATGAGGCTGAGGCCAAGTGTGCTTCCTGAATCAAATTTCTCAGTGTTCAGTTTTAAATTTTCCATTTGGGTAGTTCTCAATCTTCTCTTTCCCTCTTCTGTCCTATTTGATGTTGGGCTAATCTTCTGAAGCTCATTGAGAAGAGTGTTCCTTGGGATTCCACATGTGGTCAGTCCATTTTACAGCAGAGTACTGCTGCTACCCCTAGGGTCTTGTAAAGTCCCACGCTGGCAGAATTGGAAAAGCCCTGACAAATCTAGTTCAACTTCTTTGTGTTACAGAAAAAGAAACTTAAGTCTTCAAGGGGCCAAGTGACTTGTCAGAGGGCATCTAGTTCGTGTGCAGATCCCCCTTTTCCCTATCCTCCCCACAGTGAGGCATTAATATTAGTAAGCTTATATTTCACTACATTGATTGTTCTCCTATGTCTCATTATAAGGGTGTAGGTGACTCTGGATCCTTGAAGGCTTTGACGGTGAAGGAGTGTTAGGAGGTAGCAGAAGATCAGGGTTCAGATCTTGTCTCTGATAATTCTCTTATGGCTTATCACTTCCTCTGCCTGGGCCTCAGTTTCCTTCCCTATAAAGTAAGGGGGGTTGCACCAGGGGGCCTCTGAGGTCTTATTCAGTTCTAGAGATATGAGTGATCTTGAGTAAGTCATTTCCCCTCCCAGGACCTCAATCTCCTTCTCTGAAGGTTTCTGAAGTCCTTTCCAGCTCTAGTTCCAACAGATCTGGAGATGGATTGTGTCTGCTGCCCAAGGATCAGTCTAAGAGATCCAGCCACTCCCATAATCAACTACAAACATCTTCTATCATTCTGGGGGACCTTCCCCTTCATCCTCCTGCTGCTTTCTTAAGTTTAATCTCAGTTCCCATTCTAATTGTTTAGGGCTTAGGGAGCATCTGCAATAACTTACCATGACTATCTATAAGGGCATATCCATCCTTGGGGTGGGAAGTACCAACAGAGAGTACCTGTCTTCAACTAGCCCTGGTCCCCACTGTCTCTGTGTTCCCCAGCTCTTCAGATGTTTGGACCTGCATGGTGGGCCGTGTCTTTTGACTGCTCAGTCTGCTTTGGTGATGACACAGATGTCTGGGTACTTCTTCCATTCTCTCAGTTTATTTACGGGATTGAGCTAATTGGCTTCTAAGGTCCCTTCCATTTCCAAATCTATGATTCTCTCTCTCTCTCTCTCTCTCTCTCTCTCTCTCTCTCTCTCTCTCTCTCTCTCTCTCTCTCTCTCACACACACACACACACACACACACACACACACACACATTTGGTCTAGCTCTTGCTTTTTTAAAACCCTCTTTCCACTAATATTGATCATTAATACATCTGGAACTTATAGCCTTCAGAGCCTAAGCCCAAGATGTCAGGGGTGGGACTTGAACTCTCCAGGTATTACCCATATCATAATTTCTCTCACTAGGTTATATAATCACCGAACAACAGATTTTCAGAGTTGGAAGGGACTTGGCAAATGATCTAGTTCAACCAACGCTTGTACAAGAAACTGAAAGTGGTCATCCAGTCTCTGCTCGAATACCTCTAATGAAGGTACTCCTTCCTGCGGCATCCCATTCCACTTTTGGATGGCTCTAAGAGTTAGGGCCTTGTAATGCCTAAATTTGCCCCTCTGTAACTTGCCCCTTTCTCCTGTTTCTGTCCTCCGAGGCCAAGCAGAACAAATCTAACCCTTCCATACTCCAACTTTTCAGATACTTTAACAAAGCTATGATTTCTGCTGGTGTCTTCTCTTCTTCAAGCTAAGCATCTCTGATATCTTCAACAGATTCTCATATGGCCCATCCTTAAGACCTTCCTCTAGATATCTCCGAACTTACCAGTATATTTCCTAAAGTTTGGTGCCCACAACTCAACTCAATGTCCCAGATGTGTTCTGGAACTGGAGGGAGAAAATAAATGTAGGACTATCATATTCTTATTCCTGGAAACTAAGACTCTACTAATAAAACTCAAGATCACATTAGTTTTCATTTTGTTTTGGGAGGGGGGTAAGGCTTCCACATCACAGTAGTGATATACTAAGCTTGTGGTCCACTGAAACCCTCAGGTCTTTTGTAAATAAACTGCTACCTAATCATGTCCCCCATCTTGTGGTTGTAATGTAGATTTCTTGAGATTCAGTGTAAGACTTTCAAATTCTACCTATCCAATTCCATTTTCTTTAATTCTACCCAGTGTTCTAACTTGTCAAAAGTATTTGGAATTCTGACTTTGTCATATAGTGGATTCGCTGTCCTTCTCAGCTTTGTGACATTGACATATTTGATATGCACACCATCTATGCTGTTATTGACATCATTAAGTTTTAAAAATGTTAAATAACCCAAGGTCAAGGCCATGCTTCTGGGCATTCTACTGGAAGAGTCCTTCTAACTTGATTTTATGACAGTTGAGTCCAACTATTCAACTGATTCCAAACTCATCCAACTAGCCTCTTGGACACATTTCTCCATTGTTTCTCCAAGAGATGATATGAGGTAAATGATCAATGACTTCCCTAAAAATCGAGGTAAACTCCAGCATTCCATCAAGCTACCAGTTTAATAACCCTGTCAAAAAAGGAAATGAGGTTCATTTGGAAGGATCTATTCTTCCTGAAAACATGCTGGCTCTGTGGTCACAGAGACTTTTTCTGGTCAGGAGTTCTTAATCGGAGGTCTAGGAACTTTAAAAATAAATAACTGTATTTTAATATTACTAGTTTCCTTTGTCATCCATTTTATCTGATTCTTTGAAAATCATGATTCTGAGAAGATGGCTATAGGCTTCTTCAGACTGTCCAAGGCATCCGGGACACAAGAACAATCAAGAACCTCTGGTTTAGATTTTCACTAGCCATCGCTTTAATCACCATTGGGAATTTGCAGTTGAAATCCAAAATTAAAGTCAAGTTCACAGGCCTTTAGTAAATGTCTGCTATTTACTTCCCACTTTTCAAATTTGGAAAATTCATCCTCTTCCAGTTCTTCCATACTTTTCCTGCTCTTTGCAATCTTTGGTCATGGCTCAGTCAGTCAATAAGCATTTTATTAAGCATTTACTGTGTGCCAGCAGGCATTGTGCTAAGTGCTGAGGATACAAAGAAAGGCAAAAATAGTCCCCACTCTCAAGGAGCTCACCGTCTAATGGGGGAGATAGCATCCAAACAACTGTGTACAAACAAGTTATGCACAGGATAAATTTGAGATAATGAGCCAAGGGGAGATCCTAGCATTAAGGAGAATCAGGAAAGATTTATTAGAGATTTTAGCTAGGACTTGAAGGAAGCCAGGCTACATAAACATCAGCTTTTTCTCTATCTGAGAGCCTACAGCATGTGGGTCAGATGATTTCAATTCATCAATCTCAGCTAAGTGCTTTCTTACCCTTGCCTCATTTCTGCTGGGAATAAACTGTCTCTTAACCATTTGGATTCTCTGCTTTCTAGTACAAAAGAATTATTTTCTTGGCAGAGAGAAAAGCAAAAGATGACTTAAGCATCTCTGCCTTCTCTCCTTTAACTGTTATTAACATTCCATTTACCCCAAGTAACAGTGCTATCCATTCTTTATTTTTTTTCTTTTCCTCAAGGCAACTCAAAACCCCATCAAGTCAAAAATCCTCTTTTGTACCCTTTAGCTTTCCTCCCAAATATTCTGAGATTTCTTGCATCTGATGTTCTGTATTCTTATAAGACTGTCATTTTTATTTTTGGATTTGTTATCTACCCTTGTTTCCAAGGCAAACTCGTCAACACAATGGATAGAGTGCTGGACAGGGAGTCAGGAGGACTTGAGTTCAAATATGGCTTCAGACACTTAGGCAAGTCATATAACCTTTATTTACCTCAGTTTCCTCATCTGTAAAATGTGGATAATAGCGCCTATCTCCCAGGATTGTGAGAATCCAATGAGATTGTAAAGTGGGTCACAAGCCTTAAAGCATCATATAAATGCTATTATCATGACTATTTTCTAGATATTGTTATACTCCAATGGGTCTGTGATCTCATTGATTTGGATCTTCTCTGTAGTGATCACATCCCATCCATCCCTGCCCATCTTGCATGACTTGTCCATATCTGCCCATGAACTTCCTACAGTGGATGTACCTAATGTAATGGGGGCCTTCTTCTCTTTCTTTTGACATCACAAGACAACACATTCCATTATTGGACAGCCATCATGAAGCAGGCCGTTGAGTTTACTTTTGGAAAGCTTTGAACATTTGAATGTCCTTCCTTTAATGGATGTGAAACCCACATTCTAGTAATATCGTCCCATTGTTTTAGTTTTTCTCTGTAGGGCAAAGCAGGATAAATATAATCCCTCTTCTGAACCACAATAGCCCATCAAGACTCAGCTAAAATCCCGCCTTTTGGAGGAGCTCTTTCTCAGTCCCTCTCATCCAACAGAGCCTTTCTAAGATTACCTTCCATCTACTTTGTAAGTAACTTGTATTGTTTACTCACATGTGGTCTCTCAGATTAGTATGTAACGTCCTTGAGGATATTTCTTGATATTCTCAGTGGTTAGCATATTGCCTGGCACATAGTAAAGGGTAAGGGAAAAGGGACTGGACCTGTGATTTCATTGATATAGGGAACTCTAAGATGAGAGAACTCTTTCTCCCAATACACGTTAGCACTTTCTCTGTAACTTAATCATAGAAAGTTGTCTAGAGCTCTGAGAGATTAGGAGACTGACTTGCCAAGGATCATACAGCTAGTGTGTATCAAAGGCAGAATTTGAACCCAGATCTTCTTGACTGTCCCTCATGGTATGTAGTAAATGTTTAATACACATTAATTAACTGAGCACATTCCCCTAATTCTTCTCTTCTTTAGACTAAGCATTCCCAGAATGTTCCTTATATGATAGAGTTTCACATCTTTTTGCCATATTGGTTACCCTCCTCTAGATCTGTTCCATTTTGTCAGCATCTCTGTTAAAGTTTGATTGTAGTACACCACCAACGATAATGATATTGAAATTGGTTTGTAGCTTGCAAAATATTTTCCATACAGTGTTCCTTTGGAACTTTGCCATAGCCTTACATAAGGGTTAGGTGCTATACGTATCATGCCCATTTTATAGATGACGAAGCTGAAATTTAAAGAGTGTTCAGAGCTTGCCTGTGGTTACATAACCACCAAGTGTCAGAGGTAGGGTTGGATTCTGAGTCTTCCTGATTCTGGTCCCAGTTCTCTTCAGGCTGCACCATAATGTCTCTCATGATGACTTATATGTTAGAAATGACATACAAGAAATCATCACAAACATGTGTGACCAGAAAGGGAGGAGGGCCAGAAGTAAAGTTTACTTATTGATCATAATGTGAGTGTTTCACTTTTATATATAAAACATATTCATGGACCCAAAGGCCAGCCTCTAGAATAATGGATGGCTCTTCCATGGTACTGTTTTGGGAGGACATTGATAAGACTCATATGAAATGAGAAGCTATACTAACGTTGAGACACCATCCAAGTTGAGGATGACTATGCTTGTAAGATCACACGTAAATGAATGCATCAGAGCTTTCAAAGACTTAACTTGAAAGTATACTTTCTTGGTCTTGCATATTTGGACCAAACATCATGCTTGTACTTGAAACATTTGCACCTTTTGCACTTTTCAATTCTGCTTTCTATTTGTAATTCCAAGTTCCTTTCCATTTGATCTACATCTTTATTAAGTACCTACTATGTGCAAAGCACCTTCCACCATCCATGAGACAACGCAAAATGAGGAGTCAGTTTTGGTGCCTGCCTACTTAATATCTTAACTACTAGATAGCCAACTGGGTAATTAAGGTCTTGAATGGAATGAGGTAAGGAAGCTGTGTGTAGCTGTGTAGACATGACAGAAATGTGTGGGTGTGTATGTGTGTCCCGGAAGGGGAGAGGAAACTCCTTCTAGTAATGCATGTGGCAACTTAACACTCAGAGGCAAGGCTTGAACCCAGGTCTTCCTGGTTCTAAAGCCAGCTTCTTACCATCTCTCTTTCTCTGCGTGGGTATTGGTTGGTTATTCATAAATCCCAAGGTTAGGAGAAGCCATTTGCATAAACATTGTACTTATTTGTAGAATGTCATCGGAATGTCCCTACAGAAATTGTCGTGTCCAGAATTGCTCTCCATTTTTTATGTCTTATTCTTTCACAGATTTTTTATTTCTTTAGGCCAAATTCTATCAATCTTAAAAAAAATAAAAACACCTATATGGTAAAATGAAGTTAGAGCACCATGCATCTGTTTAACATACCTTATTCTCAGATGTAGTAACAGAAGGTATATTTGAAGCCTGATTTTTCTGTGACTGATATCTATCTATAGAATGGTCAAAATGAAGCAATATGAAAAAAAAATCTAGAGATATCCATGTAGGTATATATTAACTAAACGAAAGTGCTTTTCATTTTAAATCTTTTGCCATCTCCTGATTTTCCACTTAAGTCACGGGCTAAAGTTGAGCACTTGAGAAATCAGCTAACAGTAGATTTTCCACATGGCCAACCACGAAACCCAACTATTTAGAATTGCTGGTAGTTACAATGTCAGATACCTTGTGCACAGAGAGCTATTGTTTCCGTAAATCCCAGTAGTGAATGAGGCTGCTTGAAAATGCTATGAGAGCTTTGATCGTCCCTGAAGTAGCAACTATGATGCACTCTGCCTTCAGCTAGACCTATTCCTCTTGCCCCCCCCCACATATTCCAAGGTGAGAGACAGCATGGTCTGTTGGAAAACAGTGAATTTCTGAAACAGAATTAATAACAACAGTAGTTAACATTTGTATAACACTTACAATGCCAAATGGTTTATAGTTATCTCCTCTTCCTCGCAACTTATGGGTGATCATTGTTATTATTATACCCATTTCACAGATGAGGAAACTGAGGTAGATAGAGGGTAAGTGACTTACTCAGGGTCACACAGCTAGTAAGTGTCTGAGACTAAATTTGAACTCAGAGTGTCCTGACTCCAGGGCCTGCAACTCTATCCAAGGCAATGCTGAAGACCTAGTTTTGAGTTCTGGTTCTGCCTCTTACTAGCTGTGGGTCTTTGTGTAAGTTCCTTCTCTTCTCTCAGCCTCATTTTCCTCATTTATAACACGAGTGGCCTGAACTCAATGATTTCGAGAGGCTTTTCCAGCTCTAAACATGATAGTTCTAAATTTCTTTTGCACAAACCGAATCAAAACAAGCAAAAAATGCCCCATTGTATTGGAGTTGGAATCTGGATTCTTTATGCTCAAGAAACTATATTAGAAAACATTTAATGCTTGATTTTCATCTTCAGGAGATGGGGAGCAAAACCCAGAACCAACTGATATATTTCTCCTGGCCCATGACCACCGTCCTGGTGGAACTTGGAAGGGAACTTGCATTTAGGCTGAGGAGCATTTGTTCCAAATATTGATATCATATGAAAGAAAGAAATCATCCTGGGTCTGGGTACTGAAATCCTACTTAACTGTAATGACTTTTTGGTGAAAAACCACTTATGGAGGGTCTTCTAGGCCTTTGGGAACAATTCAAATGAATTTGCATCAGAAATAGAAAACACCAACCATGGGAAAGAAGAGACTGGATACTCTTGGAAAGGAGCTATGGTTATGAAGGAAACCAGGTGGCTCAGTGAATAGAGCACTGGGCTTAGAGTCAGGAATACACATCTTCATGAGTTCAAATCCACCTTCAAACACTTCCTAGCTGTCTCACCCTGTGCAAGTCACTTAACCTTGTTTATTTCTCATCTGTAAAAAGAGTTAGAGAAGGAAATGGCAGTATCTTTGCCAAGAAGGCCCCAACTGGGGTCATGGAGAGTCGGACAGAGCTGCATGACAACAAAAAAATATGGTTATGAGGCAGAAGGAGACTTCTAGGTGTGTTTTTTTTCCAGGACACCATTATTGGACTCTAAGTAAACAATATAGATCAGGGGTGGGAAACTGCGATCTTGAATGCCACATGTGACCCTCTAGGTCCTTGAGTGCAGCTCTTTGATTGAACCCAGACTTCACAGAACAAATCCCCTTAATAAAAGGATTTGTTCTGTAAAACTTGAACTCAGTCAAAAGTCAACACCCAAGGACGTAGAAGGCCACATGTGGCCTTGAGACCGCATATACTATACTACAGATCGCGTAATGCATTTTACCTTTTACAGCACAGGTATTGTAGAAAGGCTGTTCAAACTGTGGTAGACCTTAGAACAGAGAATGTCATAGCTGAGAGGGCTCTTTGAATGCATAATGCCCTGGCTTGAAGGACCTTTAGAACAAACTGTCAGGAATGAGAGTGATCTTAGAACAGTGGTCGATGGGGCTAGAAGAACCTTAGAAAACAGGATTCCAGAGGTGGAAAGGGCTTTAGAATATAGAACATCAGAGCTGAAATGATCCCTAGAACACAGAACAAAGTATACCCTGATTCCCAATTACCCTAGTTATTAGAATTTCCTCCTGAAGTTTCTTTGTATTTATTTTGTAAATATCTTGCATTCATCTGTTTACATTTTCATCCCTCCTCCTTACTCCCAAGTAAAAGGTAAGTTCCTACAATGCAAGAACTATCACATTCTTGTCTTTTTATCCTCAAACAGTTGACTTTCTTCAGCTGTAAAATGAAGATAATAATGGTACCTAACTCGCAAAATTGAAATGAGCAATAGATGGGATCATTTTTGTGAAAAACTCAGCACAGTGCTGGGCAGTTAACACTATATAAATGCTTATTCCCTTCTTCCTTTGTAGCCCCAAGGCCTAGGACACTGCTTGGCACATAGTAGGCACTTAATAAATTAGAGTTGAAATGAATAGCAGAACTGGGAGAAATTGAGAATAAAGAATGTTGGAGGTGAAAGGGACTTTAGAATGTGGAACATAGAACATGAGATATTAGGATATAGACTACATATAGAGCGTTAGAGGTGGCAACGGCCTTAGGAAATAAACTGTCAGTGATGGAAAGGAGTTCCTTGATCCCCTAGTCCAACTGCCTCATCTTATAAAGGGGAAAACTGAAACTCAGGAAGGGAAAGAAACCCAGCCAAGGTCACACATATGGTTCATGGCTTAACAGAAAACAGTTAACCAGAATTGTCAAATAACCAGAATTCTTCCTAAATCCAACGTGAATTGCAGAAAAGGTCAAGGGGCAAAATAGACCCTCAGGAATTTAGTTCAAAAATTTCCTGGGAATATCCTGAGATCAGTCTGCATTTGGTCCAATCTCCTACACTTCCTCCATCTTCATCTCTGGCCTTGGGCAGTGCTCACTGATGGTTAGAGTGAGGATTCTGGAGGTTAGATCTCAAATCCCTTGTTGTTGTTCAGTCGTTTCTGTCATGTCCAACTCAATTTGGGGTTTTCTTGGCTAAGATACTGGAGTGGTTTGTCACTTTCTTCTCCAGATCATTTTATAGATGAGGAAACTGAGGCAAATAGGGTAAAGTGACTTACCCAGGGTCACACATCTGGTACATGTCTAAGGCCAAATTTGAACTCAGGTCTTCCTGCTTTCAAGCCCTGTGCTCAATTTAGTGTGCCATCTAGCTGCTCCTCCCACAGCTACCTCCCCTTCACACCCTACCATTCATCTCCCTAATTGCCAGCATACTTTACTTACCAAGCCAAGAAATTAGAAGACATTCAAGAAAGGTTTTCCATAAGAGTTGAAAAAGAATTCTTTAATGTCAGTCAGAAAATTAGATTACCCATAACACTGCATTTCCTAATCTTTCTGATTAATCACGTTTTACTGGGCATCTTTGGACTAGCTGGTAAGTAAATTAATGAAAGATTTGTTGATACAGATACTGCTCTATCTACTTGTCTGCGTTGGTTGGCAGAGTTCCTCATTATAGCTCCCTATAACAGTAAAAGCACAGGTCTAATTAAAATACACTCAAACAACACACACACGTACACACACACACAAACACACACACGCTTCAGTTTTCTTTGCAGTAGGGAATAAAAGTAGACCAGCTGTCAAGTATGCATGTTTCACACAGTAGGCACTTAATAATTTTTTGACTGACTGACCAGTGGATAAATTGAGTATGGCCAATCATTTGGTGTAGTTGCTTGGTTCCCTGAATCAATATAACTGCCACAGCCAATTCAGGTGTTACATAGCAGTGGTCTCCCACTTTTGCTCTCCCACTCCCAGTTTTGTTAACAGTAAGCACCCTTCTCTCTTGCAAACCCATAATCAGGTCCTTTGATGTAACCTGCCACTGAGGTGAGCACAACCAGGAAGCAAGTGTGGGGTTGCTTTTTGACTAAAACCTGATTTCAAATACTACTTTGATCACATGCCCAAGGATGCTCTAGCCAAGGTGAAGTTATCACACCAAAAACCTGCTTGAAAACTTGCTTCATGTGTCAGTGGGAGCAAACTCCACAAAATCACAGAAGATGATGGAGCTGTCTTTCTCAGTGCCTTGAACATAGAACTTTCCAGATGCTAAATAAATATTTGTTGAATGAATAAGTTTAAAACTCTAGAACATGTTCACCAACTTGTAGTGGTCGAACATGAAATTCTTTTTTTTTGGGGGGGGGAGGGAAAAGGGGACACTCAATGTTTTTAATACAACTCCTACAATAGAATTTTTCGACAAAAACACAGTTCTGATCAAAGTAAACAAAAATGAGGCAAGTAGAGGATTCAATCCAACTGAGAGTGAATGTAACACAATGATTCTCTCATACAGCATATGTTCAAAAGAGGTCAAATTTTTGAAATCTTGCTGCAGATTTGATGTGCACCCATCATCAATCACTTAAGGCCCATGATACAGATGAGGTATGTGCTTGTATTTTAACAAGAAGTGTTTATACTCAAAGTCAATTAGTCTTTGTTGGGAAGTTAAAGTACCTGAGTATCTATTCTCCCCACTCCTCCCTCCCACATCACTCATTTTGTCAAGTACAGGATAATTATCTGGCTTTTCTCAAATTACAACTTTTTAGAAACTGAAATAACTCAAGACAGTTTACAGATAGTCATTTGAAAGTTGCAACAATTATTTCTAAATTGAATTGTCTTGATTTTTTATTGTTTCTAGTTTTCAAAGTAAAATAATATACCTTCATCCATAACTGGATAATAATAGTAATATACCAATTCATAATTGGCTTGAAGAGAAGGCCATTGGAGTCACTGGAAGTCATACATACATGCAAAGGCAATAGAGGCATTTTAAATATCAGAAGTAAAAACAGAATATAAAAAAAAATTGGAATCTAGAAAATACAATGTGTTCTAATTATCATTTTCAATTTCCAAATACTCATGTCTACAGACCGGAAAGACCACTGTTGAACATTTTAGTTGAAAACAGTAGGAAACCTAATAAATTAATATAATGTTTAAAAAAGTATACAGACAAGAAATGTTGGCAAGATGAAACCATTTTTCCAGAGAAAATAATAAGAATTCAATAATATAATAAAGAAACTATTGAAATATTTTCTGTATATAAAGTAGCATTTGCATCATTAGGGTGCTTACAAAATTGATGAATTTAAAAAGTCTCATTCGGTAGCAGAAACTTTAGTAGTGTTGCCTGTGATTATTTATATGGTCAAATGACACTGAAAAATCACATGCAAAACCATTTCAATTGCTTTAATTTAATTCAATAAACATTTATTAAGTTCCTATTATGTGGCAGATACTGTGCTAAGTAAGCACTGAGGATACAGATAAGAAAGAGAAAGACAGTCCCTGTCCTCAAGGAACTTGCAATTTAATTTGGAAACACAACATAGGGGGAAAAAAGCCTGAAAAGGAGCTGAGAGAGAGAGTGCCCAGCTTTGGGGCACCTTGTTCCCTGGAGTTGAAACCAAGCAGAGCCGCAGAAAGAAAATGGAGTGAACTTAAAGTTTATTTAGTCCTCTATAAAGGGAAGCTTTGGGAGAAGTTAAGTGCTCCACCTTTCAGCCCTCCAATCAGAGGAGAGAGAGGAGGCTGAAGGGAAATAGAAAAAAATGTCTGAGTATCTAAAGCTGAGTTGGTGGCATGGCGATGAGATTAGAAGTAATTAATTTATCCTGGGCAAGACAGGTGGGTGGCACAGTGGATAGAGCACCGGGTCAGGAGTTAGGATGACCTGAGTTGAAATATAACCTCAGAAACTCCCTAGCTAGGTGACCCTGGGTGAGTCACTTCACCCTGTTTGCCTCAGTTTCCTCTTTTGTAAAAGGAGCCTCAGAATAAAAGAGTAAACCACTTCAGTACCTTTGCCAAAAAATCACCCCTCAAAATGAGATCACAAAGAGTCCAATACAACAGAACAACAACAAATTTACACTGGGAGGGGCATCTTGGTCTGTGGAGTTGAAGCCAAGCAGAGCTGCAGATGTTAAGTGGTTCCTTTTGGATAGGACAGGAAAGACAATTGCCCATATGTTTGAAGACCTTTGTGATTGATTAATCAAAAAAGTAAAAAGGTCGATGAAGCAAAAGATGTAGTTAAAGATGCTCATTTAATTAATTAAATAATATGAAACAGTGTTGAAACTGATGTTAGGGCAGGTTTGTATCCTTGCGAACCTTTCAAGGTCATCATTGCATCAAGATAGAATTTAACTGTAGCAGATGGAATTTTCAACGAAAATGGCATAATGTGGGAGAATTGTATTGGACTTGCACTGACAGAGCTCAGTTAGCATCAGGACAAAATGCAGAAGTACAAGTAATATTTTAAAATGTAGCTCTGTCTGCGACTTTGACTCATTGCTTGCTTCACAATCATTTGTATTGAGATGAATGAGGATCTTTGTATGGATTTTCAGATTGTTACAAGTATAATCAATTTAGCTTTTTTTTTAAAGCAGTCCATTGAAAAGAAAGAGTCATGTCAAAATTGTATGACATAGTGTCAGAACATAGGACACTTATGTATAATTGCAAAACATTGACCTTCTCACTGGGTGTTTGATCTTTTAAAAAAAAAGTCTTCTTTTTCTTTTTTAAAGGTGAAGTATAGTTTCTGAAAACTTACGTATTTGGTAGATATTTTTGAAAAGGTATCTACTGTAAATAAATCAATTCAAGTTCTCAACTTCATACTCTTTCCAGAAAGAGAAATTTTTAAAAATTAGAAATATGAATAATTAATTTTAAAATATTATTATATAATTCCCAATTTACAAAAAAACCTGCCTTTAAAATTAAATAAAAATAAGGGTTTATTTATTAACCACTTAATTAGTATCAAGGAGCAATTCTCACTTAATTTTTAAAGCAGATATTTCTGCATATTAAAGGTTAAGAACTCATCTCCCTCAAATATAATATATTTAGTATTATTCTACCTGAACAAGAATGATTAATAAACATTTGTTTTGACATAGTATATTCAAACAAATGTTTGACCCTGAAAACCTTTTTATTTTGGCTACAGGTAAGTCACCAGTTCCTAATTTTTAAAAGAAAAAAAATACGTTTTGCTTGCCTTCCCAGCATCTCATTATTTGAAAAAAAAGATTTCCTGCTCTGTTATAAAGACAAAATACTGATCTTGATTAATGTTTGAAAAAAATCTGATAGGAGCAATAACGATATTGTCATTAAAGCTAAGTTTTGAAAAACTTGCAGCCAAAAAGCTTCACCTATCGCATTAATAATATCATGAATATATTTTATATATTAAAATTTTCTATTTTATCGATAATCCTATATATTATGCTATTTTATTTAATATCAACATTAGTAGCATTAATTTATTAATCATAATATTACTAATACTAATCTTAGAAATCAGTATTATAAATTTATAAATTCTTGATTTCATTTGAATAGAATGCAAATTAACAAAATCGTGTAGCTTGTCCATGAAAAGTGGATGAGATGTGATTTTTAAGAAGCTGGTATGTGATTATAGAGTCTAGAAGCCGTTACTTTAGAGGGAGCTTTTCATTCAAAAGTATGGCCATTTTACAGATTTTTCCTTTGCTTCAGAAAAAAATATAACTTCAAATTAACTCAATTTAGAGGATGACATTGATAAAGTAGAGAAGATGTATAAACAGACAGAAATACTTGATGTGCTAAGTAAATGATTTCCTCTTCAATATGAGCGTAACTCATCACCCAGTGAAGGAGCTGCCATGTCACTTTCCATGATGAAAGCCAAATATTTTAATGAGGGTAATCACTCAGGCAGTTTTCTGGCTAATTACCTTAAAGTTTCCAAATGCAAGAGCAGAATCGAGGCCGTTAGCTCTCCAAGTAGAATACTGACAATGGCAGGCAAAGATGTTTGTAAATCATTGTCGGATAATTATGAACAGTTGTCCACTTCAGAAGTAAATGCAAATTCAGCATGCCAGGGACATGTTTCATGAAAGCTTGTTGACTAGCCAAACATCGAGATGCTCAAAGCTCTCCTTATTATAGAAGAGCTTGGTTTCTCAAGTGTTAAGCAGGTTATGGGAATTGAGGGGTGCCATGGTCTCTAATGGTAATTTTGCAGTAAATAATAATAATCGTGGATGAGTACTGAGGAACAGACTCTATCATCCCTGGAATCTCAAGCTCTTCACTGGCTACTTTTTGACTTTTCATGATTTTTTAGCTTTGATCTCTCTGCTGTTACTTTTAACATGATAACATGGGGAAACCAAAAACACTTGAAACTAAAGATTGAGATGCCTGCCAGAGTGCCTCTGTTTTGTTTTGATTTCTTTCCAATGGTTTTTTCTGAATGGTGAATTCTTTCCCTATTAGCTGGGATCCTTATATTTATCAGACTTTAGGCTATTAGCTCATTTGCTTCTTTGAATTGTGTACCTAAAATGTTCCAGTGATCAATCTCTCTATTTCTTCTCTAGTACCAAATTATTATGGGCTGCTAGGTGTTGCTGTATATCAAGTGCAGGGTCTTGAGTCAGAAAGATTCATCTTCATGAGTTCAAATCCGGCTCAGACACATAATATTTGTGTGACCCTAGACAAGTCACGTCACCCTGTACGCCTCAGTTTCTTCATCTATAAAATAAGCTGGTAAAGGAAATGGCAAACTAGTCTAGTATCTCTGCCAAGAAAATCCCTCCAGATGAATTTTGTTATTTTTTTTCCTCTATAAAGTAATCCTTTGGTAGTTTAATTGGTAAGAAGATGAATAAGTAAATTAATTTTGGTTTTATTGTCATTTTTATTATATTGGCTTAGCCTGTCCATGAACAGTTATTTCTCCAATTATTTTAGATTTGTTTTTATTTGTATAAAGAGTAATTTTTAAATTATGTTCATATAATTCCTGTATATATCTTGGTACATAGACTGCCAAGTATTTTATGCTATGTATGGTTATTATTTTATATATATATATATTTATATATATATATGTGTGTGTGTGTGTGTGTGTATCTTTTAGCGAGAGACATGTAGGTGGTATGTTGAATAGAGCAGTGCTACTTAAACTGTGGTTTATGACCCCATATGGGGTCATGAAAAATTTTGCAGCAGTAAAAGGTTTCTGAATGCCTAGCGACCAAGAATTAATTCAAAATCAAATGTGTAAAGAATACGAGGTGTTTCTGGCAGCACCTGTGTTGCATCGCACAACTTCACATTAATCTTGGTTCTGAACACATGACATGTACAGTTTGTGCTGCCCATGCCATCATACCCCCCCCCCAATGCCAACTAACAATGTTGAAGTGGAAAAAGTTTAAGAAGCCCTGGGATAGAATGCTTTGCTTGGAGTCAAGAGCACTTGAGTTCAAATATGGCCTTTCTAACTCTGTGACCTTCCCTGGGCAAATCACTTTACCTCTATCTGCCTCAGTTTCCTCAAGTGTAAGTGGGGATAATAATAGAATTTGCCTTCAAGAGTTGTTGAGGATTAAATGAGATAATATTTGTAAAGCACAGCATTTGAGAACCACTGACTTCAATTGGGACCCCTGTTTGAGTGCACCAAAATGAAGACCCCTTGGTATTCCTAGAACTTGGACTAGAAATGCATGACTTGGGATGAGGATAAGTTCATGTATAAATGTATTACTAATAATAAAGTCGGTGATAATGATGATGATGGTGATGATGATGGTAGTAGTGGTAATAAGGAAAATTTCTCTTCTATACTTAAATCTCCCACTTTGGAGTCAAATATTGGCAGTTAAATTGCAGTGCTGTTGCTTTAAAGAATCTGTTCTTTGGAGAGTGGTAAGCCTGTCTACCTGTACAATTTAGGAAAAGCACTTCTCTTTCCTGAGACTCAATTTCCTTATCTGTAAAGTGAATTAAGTAGACCAGATGATCTCGAATGTCTTCTCCAGGTCTAAATCCTAGGGTTCTTGCATTGACTCATAAGTCTTAGAAGTGCAACCTAACTTTCCATTGGTTCTTACTGCACTGGTTTTCCTCCTCCATTTCACCCATCTGAGCTGCACATCTACAGCTGCTTCCCTTCTTTTGTCCCACATTGTGAATACTTTTGGATGTGCTTGGCAGGCACATGCCAAATAGCTCCCTCCATTGTATGTCCTGAATGAGGAACATGACTTCCAATAAGCTTTAGATCTCTATACCCTGAGTCAAGTGCCAATATACCAGGGGTGGCAAGCCTGTGACCTCGAGGTCACATGTGACTGAGTCCAAGTTTTATAGAACAAATCCTTTTATTAAGAGAATTTGTTCTGTGAAATTTAGATTCAGTGAAAGGGCCACACTTGAGGACCTAGAGGATCACATATGATCTTCAGGCTGCAGATTCCCCACCCCTGTCATATACTTTTCCATGGGAGAGTTATTTATTTTTAGATGGCATTGTTTGATCTGCAGAGCTTCCAGATATGTATGAGAACAAAGCAGTGATAGGAACCAGATTTTTATTTCATTGGTAATTAAGAACTCCAACATGAGTAAACTCCCTCTACCAGTGAAGGTTGGCTCCTCCTATGGTACTTAGAGTCCTGGGGAGTTGCCTAGGACGTTGAGAAGTTAAGTGATTTGTCTTGTGACAAACCGTCAGTCCATTCCAGGGGCCAGGCTTAAACTCAGGTCTTTTGATTCTCTGAGGTCACTATACCAGTCCCCTGTGGCTGTGATGAATTCATACATTCCCAAAACATTTTGTAATTTAAAAATAAACATTTTATGTCTTGTTGGTTAGAAGAGAGTTAGAAATGAAACAGTATTTAGAGTATAGGATGAAAGGTAAATTTAAAATTTGGCATGGCCGTTTGTTTTTACTTTCACTAGTCATATTATTGCTGTTTATAGGTATTGTGCTCTATACTGGTGCTGCTCAACTTACATCCTTCCAGGGCCCTGTGGACCAAGAATCAATAGCTCTCTGCTCCAGATTTTTCCCTTGTGTTTCCTCTTGAGACTCCCCATTCATGTCTGGGATTAGGGAGTTGTGTTATCTTAGTATGTTCTTAGGAGAACAAGAGTACCTTGGAAACGGGCACATTAGATTTTGATGTAGGTAATGGGATACTGAGTTCCCGTGCAAGCACTCAAGATAACAATGATATCAAATACAAAATTTATCTCAGAAACGGGATATAAAAAAATTATAATGAGCTCCCAGCAGCCCACTAACATTTCATAGAGTTCTATTCCTTTTTAAAGCCCAGTTTGTGGTCATCAAATAGTCTTCAATCACTGAGCCTTAATCCCTAATCCTCAGTCAGGTATGGATGGATTGACTTAGAAATGGGCATGATTGCAGCCTCCTTAGGAAGATGCAGAGTCCCAAACAAGTTCTTATGTGCTTCTGAGTTAATCAAGCTGATCAACTTGGACAGGTTGTCCTGTCAACCTAGTACAGCTCTGACATCCTTGTAAACTATGTATTGAAGGCATTATTGGTTCCATTTTGAGGAAAAAGAAACTGAGGCTCACAAGGTTAAACAACATGCATGCTCATGCCCAAGGCCATGTAATTAGAAAGATTTATCATTACTCTCCATGGAACAGATTCATATCAGAGTAACATGGGGTAGAAAAGCAGCATAGTATAGGAACCCATATGGGGTTGCAACCCACAGTTTAAGAAGGACTAAAGGGATCAAGAGTGGAAAAAGTTTAAGAAGCCATAGTATAGATTGGCACTCTACCCTCAAGTCCAATCCCCTTTCTGGTCAGTCCTACCCATATGGTCGACGATGTGATCTGAGACTAACCATAACTATCCTGGATTTCCATTTCATCATGTATACAATGATTGGATTAGTTTACATAATCTTCCATCACTTTCCATCTATGACTTACTTCAAGTCAAAAATAAATGAAGGTTCTGAGTTTTGAAACTATATTTTCTCTCTCCCAATTCCAGAACATCAGTTGATGAATAAGGCTTGTTAAATGGCATTAGTGTGGTGCACTGTAAAGAGCATTGGATCAAGACTCAAAGGACCTGAGTTCTAATCCTGCCCCCGTTGTTTACTACCTGTGTGACCTTGTTCAAGTCACTTCCCTTCCTCTAGGTTTCACTTTCTTCTGTAAAAGGAGAAAGATGGAAATTAGATGATTTCTAGGGTCCTCCACAATTTTATGTCTGTGATCCTATGTACCAGCCATTAAGAATACTAAGACAAAAGTGAAGTAGTCCCTGCCTTCAAAGGACTTATATTAATCATGTGCATATACTTCTAAGAATATATAAGGTAAATAGTGTATGTTCCACTGTGTCAAATCTTTGGCCCCTTTAAAATTTTGCTTATGGAGATCAGTGGATCATATGTCCTTCAGAATGTCAGGTCTAAGTCTGAGAAAGATGCTAGCTCAACAAGAATTTTTTCCTCAGGAAATTCAGAGCTCTGGCTTCTGTCAAAGACCATAGCTCAGTTCAATTAACTAAACACTTATTAATCACCTACTATGTGCCAGGCACTGGGCTAAGCTCTGGGGCTACAAATAAGAAAAAAAGAGAACCCTTGCCCTCAAGGAGCTTAAAGTCTAACAGAGGAAAGCAGCACACAAAAGGAATCTAGAAAAGGTGGAGGAGGTGGGGCACACTAGAGGGTATCTTGTCCCATAGAGTTGAAACTAGGCAGAGTTATACATAGTGAGTGGACTGAGCTGGAAGTCCATTTTTTTTGCCCTCTACAAAAGAAGGAGGAGTTTAAGACTCTGCCCTCCCACCCCCCAATCAGAGAATAGAGGAGCATGAGGGAATGTGGTATTCAAGGCTTTGAGGTAGCATCACGGTGATGCTGGGAGGTGAGGGCTGGGATTTTCTCTGGACAGCCAACTCATCTATCTTTCTAACCCAGTGAAGATGAATCAGACAGCTTGCATTATGGGATGGCAAGTCACATCCTGCTCTTGATGGATTTTCCCAGAAATGGGGTTTGGCTAACACCGAATCAGAACAGAGCTAGAGAGCTGCTGTTTTCCTTCCCTCCCTCCTCTTCCACCCCTTTTGCTACACCCTTGAGACTTTGGGGTGCTGTCGCATGTGTTTAAGGAGTTAATGGGCCATGATAAAGTGCTCAACATGCACTAGAATTCTTTGGTGGTTAGTTGCTCCTACTGCTACAGCCTTGACTTTTTTTTATTTTTGGTTCCAGAAGATTGTCGACATCTTTTCAGAAGGGTCGAGGTTGGCAGAAAAGGTTTCTAGGAACCTTTAGTAATCAGCAATGTTGTCTTTGCAGTAGATTTATTCTACCAGTAGATTGCTGTTCTCTCTCATCTCCCAGGAGGGGAAATTAGGAGAAGAAGGGAAGCCAGTTATGGAGCAGTAGAGGTGAGGGGGTTGAGGGTTACTCTATCCTGGAGAGAATGGTTTGAAGAGTGTTGGGGGTGGGGTGGGAAGGAGAAGAGGTCCTGGGCTCCTGGGAGGTTACTTTGTTCCCTTCGGAAAGGAACTCAATTGGCTACAATCTTTTCCTAATCATCTTTTCTGATCAACTACCTTCAAGCTTTTGTTCTCATTGGGATGAATTTTTCCCAGCCTACTTACTTGCTTCATCTCTTAGACCTCTGTCAAGGGAAACATTGAGGAAGGCTTTCCAAGATAGAGGAAACAACCTGAGGGGATTACAGCTTCTTGACTTCTCCCTTTTAAGGCAGTCCTTTCTGAGGGCAAATAGTCATTTTATTGATTGTCTCAGGACCAGGGCAACACTAGTAATCATGCACTGTTCTGTAGAAAGGACACAGGAAAGTAAAATATAAGCTCCTTGAAGGCATTATTTTCCTTCCTTTGAAAGCTCAGTACTCAACAAAGTGCCTTACATGCAGTAAGTACTTAATAAATGATTTTTAAATTTATGAATTTGTATTGCATAATAATTTCCCATGGGTCACTACTAAGGCTGGATTGAGCTTCTGACAGCTGAGTCTTAGGAGATTTAGGACCTTTAGTAAGAATGTTAAGTATGGAGGCAAAGGCCTTGTGTTTACCTCTTGGCTCTGCCAGTTACTACCTGGATTACCTTAGGCATGACAGTTTCCCTTCTTGACCCTCAGTTTCCTCCTCTGACAAATGTGGGAGTTGGTCTAGATGCTCTCCGAGGTCTCTTCCAACTCTAGCTCTTGGATCCTATGTGTGACCTTAGGCAAGTCCCATCTCCTCCCTGGGCTTCAGTTTCCCACTCTGTAAAATGAGGGGGATTGGACTACCTGGTTTTTGAGGTCCGTTCCAACTCTTTATTTAAGATCCTATGATCTTTCTCCCAGAAATGTTTCATAGTCAATCAGGAAAAAAAAGGGAAGAACGAACATGCCTTCCCCAAACCCAGCAACACAGTTTTGCCTTATGGTGGCTCAGTCTTTTCTGGTTAACTGATCTGATAGGAAGGGACCCACAGTCTTTCATGTAGGACAAAGGCTCTTAACCAGAATCTGTAGACCCCTTGACTTAAGGGTGGTCTGTGGGCTTTGATAGAAAAAATTTTTATTTTTCATTAACCACTAACTGCAATTTAGTGGTTCATTTCATTATGAATAAAAAGCAGAAACAAAGCAGCACTCACTGTTCTGAGAAGGCATTTCCAGTTTTCATCAGATTGCCAGAGAGGTTCATGCTCCGCACACAAAGGAGAAGAATCCCTGATATAGAAGGAGTATACAGATGATTATCAACTAGCCTTTTTTTCAGTCTGAGCTTCACTCTTTCCTGGCTGTGGGATTACTTGTGCCTTTCTGACTCGTTTCTTTCATCTGTAAAATGGGGCAATAACCCGGTATTATTGTGTGCCTCAAATAATGGGAAATGATGCTGTAATGAAAAAGGGCAGATGGAAATGAGAGTGATGCTCATTATCAGTATGTCAGGGAGGGCCAGGAAAGGATGAATCTGAGGGCTGAGAAGTCATTGTCTGCCCAAAGACAGACTCAAGACCCCTTGCATGAGCCTGTCACTGGGATTTTTCCTTCCTGATGGGACTAACACTGAATTTAGAGGCAGAATCAGAGAAAGATGTTTCCTTCTTATTATAACAAGTTTTAAAATCCAATTGTGTCACAACCAAATTCAATTAGTGCCCTCCGGGGTTCGTAATGCTACCATGTCTGCTTCCATTAGGAAGTGTCAGAGAATGTTTGCAGAAATGAGCAGTAACAAAGCAAGATTGAATGGTCATTGTTATTAAAAAAAAAAAAAAAAAGAGTTCCATTATCTAGCTCAACCCATACCAGACCCATTGCTATGAAAATAATATCTTTTTTTCAAACGTGTATGCTTTCTCTGGAACAAACAAACAAAACCCCAACGCAAGTGAGGGTCTGCTTTTATGTGACCCATTCAGAGACATAAACACAGCTCTCAATTACCCATCTCTCCCACTCTCCCCTCCCTATTAACTACTTTGTGGATTATCTAGAGCCAAATTTTAATCTCAGGCTGGCTTCCCCTGTCACCTAGTGTTCTTCTGGCCTCCTCCATCTGTTTCCCAGCTGGTGTGTACTTAAAGAATGCAAACCAATTTTAATATTAGCCTAAGTAAGAAAAGAATAAGGTAAATCTGCTGGAGGGTTGGGGGTGGGAAGCTGTGTTTATTACCATCCTTCATCTCTCCTCTTTCCCTCTTTTTTAAAGCTAGATCACCACTGAGAGGTACACACAGTAAGGAAATTAAGTAGGTAAAATTGTTGCTAAGTACAGAATAGGGTGAACTCCCAGACCTCAGATACCTAGGCCACCAGCAAGTGATGTCTTAACACTTCCTTTCCTAAGAAGTAGTGGAGACAATTCAGAAGTGATTTAAAAAATGCTTTATTTGACTTTCTACAAGCAGGGTCTGAACTCCTATCTGGCTGTCAGGTGTGTGCGTGCGTGCGTGCGTGTGTGTGTCTGTGTGTGTGTGTGTGTGTGTCTGTGTTGGATGGTGCATTCCAAAGACAATTTTAGATGCCTTTTGGCTTCTCTTCTTGGATTCATAGTTTCCATTTAAGCAGGTGCAATTGCAAATATTTGTGGTATACCAGATTTCTCCATATCTCTAAGACTACATTGACCTTGCTGGCTTCCTTGGCTATTACTGTTACTTTTGCTTTCAAATTTGTATTGAAAATTGTCTACCTGCTTGCCCTAGGCTGAAGGATTCTCACCTTTGCAGTGAGTGGTACTGGGAAACTGAGGCCACTGGGGGCTCTGCCCCCCCCCCATCCTCAAGTTGTTTTCTTGCATTTACAAGTATTCTTGTTATGTGTGTTCAGGATGCTCACCTTGACCTTCTAATGCTTTCTATGCTATTCTACCGACCCCGCTCCATCCCTGCCTATGTCACTTGGTTGGCAGCGTTGCTAATAGTCTAATTTTCAAACATTTTTCCCTAAGGGAACATAGGTCCTTCCCTGAAAAGTTTATTAACTCAGATGAGTGAAGTCCTATTTCCTGGGAAATGTGGAAGCCTGTCAATATGTTTAGTTGTTCCTGACCCCACAGATACCTTTTTCTCCAGGGTTAATACCAACAACCCATCATTTCAACAGTTTTGACTCTATGGATTCCTTCCTCATCCTCAGTAGGAGGTCTAAAAATCAGTTCCCAAGTACTTTATGATGACTTTATCACCCCAGGAATTAAAAGCAAGTATTTGTTCAGATAAGATAACCAAGTTCCTGGCACACATAGCAAGTACTTAGTAAATACTCAGTGACTGACAAAAGGGATAGGATGTTGTCTGTTTCTTGGTATTTTTAATTTCTATTTCTTATCTCCTGGAAAAACTATAGGCTCTCACCATATTCCTAATATCCTTATCTCATTGGACATGAGGATCTTCTTTAACTAGGTGTCTTTCCCGTCTGCTGTTTTGGGCCCCCTTCCATGTACCAGTGAGCTAAAGATTCAGTGTCCATCCCACTCATGTTAGCTCTATTCTCCTAAGGATATTGGTACTATTATGGCAGCCATCAATACTTAGCTTTTGCCTGGTTGTGTTTGCCTTGAAATGACTGACCTGGCACATAAAGAAATAGATCAGAAAACCCAGCCAGAAATCAAGAGACAGAACTAATAATTTTTCTCTAGAAGTCCTGCCAAATATTAGGGAAATCATATTCAAGATGGGAATTCTGAATAAACCCCAATTAATGTGATGTCTAGGGAGTACCTCTCCCAACTTAAGAGAGCTAGCCCATGTTTTGTTGTTTATTGTTCCTCATCCTTCCTTCTGTAAGAGGATCAATGATATCAGGAGGGTGATGTCTTGTCTTGCAAGTGACTTGGATTTAAGTGAGGCAGAAATGGGCAAAGTCATCAGCCTCACTCTCTTGTCCAGAGTCATTGACTTCCAATGGCAAGATATAGGTCAGGAGCACTGATAATGGCCAGGGATGCAGTGCGTGACCTTGGCCTTTTTAAGCTAAGGTCTTTCTCAGGTCTCAGTTTTAGATGTCAGATTTTAGATATTTTATAAATCACTCAAAATCATAGATCACAAGCCCACAGTGATGCATTTCCTTTTACTAGTTAGCTAGAGAGCATAGTTCAAAGCAAAGGCATTTAATAAAATAATATAGTAAAACATTTTCCCCATAAACCTGGAGAATATTCTCACATGCGTGCCCAAATAATTAGCAAGGAAGAGTGAACAGATGTAAGGAACATCCATGGAGAAGTACAAGCATGGAGAATATGTATGATCAGCATCTATGCATGGAAGGACATATGTGGCCAACATTAACAGTCAAGTCAACAAACATTTTTTAGAGCTATTCTGAGCCAGGCACTATGGTTAACAGTGGTGGCCTCTCAGGGCCACTGATATCTTCCTGGTTACCAAGGATTTTGGTCTTTCTATGTGGTGCCTCCCCTTAGCTTAGGATGAACATTCTCTATTCATCTCTATTTGTCTTTGGTGTTTAGGCTATACCTAATAGGCCTCTGTTGTAAAACTGCCAACCCTCACCCCCAACTCCCAAACTGCCAGGGCCCTTGGGTTCCAGAGACCCCTGATTCCTCAGTTCTAAAACACCTTCTGCTTTCCTATGCAGATTGAGTGGGCAAGGAGTAAAGTACAGAGAGAACAAGTCTTTATCTTCTTACTGCCTTTATTATGTATATGTGGCCAAGAAAGCTTGAGAAGTCTTTTAGCCTCCCTTAAATAAACATCAGAAAAGATGAAATAAAATTATCCCCATTTGTAGATGACAAAATAGTTTACTTAGGCAGCCCTGGTGAATCATTGAAGAAACTAATGGATGTGAGTAATCCAGTCAGTAAAGTAGTAGGATGCAAAACAAATGCATCCAAATCCTCAGCATTTCTATATGGAACTAACAAAAAACTAGGGAGAAAGGAGAAAAACATTCTATTCAAAAGAAATACCAGGTGCATAAATTACCTGAGAGTCAACCCACCAAGACAAGCTCTGGACAAAGAAATGGCAACTACAAAACATTCTGAAATAGTTGGAGTGGTGTTTATTGTTCATTCTTTGCTCCAGTTTCTGGGGAGGAGGTGCCCCTTCTTTCCAAGGCCAAGCCGTCTTTTCCTGCCCTTGATCCCATTTCCTTGCATTCACTCCGTGGGATTTCTCTTGCATTTGTCCTCCGCTCTCTGAGTTTCATTTCTCTCCTTTCCTATTGCTTACAAAGATGTCCAGATCTCTCCCATCCATAAAAATGCTGCACTTTACCTTACCACCCCTGATGGAATCATCCTTTGTGTGTCCTCTCCCTCCTGCCACAGCTCTGTAAAATTCCTTCCAGCCTCCTTGACTCTTATTTCCTCACGGCTTATCCACATCTCAATACAGTCTGGCTTCTGACCATACTACTCTACTGAAATTTCTCTTGGCAAGGTCACCAACAATAGCCTTATTTGTAATTTTCATCATTCTTGACCTTTCTGCAGTATCTGACACCATTGACCATCCAGTTTACTCTCAGTATTCCATGTGTTTTCACAACAGTGCCCCCTTGTGGTTCCCCTACCCATCTGACCACTCCAAATTGGTGTTCTTTGCAGAACCATTATAGACGTCTCTCTCCCATGCATGAAACGTACCCTGGAATTTTGTCCTGAGTATACTCCCTTCCCCTCCCCTCCCCTCCCCTCTCCTCTTCCTTTGTATATATATATATGTGTGTGTGTGTGTGTGTGTATTTTTTTTTCTCCCATAAGTTCATCTATCATCTTTATGGAGATGACTCACAAATATACATGTACAGCCTACTACTCTCTCTTGAGCTCCAGTTCTGCATTTTCAACTGCCTGTTGGACGTCTCCAACTGGATGCCAATAGGCATCCCTAACTCAACATGAGCACAGCAGAACTCATTATTTTCCCCACTATACCCAGAATTCCTTCGCACTTTGCTGTTTGACTTGAAGATACCACTATGCCACCAGGGAATTTATGTCAGGTGGACATGCTTTTTTGTTCTTTTAAGCTATCGTTTGCCCTCGGTGTTTCTTCCCTCTTCTTGGGAAAGGGGATGGAGGAGGGAAGTGCTGTACCTGAGCCAGGTCTGTTTCCCTTCACCAAGCTTTCTGGAGAGAAAGCTAAGGCTCCTTTTTACTGGGTCATAATTTTTTCTTTTTGCTCTGCTTACGTATTTTTTTTTTATTAAGTGACAAGCCTTTATTATGTACCTAATGTTTGTAGAGGCCATGGGTGCAGGCCTAGGGAAGCAAGAAAGAAATAGAGACAAGGGTTATAGAACCATAAGATTTTGAGGTGAAGGAGCCCTTAGATTAGAGCTCATCTGGCTTCTGATTTTGACCACTGATGAGCCATCAGCCTAGAGAGGGGATGTGACTTATGGAATATGAGAGAAGGGATTATGAGGAATTGAATTTGGCAGTTGCCTGGGGTGTAGCCCATGGGGCATTCTTTTCAGTGCTATTATAAATGCACCTAATTTTTATGTCAAAAATGGATACGTACCATAACATAAAAAGCTGCATCATTTAATTAAAATAGAGGATAACTGAAGGATAGCGATGATTATAAAAGATAAAGTAGTCAGTTTCACTTACGTACAATTAAGTGTTCTGATGATCAAAATTAATGTAGGCACACTAAGAAGAGACACTATTAAGTGAGGAAAAATTTACATTAATTTTCTCTCAGAGAGTCTCATGGAAATAAACATGTAAGACCTATTACCTGAAAGATGACTAATCGAGGATATGAAAAGACATTTTCAAAAAAATTACAATGAATAACTGTGAAATATTATCTGAAATCACTACTAATATGATAATAAAAGCAACTTTTACACTTTACCTCATACCTCACCAATTGGCAAGGATAATAAAAGTTGGAAATAATCAGTGTTGGAGCATCTGTGGGAAAACAAACACACTTAGTACATTGTTGGTGGAGCTGTGAATTCATCTAGAGAGCAATTTGCGATTGTGCAAGTAAAGCTATACACAGAAAGAGAACAACATATAACCAGTAACTCTAACATTGTAAATGACAATAACACCTGACAGGTAGTTGTAAGGAGTCAAATTTAGGCTCAGTATAAGAGAGAACTTCCTAACAAAGCCATCTACAAGTAGAATGGTCAGCCTTGGGAATGATTAGAGTCTCCTTTGTTGAAGGTCTTTAAGAACAAGCTCAATGATCAGACATTGTGTTATGCTATTGATTAAATACTTATATGGGTTTTGGTTCAAATAGGTGACTTCTGATGTCCCTTCTAACTTTGAGATTCTTTACCATCTTAATGTATTCCCCATCCCAGATGATGTAGAGCTACTCTCACTTAATATGAGTCTTAAGGGGAGGATTTGGGAGTTCCATGCACCTTGTGTCCTGACAGCTCACCTGGAAGGTAGCAATTATTGCTACCTTCATTTTGCATGGTGAAGGTGAGTCTCAAAGAGGTGGTGGTTTCCTCTTGGATACTTGACTACTCAAGATACTGATTATAAATGGCCCTAGGGTCTTCTGACTCCAAGTCCATCTCAGCCCCTTTGTGGGGAAAAAAAAATGATTTATTCTACTCATTATACTGTTTAAATCCAATCTTATGGGATTCCCCTGAGGGTTACTTGACCCCAGTAACTCTGTAGGAATACCAGAGATGGCTACAAGGTATTTCTTTTTTTCTTTTCCTTTTTGTTTTGGAGGGGGGAAAGCAAGGTAATTGTGGTGAAGTGACTTGCCCAAGTTCATGCAGCTAGTAAGTGTCAAGTATCTGAGGCCGGATTTGAACTCAGGTCCTGCTGACTCCAGGGCCAGTGCTCCATTCACTGCGCAACATAGCTGCCCATACAAGATATTTCTGATTTCTCCAGGACTAGAGGGGTCCACCCAAAGTGTTCTTGTTTTGGTCCCACCTCCAGGACTTGGCTCGGGATCTACTTCAAGTGTTCAGGGTTACACTTATTCATATCTCTCATAGTCTATCTTGCTTTCATGCTGTCCCCTGGGCAAATTGCTCAATGACATACATGAGGTTCAGGTGCAGGTACCCTTGTCTAAATCCTATATAATGTAATCCTTCCACAATCTGAGAAGCAATACCCATACCTCCTTTCTGATTTTTTTCTAAAACTTTCTAATTTTGGGGGGAGGGGTCTAAAGACTTTATCATCTCAGCTTTACTTTAGTTTCAGTGACTCTGGAGGAGCCTTTTTATGGGTCCCCACTGGCTCCCCTGAGCGGTGCCATTCAATTTCTGTGGCCCAAAATTCTATAAAACAACGTTTCCACCTAAGTTGCATTGTTAATACTGAGTCGTTTGAAAGCCTACTTTCCAATGTTTCTTTGAGCCCTTGGCTCCAACCTCATAACTAAAAAGAAAAAGTTGATCCAGTTCCATAATAGAAATACTGTTATAGTTTCATAAGGATTTGAACTAAGGTCAGGGGAATCATGGAGGTAGCTGGTCCCATGGATGCTCCATCTTTCTTTTCAGTTGTCTCCCTTTAAAGACTGGCCACATTTTGTGCCCCCTCTTCCTCAAGTACTTGGACATACCTGTCTCGTATTGTGTTGGACTTGAGATGAGGAGCCTCACTTGTATGCATCTCTTTTCCTTTTCCATTCCAATCTCTGTGCCTGGGGCTCTGGCATAGTGTGAAGAACCCTAGCCTGGGAAGCAGGAGATGAGACCCTTCCCTTCTCCTAGCTTCCCATTCTGTAAATTGAGGTGAGATTGTCCCAGGAAGTCTCTGAGGACTTTAACGGTATTATAGTCAATGATCCTCTGAGTTTGTGAAGGTCTAGTATCTTCTAGATTAGAGTATCCCAGCTTTTTTGTGTCTTAGACCACTACCTTTCAAGGTACAGGAGGGGAATAAAACATTTGTAATAGCAGCTATTATGTGTCAGGCAGTAAGCTAAGTGTTTGACAAATATTATTTTCTTTGATCCTAAATAATCTTTCAAGGTAGGTGTTGTTATTGTCTCTATTTTTGAACTGAGGAAAACAGAGGTCAAGTGACTTGCCCAGGGTCACACAGTTATTTTTGTATCAGAGGCTGGATTTGAATTCAGATCTTCCTTACAGTCCCAGTTTTTATCCACTGTGCCACATTCTTTGACCATCTGGTGAAGCCCATGGATCCTTTCTTAGCATAGAATACATAGGATTATGAGTGCAACCAATCATGTCAAAATCTAGTTAGAAATACATGTATGTATATACATATACATGCATATATATGTATATGTATATGTATATATATATAGTTCACAGACATTAAGAAATCCTGCTCTAGAAAGACATTCCCTTCCTTTAACCATAGAGTCATTGGTTTCTATACTTTGGAGGAGGATTTATTAGTCTATTGCCTCAAAAGTGATCATGGAGTACATTGGGAAATCTAGCTCACCATGAAGAAAGAGGGGGGTGTTATAGTAAAAAGGGCTTCAAAGTCTGTCTCTGACACTGTAACAGCAAGGATCCCTGCATACACAGGACTGCACACTGTACAGATTCTTAGATCTTCTAAAAGGAAAGCAATTTTTGAGGGGTCAACAATCTCCTTTAATCAAGTACATATATCATTCACTTAGTTCAGGGGAAAAAGTCAGCACCCTGAACTTCAGGAAAAATACAGAAGAAATAAAGATCAACAGACAGGGCTTCCAACTGCCTGACCATAAGCAATACATACATCACAGATCAATACACAGATCCAACTGTCTGACCATTACATAAATACCAGAAAGTACCAACATTTGGGTTTTCAAAGCCAATGGTGGTGGGGAGTGGAGGGGAACATTCTTAGTGGCTGCCCAGAGTGTCATCTGGCCAAACAAACCCTCACCTCAGAGTATATATATATACACTTTTCAGAGCCAGAGGGCATCATAACCCTTGAGAACCAGTGCCTCGTTAGAAATTAACAAAAGGTATGGGCCTTCTTACAAAACAAATCTCCTCTAATGGATGGGGAAGATCTTTAACTCTCATAATTATCATTACAGACATCTACATATTTGACCTTTTCAAGCTACTCTCTGAACCCTATAATGGTCCTTTTGGGTACCTGGCATAGTAATCAGATACCCTTCCAGTCCCTGCTTCTGTTGAGTCTCTGTGACTTCAAGACCCCATAGCAGCTCAGAGGGAGGAGACTTTCTATCTGTAGGTGCCAGAATCATCTCATGGGCTTGCCCCAGGCACTTTCAGGGCCTTGGAATCTTCCTCCTTTTCCTCTGAGAGACAAGAATATCTTGGACTCTCTCAGCTTTATCCACAGCAGATCAGACCCTGATAGGGAAAACCAATCAACACAAAAGGAGGAGGTGAGGGTTCAGATACATGTATCTGTCAAGTCAAACCTTAGCCTTTGAGTGATTCAAGATCAGATTCAGAAACATTTCACTTCAGTTCAGCTGGCTTCTCATGTTACTTTCACCTGAATTAGACTACCCTATCTTATGATTCTCTGAGTTCTTAGTGATTTTTTTCCTTCCTTTTTCCTCCCCCTGTAGTATTTACCACACCTTAAACCCATTTGTATGAGTGATAGGTGGCATTCTAACTTTCTCTCCTTGTTTAAACAGAATCCATTCAAGCACCCTACATTTAGGTCTCAAATGAGATGAACTCTTAGAAAATCCTGCATTTGTGGCTATCCTCTTAGAATCTTTTTATATCCTGCTGAGTGTGGGTAGCAAAGGCTTTGGAAATGCTTCTGCCCAGTGCCTCCTCCCCTTACCCTCTCACAAAATGGTTCTGAAATATAATGCTTTTACTTCTGCAAAGTCAAAATGGAGGCATTCTCGTATGAATGATGAAGACTAGCCCTGGATGACCATCTGGGTCATCAATATCCTGATTTCAGCCAGGCATTCATGGATTTTGATTTCCATCCCTTCCTCACATTTCCCTCCCAAATCTCTCTCCCTGACATGTTCCCTCCTCCACTGTCCAGTCCTCCTTTCCTTCTTTCCTCTTTCCTCATTCTTTCTCTGTCTCTTTACTTTGGTCCTTCCTTTCCTAGATCAGCTTAGTTTATATTTCTTCCTTTGCTCCATTCACAAGGAATCTTATATTTCCTTGCCCACCCTTCCTGATTGGCACCCTTCTAGGATCTAAGCCCTTCCTGATCCTAGCCACAAATCTTTTCCAATGCAAAAACCCTCACCCTAGATTCTTGCCAGGGACTTAGAGGCGATTTCCCTGAATGTGTCTGACACAAGTCCCCTGGTCATATTTTGGGACTACCTGATACAGACATTGTCTTGGGCACCTTGATTTCAGGCATTCTAGGGCTTCAGTGTGGTACACAGTCACCCATAAGAAAACCTCTAAGATTGCCTTCCCAAATATTGAGATACATTTGAATCCACCCGTCTTTCCCATTCAATCAGCACTTTGTATGAAATAGGTTGCTTCATAAAGCATCAGAGTGAATACAAGAAAATCAATAAGCAATCTATGTGATAATTAATTAAGGTGCCAGAATGAATTACTGTTTATTCCCCTCCTGATTTGGGTCAGAGTCGGCTTTGATTTGGGAAGTTGTCTGTTTTTCAATTAGACTTTGTTCTGTGTTCTTTGGATGTTACTGGAATGAATGACTGGCAGAACATCATGTTAGGGCACATCACATCATGTGAGAAGTTGTCAGTGTCAAAGTGGACCTTAAATAGAGTCAGTAGTCTGGAGGTGCCAGGATCAGTGTCTGATATTGGTATGTACTCAGAGGTGGAATTTGTCTATTTTTACAATTGCATGCCTCCTTATGTTGTCTTGCTGACTTCATTCTCTGTGCACATCTAAGCATATAACTTGCTGGATTAGTTTTGTATCTATGATTTTAAAAAAATGCCATATTTTGTTTTAAGATTATCTTCATTTCCAAATATATTACTTTCCACTCCCCTAATCCTTGTAACTAAAAATAGAAAGTAAAGATAGAAAATAGTTGGACAAACTGATGAAGACACCCGCAGAGACTGATAGTCTATGCAGTGTTTCACACACCTAGTTCACCACTTTTGCAAGGAAGGGAAGGTGGTGCATTTTGTCAATGCCTCTTAGAACCTTGCTTAATTCTTCTTTTTATTTCACTGGCATTTTAAACACAGATCAGTTCTGATATGCATATATTTACAGAACATCAGAGTTCTGTAAGAATCTTTCAACAATGACCAATATGGAAAAAAATGTGTCAATGCATGAACCTTCTGGATGCCATTTATCATTATGATCACATAACATTCACCTTTGTGCCCTTGGTCTTGCTCTTTGCATGGTTATAGTTGTTGTATAGATCCTTTCCCAGGTTCTTCTTTACATCAGTGTGCATCAGTTCATATAAATCTTCTCTAAATTCTCCATATTTCTCAGTTCTTTTGACATCATAATTTCCATTGTGTTTATCAATCTTAATTTGTTTATCTGTTCTTCAGTCCAAGTACCCAAATAAATGTTAATGACCTCTGGTGTTCAGGGAGCCATAAGGGAAAGCACTGGTTCTGAATTCAGACTTCAAATCTGGCCTCTGATGTTTACTACCTTTGCGACCTTGGACAAGTCCCTTAACTTGCCAGTGCCTCAGTTACCTCTTCCGTAAAATGAGAGAGTCAGACCAGATGGCCTCTGAGGTCCCTTTTAACTCTTATGTCTGACCTTGGCTTAGCTGCTTCTCTTTTCTGGGCCTCAGTTTCTTTTTATGTAAAATAAATGAGTTGGACTAGTTTGGCCTCTGAGGTCTTTTCTAGCAATGTATCTTTGATATGATGAAACAAATATCCCTGGAAAATGGCTTTCCACCTTATCTCTGGAATTTGCCAGTGTCCATCTTCCAGACAGAGAGACCTGGGAAGGAGGAGCAGACAGATGTTGCCAAGTGTAGGCAGTGCCTTGAATGGGCATTCCTCCCACCAGGGCCACTCTGTTAATGTATCATTATTAGCATTAATTAATGGTAAAATGCCAGTGAAATAAAGAGAAGCATTAAACAATGCTTTCAGGGTACTGCTTAGTCACCAAAGCTCACACAGACTCTAAGTAAAAATGGGATCAAGTAGATGAGTCCATTAGAAGGTGCTGAGAGGATAAACTGAACCCTAGGCAGTTCTCAAGAAGTTAGAAAAGCAAGGTCAGTATAAGGATCCTTCACAAGGGCCATGAGGTGAGATGCAAATTCATGGTCAATAAAGCAGATATACTAACCTATGGTTTTAGGATCAGGACCTCGAACAAACATACTTCTGCTGCCTATTGAAAAGATTGGAGACATAATATGACAGAATGGAAAATGTACTGCATTTGCAATTGAGAAGCCTCTGATTTCAATTCTGCCTTTGTCATAAGCTGCATGACCCTTTTCAAGTTTCTTAAACTTGCCCAGAGCCTCAGTTTCTTCATCTGTAACATACAGATAAAAATTATAAATAGGGCTGTTGTCAGGACCAAACCATACATGTAAAGCACTTGGCAAATCTCCAGCTTTCTGTAAAAGTGCCAGTTGTTTGCTCATTGGGCTCCTTCAACTGTCATGTTGGCTTTTCATCTCCCAGAGTGAGTGCTTAGGTTGGTCTTTGGATGGTCAACCAAACCAGGAGAGAAATGAAGGATTGTTTTGGAATTATTGCCAGTGTTGTCCTTTTCCCCACAAGCTGGCTTTCTATATTTTCCTCAAATGCAAATAAGTATAAAGGTGGGAAGAAGATAGAAAACTGGAGACTCTTTGAAGAATGAGTGAAATGGTTAAGGGCCTAGGAGGAAAGGTTAAGAGAACTCAGGATGAGTCAGACTACATGGGTGAAGTATGAGAAAACATTTTAGTAGAGTTCATAGAGAGGAGATCTTGGAGTCAGGCAAGCCTGGATTCTAGTCTGGCTTCTGCATCATACTGACTTTGTGACCTTGGACAAAATACTTAACCTCTCTGTCACCAGGCAAATGGCAAAGCAGCTGTCTGATCTGCATTGGTAGAAGGAATTTCTGTGACAGAATGTAATCATGAGTCTACTCCCCCCATCTTCCTCCCACATATTGTTGTTGAGTTATTTCAGTCACACTTGACTTTCTGTGGCACTATTTGGGGTTTTCTTGGTAAAGATCCTACGTTGGTTTGCCACGTAGCTAGTATCTGAGGCCAAAATCTTGACTTCAGGCCAGTGCTCTATCCACTGCAGTGCCACCTAGCTGCCACATATACAGAGGAGAAGGAGGGGAAGGGGGAACACATGACAGTCTTTTCAAAAGTTTTTTTTTGAGAACTGTGGACCTGTGGAAGTCCTTAGAAATATGCTTAAAAGAGAGATTTTGGTTATTTAAGAGGAAGAAGGCAGAGAACGCAAACATCTATTAACCCCAAAGCACAAGGTGCTTTGTCAAGTAATAGAGTTAGAATCTCTGTTCTAATCTCTGTGACCTTGGACAAGTCCTTTGCTTCCTCAGTTTTCTTCTATATGAAAGGCTACCTTTAGCTATATACTCCTATCTATGGGTGACCTTCTTTAATATACATACCATGGAAGAGCCAATTCATGTAAAAAGAGTCATCTAGTAAAATTGCCCTAGAACTGCTCCGTGTTTTGAGGGTCCCAACTAATAATCCTTTGGAGAGCCACAAAACCTTTTTTGGTTCCAATAGTGGCACAATATTGAACTTTTTTTTTGCAAGTTCTAATCTTTGTATTTTGGGTTTGCTCCAAGTAGGTGCATTTTTTTTTACTGCTCTCATTTTTAGAGACAGGGCCATGCAGAGGGTAGGGCCCATTTAAGGTTTGACCTGGTTTGTATTCCCGAAATTTGGGCAATGACCTCTGTTAGCCATGCATGCCTTGGCTAACTGTACTTCCTGACTTCCCTTACCCCTCACACAGGGTTCAGCTCCCTTCTAGGAGAGGAAAGGAAAGCGGGAAGTCTGAATCCAGGCCAGTGAACTATCTCAGCTAGAAAGATAGCTTAATTTTATTGTAGCTGATTCTTATTCTCTGTCTCCTCCAGTTCTGCCAGCCAGCCAATCTCATTTTTCCTGATTGTCTGCTGGCATCTTGGATTCCTCTACCTCCCACCCCTTATCCCATCCTGGCACTGTGCAACTTTACTCACTGGCTGCTAGGCTACCTTCCTAGTGACAATTCACTTCTTGTAATACCCATGCCCTGGTGGTCCCCTCCATTGTCAGACTGTTCTAGGATCACAGCCTTGGCACTAGCTTTGCCTCTTGACCCCTGCCTCTCCATTCAGATCTTCCCCTAACTTTCTTGCTGTATTGGGATTTGCATCTCTCCTCCCCGCTGGACACTAGGCTACTATATTATACTGCTTAGGGGATGATCAGTAGTGACCACAGCAGGACAGATGGCAAATTCAGGATTGCCTAGGGGAAGCCTGATGGTTGAGGCCGGCTCTTTGAATCAGTCCCTCCTGAGCATTCCTTCCTTCTACCTCTCTCCTTTCAATAGCTCCATCTCACCTGAATCAATATGCAAGCAGATGAGGGAGCCTATTGTTTTCTCCCTCAAAAATCAATTATAACTCTCCTTTGGAGTTTTCCCCATACCATAGTCACTTCTTTGGCCCATGTAGTGTCTGTTTTCTGAGAACTTTCTGAAGGGCTCTTTTCCTCCAATTTGCCATTTGTGGAGGAAAAAAATAGCCTTGGGGTCTCTTATGAATCTTCCCATGTCATCTCTGCAGTTGTAGACCTGTGCCCTCTCATCTCATTGGTCCCAAGGAAGACACATTCCCTCACCTTGACTGATGAATTCAGGATGCCATCTAACCTGCTTAGACTTCATATTATGTCCAGATATATCCCAGAGATGCCTGCCACAGACTGATTTTTGGGGCTGGGCAAGGGTGAGGGAGACTGTGGAAGGAAGGACTTCCTTGAGTGACCAGAGATCACAGTGGGCAAGCCATGTGCCTCCAGAATCCTGAGCCAGATCTCAGGTGCTCCAGAGAGAGTTAGGGTCTCCCGATAGAGTAGAGGGAGGGGAAAGGGAGAGATGGATAGCTTCATGCTGGCTCTCTGTAAAGCAGCAGTATAGAGAAACAATGTTGAGCTTCCAGAGGGAGGGCAGAGGGACAAATAGTACTCCTGCCCTCCTGGAGCTCAGATGGAGGGTAAAGTGACTCCTTAAGGCTTTAAAAATAGCACACATTTTCATAGGCCTTAGTGTTTACAAAGCCATTTCATATACAGGTCCCTTTTTCTTACCCCCCACCCCATTAATACTCCCCCATTCTCTTGATTTTGTTTTATATATTCTTATATGTTACATGTTGTTAGCCCATAGAATGTGATTTCCTTGAAGGGTTAGACTCAATTGACCTCTAAGATCCCTTCCAGCTCTATGACCCTGTGACTGTCTTTTGTCTTTGTATCCTTATCATATATTACAGCGCCTGACTCAAAATAGGTGCTCAATAAATGCTTACTGATTTATACTGATCCCTTCCCCCACCCCATATGAATTCATTGAAAGTGGCTATTTTCATTTGTATCCCCAGCATCTAACAGCACTTGGCACATAGTAGGCATTTAATAATAAATCCTGATTGATGTTGTTTTTTCCTGGTAGATTGTAAGCTGCTTGGTTGTAATAACTGTGGTGCTTTTGTCTTGGAATTGGTAGTACCTAGCACAATGGCTGGCACATAGTAGGTATGCCTAGCATAGTGGCTGACACATAATAGGTGTGCTTAGCACAGTGGCTGGCTCAAAGTTAAGTGTGCCCAGCACAGTGGCTGGCGCATAGTAGATGCCTAATAAATGTGTGTTGATTGATTTCTTCCTTACAGGGTTGGTATGAAGAAATCATTCTACAGAAAGGGAAAATAAGATAGTTGAAAGGTAACTTACTCAAAGTTACATAGCCTGAAAGTGTTACTGTGGGAACTTGAATCTAGGTTTTCTTTTGGCAAGCTTGGCATTCTTTTCATTTTAGGCATGAACATGGATATATTTATCAAATAAGTTGTTGGATAGCTGAGATCAGGGCCCTGAGAGAGTGGGGTATACAGGGGAAGAGGTGAATCACTGTGAGGAAATCAGAGTTGGGAATGTCTTGCATATTTCTTAAATGCCTGTTAGATTGAGAGATGTGAGCATGGAGTGCTGACTAGGGAGTAGGCCTTAGTTAGGTTGATGATATTAGGAAACCTTTGGTAGGAGGAGAGAAGGAGAAATTTCCTTTCTGCCATTGTGGAAAGAAAGATCTGGTAATGAAAATGTCAGCACACTATGGTCTCACTACCAGACCTTTATTTGCAACCACAAGTGCCTAAACATTTTTTGCCCTTCTCTGCCTTAGCTACTTGGCAAGTCATCATACAAGTAGAATGGAAAAAGGCAAAGGTTATGTTACTCTTTTGTTATCATTCACTCATATATGACCCTTCATGGTCCAATTTGGGGTTTCCTTGGCATACCTCCTGGAGTGGTTGGTCATTTCCTTCTCTGGATCATTTGACAGGTGAGAAAATGAAGCAAAGTGGGTAAAGTGACTTGACTAGGGTCACCCAGTTACTAAGTGTCTGTGGCCAGATTTGAACTCTGGAAGAAGAGTCTTCCTGACTTCAAACCTAGCACTCTATCCTCTGCAATGCCACCTAGCCCACCCCTGTGGACTGACTATTTTTGAACTCACTGATTTATCTGGCAAAAGAAAAGCAAAACCATGGACACATAATATTTTTAGGTTTAATTTGCATTATTAACTTATTCTCCATCACTTTGTTAAGTTCTGACAATTTACAAAACAATTGTAAATTGTAACAATTTACAAAACAATAAATCAAACCCTAATTTGTGGTTTTTATGGATTTCCGAGGTATAAATGCTCACACTGAAAAGTTAACAATTGACTCTCAGGAACCTATAGGAGCTTGTCCCAGCATACATTTGCCAAGCAAACTCCGCCCCCCCCCTTTCCCTGGGGTAAAGCCTCTGTGAAGTGCGCACATTGAGAATTTTCTACTGGGCTTGCAAGAAACAACCTGTCCTCCATGAGCAAATGAAGGAAAAAGGCATTTATTGAGCACTTACTGTATGCTAGTCACTTTATGAATATGCACACACGTGAAAGGACTGGGGAACAAAGCAATGGATATTTGATGAAAGTCAGCTTCCCTGGGAGGTGGTCACTCTACTTAAAGATCTCCAGGGATGGAGAACTCACTGCTCTACCAGATAGCCTATTGCCCACTTGAACGGTTCCCATTGTATAGGAGTTTTTCCTTATTTTGAGCTTGAATCTGCCTCTCACTGATTTCTAACCTTTGTGTCCTGTTCTTCTTACTGAGGCCAAGCAGAACATAGCTAATCCTTCTCCCATGAGACCGCCCTTCAGATATTTGAAGACGGCTCTCGTGGCCCCCATGATTTTTCTTCTTCAGGTCTTGGTGGTAAATGGGGCCAGGGGATGTGAAGAATCCCACCATTTTTTAAACCATTGATTAACAGAGACTGCTGGTACCCAAGACGTGTGATCCTTCTCAAGTGAAGCAAATCATATACTGACACACTTATTTTAAATGAAACCAGAGACTGTAAGGAAGTTGCATTTCTCAATAGAAGGCAGTCTTCTCAAAGAGGCACATAAAAGGGTTAGTGGAATTCATTTGATTGTGAGTCCAAAGGTAATGAAAAGAAGAATCTCACTGGAAACTTGGTCATCTTGCTGTTCATGATGAACATAAGCAAAAATAATAATTATATAAAAATAAGATGGGGATAATTGTAGTTTATGCCCCCATGTCTGTCATAGTTTACGTGGAGGTGGGGAAATTCTACAAAGAACTCAGTAAGACCTTTTAAATTAAAAATACACAGACATAAGTATACACGCATACCTGGATACTCTATGACTTCACTGCAAATATGAGTATATAGGGGGAAGGTGGAGGAAAGATGATGGCAAATATGGCTCAGGAAAAGATGCAGAAGAGGCCAAAGACTTGTACACTTCCTAGTAACTGCTTGCCTTTATATCATGAATACTTTCTTCAGGAAGAGAATCAGGAGGTGCTGGACAGAAGCCCTGAGTAGAGGCAGAGGCTGAGGATAGTGAATCCTCACTGAGCAAAGTCCCTCCACCAGTGCAGTTAGTCATCTGGACCACTGAGGGTCTTTTTCCAGAGTTATGCTGTTAGTGTGTGTTGGAGGAGATACTTAAATCCAAGTCTTACTGTCCCTGAGTCTGGTTCCTGGATCATTATACTTTGGGTGCTCTTCTAAGTACTGTGTAGTGGAGGGAGGGAGAGAGGGAAGGAGGAAGGAATGAAGGAGGGAGAGAAGGAAGGATGAAGGAGTGAAGGAAGGAGGGAAGGAAAGAAAGAGGAAGGGAAGGAAGGAATTGACTATGTTTTATCTGAAATGAAATGGCAGTTTACCAATGTGAAAGTGGCAGCATGGCATAATGGATAGGGTCTTGGATTTGGAGTCAGGAAGAACTGACTTAAAGTCCCATCTCTAAGGCTAATATGGGTTACATGACAATGGCTAAGTCACTGTACTTCTCCAAGCCTCAGTTTTCTCATCTGTAGAAGAGGTATAATTATCACCCATCCACTTGAGCTATATTGTGTGACACAAATGAAGTAATGTTTGTGTAGTGCTTTGAAAACATCAGAGTGCTATGGAAATGAAAATAGCTGTTTCATAGTAGAGCAGAAAGAGAGCAGGATTTGGGGTCAGAGACCCTGGGTTCAGATCTGGCTATGCTACCTACTCCCTGTGTGATCTCAGTCAAGTCACTCTACCTCTCTGGGCTTCATATTTTCTTATGTAAAATAAGCTCTAAAGTCCCTTCCTGCTTGAAATCTACAATCTCCTTGTAACCCCTCCTCTGGGGCAACATCTTGAACTCCCACTCACATTGAGGTCTGCACTTCCTTCCCATCAAAATTCTCAGGATAACCCTGAGTGGCTAGGGTTGTTTTCTACTTCTATGGCTCATAAGCCCCCACCCAGTGTGCCCACTGATTTTTAATGTTTTTATTAATGTCTTTTTTTAATCTCCATAGTTTTCCCTAATATTCCTCACCTTCTTCTTCCAGAGAGAAGAGGAATATTCATTATATCCCATATAACAAATAGTATCTTTTAAATACCTCTTGTATTTAAAGAAAAAAAAAGAAGAGGAAAAAATAAAGAAAAGTGATCACTGCACTGAAAAAATCCAAAAACATGTGCAACCCATGTGGACTTGCTACCTCTGTGAAGGGATGGGTGGGGAACCTCCTCTCATATCTCTTCTTTTGAGCCATGCTTGTTATTAATAATTTTGCAATATTCCCCTTCAGATTTCTTTTGTATATAGATGCTTTTCCCTGTTACATTACTATAATCCTTTTATTATTGGTTTCTTGGTTTTGCCAACTTCACTGCATCATTTCATATAGATCTTTCCATACTCTTCTCTATTAATCACACACATCATTTCTTATAGAACAGTAATACTCCTTTACAGGCATATACCACAGTTTGTATAGACATTCCCTAATTCATGGTGCCCATCGATTATTAATTAGCCAGTTAAAATATTTTTTACAAGAGGTAATTTACCAAGATGATCCATGTAGTAAGAACAGTTGATCTGATTCCGTATCCCCTACCAGATGAAACTGAGACACACTGCCCCATAAGCAGATGGAGTCCAGAGGAAATTGGGCTTACACTCCTGGTAGTAGAAACCCTTGTCTTCCTTTGTGGAATCCCCTGCCATGGAGCTCTCCCGCCGGGTTCCAAGGGTCAATGCTACTGCTTAGTCTGTGGCTATACTTCTCTACCCCCAGAAGAGATGATATTCCTTAAAATTGATTTAGTGTGTCCATTTTGTGCTCAAGTTACTGCTTCTTCTGGGACCTTGGGACCTGCTCTGACTCAAAGTCCATATTGTGCAGCTGGGACATGAATGGAGGTGCTATGCCAGCATATCACTTCTTGCATGTGTGTTCGTTGCACCAGGACACTCCCCAAGACCACTTCCTTACTTCCTCCTCCTACTTTTGTCACCTTGGGAACTGTGGATGCTCCTTGAGTATACTCAGGCCAGCCATTGTGCTCTTTTTCCCCTGGTACCATCCCTATAGGAGGCTGCATGGAGTCGGGGCGGGGGTGGAGGGAGCGGCTCTAACTTCATACTAGGCAATGTTATGTCATGGGATATTTTGCCACCCTAGTGAAGCTTATAACCTCCTTCTCAAAATCATGTTTTTAAATACATAAAATAAAATACACATATAAAGAAATATACAATAAAGAAATATATCCATATAAAGAAAACCAATTCTATTGAAATATAACTATCAAAATATAAAAAAAACCACAAATTTAAGGTACTCCAGGTTAAGAACCCCTGATTCTTGGATTCTGGGTTTGAGCCTTGATGATAGTAATTATGAGCTGTGAGATTCCAGCAAGTCTCTTCTTTGAGCCTAAATTTCCTCCTCTTTGAAATGGGGAGGACAAAAATTTTCACAACTGTCTTACAACTCTTTTACAATATTGTGAGTTTTGAATGCAGAATCATGTACAAAATACTCGGAAAGCATACAGTATGACAGAAGGGATATAACTTTATGTGTAAAGGGGAGACATTGCTTGAATTTTTAATTGACCTTAGGATTTGTGTCTACTCACTGTTGGCAGTTTAGTGTAGAGAGGACTCCTCAGAGTCAGGAGGACCCGGGTTAAAATCTTAATCTTAATCTCTCACTTATACTGACTGTGTGACCCTGGGCAAGTCACTTAACCTCCTAGTGTCTGGGGCTGCCCTCTTATGATTACCATTACAAGACTAACAGCCCTGAGAAGAGAAATGTAAAGGATGTTAACAGAAAGGTGTAGGATGGGTATATCTCACTCAAAGTGAGAATGTGATAAGACCTTAGCCCAAAAAGGCCAGTGTCCCATTGCATCCTGGGCCATCTCCAGTCATCCTGATGAATATCAGGCCACTGGACCCAGATGGCTTAGGAGAAGATGGTGAGGTTGGTGACCTTGCACAGCCCTCCCTCACTCAAATCAAAGTCAACTGCAAGTCATCATCTTGGTGTCATGGTCCTCTTCGAGAATGAAGGACAAACACACACAACAACCTGTAGGATGGAATAAAGCAAATGGCCTGACCGTGTACCAAGAGGAGGAAGTTTGCTGATTGGCTCCATTGGTCATGTCATGTGACAAGTGTTCAAAGTAGTTCTCAGCATATTGAGTAGAGTATGTATAGAAGTACATGGACAAGGGTAGTAAAGGGTAGGCAGGCATGGCTAGGTACTGAACTATTTTGCCAAGGGATTATCCACTTGGCTGAGAATATAAAGCCAGGCAGCTGGATAGCTCAGTGGATAGAGTACCAGGCTTGGAATCAGTAAGACTCATCTTCCTGAGTTCAAATCTGGTCTCAGACACCAACTGGCTGTGTGACCCTGGACAAGTACCTAAAAGAAATACCTTGATAGTTTACATGGCAGGCAATCATCTAGGCTTTGCTGGAAGACCTTCAAGATGGAGGATTCTACCATTACCCAATGCTCCTATCCCACTGTGGGACCCTTCTAAATTCCAGAAAGTTTCTCGAGATTTCAAGCCTTAGTTGGCCTCTTTGCTACTTCCTTTCTCTGCTCCTGGTTTTGCCCTCAAGGGCCAAATAGATAATTCTTCAAGTCCTTGAAGACTGCTGTCATGTCCTCATGAGTCTTCTGTTCTGTAGGTTAAATAGCTCCTCATAGATCAAAGACTCCAGGTCCTTTGCCATCCTGCTGACATCTATCCCCTCACCATCCATCTCTGGATGCTCTCCAATTTATCCATGTCCTTTCTAGCCTGTGATGTCCAGAACTGAGTACAGAAATGCCTATGTGGTCTAGCAAGGGCAGACAACAGGACCATTATCTCCTTATTTCTGAAAGTCCTGTCTTTTCTGAAGACAGCCCAATATGTCATTGCTCTTTTTGGCCACCATGTCATATTAGTGACTCATCTTGAATTTTGCCGTCCACTAAAAGTGCCAGATTGTTTTCAAAAAAATTATTGTGTAATCCTGCTTCATCATAAACTTAGGAGGTTATTATTTTGAATTCAAGTTTGCGTAGGTCCCAGCAGACTTTTATTGTGTTCAATTCAGGCCAACACTAATGATAGACTTTTAGAACTGGCTGGAAGGAACTTCAATTGGTTTTGGTTTTGGCCAACTAGACTCCTTGAGTCTTTGCTCATGTGACCTTTATCGTTTCCTCTCTTCCCGACTCTGAGCATGTAGAAAGTGCCAAATATGTGTGATTTGTAAATGGCGTATATAGGTGAGACAGTGGATAATGTACTAGACCTGGAATCAGGGTGACCTGAGTTCAAATCTGGTCCCCCAGATTTACTAGCTTTGTGACAATGGGCAAGTTACTTAACCTTTCAGTTGCTTAATCTGTAAAATGAAGATATTAATAGCCTCTACCTGTCATACTTGTTGTCGAAAATGTAAAATGACATAGATTTTTAAAGTGTTTTGCAAACTTTAAAGGTCTATTTAAAAGGTAGTTATTATTTTTTCACTTTATTAATTTATTTATTTTTAGTTTTTAGCATTTACTTCCAAAAATTTTCCTCCTTCCTTCTCCACTTCCTTCCCAAGATAGCATGCACTGTGTTATGGATTGCTAGTTATTATTATTGTATATATGGATAAATGAGAAAGTAGATGGATGGATGAGTAGGTTGATGGATGACTGGAAGAATGCTTGAGTGGGTAGACTGTGAATAGGTGAGTAGATGGAGGATGGATACACAGTTGGAGAAATGGATAGTAGATGAGTAAATGGATGATGGGTAGTTCTGTGGAGAGGATGATTTCTTTGCCCAACAGCAGACTGATTTTTATGCTACGCCTCATAGGAATCCCTGAGGTTATGTCTATGGGGAGAAAGGAGGAGAAATGGGTGAAAAAGTTGCTTCACTAGCTAAATATTAAAAATATATATATATATATGTTATATAGCCCACCCACAGTTTAGGGTGATGACCATGCAGAGACTTAGGAGTTGACTGAATTGAAGTGTTTGCATTTTTTAAGAAAGTTCATTTTTGTAGCATTATAGAGCCACTAAATATCGATACTATAGCTCTGACTGAAACCCCAGGTGGGAAAAAGAGACTTGCCCCAAGGTCATACAATAGAAATAGTGAGAGAATTGGGAACAGAACATGGATCCCTTGACTTGCAGACCAGCCTGGGCTATTGAAAATTGGTCATTCCATTTTGCTAAGGCCATCTCTCCATCTGAGAAGTATACCTTTTTGTTAGAATGAAAGAAACCACAGCTTGTATAAAAATGTTGCCTTTTTTAATCTCAGATGCGCTGACCAAAGGACCCCTGCCTGGGCCAGGATACTTCTTGGCTGATTTACTGTTGCTGACAAATGTTCTTCAGGGAAAACCTCAGTTCACTGACACCTGCAGAGAAATTGCCCAGACAATTCAAAAGAAAAAAAGCCTTCATTTTCTGAAGATTTGCCTTTTTTTCTTGAGTAATCTGACCCAATGGCTTCCTTTGTCATCATTTTGAATCTTTCAGTTGGGATCTTTCTGTTTGCTGAATAAATGAATGAAGAGATACTGAGCTATTTGTAGGAAGGAAACATTGAAGGCCTTTACTGCTTCTAACCAACCCCCAACAGGAATCAAAAGAAAACAGCAATGACTCACATGAGTAAAGTATGTATTTTAAAATTATATCAATAGCTTTTTTAAAACATCACATCTATTTCCCATTGTTTCCTTTTTTCTCCTCCTCCCAGAGAGCCTTTTCTCTAATACAGAATGAAAAAGGGAATGGGATGGGGAAAAGACAAAACAGACTCAGCAGTTTGAAAACGTAACATTCTACGCGGTATTCCATACGCATACTCATCTCTGCAAAGAAACAGGATGGAGGACCTCTTACCTCTTATTTGGGGCCAAGCTTGGTCATTATAATAAATTCACAGTTTTAAAAGTTGTTTTAAGGTCTCCAGAGCTCTTTCCTCACAATTGCCATATAAGGAAACTAGAGCAAGTATATCTTACCCCCTCTTAAAGATGACAAAATGAGCCCATGTTGGTTAAGAATTCCTGATCACACAGCTTGGAAGACTGGTTTTACACTCAGCCCCCAGTGAAGCTATAGCTCAGAGTAAGGGATCCGGGTCTTAAAGAAAATTGAGGTCTGTGCGCAATTAGAAGAAGAATTACCTTTTCATTGGAAGGCTCCTAATGCTTTCAGATAAATGAAATCATCTTTAAACATTCTTGAACAAGAGCATATTCCTTTTCTCTTTTGCCCTTAGTATGTATTGGACTTCAAATTCAGTCTGCCTTTGAGCAAAGATTAGGGGATTAAGATTACTTGGGAGCAAAAGCAGATGCATGAGCATACAATGAGCCTACCCACTTCTCACTAGCCTTGCATAGCTCTTTGGGGAATCCAGTTAAATCAGTGCAACTGATATATTGTTGGCTTGTGGGTCTAAATTCTAGCATTGACCAAGTCAAAGGCTGATTTCTCCAGGCAGTATTTCACCTCCTGCTTTCTCTACACTGTCACCCCAATTTAGCATGCAGATTCTACTCCCAGGTGTCTGCGGGAGTTTTAAATTATTTTCCAGTGATGCGTGCTGCATTCATGTGGAGTTGCATGTGACAAATTTGCAGTAAAATCCCAGGACTTTCTGCCTCCTTTAGAAATGAATTAGGCCAGTGCCTTCCCTGGGTTGGAGTGTAAGTTCATGCATTTCTTAGCCAAACCAGTTGCCTATTGGGGGGGGGGGGGGGGGTTCATTCCACTGTGCGTTCTCCCTTCCTGGTGTTCCAGGAAGCAGAAGATCCACTGGGACTTTGGCTACCCTTTCCAACACTAGCCTTTATAAACCTTCTGTACTTGGTTTAAAAAGCCAGCTGGAAAGGGCAGAGTTCTGTAGCATGATTCTAAATTAAGGAACCATGACCAAGACATACATCCCTATTCGATGTCTTTCCTACATGGGCTTCCAGAGCATGGGCTGTAATTGGCAGAACAACCTGACTTGTTAATCCGTAACTAAAAATGATTCCATTAAAGTGAAATATAAATATTGAAGGTAAAGTAAAACCAAATGAAGCCCATCACAGGATTTATGTGCAAATAAATTCACTGACTAGAGATTCTCCTGTACAGTACGTACAAAGTCCATATGCTAGCCTGGCAATGCTACAATTAAGTCAGAGCATCATGTCAAACTGCCCTTTTCCATCTGCTCAGGGATCTGCTTAGGGACTGAGTCAAACAGAGTGACAGCTGACCTCTAAACTATGTCTTCTTTGTGGCTGCTATTGATGGGCCATCTTTTCTTTTTTTCTTTTCTTAAGCCAAGACTAGGAACACTTTTCTATCAAATGGGCCTCTTTATACTACTCTTTTACTTTCCGAATTAGTTATTTGTGCTCTTGTGTGAGTGTTTTGTTAGACTGTAGGGCATTTTACTTTTGTGTATGAACTGCTTGCTACTAGTCTTTGAAAAAAATTCTCACCATCAAAGAAAGCAGTATTGATTTCTCCCCTTCTGTTGTCTCCTTGTTGGAATGTAAGTTGCTTGAGGTCAGGTGCTGTCTTTGCTTTTCTTTTTGTATCCAAAGCACTTGGTGTACAGTAAGTGTTTAATAATTTTTGTTGGAATTAATTTATTTTTCAGTTATTTCTCACTCTTCTCTCCCCTCCCCTCAAACTTTTGAGAGCGTGCATTGCTTAGTGCCAGAGCCTAAACTCTTGGATTTATTTTGTTGTTTGACATGAAAGACATAGGAACTGGGAGCCTGTATTTATGATACTAATTGATTTCATTTATTTTCTCTCCCCTGTGACTGTCTCACTGTCATGCTTGCCATTATCTTAATGTTGTTGTTTCCAATAACACTCAGAAAAGTCATTTTAAAGGCAGGGGGCCTCTGAGCACAGATGTGTCCGGTGTAAAGGCTCTTTTCCTTTGAGACGTTCCAATTGGCGAAAGGAAATCCCACCGAATGTTGTAACTGTAAAGCCAGGGTCTGTCCATCTGTTTGGATCTGGGTTACATTGTGAGAGGCTCTTTAATGTTTAGTCCCAGGAGGGCATCTATTTAAATGATACATGAGTATCCTTCAGTTCCACCACACAAGGTGAAACTTGGTTGTATTTGGAAACCTGGTGGTCATTAGAAGGTCACGTGTCACTATGGGAAGGCTGTGAGTGTGCTGTGGTACAAAGAATGTGAGTTTTGTTAAGATGGCTTGCTCTAGTCTGATACCCAACATGAGGGGAATTTTGAAAAGACTTCTGGAGAGAGGAGGAGGAGGGAGAGAAAGATGGAGAGAGTGGAGGAGGGAGGGAGAGGATAAGAATAAAGTCAAATTTGGATGGAGAAAATGATCAGAAAAAGCTATTTTAAATCTAAAGAACAATCAGGGATATGTAGTGTTTACAGAGTTAGATGAATGCTAATCAAAACAGGCTAAGAAAAGGGTTGAAAGGAATGTTCCACCCTCAGACAGAATGATGCAGTGGGGTAAACTGGGTTTGGAGTCCGACTACCTGAATTTAATTCACAGGTCTGTCTCTTAGCATTTGAATGACATCAGACAAGTACCTTATCATTGGTATAACCTTGGACAGATCCCTTAACCTCTCTCTGAAATGCCAGGGTTAGACCAGATGACCATTCAAATCCCTTCTAACACTAAGTCTATAATCCTTTAAACAGAAAGTGCTCAATTGCCCTCCAAGAGACTTGTACCTTGATATATAGAAGGGGCTGCCTGGGGGTCTTCACACCAAGACCCAAGCCTGCTATCTAGCAGTGCCTGCCTTGCCAAAGGAAAATAACGTGGATAACTTATGCAATTCATTTCTGCTACTGGAGAAATGAATCAAAGTAGACAGCTTTCTGAAATTGTATCATTTTTTCATATGAAAGCTAGCCCATCCAACATTCTATATATTGACTCTATAGAACTTAGCTGGTGACTTAGAAATATGAATTCTGCCAATTATTCTGAGAGGAGTGGATGCTGAGTACAGTCTCATTGTGTGTGGCAGGAAAGAAGGAAGAGAATGTGTTCAAATATGGTTGGAGATTCAAAGGGAGATAATTTTCTGATTAATATGTAGAAGAACAACTAGAGGTCATCAACAATAGAATGAACTTCCTTTGTAAAGAAGGGAGTTCCTTATCATTGGCAGTATCCAAGTAGTGGATAGATGACCTCTTAGGGATATCACAGAGAAAATTCCTGCATCAGAAAGGTTCTGGGACTAGGTAACCAGTGAAATTCCTTCCAAGTGGGATTCAGTGAGTCTATGGCTCTGTGTATTGAAAAAAATCCAATTTCTCATGTTCTTTCATTTTTATTTCAAATTAATATATTCTTCTTCATGTGTCCTTAAAGTATCTTTACATTTTAGCCATGGTACCCTCTTCCTCTGCCCTCCATTGTGAACTTAATCTTATCCAAGAGCAGAGGCTAGGAAAACAAAGACCTTCCATGACAATAATCAATACCTCATCTATTCCCCGGGCCTCTCTCCAGATGATTTGGTCTGTTTGGCCTTACATTTGCCCTGGCTCAGTGCTATAATCTTTAATGGGAGCTATTTGATTGTAGCATAGACCCTTAGGGGCTGTCATCACAGACCCACAGTGGGATGTTCCCTGCTGGGTACCACCTCTGAAGGGATGCCATTGCTCAATCCTAGGCTAGAGAGCCATGAAGGACCTGTGTTGCCATCAAGACCAGCTCCCTCATGTTACACAGTAGTAAAAGGTGGTGGCAGGTAATTGTTCAAAGCCTTCCAGGTTTGCAACAACAGAAAACAGACTTCCTTGAAATAAATCCTGAGTCTTTTTACAGGCTAGAAGACATTTAAAAAATGATCTTTTGGTTATTGTATTTGGTTTGGTTTCTTTTCAGGAAAATAGGTCCTTGTCAATATTTTTCTATTTGGTTTTCTCTTGACTTTATTTCTTGACCCCAGAGATTGAGTTATCCATAAACTTGGCCACAATGATCGATACATGAAATTGAATTAAATACATTGACATTCTTTTGCTTCAATTGAAGAATGACAGGATGACTACCATCCTCAGCCCTGTCTCCATCTCTCTACCTTCTTGTGGTCTGCAATGTAAATTCTTTTCCTCTGTCTGACTGATTTCAGGACTGTCATTTGCTCTCAGCTGGGAACAAGCGGAAGTTCTCATTGTTTGGTGGTCCACTCCCCAAGGTCACATGAAATGGCGTGGCACTAAGGCTTTCCAAATGAATTGATTGGTCATCATAAACTTGGAAATTTGTTTCCAATTTCCTCCCTGCTGCCGTTCTCTCAAAGACAAATACCTTAACGAGAATTCTCATTTACACAATAGTGGAGAAATGCAAAGTACTTCAGTCTTATAGGTAGGAACACAGATCTAGAACTGGAAGTGACCTCAGAGACCATCTCATCCTACCTCCTTGTTTTACAGAGGAGGAAACTGAGGCACAGGGAGAGACGAGAGTTGCCCAAGGTCACACATAGGATCTGAGCTCTAGACCTGGAATGGACCTCAGAGACCATCTAATTTTGCCCTTTTATTTTATAGAGGAGGAAACTGAGACACAGGGAGGGGAACTAACGTATCCAAGTTTATCCACCTAGTAAGAGACAGCATAGTTGTCAGGTATCTTGAAAGCCCAGGTGACATACAGTAGAATGACAGGCTTTGGTGGTCTTAATCTTTTGGAAGAGGGAGTTAGCAATTACTCAGCAGGGACTGTGACATATCACCCCTCGTCCTTAAGTTTCCAGAGCAGATACCTGGCCAGAATGCAATATCCTCTTCTGCCATCCCCAATTTCTACCCCCATTTATTGGTACACATGAATTGGGAATCTGCCTCCAGCTATTCTTGGCCATTTTTATTTTCCTCTCCAAGATGTTTTCTTGAAGGGAAAGCTTTCACTTTTCCTCATTTCAGTCTCCTTCCATTTCTCTTGGATTTCTGGGGTTTTGTCGGAACTGTGTTGTTTGTTTTGATTTTTAGCACCAGGGGCCATGCCATTCCATTGAAAGTCCCTTGATTTTGGCACATGAAATATTGGAAAGTGTTGGATGAATGTAAGTTTAGAAAACTTGAAGCGTGTTGTTCCCAAACATGATTTCTATTTACAATTCATTTAAGGGACCACAAACAAATGGAAATGGTGCTACCAAGTGTAATTAGAGCTTTAAAAAATGAATGAACACCTCCCCCCCATTACTCCCATTTTGGGTCTTTATAGATCATTCTGGCTCTGTCTCACATTTAGTAGTTGCTAAGGCTCTGTTGAAGGGGCAGGTGACCCGAGATCTCATCTTGTGGGGGTGCCTTTGCATGGAGTACTAGGTTTTAATATGCCTTCCAAATGACAAAACAGAACATGGCTCAGCTCAAGGCAAGCTGTCATTGAGACAAATCATGACATACAATTTTCATCCAAGTGACTGGCTAGAGGAAAAGCTACTTACTATAACATACAAAGCAGTGTTAGAAGCAGGAAAACCTGGCTTTAAATCCCTCCTCACACACATATTAGCTGTGTGACCCTGGCTAAGTCATATCACCTTTCTTGGCCTCAGTGGTAAAAATGAGGGAATTGGGCTCCATTGTCTTCTAAGGTCCCTTCTACCTCTCCATCTGCGATTGTATGCTCTGAGATCCCTGCTACCAAATTCTTTTCCTTGCATAAAATTAATACATCACAGCCAATGGCTATTTTCAATTATCTGGTATCAAATGGGTCTTAAAAAGAGCTTAGAGTGAGATTTGTTGGCAGCCTTTGAGAATTTCAGCAATTCACAGTTTGACGCTGTGTGGTTTCGGATTATGTCAGATCTGACAAAAACGCTTAGGAGGAGAGATTTTTTTCAAAGCCACCAAACTCTAAATATTTGCCACAAAATCATAGTAATTCCGTGAATATGTAAATGACCCTAATTGCATTTATTAACTTGTCAAACTGAAGATGGACTCTGCAGTCTTTCTTTTACCAGCACAGCACATAGAAAAGAAATGGCATCTTTTATCTCTGCGTTAGCTCTCTGGAGGAAGAATTTAGCTCCTTGTTTTTTGGGTTTTATTTTTGTTTTTGTTTTCCCGAAACTCTACTCCACCTCCTCTTCAATCCTCTCATGAAAGAATTGAGCTAATTACTGAAGAATTTGAAGGGTCTGATTTTAACCTCCTTCGTCTTGGTCTCTATACTACAGAGGGCTGTGGTCTTGGTACGTGGACTCAGACTACTGGTATATTCGGAGGGGACTCTGCAATAAAATGGCTAATGGGACCTCTTTCCTTCTCATTCCCAAGCTGTCTATTTGAACCACAATTTCTTTTCTAGAAATTTTTTCTTTATCCTTGGTGCCTCAGTAGTTAGTAGCTTTCAGCTTGATCTTTGTGACTGGTTCCTATTTGATCACCCTAAGAGGTCTTTCACAGAACATCTACCTCCCTTCCATTGCTGGCCAGTGCTCACCTTGGCCTCACTTGTACCCTTAAGACACTCCTCTGGGCAAAATTGTTTTCATGGTATTTTCATGGTATTTTAAATCTAAATTTTAAATATCTTTTTAAAAAATTACCAAGCTTTGAGATGGAATTTCTGTTGTATAGCTAAGCACAATTTCTCTGTGCCCAGCTCCTTTTTTTATCTGGACCTTGTTGGCCTGGGAAACTCTCTGAACTGATGCAGATACATACCTATTGTGCAGCTGAAGTCTTAGAGAAGATTCTAAGTTGGTCCCTAGGGCACCGAGAGGTTAAATGATATGCCCAGGGTCACTCATCTGGTACAGGATGGGTCTTTCTGTCTTTGAAGAGGACTTTCTAGGTACTCTGCCTTTTATTCTCCCATAAAGAACTCTTCGTTTTAGAACGTTATCTGTAAGGGTTCTCTATTGGCTCTCTCTTTTTCACAGATTTGTTATGGATGTTTCATAGTCCATTAGACATTCCTATTTTTCTCCCTTTAGCCTGCTAAGTCCCTTCTTTCACCTAACCTGTTTGAAGCTTGTCTGTCTCTACAGGTCTGAAAATGGGTCATAACTGATGTCAGAAACAGACAATAAAGCCCTGCCTTACTGTTCTCGTGGCTTTATTTGATTAGATTCTGTTATTAGTATTATTTAATTTAGTGCAAGAACCAGCAACTTTACATTTGAATCACTAACAGAGACCCTGTTCCAGGGTTGCAGATGTTCAGGTTGAGTTTTTGATGACCATCATTTGTTTCCTGCTTGGTACAGCAGAGCTGTTGGAGATTATGCTATTTCTGATGGTTATTCCCTGTGGGATATTGGACATGCCGTTTTCCCTCCCTAGGCCTCAGTTTCCTCCTGTACAAAGAGGGCTAGAGAGCCTCCTAAGTTCCTTCCAGCTCATGATCTGTGATCCTGCACATGCCCTTGGGCAAGTCTCTTCCCCAGCCTGGGCCTCGGCTTTCCTCTCTGTCAAAGGAGGGAGTGGGTTGCACAAGATGGCATCTGAGGTTTCTTCTACCTCTGGCTCAATGATCATATGAACTTATCCCCATCTTCTCTTCCCATGGGACTCTTGATCTACCAGTAAATTGGGAGGCCTAGGGCCAATTTGTGACACTTAGTTGTTGAAATGTTCTGAACATATGACCCAGAAAGCAGAGAGTATCTAACTGGAGCCAAAGCTACTATGCCTGGGACTTTCCTGACTGGCAGACAGGTAAGATTATGAGGATGGAAAATAAGGTTGGTGACAGAAGTCCAAGGTTAGAGTATACCACCTTTTAGGGACTGGGCCTTGGGATTGTCTTCAAAGTTGGCCCCTGAAAAGGAGGATTTTTCAGGTATGTGCTGCTGACTGCAAATGCATCCAAATCATCTTGGAAAAGACAGAATTTCCAGTTGATTGACTACTGTCCTATTCACAGTTCAATGAATGTGCTTATGGTCCATAAAAGTAACAGGGAACATTTTTATTATTAGATAGAGCATTATTTTAAGGAACAACTTCATAGTAACAATTACTTCTTTTGTTGTTTACTAAATTCTTAATCAAATTAAATGAGGTGACTTTTTGTGCTTAGCAATTCATTTAGAGCAGCCTACTTTTTCGAGGTTCTGTAGAAATTGGGCCATTTGCGGATTTGTCTAGATGGGCTCTAACCAAATGCATTTCAGAGTCATTCTTGCAAAGTTCCTGGTGCCTGAGTATCACCTAAGTAGCTCCCAGTTGCTTTATTATTTTATTTACCCAATTTAAAATTATTTCAGAAACTCCTTTGTATTTGCATTACTATCTTCCCTCTTTCAACGTGTGCTTTTGTTGATTTGCTCCTTCTGCTTTCATTAATTTATTCATTCTTTCTCTCATTTGGTCATTTATTGAGTAGACCTTACCAATGATATTTATCTAGTTCCATACAGCTCCATAATCCCTTAAAAACATTATTTTGTTTGATCCTCACCCCAAACCTATGAGCATGCAGTACAAGTAATAGAATCCTCATTTTATAGAGAAGGCAACTGAGATACAGGGAAGTGACATACCTACGTAAGTCACTCAAATAAATACTTGAGCCAGGATTCCACGTACATTTGATCCTTTCCATAGCAGTGACATCCATGGGAATTAAAAGAGCTCACTGCCCTGATTGTTAGTGATGTTTCATAGGCTCCTGGAGAATAGGAGAGGGCCCACAGGTATTTTGGAGAAGTTTAGTCTGCCTTCTGAGAACTCACTCTATGAGTTTCAACTCTTTCCACATTCACAGGGAGAAAGGCTGAGGGCACTGGTACGAAGGGAAGGCCACCCCCAAGTTGGGAAAAGAACACAGAATCTAGAAGGCAGTGAAGACTGATGTCAAAGGTTTGTCCCATTTTGATTGGGCCTTATGTAATCCTCCCCCCATCCCTCCCACTCCCATCTAAGAGACCTGGTTGATTTTTGCAGTTGCCTTAAAATTCTAAGCCAGCCTTACTGAAGATTTCAGATGGTTCATCTAGCAAAATGAGAAACATCCCATGATGTTTTCCCTCATTGCCCTTGGTAGGGTCCCTGTGGTAACACAAGTGTTGACAAGGAGTTTCAGGAACCTGATGGAGCACAGTAGTAATGTGCAAAAGCAGTTTATCTGAAAGGGAAAACAATGCTATTATGACAACCAAAAAAATGTGCCTTCCAACCAAAATATCACCATGAGGCAAAGTACCTGGACCTTAATTTCCTCATCCTTAAAATGAGGGAGTTGGATTTCATAGTCCCTGAGGTGCCTGGTAGTTCTAGACATACGGTTCTCTGTATGACCTCAGGTAAGTTATTTCCCTTCCCTTGTCCTCAGTTTCCTCCTCTGTAAAATGGAGGATTTGAATTAGATGGCTTCTGAGGTTTCTTCTAGCTTCAGAGCTAGGATCCTGTGGATGACCTTGGACAAACCCCTTAATCTGTATGTACCTCAGTTTACTTCTTTGTAAAATGGGGAGATAGGATTTGAAGGCCTCTAAAGTCCCTTCCAATTCTAAATCTATGAACCCATGAAAAGTCCTATTTCCCAGTCTTGGGCTCTCATCTCTCCTCTCTCCACTCTTGACTTTCTCTTGATTACTTTATCTAATCTTACCATGAGTCCAACTATGAATTCAATTTGAATAACTCCCAAACAGGGTCATTTAATAAATTTAGATAATATTTCACTTTCCCCGGTTACATGTAAAGACAATTTTTAACATTTAAACAAAATTTTGAGTTTCAAATTTTTTCTTTCCCTCCCCATACCCTGAGATGGTAAGCATCTTGATGAGAGTTACACATGTTCAGTCATGCAAAGCAAATTACTATATTAGTCATGCTGTAAAAGAAGACACAGACTCAAAGAGAAAAAAAAAATAAAGTGAAAAAATAGTATACTTCAATCTGCATTCTGATTCCATCAGATCTTTTTCTGGATGTGAATAGCATTTTTTATCAGCACGGGTCCTTTGGAATTGTTTTAGATTATTGTATTGCTGAGAATACCTAAGTCATTCTCAGTTGATCATCATTACAGTATTGCTGTTACTGCGTACAATGTTCTTTAGTTTCTGCTCACTTCACTTTGCATCAGTTCATGTAAGTCTTTCCAGGCTTTTCTGAAATCTACCTACTTGTCATTTCTTATCTCACAATAGTATTCCATTACTTTCACACACCACAACTTGTTCACCCATTCCCTAATCAGTGGACATCCCCTCGATTTCCAATTCTTTTCCACTATAAAAAGAGCTGCTATAAATATTTTTTATAATAGGTTCTTTTCCCCTTTTTAAGTCTTTGAAACACAGACCTAGTAGTAATATTACTGGGTCAAAGGATATTTACACAGTTTTATACTCATTGGACATAGTTTCAAATTATTCAACAGACTGGATCATCTTTCTCCTATAAGTAGGTCCTTTTTGTGATTTCCCTATTTCTGTTAATGACAGATGCTTTCATCTACTCTGTGACCCAAACTAGAAACCTTGGGTTCATCTTTGATTCTTCCCTTTATCTGATGTTTCCCCCCATCCAATCACATGCCAAGCCCTGTTAGAGTGGTGGGTTGCAAAAAGCCTTTGATTTCAAGTCAGAAGATCTGGACTAAAATCCTAGTTCTGCTACTTGCTGCCTGTTTGAATCTAGAGAAGTCACTTATCATTTCCGGGTCTCAGCTTCCTCATTGGAAATATGAGATGGTTGGACTAGATATTCTTGAATTTTCCCCACTGATCCTATGAAAATAATTTATTTATGCCTGGACAACTTAGAGTCAGAAAGGACTTTTGAAACTACTTATTCACCCTCAATTTATAGATGAGGAAACTGAGGTAGACAATGTTGTTGTGATGGGAAAGGTGCTGTGTATGGAGTCAGAGAACCTGGGTTGGAATGCTGACTCTTTTACTTGTGTGTCCTTGGACAAGTCCTTTCCCTTCTTTCTTCCCCTCTCTTCAAAAATAAAATCAAAAATGATTTTCTTCTGCTGAAAATTAGCAAGCATGATGAATTATAAATAAGATATTTTTTGAGATGACTGAATGTGAGCTCACAAGACCATTTGGGTAACCTTTCTATTTGATTCCAAAATGGCCAATTCCTTTCAATTGAATCTCCCCTTTGGGGAGATGGACCCTAGAATGAACCAGACCTCAAAATGATCAGTTGCCATGTGAGTGTAGGTTCATTTAGGGGCTATTTAAAAGTGGAATGGACTGTGAGGAAGCAGAGTCGCCCCTAACCTACAGGTCTTCAAGTTGAGGCGTGATAAATGTATTTTTGGGTTTTCCTGCTTCTAACAAAGGTGGAATTAAGTGATCCCTGAAGGTCTTTAGAGTTCAGCAGTGCTGTGATTTTGTGACTTCTAGCTCTTCTTTGGAAGACACCATTCCTTCTGATTGTTCACTATTAAATCCATTCACTGCAGGAGTGTCTGACCTACTGGGGAAAAGTATGCCAGCAGAGGCATCGGCTTTTTTTTTCTCATTTAGAAGATTTTACAATTGAATTCCAGATAACTAGGCAGACAAATGGGTGCACCACTTGCATAGTGTGCTTTGCTCAGGGTGATGATTCCATGGCCAAATTATTATGGGCAGGTTCAAGATGCAAAATTATTTATTTGGCAGCAAGCAGAAAGACAAATTACATGGATACTATGTACATGGGCTGCAGTAATGGCTCATAAATTATGATGGTGCATGTTAAAATGCATCTGCTTTCCCGAGGCCACTTGGCTTATTTTAAATAAGAAAAATCTCATTGTTAGAAATTGGAAAATATAATTTGCATTATAAATGGTCCCCAATTTAGGAGCACAGTAATTTGTAAGCAAGTTCCCCATTTGCATCAGGGCTTCAATTTTCAAAGTCTCAACTTTACTGCATCACTAAGAAGCAGGTATTAAAAGTGTCATCCTCATTTTACAGGTACGGAAACTGAGAGACATAGCAGTCCTGTCACGTGGCTATTAAACCCATGGGGTAGAACTTGAACCTAGCTTTTTTCACTCTTAATGTATTGCTCCTTCACTATAGCATGCTGCCTCTCACATACCAAAATGATTCTCTTAATTTTTGTTGTTCAGTCGTTTTTCAGTCCTGTCTGACCCTTTGTGATCTCAAATGGAGTTTCCTTGGCAGAGATACTGGAGTGGTTTGCCATTTCCTTCTCCAACTCATTTTACAGATGGGGAAACTGAGGCAAACAGGGTGAAGTGACTTGCCCAGAGTCACACAGCTAATAAGTGTCTGAGGTCAGATTTGAACTCAGGAAGATGAGTCTTCCTGACTTTGGACCTAAAGCTCTATCCACTGCAGGGCCACCTAGCTGCCTTTCTTAATTAAAGAAGACTAAATGTGAAAGGCTTATCCTTGGATTCAAGAAATCAGCTGCTCAGGTACAGGACATATTAAGTGTGGCTAAACAATAAATCAAGTGCAAAAGACCTGGCAGCTTTAATGGGCTAAATATGAGTCAGCATTTTGCTGTGGCTTCCCAAAATGTTAATAAAATTGCATACTGCAGTAATAGAAGCCTTGAATGCAGAAAAAGGGAGGTGCAAGTCTCACAGTTCTCTGCTTTGGGCACATCTCATGTTAATCTTGTGCTTGGTTTTTATTGCCACATTTTAGGTGGGGCTGGATACAGAAATGGGTCCAGAGGAATGCAGTAAGAAAGGTTAGGGGGACTTGAAACCAGGTCATGCAATGATTGGTTGAAGGAATTTGGAATGTTTAACCTAGAGAAGAGAGGACTTGGGGATGAGAGGTAAGCTGGGAGCACTAAGTGACTGATGGGCAAATAGTCACGTGGCAGGGGTCACCATGGTGCCCAGGAATCAAGCTGTTGACAGTTTGACTTATGTTCACATAAGGCCTCTCATCCAATATAAGTTGCTTTCTAGGCTGCAGCCAGCACTTAGCAGAATACCTGGCATATAATAGGTGCTTAATAAATGTTTATTGACTAACTGACTACTTACTTTACTGGACCACACAGCTGAGGCCCTCTTTGTGCAAGTAAATGCTATGGATTCCACAACATGGGCTTGTTGGTCTTGCCCTAACCTTGATGGAAGACTTCTTGTGTACCCAATCCTAAAATGGTTTATTGCCTTAAATTCAGATATTCACTTCTGTGTTCTCATCCTTTCTCCCTCCCTCCTCCCACATATATGTATATATGTTCACGTATGCATACATATATTTTGTTGTTGCATCTATGATCCTGTGGGTGACTTTGGGCAAGTCACTTTCTGTCGCTAGGTCTCAGTTATTGGTTCATGCAATCATGACTCTAAAGCTGAAAGGAATGGCTGAGGCCATTTAGTCCAACCTCTTCATATTTCAGAAGAGGAAATGTGAGTATATATATATATATATATAGATAGATAGATAGATAGATATAGATATAGATATAGATAGATAGAGAGAGATAGAGAGAGAGAGAGAGAGAGAGATAGATAGACTACATAGATGGATGTGCAGTAGAGAGAAAAGATGGATGGATAGATAGCTAACCATTTCAGTATTTTTTATTTTTATCGTATTTATAGCATTTTATATTATTCATATATTATATTTATATATACATATTATAGTATTTTATAGTATATATAAGTACGGCATATTTACGGTATTTTATTCAATATTTTATTTTATATTTATTCAGCATTTTCTTTTATAATCTGTGTATTTTATTTTATGCATTTAAAAAACATGATGCTGAGAAGGGGTTTATAGGCTTCTCCAAACTGTCCAAAAGATCCATGACAGTAAAAGAGGTCCAGAGCTCCTGATTGAATCCATTGCCTTCATTTTCCAGATGGGGAAACTGAGGCCCATAGAGGTTAAAAGGAGTTGCTCAAGTTCTCTCAGTGAGTTAGTATCACAGGAAGAATGCCATCTCCACTGTGCCACATTGCCTAGCAACCTTCCCCTATCAATGCAATCAGTTACCTTGCCGTGCAGGGTCTTCCAGAGTTGCTTGCATCCCTGAGAAAGTAAGCGATTTGTCAGTCACACAGCCAGTATACATCAGAGGCAGGAGTTGAACCCAGGTCTTTTAAAGTCCAGTATCAGCTCTCTATCTGTTCTATCAAACTGCTTCTCAAAACATTGTTTTCCCTCTGAATTTGTCTTATTCCCTCCTCTGATCAAATGAGATGATATTTGTAAAGCACTGAGCACAGAGCCTGTCACATAGTAGGTACCTAAAAAATGCTTGTTCCCTTCCCCTTTCTAGTCTTTGGGCATAACAAGGATGATAGATTAAAACCTGGCATAGACTTTATACCAATCCTCCCACTTAAAGGATGAGTAAACTGAGACCCAGTGAGCATAAGGAACCTGCCAGAAGTGACAACAGTAGTAGATGGCAAAGGTCAGAATCGAACTGATATCTTCAGTGTTTAACACAGTGACTGGCACATAGTAGGTGGTTTGTAAAGGTTTCCTAATTGACTGGCAAAATGAATCAGAAATGCAATTTCCATTTCCAATATTACTCATTTCTTTTAAAATTATTTCTTTCTCCATAGCGTTTAACAGTTTTTGGAAGCAATTCCCCAGGTTTTAGTTTTGGTTTTGAACAAAGTCATGGTTCAGTTCTTTCCAATGTGACTTTATTGCAGTAGCAGTGCTTTGGGTACTGATGAAAATTCAAGTCACAGACTCTTAGATTTGGGAGGAACCCCAAAGACCATGTAGTACTTCCCATACCCGAACAAAAATGTCCTCTCCAGCATCCCTGACGAGTGGTCATCCAGTCTCTGCTTAAAGAGAGCTTGTCCAGTGAGGGAGAACCTAACTCGTATGTTTCACATCTGGAAAACTAAGTCTTTGGAAGTTTTTCCTTCCAGGAAGTTGTAAGCCTCTCTATGGTGTCCCCCTCCCCCATTGCTCTAAGCCCCACCTTCTGGAGCCAAGCAGGACATATTTCATCCCTCTTCTTCAAACCCTTCAAATACTTGAAGACAGCTATTACCGCTCTGACTTCACTGGCAACGTAAAAATCATTCTAATGGTTTATCTTTGATTTTATCCAGAATTACCCAGACCATCTCCCGTTTTTTCACAGAAATTTTAACACTAAGAAGGACCTCAAATATGAAAAGACCAGAGAGGTGACTTCAGTATTGTTTTCCTCTGGGTTCTGGCTTGTTCCCTGCAGACTTGCATATTTACCCAAGAACTACTGTAAGTTTTGACAATACAAGATGGTAAATGATTCAGAAGACCAGAAGGAAATATTTGTACCATTTTAGAAAGCTGTTCAGTTCTTGAAACTTATGTAGAAACTGTAAACGACACTTTTGCTCATCAAATTCATGAATCTCCAGATTTGTCATGTGTAAGCCAGTCACTATTTGGTGACAAATTGGGTCAAATACGTTATGACTTTTTATGCAGGTCTATTCTATTCTAGTGTAGCGATTCCAATTTCCTCCTTCCCCACAGCACCTCCCCTTCCCTTTGTCTCATTGGGGGACAATTGTCTATTTTGTTATTTGAGGAAAATATGCGATTTTGTCAAGATCTTTTATTTGCTTTGATGCCTGTGGGCTTTTCTCTTATTCACTTTGATTCTGCATTTCCTTTCATTCAATTTACAATTATAATTTTTTGCATTTTTCTCAGTCCAATTTTTCTTTTACAAATTCACAAGTTCCTGGTACATTCTAAAAATAAAAACAGAGTAGTTTTAATGGCTTATTTTTATATTTCAATATAAGATATAAATTAAAATATAAAAAAAAACTCCTTGGAAATAAAATAATGGAATGATAAACCGGTTTTCCATGATAATAAAACTCTTGCTACTTTATTAACCCTATGATGACTTCTGCTAACAGTAAAAAAAAAAAAAATGTTTTTCAATATGTGAGAAAGACAAAGAGACAGAGACAGAGAGGGAGTGAGGGCGAATTCTTTCTCCCCCCAAACCTTCAAAGACTATTTCTTGACCACTGAGGACATGAAGCTTGGCTTCAGTTATTCAGAAAGCAGAAGACTGGAAAGAAAATCAGATGGAAAAACTGTAAGCAAAAAGCTGAAAGTTGAAGAGAGAGGCACTTAGGCTTCATGAAAGGAAAAATCTCTTAACAATTAGAGCTTTCTTGAAGTGCAGTGAACTGGCTTGGGAGATAATGACAGTTCCCTGTCACTGGAGGGAAGATTGTCTATTAAAGTAGAAAGACCACTGGCTTTAAAGTCATAGAACCTGGGTTCTAACCTCACTTCTGACACTTGATTTATAACCTTGGATAAGTCATATAACCTGAGTCTCAGTTTCCTCATCTGTAAAATGAAGGGATTAAACTAGATGACCTCTAAAGTCCCTTCCAGCTTAATGTACGTGTGACCTTGAGGAAGTCTATTCTTTTTGGGACTATGTTTCCTTCTGTGAAAAGTGAGAGGATTAGACTAGACATGTCCCAAGGTCCCTGGGATGGTCTCATCAGTGACATTGGCCATAAAGTCAAGCGCGGCATAAAATGGCTTTCTCTTGGGCCCTACAAAAAAAAAATTAAAAACTAAATGAAACAACAACAACCAAAACAAGTTTCCTTTCCAAAGCCCTTAGTTTCCTGATTGAAAAGCAGTGCATTTCTCTGGGAGTAGCTTCCCAAATGGAATCTTCAAGCCCAAGCTCATTTCCTTTGCTCCGGGATAGATGTCTAGCTGTTCAGCACCATCTCTGCCCACCGAGGCCTGTCAGGTGGCTTTGTACTGCGATGGAACTCTAGAAAAACAATGTGGTGAATTGCCCTCCGAGCTGATGAGGTCTGCAGCATTTTTGTGGCAGAATGGGGAGAGCACAGTGCCAGAAGAGGAACACTTGCTCAGCAGCCTTGGAAAGCCCTAGCTCTTCTCAGGTGTCAGCCCTCTCCCCACTGTCAAATGAGGGGGGGAGTCGAGCGACCCGAGGGGCTGCTGCCATCTTGAGGAGAGAACACTGGCTGTGTTGCATGAGCTCTGAACACAGCAGCTGGACCTCATGAGCACTGATGATTCTCCTATTGGCTGTGACAAGAAGGAAGTGTTTCCATTGGCAGCAGTAAAAAATGCATCTGGTGAGCTCTTGGCGTCCAGGGAAAAACCTTGCCTGATCTGGGCCCTCACTAGCCTGGAGCTGACAGGAGCCTCCCTGCAACCATATTGCTGCTCATTAGTATTGATGGCTTTAGCTGCTATTCCCTGAACCTTTGGAGGATCCTGCAGCCAGAGCTGGAAGGGATCTAGGGCATTGAGTCCAAACCCCTCTTTTTACAGAAGAAGAAACTGAGGCCCAGGGAGAGGTGACTTGTCCAAGGTTTAGAATCCTAAACCTAGAGCAGAAACCATCTAATCTAACCTCACTATTTTACAGAGGAGGAAACTGAGGCCCACGCAAGGGAAGTGACCTGCCCAATGTCACAAAAGTAGTAAGTGGCAGATCTGGATTTGAACCCATGACTTTTGCCTGTAATCCCTTACTCTTTCCACTGAACCATAATGGAAGAGAAAGGCTGATTAGCTTGCAGTTAGCTCTGGTTGAACCTAGATCTTCCATGTGTAGGCTCTAGACTTAGGCCTGGGGAACCTGTGACCTCAAGGTTCACATGTGGTCCTCTAGGTCCTTGGCTACGACCTTCTGGTTCCAGTTTTACAGAACAAATTCTTTTATTAAGGGGACTTGTTCTGTGGAGTTTCGATTCGAAGGGCCACACTTGAGGACCTAGAGGGCCTCTGGGCTACAGGTTCCCCACCCCTGTTCTAGAGTATGGTTAAATTAAGGCTGTTGCACAAACGATCTCTTCTAGATATAGAGACAACTTAATGAATCAATCTCCACTATTCAGAGTTTCTGTTTACTTTGTTAGTAATATAACACATGCCTCAAGCTAGGAGACCAGACAGTTTTGGCTTTCAGTGATGATAATGATGATTTTGTTGTTGCTGTTGTTGTTCTTCAGTTGTTCCTGACTCTTTATGACACCATTTAGTGGCAGATACCAGAGTGGTTTGCCATTTCCTTCTCTAACTTATTTTACAGATGAGGAAACTGAGACAAACAGAGGTAAAGTGACTTGCCCAGTGTCACATAGACAATAAGTGTCTAAGGTGAAATTTGAACTCAGGTCTTCCTGACTTTTGGCCGGGCAGTCTACACACTGCATTGCCACCTAGTGGCCATGATAAGAAACTACCTAGGACCAGAAACATAAATCAAATGTAAATTCCTTCAGAGTTAGGCTTGTGTTTTGGTTATTGTGAATTTTTTTCCCGCTGGTGGTTGTTGTTTTTTGGGTAATCAGAATACTTTGATCCTAGCCTGTGTTCTCTATATGTTTATTGTCTAACGAAAGGTCGATAACTGGTTCAGCATACTCTTCCAAGGGAAGAGATCAAGCTGAATAAGGCTGATGCATGCGGGAAACCTAAATACAGAAGTTGGGATCAGAATTTTGAAGATACTACATCTGGAGTCAAGGGAGTTATGTTCAAAGTATGACCTTGGACAAGTACTCTTTCCCTCAGTGAGCCTGTTTCCTCATCTGTATGATAAAGTGTTGGTTGTTTAGTCATTTTTCAATTGTGTCCAGTACGTTATCATCTTCATTTGGGTTTTTCTTGGCAAAGATACTGGAATGGTTTGCCATTTCCTTCCCCAGCTCATTTGACAGATCAGGAAACTGAGGCAAACAGGGTTAAATGACTTATCCAGGATCACACAACCAGTAAGTTTCTGAGGCTGGATTTGAACTTAGGTCTCCCTGACTCCAGACCTACTGCTCTATCTACTACAACACCTAGATGCCCCCAAGGTGGTTAGGCCAACTTATTTCTAAGGTTGCTTCTAGTTCTGTCTCTTAGGAGTTCCTACACAAAGCTTGATCCTTGAGGAGACAGAGTCCTTTCAGATATCAGCACAAAATGATGGGAGCCAGGCTAACGGGGCTGCTTCCAGAGCAGGAAATTGGAACCCGAAGCAATCATTTCCCAAGTAAACAACTGAGCCTTTCTTTAAAAAAAGTATTCTCAACTCATCCTTCCCTCCCCCCCCCCCCACTTCCCTCCCTACCTTGCTCTCTAAATAGACTAAGAAACCTATTTGGACTGACCACTTGTCTTTTACATGTGAAGGGTGATGGACCCTTGCAATGATCCTTTGAGGGAATTGATTTTGTTTAGTCCAGAGATGAATAGATTGAGGAAAGGCATGATAGTTTCTTCCAGTATTCTAAAGACGGTCATGGAAGAGGGAGAAAAATAGATTTGTCTTATTTGACCCAAGAGGGCAGAATCAAGACAAAGGGGTAGAAGTTGCAGTAAGATAAATTTAGGCTAGATGGGAGAAAGAACTTACAAACTATATATACACATACAGACACACATAGTGTTGGAAGGCTGTTAATGCCTTGTAAACTGGGAGGCAGATGCCTGCTTGTCTGGAATGCTGTAGGGTAGATTGTCATCCTTATCTGGGTTGGACAGCTTGTCCTCTGAGATTCCTTATAGCTCTGAGACTCCGGGAGTCTGGGAAATAAAGAAGAAAAGCAACTGTCCAGACAATTCAGGCAGAACCCACCCTCCCTCCCTCCTTCCCTCTCTCTCTCTCTCTCTCTCTCTCTCTCTCTTTCTCTCTCTCTCTCTCTCTCTCTCTCTCTCTCTCTCTCTCTCTCTCTCTCTCTCTCTCTCTCTCTCTCACACACACACACACACACTCTCACACACTCACACACTTTGGCCTCTACTCTCTGGATATTTCAGGCTCGAGTCAATTCCCCGAATTCTCTACTTCTCATTCCATGTGGGAATGTTTCCATTTTAGGAGAAGACAGCAAGGCTTTTCTTGGGGCCTTGCCCCCATGTGCCATGCTGGCAGCTCTCTCAACTTCTCTGGAATCTCCAGCTGTTCGTTAGCAATCATTGGGTGAAAAACAATTTCCATTCCAAAAGTTGAAGCCTTCACAAATGGAGGGGTGTGTGTGTGTGTGTGTGTGTGTGTGTGTGTGTGTTGAGGTGAGGGATGTTGAAAGTCCTCTTGGTCTTGGTGAGATACTCCTTGTGACACTTTTAGGAAAACGAAGTGACAGTTTTGAGTGTTATTAGGGCCATCCCATATTCTAGGAGTTGCCTTTCCTCATCCCATCCTACCATGGGGGAGTTGGCCGTTGTCCCTGTGTGACTACACTGAAGGAGTGGTATTTTGCAATAATGAAAAATCTCCTCTTTGGCCAGCGAAAATGAAGAGTTTTATGACTCAGTAGGTCTCTTAAAAGGAATTATGTGTCTCCCTTTCTGCCCACTCTCAGTCCCATGGTTCTCTTCCTTTCCAGCTCCAAATTGTGTCAGGACTGTTTTGAACAGCTTACCATATCCCCCCTGTGGCCACCAGGTAACTGAGCACATGGTACCTCAAACACATGTCGTGCCTAGGCAAAACTGAACCCAGGTTTGGGCAGCCTCCTTTGTATTCTTTCTTGATCGTTGGCAAATGAGAGTCTCTCTTGAGAGGAAGTTCCCAGGGTAGAAGTGATATGATTTTGTGAGTCCTAGGTAACAATGGCTTAGAGCTTCCCGGTAATAAGATGAGGGAGCCTCTGCGTTCTTGGCCTGTTTTATCAGAAGATTTGTATCAAGAGCAATTTGGACTGGACAGAGCTAAAAGTCCTGAAAACTGTTCTGAGGAGGATTAAGTATCATCTTCAAGAGAGTCTAACAGTAGTTAAGAAGTTAAGTTACTATCTATCAGTACTTGAGTCTTTTAGGTCCATTAGCATTTATTTTGTGTGTAAGAAATAAATACCTGATTCTTATTATGTATTAAGTACTTTTTTCCACAGTTTACTTATAAGACCTAAATGTAAGCCACAACCTAACTTTATGTAAACCATCCCCAGGGCACCAGGGTGGGGAAATTTAACGAGCCAAAGAGGATGAGAAAAAAAGAGACCAACTCTCCCCCTCCCCTTCTCCTTTGGAAACCAGCTTCCATCAGAATTGAGCCCATTCTGGATTGAATCCTTACATCCTAATTAGAGAGAGTGCACTGCCCCAGAGGTGGAACCAGTATCAGTTCACTAATGTTATATGAGAATTCACAGATTCCAGATTAATATTAGAATCCCTGCATTCTAGTGACTGAAAGCTCAGCAAAGACCTTTCTGCTTCTCATAATCTTAACCTTGCTGACCTAGATTTTCAAATATAGACATATATAGAATCAGAGGATCATAGATTTAGAGGTGGAAGGGACCTTAGACCGTGAAGTCCAACCCTTTCGTTATATACATGTATTTATGTATGTATGTATACATGCATGTATGTATGTATAACTTTTACTGGGTATGTAGGTATCACTGTGGATAGAGTGCTGAACTAGGAGTCAGGATGTTATTGTTGTGCAGTTGGGTCCAACCCTTTGTGACCTCATTTGGGGTTTTCTTGGCAGAGATTCTAAAGTGGTTTGCTATTTCCTTCTCCAGCTCATTTTGCAAATGAGGAAACTGAGGCAAATCGGGTAAAGTGACTTACCCAAGGTCACACAACTAGTAAGTATCTGAGTCAGAGATTAGATTTGAATTCAGACCTTCCTGACAGGAGACCCAGCCAACACTCTGTCCACTGAAGCACTACCTGACTTCCCTATATGGAGTCAGGAGGACTTGACCAAGTACCCTATCCACTATACCACACTGCTTCTTAATATGAGAGGAGGGCACTGTTAATCATGCTTCCAAGGAGAAAGACATAGGCAGGAAGGGTCCACTCTTCCATTTGATTTGATGCCTATATATGCCGTGTGTATATATATATATATATATATATATATATATATATATATATATATATGTGTGTGTATATATATATGTATACATATATATACGTATATATATACATATATATACGTATATATATGTAATTAGGAAAACACAATGCCAGACCAGATCCATAGACAGCCTACGGCAACCAAAGCTTTGGGCTAGAATGCCATTGCCCCAGAAAGGGATAGGGGAAGGGCAACTGTATTTTCTCTCCACGCAATGCAAATACTCCGACAGCATTCTTCCAAGACTGATGGAAAACTGGGCTTGATTTGAAACACTTTCCCACTGCTTCCATCTGAACCTAGAACCCTGAAGTTACAGTTTTATTTTTTGGAATCAAATGGCTTTGAAAGCTATTAGGGAATCCATATCTCTTTTTGGAAAAGATGGGACTGTCATGAAAATGAATTTACTCAAGTGTGAGCAAGGCATAGTGGATAGAGGTCCTTTTTCAGAGTCAGGGAAACTAAGATTCAAATCTGACTCTGATACATGCTGACTGAGTTACCCTGGATGAGTCAGTGCTTAGCATGGTACTTGGAACATAGTATGCAGTTATTTGGTGCTATTTAATTGACAGTCTCAGTAGAACAGGTACCTACCATGGTAAGTGCAAAACTTGTGCCCATTTTCATGGGTAAAAGAGATAGGAAAGAAATTTTCTTACTGCCAGGTCAGATCCATAAGCACCATGCCCAATACCAACTTTGTCAAATGAAATCACCCTCCCTTTTTCAAATCCTAATTTCTGGGTAGCCATGCTTTGAGTCTGCCTGTGAGTATTTTCTCAGTCATGTTACTAAGATTTATTGCCATCGCTTGCAGGAAAGAAGTTTGTTTTTTCTTTTCAGCTTATCGGTTTGATTTATCAGGACATGTTTCTTAAAGACTCACTCTAGCTGTACCCCACCCCCCATGTTCTTTGCTTGCCTCTAAGGATGCCAAAAGTGCCTGCTTTGCTTTTCTTCTTTTTTGTAAATAGTATTTTAATTTTTTCTATTACATATAAAGATAGTTTTCAACATTCATTTTTTATAAGATTTTGAGTTTCAAAATTTTTTCTCCCTCCCTCCTTTCTCCTCTCCCCAAGATGGCATGCAATACGATATAGGTTACACATGTGTAATCTTGTAAAATATTTCCACATTAGTCATATTGTAAAAGAAGAAACAGAACAAAAGGAAAAAAAGATATAATCTCTTCTCCCTCCCGCCCCCCGCCCAGTGAAAATAGTATGCTTCAATCTGCATTCCGACTACAGAGTTCTTTCTTTGGATGTGGATAGCATTTTACATCATGAGTCTTTTGGAATTGTCTTAGATCATTCTATTGCTGAGAAGAGCTTAGTCTATCATTAGTTAATCATTTTGCAATGTTACTATTACTGTATACAACACTTTCCTGGTTCTGCTTACTTCACTCAGCATCAGTTCATGTAATTCCAGGTTTTCCTGAAATCTGCCTGCTCATCATTTCTTATGGAACAATAGTATTCCATTACATTCATGTACTACAACTTGTTCAACCATTCCCCAATCAATGGGCATTCCCTCAGTTTCCAGTTCCTGAACACCACAAAAGAGTTAATATAAGTATTTTTGTATTTATAGGTCCTTTTCCCTTTTTATGATCTCTCTGGCATACGGACCTTAGTAGTGGTATGCACAGTTCGGTGAGACGTGGTGAGGAGGTAGCTGGGACGTGAATGGATAGTGTAGTCTACCTGTCCAATGGTCTTGGCCATGGCTAAAATTAGTGACAGGCCCTACTCCTACCAAATACGTGGAAAGCATATAGTGTTGCCTACATCCTATAAGAAAGGAACTTTCAAATATGGCGGTGTGTGAATCACTAAGGACAAGCAATACTTTTGACTTGGTTTCATTTTGGGACACCAATTAGATCGCATATGTACTTTTACTGACACTAGGCTGATTTAGAACATCTGACCTTGACAAGATGAAAGCAGAAAAAGGTAGTCTCTCCACCTTTAATTAGTTCTCTGTCAAATGAGTTCTGGATATTTTTTTGTCATTCACATATTTCACAGTTCTTTTTTATGGTGTGTGGTGTTTTTTTTTTTTTAATTCTGGTTTTTAAGAATGGATGTTACTCCTCCCAAAAATGCATAAGTTGTATCTCTTAAAGAGCACGCTTCACTAACTGTCAGAGATACTGCAGCACCTGTGTTGCTCTTGGTGATGTCAGGTATTTTAAGGATCATTCACTTTCACAATGAAATAGGAACAGTTGTACCAAAATGCAAAGGAAAAGGTAGTTTAAAATGAAAAATACCATCAGCAACTCCAAAGCCATTGCTGCAAAAACATCATTAATCTTCGGAAAACAAAGACCTTCAATGAGACTTGGAAGCTGGAGGGGATCCTACTGATTCCACTACCATACTATGTAGACTTTTTGAATTTGAAAGAACAGCAAGACCTGGGGAAACATTGTCACCTCTATTAAAGAAGATAAAACACATTTCACAGACAAGATAACAGTCAATCAAAAAGTATTTGTTAAGTGCCTACTACATGCCAGACCTGGTACTAGGGGTGCTAAAGATGAGGAAAAGGCCATTTTTACTGATGAAACTCACTTTTCCATTCAAGGCTGCCCCAAAGCTGTTGTCAGAACAAGTCTATGTGAGCCTCTAGGATCTGGGCATCTGCATCAGACTTTAATATATCCACCTCTCCCCCCCCCCCCAAAAAAAAAATCTTGCAGGAATTGTTTTCTGTTTCTGTTTTTCATTACTTCCAGTGGACTTTGTAGTCTTTTTCCTATTGAGGAAATAATGAATTCTGATAAATGTATTGCTTTGTTGAGAAACAGAATTGTTCCACATTTATAGAAATTCCCAAATAGAGATGGAAGACCACAACATGTCTTTGCATCACACAGTGCACGGTTTGAGAAAATTATCCCAGATATGGAGAATAATATACTCCAGTGACCTGGGAACTCACCTGATTTAGATCACATTGAAAACCTTTGAACTATCATCAAGACTAGATTTGGATAAATGAGTTGTTCATTGATGATACGCTTAAGAATGTTTCATGATAAAGAAATAGAGAGTATACGTCAAAATCTCAGTAACTGAATGCCAAGTCTTAAAAAGAATAAGTCACTGAATCTAAAAGGGGATATACCCCATGTGAAAAGTTGTTTTCAAGTGAAATAGTTTTCATGTTATTGTATGTCAACACATTTAATGATTTTACTCTATCTCAAAGAATTGGCACATTGCCACAGAGGACAAGAATGAACACATGTGCTTCCCATCGCAGCCCTGTCATGGAATGTCTTCACACAGGCTAATAAGGACACTGGCAAAAATAGACTTTTCAAAGTTGAAAAAAAAGAAAATGAATACCTGTACCTGCCATCCCAGGCATGCTAAGTGACAGTCTGAACTCAGGCTCTCTGCTTCTATGTTCTCTGACACAGGAGACCTTTGGTTGGCTGCCTGGTTTGCTAACCTTGCATATGGCTAGATAAATAAGATATCTGAAAGACATGAGTTCACCCTGATTGCCACTTACCTTCAAGTCTATATATTTTTGGCCACACTGAGCTTAATTTGACGTAAGGTTGACCGTGTATATATTGAACGATTTGGGTGAAATGCCTGTATATTGCAACAGCCTTGAGTTTTCCACTCAAGGCCCATTTATCTAAGTGTGTAAAGTCATGCTTTTGCCTGAATTACAGCTAGCTATTTTTTCCCTATCTGTGGTTATCCTGCCTCCCTTCTACCTTTTCCCATCCTCTCCCCACCCTCATCCCCCAGTGCTTTCTCATGTATCTCTGTACTCACCTTATCAGGAGTGGGGAACTTATGGCCTCGAGGCTACCCACATGTGGCCTTCTAGGTCCTGAACTGTGGCCCTTTGACTGAATCCAAACACATGCTCTAACTCTAACCCTGATTTTGTTCTGGGAAGTTTAGAGTCAGACAAAGGGCCACACTTGAGGACCTAGAAGGCCCACATGTGGCCTGGAGGCCTCAAGTTCCGCATCCCATGCCTAGGTTCTATCAAGCCTACTTTTCCCATCATTTCATTGCAAGAAAAGAAGACATGGCGAAAAAAGTAGTGACTTTATGCAAAGTCTCCTACATCTAGAGTCTAGACTCTGAAAGCAGAACTAAGAGTTGTATGTACACATTCTGGGATACTAGTTCATTCAATCAGAACCCAACTAATGAGAACCTTTAATTAACTGAGACCTTTTTTCCCTCCTCTGCCACTAAAAAACCACACAACTTAAGGGAGAATGTCTCGGGACTGTAAATAGAATTTTGAAACATCGAAAGAGATTTAAAAGTCAGTTGGTTCATCTTGGTCCCCTATATGTTGGATTCAACCTCTATAATATCTGTGGTTAACCAGCATCTGGCTAAACACATTCAGCCCAACCTTCTACACCTTCTCTATGTCTAGTCATGGATCATGAACCTGGTATTCCAAAATTTCAGAGCTCAGGGGAATGTTAGAGATCATCTAATCCAACTGCGTCATTGAACAGATGGAGAAATTGAGAGGGGAAGGACTTGCCCCAGATTATATTTAGTGAGTAACGGAGCCATTGCTAAAAACAAGTCCTTGTCTCCAGACTGCTGCTCATTCCCCTACCCTGCATTGTCTCCCTCATACCAGACTGCTGCTGGTATTCACAATGATGACCCTGAAGGCTCAGCTATTAAAGAAAGATTCTCTCATCATGGTCACCAGTTTCTACTTATAAAAAAGGAAAATAGATTTTCACATATTTTGGAAAGGTTTAAAATAAGACTAGAAAAACCAAGGAATTAGCCCCCAACTGACATAAGTTAAATGATACAGGATTCTGCTAATTTTGTTTGCATGATGTGATCCTATATACCTATACTCTCAGTAGCCTGAAGAATGTGGGTCTTGTCTCCTAGGTGCTAAGGGGAGATAATAAAGCAACAGAAAAGTTACCTGACCTTACTGTTCCCTATATGTAACATTTTATCTCCCACCTCTATACCTCTGCACAGACTGACGTTGATGACTAGAATACTCTTAGAATAGAATACTTTTCCCCCTTACCTCTAGGTCTTAGAATCTCTGACTTCCTTCAAAGGTCATCTTCAGTACCATTTCTTACACAAGGCCTTTCCTTACAACACCCCCCCCCCAGTTGTTAGCACCTCTTTACCTCCGCCATATTATTTTACACTTAGTTTGGGTATATTTAGGGTTTACTTTTATGTGTACAGTCTCCTCTGGCAGAATATTAGATCCTTGAAGGCAGGGACAAGTTCTGGTTTTCTCTTTGTATCTCCAATCCCTGGCTCATAGTAGGTGCTTAATGAATGCTCATGGAATGAATAAATGAAGTTGCCCATTAATGGAGGAGATCTAATTAATGTGAATTGGTAAAGTGGTAGGATGGGCACTTTGCAGGTGTAGGGAACAGTGTGAGCAAAGTCTCACAGGGCTGGAGTCTGCCCAGAATGGAAGGTTCAGAAACAGCAGAAGTACTCCTTAAAGAGTGCTTCTGGAACCAGATTAAAATGTAATTGGGAAATATTTAACAAAATAGATTAAAATACAATACACCCTAGATAATATTAATTTGTGGTTTTCTAAATCAATATGCAGCCACAGGGATCTGTTTCTATTTGAGTCTGCCAGTACTGAACTAGAAGAAGATGGAAAATAATATTGATTGGTAGAGTACCGCTAAATTGGAGAGGGCCTCGAATGCCAGCCAGATAAGTATAGTCATCATTTGAGACCATCATACAGAAACTTCATGACTCCTTGTCCAGTGTGTTGTAATGACAATTCCTTTTCTGCTCTGCTTTGGCCTCTGATCTCTTCTGTGGAGGAAGGATGAGTTTGGGTGAAACAATGGTAGATATACCATTGTAGAAAGAAAAGAGGGCTAGATTTGAAGTCAGACCAAATTCAAATACTGGCTCCATTACTTGCTATCTGTGTGACCTTGGAAAACTCACTTAATCTCTCTGGTCCTCAGTTCATCATCTGTAAAATGAGGGCTAGATGACCTTATGGTCACTTCCATTGCTAGTTTTTTGATCCTGTGGTAGGAAATAGGGAACAACTGTACCCTCTCCACAGTGTGACAGTGAACTGAGCATAATTTTCATTGTTGTTCTTCAGTCATTTTCAGTTGTGTCTGACTCTGTGACCTCATTTGGAATTTTCTTGGCAGATACTGGAATTGTTTGCTATATGCTTCTCTGGCTAATTTTACAGATGAGGAAACTGAGGCCAAGTGAAATGACTTGCGTAGGGTCGCACAGCTCGTAAGTGTCTAAGGCCAGATTTGAACTCAGGAAGATGAGTCTTAAGTGTTCTGTCTGCTACGCCTCTTAGCTGCCAAATTTTTATTGTACTCTTCCCTAACTTGGTTCCTCAAGAAAGAAAATCTTATAGAGAGAGCTTGAAGGCCATTGGAAAGGTCATGGTTTCCTTTTCCCAGCTTTTTATTGGATTAGATGAGACACATTTACACACGTAATACAGAACAGCAGCTTAACTCCTAAGCAGTGCTCTCTTGTCTGCTCTGCTCCCAGTTCTCTACTACATTAAATATAAGATCAAGTTGAGTAGCCCAGACTGCCTCTGTACCAAAGGGAATATTCCTGGTGGCTATGGCCCAGTCTCAGGGAAGATGAATGGTTCACCCTCCAGTAATGGGAAGTGTAGGGCTTGGCTGGGGAACAGAAGAACTTTCTGTCTCTCCTCCCTGCCCTTCCAGTCTTCTCACACCTTACTCATTCCCCATGTACTCTGTGATCTAATCACACTGGCCTCCTTTCTGTTCCTCACACAAGACACTTCATCTCCCAACTCTGGGGATTTTCATGTCTTCCATGCCTGGAATGCTCTCCCTCCTCATCGCTGACTCCTGGCTTCCCTGGCTCCCTCAAAGTCCCAACTAAGGTCTTACCTTCTACAAGAAGCCTGTTCCTCTCTCAATACTTCTCTTGCCCTCTATTGCTGTCTTCTGTGAATGTGGCCAGTCAATCCTGAATTTTGTTTGTTTGTACATGATTGTTTCCATGTTGTTTGCTCCATTAGACTCAAAGTAGAGACTGTCTTTTTTCCTTCCTTTGTATCCCAACTGCTCATCACACAGTAGGCACTTAATAAATGGCCACACCCCCAAAATGTCACAGCAGCACATCCTTCCCAGTATCAGGGTTTTGTTCACGCTAGTTACCTCCTGCGCAAAGCTACTGCCCATCATTCTTTGACATTTACGGAATGGAAGATTGTTGTCAGTCTATTATTTAGCTGAATCATTGGGGGAAATGATGGGAAAAACTTGAATTGGGCTAAACTGGCTCATTGGAGACACGGGCAAGGGGTAAAGACATGAAAGCCCCACATACACACACATGCACATGCACACACACACATACACACACACACACACACACACACACACACACACTCCAGTTCACAGAAGTTGAGAGCTGACATCTCAGGCACCATTCTTTTGTTAGTCGCATTTGTGGGTCAGGGCATGAGACTTCAGTTGATGGAAAACATCACTGGAGGGACCATACACAAGGAAAAGGAAACAGAACACGCATCTAACTACCACACTTTAAAAATTAAGAAAAGGAAACATAAAACTTTATTCCATGCATTCAGTATATAGTGGCAACGAGAACAGCAAAAAGGCACAGTAGAGTGTTGGTTCTACAGTCAGGAAGACCTAAGTTTAAAACCTGCCTCTGCCTTGTGACCCTGGGCAAATCCCTTAAACTCTGTCTGCCTCAGTTTCCTCCCCTGTAAAATGGGGATAATGCTCACATTTCTATCTCAGAGTTGCTATGACATTCAAATGAGATCTTATTTGTAAAATGCTTCACACACAGTAGGGAAAGTGTCTGGCACATAGTAGGTGCTTAACAAATTCTTGTTTCCTTTCCCTTCCACTTCCTGTCAGATAAGTTCAGCCTCAGGGCTCCCTATCGTTTCCAGGATGAAATTCGAATTCCCCAGCTTAGCACTGAGAGCCTCTCACAGTTTGGCTCCAGTCTTCCTTTCCACATATGCTGTATATAACTTCCCTTCCCCTGTTCTGTGATCCAACCAAATTGGCCTATGTTCCTACTTGTTATCCTTTGTTCTCATTCTCTACATTTCTGTTGCCTTTGATTCTGTTGATCACCCTGTCCCCCTTGATAATCTCTTCTCACTAGGTTTTTGGGATATCCCTCTCTCCTGGTTCTCCTCCTACCTATCTGACTGCTCCTTCTCTTTTTTTCCTTGTTGAATCCTCCTTTAGATCACATACTCTAGCCCTAGGTGTCTCATGGGATTCTCTCTTAGACCCTTTTCTCCTTTCCCTCTAGACTTCTTTCTGTGGTGTTCTCATCAGCTCTGATATATTCAATTACCGTCTCTATGATAATGATTCACAAGTCTACAAGTCCTGCCTTAATCTCTCTGCCAACCTCCAATCTCTGATCTCCAACTCCCTCTCAGACATCTCAAACTGGAAATCCAGTAGACATCTCAAACTCAGCATGTCTAAAACTGAACTCATAATCTTTCCCCCTAAATTCTCCCCCACTCTCCTAACTTCCCTATTCCTGTCCAGGCCCATAACATCCTCTCAGTCCTTCATATTTGACTTGTAACTATTTCTCCACTCCCACCCTCAGCTCCATCCAATCTCTTGTCAAAGTGTGTCCATATCACCTGGGAAGTAACTCTCACATATGCCCCCTTCTCTCCACTGACACTGCCACAGCTCTAGTGCAGACCCTTAGTACCTCATTTGTTACATTTTGATATCACAAATGTGATATATTAACATATTGTGTTCCATTGTGATAGCCTGCCTCAAGTCTCTCTCTACTTCAACCAATCCTCCAATCAGTCACTAACATGATTTTCCTAAAATGCACATCTGTCACACACATCCCTCCCCCCCCACCTCATTAAACTCTAGTGGCTCCTTGTGGCTTCCAAGATAAAATATAAAACCCTCTGTTTGGTGTTCAGAGCCCTTTCTACCTTTCCAGTCTTCTTATAGCCTACTTCTCAACACATACTGTTCTATCCAGTGACATTGGCCTCCCGGCTATTCCAAAAACAAGAAATTCCATCTCTGAGCTCTGGGTGTTTTCTCTGGCTATCCCCCATGCCTGGAATTTTCTCCTTCTTCTTCTTAGCCTAATGCCTTGCTCGCTTTCTTTAAGCCCCAACTAAGATCCCATGTTCAGCTTTCCCCAAAATCTCTTCATTCTAGTGCCTCCCCTCTCAGTTATTTCCCATTTATCCTGTGTATGGCTGATTGTAAATATGTATTTCCTTTCCCACCTCACCCCAATTTGATTGTGAGTTCCTTGAGGGCAGAGAATCTTTTGCTTCTTTTTGTATCCCCAGTGCCTAGTACATAGTAGGTGCTTAATAAATATTTATTGATTGTTTCTCAAGCTCAACATTCCATCTCTTAGTCCCCGCCTTTGCTCTGGAAATCTTGGACATCTCCCACTATGTTCCCTCCTTACCCCTAGGCTTCTATAAGAAATCTTTCCAGTTCCCCCGATTGTTAATACACTCCATTTGCTCAAACAAACTTGTATGTACACTTCGCTTCAGGGCAGCTAGGTGGAGATATATAGAGTTCCAGGCCTGGAGTCAGGAAGACTTGATTGGCTTCAGAACGTTTGCTAGCTGCGTGACCCCAGGAAAATCAGTAATCTGTCCTGGCCTCAGTTTCCTCATCTGTAAAATGGGGATAACAATAGCACACTTGTAGGGTTGTGAGGATCAAATGAAATCATATTTGTAAAGCACTTTGTAAACCTTAAGCTACTATATAAATGCTGGCTATCACTATTGACATCAGCTTTGGCATCAGCAGCACCAGCATTAGTGCCAGGACCAGTACCTGCTGCTGTCAGTCATTTGCTGGTCTGCCTTGAAAGAGCAGAGCAGTTTCTTTTTCCAGAGTTCCTTACTCCAGTGAAATCTCTGCAAATTACAGCAGAAAATGAATGGTAGATTCGGGTTTGCACCAGAATCTGATCTCTAATTCTTGGGTAAGCTCCCTCCGTGTTAAAGTGACCTTAACGTGAACTGGACCACTTCAGGAGAGAGTGACTTCCCCCTCATTTCAAGGGAAAAATGGATAACCACTTGGCAGATAGCAGGGATTTTTGGTGAAATTGAGGGTTTTTGCATTAAATCACTTTCCAATTCCCAGTCCACTCCCAATATGCTCGCTGTATCCTTCTTCAAAAAGAAAAGGAATTGAGCAACTTGGCTTCCCAGTGCTCAACCAAACATAGGACCAGGCCTGACAATATTCTTTATATTCCATATCACTTCTCCAGAGAGGGAGGACTTATATTGATCATCAGTCCCCTAGAACCAGCATCGATGATTGGATTAAGTCTGAATCCTGATGGTTTTTAATATTACTTAAGAATCTCTGTCCTAATGAAATGATCTAGCTAGTACAGGGGTGGGGAACCTGTGACCTTGAGGCCACATGTGGCCTTCTAGGTCCTTGGGTGCTAGATCCTTGGGTGTAGCCTTTTGACTGAGTCCAAGTTTGACAGAACAAATTGTTTTACTAAGGAGATTTGTTCTGTGAAGTTTGGAGTCAGTCAAAGGGTGGCACTTGAGGACCTACAGGGCCACATGTGGCCATGTGGTCACAGGTTCCCCATCCCTGACTAGTATTTATTCTTTTTGTAAATCCCTAGATATGTAGTGTGGGGGGTCTGCCCCACCTCATCCAAATACTTCTTGGTAGCTCTTATTAAAAACTAAAAGTATTATTAACATTTTGTCTTCATAAGACATGATACCTTTTCCTGTGTCTTTGAGAGAGATGAATCATTTATTTATTTTTTAAAATATTTATTTAGCATTTTATTTTTCTCCAATTACATGTCAAAACAATTTTTAACCATTCTTTTTTAAAAATTTGAGTTCCAGATTCTCTCCTTCCTTCCCTTTCCACCACCCCCCTCAGAAAGCAAGCAATTTAATATAGGTTATATGATACAAAACATATTTCCATTTTAGTCATATTGTAAAAGAAAACATAGACCAAAAAGAAAAAAAACCCAAGAAAAATAAAGTTAAAAAATATTCTTCAATCTGTATTCAGACACCATCAGTTCTTTCTCTGGGGATGGATAGCATTTTTCATCACATGTCCTTCAGAGTTGTCTTGGATCATCGTATTGCTGAGAATAGCTAAGTCATTCCCAAAATAAATAACTTATTAAGCACTATGGACCAGATTCTGTACTAATTATCGAAGGTACAAATACAAGTGAACAAGACAGTTCCTGCCTTCAAAGAGCTTCCATTCCCATGGGGGAAGACAGCACATTCAGGGGAGCTGGAAAGCATCAACAGGGATGTGGAAGGGGGCTCTCAGGAGCGAGATGCTGATGGGCATGTCCTTGACCTGTGTGCTCAATAGTCATATTTCCAGGTCACAAGATAGGAATGATTTGCTGACTTTTCTTACATAATTCCAAATTGTTTTCTAAGATGGTTGAACTGATTTCCAGCTCCATGAACATTGTTTCACTGTGTCTGACTTCCCACTGTGCCTCTGATATTGTCCCCATTTCATGGATGAGAAAGCTGGGGAATGAGGAGCGATATTAAGTGGTTTTCCTCATGTTCCACATTTAGTGGCAGCTTCCTGTCTTTTACCCTTGGGGACTTTCCAGGAGTCTATGCTTTTTAAAAAATTCCTTGGAATCTCCTCATGACAGAATACACAACAAAAAAAAAAAAGAGGCATTTTTTTTTTTCCTGTAACCTTCAGAACTCATTCTTTCTTGCATCCACAGATCATGTATCCTAAGGACACAGTTGTTTTGAGAATTGGAATGAAAATGATTAAAATAGAAAGGCTGGTTTTGAAGCAGTAACTTCCTGTTCTTCAGTCTGATTGTTTACAGTAGATAGTGACAGGTTTTGCTAACCAGACAGACTAACAGCGGAATAACTCCCTGACCTTTCAAGCAACCTAAGGAAATGAATCAGAATGCAGACAGTCATCCTTACAAAGACCTCCACTGCTATTCACAAGAACAGCCAGCTCAATAGAGGAAGGATAACTTCAAAAGAAAGAAAAGTTATTTCCTCATACCTACTTAGTTGCCAAGACTATTGATTTTACATTTGTGATAGCTCTTGCATCCATCCCCTTCTCTCCACTCACACTACCTAGTTCAGATCCTCATCGTCTCTTACCCAAACTATTTCAATACCCCTCTCCCCACCATAGGACTCCCTGCCTCAAGTGTCTCTCCTCTTCATGGCAGTTCTTGAAGCTGTCAAAGTGATTTTTCTAAAGCATAGATCTGACCATTGGAATCCTCTGCTCAGGAACCTTCCATGACTCCCTATTGCCTGTAGAATAAAATATAAATTCCTTATTTAGCACTTAAAACACTTCACAGCCCAGGTTTGCTGCATATTACTTTTCTTCATACTTTCCATGTTCCAGTCAAACTGAATTCCTAAGGCATTTACTAAGATGGCATGGTAAGAACATTCCCACAAATTCAGCATTGATGGGAAAAGTGGGTACAAACTTAGAGTACAATAGTAACAAAGCATAAACAAAAGGAACATGTATGATGAACGCAGCTTATACCTTCACTCTTGCTGGGCATCCTTCCTCTTCTTCTGGTATCCTTATGCCACTCCTTCTTGGATGTGGCATCTTTGCTGTGTGGAGTGCTAAGTTAGACTCCCTTGGTCTGCCCTGTCCCAGAGCTCAACCCCCAACTGCTAGGGCTAATTGTCTCCTGGAATACTTCTGCTGCTTCTTCTTGGGGCTCCCTCTACTGGCTTCCCTTCCTCCCCTTCTTCCTCCTCCTCCTTCTTATCCTCTTCTTTCCCTTCTTCCCCCTCTTCCCCTTCTTTTTCCTCCTCCTCATTTTACCCTGCTTCCTTTCTTTTCCCCTTTTCTCCTCCTCCTTCTCTAACACTGGAAAGTTGCTCCTCCCTCTAATTGCATCTCAAAGAACTCTTTTCCACAGACTTGTCTTTGTACTTCTTTTGATACATTAGCATATCATCTCCCCCCATTTTCTATAGTTATATCTCTTGGAAGTAGTACTTCCCTCCCCACATAGTCATTTTCTAAAAATTTGCTTACATCACTCTGTATCAGCCCAAGCTGACATAACTCTGAATTCTTTATATTCATGTTTTCTTTCTCTTTTTTCTCAATACCCATGATTTTATTAGCAGACGGAGCTCCTAGTAAGGGCAACATACCCTACCAATGCCAATCATCATCTGTGGTACACCTTGATTGGTAACTGTTGGTAGGTCAAGTGGTTCAATTTGTTTTCTTTTAACATCTGCCTGGGGCAGGGAAATGTTGACTTGTCCAAAGTCATATAGTCAGCAATTATCAGAAGCAACATTTGAACCCAGACCTTCCTGATTTGAAGAGTGACTGTCTACTATAGTGTAGTAGTATTTCATTTCATCCATGCACTACAATGTTCAGCCATTCCTTCCTTGGCAGACGCCCTCCTTCATTTCCCAATCTTTACTGCCACTAAAAGTCTGTTATGATCATTTTCCTGACTTTCTTGGTATTTATGCTAGCAGTGGGATCTCTGGATAAAATGGTATGAAAGATTTAGTTATTTATTTTTTCATAATTCTGCATTGTTTTTCAGGGTAGTTAGACTAACTGGTAGCTAGGTGGTGCAGTAGATAAGAGTGCCAGCCCTGGAGCCAGGAGGACCTGAGTTCAAATGCTACCTCAGACAGTTAATAGCTGTGATCTGGTGAAGATCAATTCACCTTGTTTGTCTCAGTTTCCTTATCTGTAAAATGAGCTGAAGAAGGAAATGGCAAACCACTCTAGTATCTTTGCCAAGAAAATGCCAAATGGAGTCATGGAGAGTCAGGCAGGACTGAAACAACTCAATAAAAACGTAGATCCATTCACAGCTCCACCAAGCATGTATAAGTATGCCTGTCTTCCTACAGTCTCTGCAATACCAATAATTTCCATCTGGGGTAATTAACAGATTATGTTGAAGACCAAAATCCTCCATAATAGACAACAATGAGTTTATCACGATTAATTTTCTGCCCTGGGGCAGCTGGCTGGTCGGTTAGAGATGATATCTTTGGTAAAGGAGACCATCGAACATCTTTCAAGGCCCACTCCCCATTTATAAGATCTACTATCATCATTTCTTCCTACTCTGCAGCAGCCATGTTACAGTAGTACAGATGCCACCAAATTTCTTGAGATGCTGTGTGCAATAACCTTGCTTTTTGATTCCTGGGAGAAGAAAAAAATCAAAGCAGCTGCTGTTTAGAAATTCTGTTTTTTTCCTCATTTTTCTCTGCGTTGCTGTTATATAGCTGCCCGTTTGCTACTCTGTAGCTGAGAAGCCCCTCTCTGCTACCTTAGATGAGAGAACAGAGGAGCCAGTTGAATAGAATTTAAGAAAAAGGAACAAAGAAACTGACTCCACATGGGAATTGGGCTACTCAGGCAAGCTTTAAAAGAAAATGCGTTTATAGAGTCTGGATCATAAAGCTAATTGTAGACACTGAAATGTCTTCTTAAGTTATCGTTGTATGTGGCTGATAGGATTCAGTGACAGATATTCGGATTATTCCGAACGCCAAACAATCGCATTTTGAACAAGCATTTCCTAGACCCAATGAGATGTGTTGGTTACCTTTCCTGGATCTCTTTTTCATCCCTTCCCCCATTGTTTAACCTTTGTGATGAGGGATGGCTCATTGTATAAGGGAAGCAGACGGAATACATTTGGGAATGAGATAGATGTAAGAACAAAAGGTATTGAAACCAAGATTTCTTTTTTTTTTTTTTAATACCATATTTTGGATTGTGATATTTGAGCTTTATTCATAAAGATATCAAATAATTTTGTCTCAAAGGTGCCATGTATAAATCCCTTCCCAATTATTTCTTCCAGTGGAAGGGGAAAGAGTAATGTTTGGTGAAATGCCAAATAATAGATGTTCCAAAAGCCAACAATAAGAACAGTAAGGAAAACATTTAGTGAGAATTTGAGGTAATAGCAGTAAGGGATATGTTGAGACCAGAGTCTGTCTGTCTTTTTCCTTATTCAAGTCCCTTTCTCTCACTGGGCCTCAGTATTCCCAACTGGTTAATTAGGGAATTGAATTAATTGAGCTGTAAGGTTTGATGATATGTTTGAAAAAGGCATTGGTACCCAGGTGGGGCCCATCTGACTCAAGACTGCCTCCACCCCCAAACTTGTCCATATTCCCATCAGCACCCTAGCCACCTTCCCGGAATGAAGACAGCACTGTCTGGGAGCCTCGGGTCCTCCATCAAAATGGGATTCCTTTTGTCAAAACATATGAATGAAAACATGAAACAGCAGCAGGAATTTATGCTCATGAATGCTTATGACTTCAGATGGAAAGGCAATTAATGATACAAAATGAAATGAGAGAAAGGCAGATGGCCATGCAGATTGCTTGGACAAGAGAATTCCTCAAATATTTTGGGACATTTTTTGGCATTGCTGCTATTGGTTTCACAGCTGGAGCAATTTAAAAAAAAAGCAACCAGGCCTCTTCCTCCCTGTTATTTCATTAAGCTTTATCCTTACTTATCAATATGATATCTATAGTTGAAAAAGTAAAAACAATGAAATAAATATTGAAACAAATTAAGAAAAAGGCACTGACTCTGAAAGATAAAAGACCTGGATTCAAATCCCTCCATTGATGCTTATTACCTTGTAATTTGGGACAAATAACTTCCCTTCTCCTCAGTTTCCCCCTCTTTCAAATGAGGGATTTTGGACCACATGGACTATGAGGTCCCTTCCAGGTTTAGGCTTAGGATACATGTCTAGGTACCTATTACTCTAAAGTTGCCTAGGGCATAGGAATGACGTTAACTATCCATTGCACTATCTAGTCCCTTAGACTCTGTGATTCTGTAAGAGACTTACCCAAGACTATGTAGAATCACATAGTGGTAGGAGTAGGATTTGAGCTCAGGACTTCTGACTCCAAATCCATCTTCTCTCCACTCTACCATGTTTTGTCTCATCTAGGATCAGAGAGGGTAAGTAACTTATCCAGCGTGTCACAGCAAAATCAGGGTCAGAGCTAGAACCTGACCCCTGATTTCTAATTCTTAGATAACTTTTCTAACAATGGCACTACTCCAAAGTAGAAGCTGTGTGAGCGTGATAGGGCTGAGCCATGTGTGTTTTCCTTCCTTATATCACCAAGGAGGCTATTTCCTTTGCCCTCCCTGCCTCTCACATCTCTTTTACTCTGCTTTTCCTTTCAGTGGATGGCTGCATCGACTGGTCAGTGGACCTCAAGACATACATGGCCCTGGTAGGAGAGCCAGTCCGAGTAAAATGTGCCCTGTTCTACAGTTACATTCGCACCAACTACAGCACGGCCCAGAGCATGGGCCTCAGACTCATCTGGTACAAGAACAAAGGGGACCTAGAAGAACCCATCATCTTCTCTGAGGTCCGAATGAGCAAGGAAGAAGACTCCATCTGGTTTCATTCAGTAGAGGCCCAAGACAGTGGGTTCTACACTTGCGTCTTAAGGTGAGTGTCATGTTCCAACAATGGACATCTATTTTTCTCTTTGTAAAAATGAAAGGGTTGAACAAGATGGCCTCTTAAAGAGTTGTCTCTTTCTCTGGAAATTCCCCCAAATCAGATCTTGTCCTTACAGCCCAGAGTCCTAGAGTTTTGTTTTGTTTTTAAAGCTGGTGTCCTTCCCTTTAGACACAGAATGTGTTGCATAAAACTTGCATCCTAAGTGAATTTTTTGTAAATCAAATCCTTCGAAATGCACTCAGTAAGTCTATTGTTTTTAGAAAATCCTCTGGGTTAGAGCAACCAGCCCTGGAGTCAGGAAGACCTGAGTTCAAATCCAGTCTCAGATACTTCGTAGCTGTGCCACACCAGGCAGGTCACTTAGTCCTGCTTGTCTCAAGAAAAAGTTCTCTGTGTTCTTTTGTTCAGAATTGTGGCTTCAGTGATGTAGAGAGCTATCTTCCTTGATGGAGTGAATGGAGCCTTGGAGTTAGGAACAATGCAGCTCTAATCTCACCTCTGACCCCCATGAGCCATGTGACCCTGAACAAGTCACTTAACCCCTTAGTGCTCTAGATTAACAGTGTCAAAATCAAATAGAAACAGATCCCTGGGAATCTTTAGTAGTGACAAATGAACATTAGCTGTGTTGTGCTGTGTTTTTATTTGTTTTGTTGGACGTTTCCCAATGACATTTTAATCTGGGTCCCTCCACAACTGGAATTTTGAAGTCAGGTGACTTGAAACCTCTACTGAAGGCAACTCATTCAGACCATAAATTATAGATAAGTGGCTTTAGTGGAGAAAGTTTCCATATTGTAATTCCCCTACCTTGATGAAATCTCAGATCTGGCCTTAAAAATTCATGGATTCATGTCATGTGGAGATGGCCCAAGTGACAGGGTGTGAACTCCTGAGGTGATTCATGCACAGAGCAGAGGAAGTGCTTTCATTCTCCTCACTGAGAGCCTGAAAAGATCTGTCTCTGTCTCATGGTACCTTCAATAAAAGGGCATCATAGTAGATGCTGCTGCTGCTGCCCTGCAAGCAGAAACGTTAAAGATTCCTGGGAAAGATGAAGGCACAGCCCTTAACATTGACGGCTTTTTTATTCTGATCGTGTTGATAGAAAATGGGACTAAGGACTGTCTTGTTCTCCATGGCCCCAGAAGGCAGGATTGGGAGCAATGGAAAGATATTGAAGGGCAACTATTTCTACCTTCATTTAAGAAGGAAATTCCTAATGAACATGGGCTATCTATCCATCAGTGGAATGGGCTGCCTTGGAGTGAGGTGAATTGAGTGGTGTTTCTTAGGAGGTACCTAAGCATTCCATGGATATCCACTTGCAAAGGGGATTCATGCCTAGGGGTAGGAGATGGAGAGAGTGATAAAATGGAAAGAGACTTGGTTTTGGAGACTGCCTCAGTTTCCTGTTCTGTGAAATAAGGGGAGCTGTTCTAGACAGTCTCTCTAGAGCTAGCAACTTATGAACCTAGAAACAGCTTGGAAGAAGCCAGGACTCACTGCACTGTGGATTATAATAGATAAATCAATGAAGTTGTTTGGCATTGGAGAAAATGATTATACATATTACATTCCATCTGTAGGTATTAGTTCTTTTATAGGTAGCAGCACTGTGCATGCTCAGAAAAGAATTAGAATTATTCATTTAAACTGTTAGCTCTTACTTGGCCTTAGGGCTACAAGCTAGGTGAGAATTTCTCCCCAGTGCCTTTGACTTCTGAGAGGTTGGTCCTACTTTGTCTATCTGTCAGCTAGTCAGTCGCTAAACATTTATCAAGCCACTATGATATATCAGACCAAGCCCTGAGCAAAGTGCTGGGGATCTAAATACAAAAGACAGTCCTGCTCTCAGGTAGCTTACTGTCTGATGGGGGAAGATAATACCCAAAAGGAAGCTGAGAGTGTGGGAGGAGAAGGTGCTCAGCACAGGGCTATAGTGCAGTCCTCCAAAGAAGTCCAGATAAGTGTAAGCCTCCTTAAGCAGAGATTTGGGAGCTTTCAATCATTGGAGCTGAAGGTGCTGCTGAAGGGTGATCACCAAGGGAAAACGGAGACATGTTGCTTTGCCTCATATCTACCTAGCCTCTATACCTGCAGGTGGGAGAAGGGGGAAGGAGAGCCCTGGGACAGAGTAAGGGATGCCACAGACGACAAGAAAAGAGAGCCTCCACTGCAGGTCAACTGTCCCAATGTACTCCAATGCCACACGTTGCCTTGCCATGCCTCCTTCCAGTCTCTTCTCTCTGTTCCTCATCCTGCTCTCACCTCACCCCAATTTTTGACCCATATGAAATAATTCCCCTTTATACCTGCACCAGGGCCAGTGTCCCTGGGGGAGCCATCAGCAAAAATTTTTCTGGTGTGCTCATCCATTTTGAGTCCATTTCGGGGGCTGGCCTAAAGAGGCTGAGGTCCACGCATTACTTGGTAAACAAGTAGTAAAGATGACATTGCTTTGCATTATATTACATTTACCTTGCTTTAAAGTTTGAAGTCCATTTTAGGAACCTATCTATCCCTAAATCATTCATGTAAACAGAATGAATTATACACCCCTCCCTGCCCAAATACAAATGAGTTTAGTTATCTTTTCTGGTTCCTTATAGATGTGAAATCAAGATTCTAAGAGCCCAAACATCTCAAAAATGCTCTTGCATAGTTTATTTTTTTTTTGTTTCTTTTCCTTTTGAGGTCAAGTTCTAAGTAACCTCTGCATTTGTGACAATGTGCCTGTATCAATGTGCTGATATGTTGGCGGTATTATAAGGGCCATCATCCTTTTCTGCTCTTGGACCCAGCCTACCTCATTCTGCCTGTGGCCCAAGGCCCAGGTTTCTCCAAGGGCCCACCACTTTGCTGTGCCATTTGTATGACAAGTGAGTTTTCTCTCCCGTCACGAAAGAAAGTTATCAGCCTCATCTGCTTCCCATACTTGGAAATGTGCTTAATGCTTTCCTCATTGTTACTAGGAAGTTTTCAAGGCCAGAACATTCTGTGCTTGGTATGATTTAATTTCACTTTTCTATTGATCTTTGAAAAGTTAAGTGATGAGTTAGTTGCCCTGGAAGTAGCTGACAGGAGAGAGTAGATAGCTTATTTCTATTCTACTTGAGTGTAGATCTTATAGATTTAACTGTCCTTGGAGTCTGTCAAGATTCTGCTCCAAGACCTATAGGTACCTACATTATCTTTTCTTTGTTTGTATCATTATACATGTGATTTCTTTGGTTTGGAAAGTTTTCTCACTTGGAAAGTTTTCTCGATGATGAGAACACTTCCTCTCACTGCACAGATTTGCAAATATTCTACAATTTAGTGTCTCAGAGGGGCTTAGGTGCCTTGCCCAGAGTCACACAGCTAGCATATGTCAAAGGCAAGCCTTGAACTCAGGCCTTTCTATCTCCTGAGGCCAGCTCTTCATCCACTGTGCCAAGAGAAGCAATGTTTTGTTATTTTTCTGTGGAAGTCAGTGGACTCAGGAATCAGAAAGTCAGTATTGGGTATCCAGGTTTCCTATCTTGTATGATTCGGGGTAAGTCCCTACTCTTTTTGAGACTCAAACTTTCTATTTGTCAAGTGGGAGGTGATTATCTTTATCCTTCCAAGCTCACAGAGTTGCTTTAGCACTCCATCTCCCACTTCTAGCCCCTGAACTTGGAACGCACCCCCTCTTCACCTCTGACTCTTAGATTCCCTGGTGTTCTTTAAGGCTAAGCTCAAGTTCCCCTTCCTCCATGGGGCCTTTCCTGATTGTCATGGCTTCTCGGGCCTCTCTACCCCTGTGTTGACTCTCTTCTCCACTTAGTGAATTCCTGACTAGAACCTCCATTTGAGGAAGGGTTGATTATAGCTCCTTTCTCTTCCTACTCTGCTCCTGACACTCCCAATTCTTCCTCTTCTCCCTCACTGCCTTCTCACCCTGGAGACACCTTGAACCCTGTGTCCCACCCTTTGCTTCCCCAATGACTTTTGACCCAAAATGTCTACTTGAGGAAGTACCGAGACAGCACAGCTCACCTCACTTTGCTCCCAGCTTTGTTCCTGATACTCTCTGAACTTTTCTACCTTGCCCCTTAGCTAGATGCTTTCTTCTCCTCTCTTATCTCACTTTTATCTCTTGTCTGTTACTTTTAGAACATAAACCCCTTGAGGGTAGAGATTGTCTTTCCTTTTACTTGTATTTGTATTCCTGATGCTCACCACTGTACCTAGTGCATAGTAATTACTTAAGGCATGGTTTATATCACCTTATGACCTCATATTCATTATATTTACATATGTATATGTTACATATATATCATATTTGTTATATTCATTGTGTAATTCATTATTTATATATATATCACCCTACGTATATATGTAATAAATAGTGCAAATACATATTATGTCTATGTATGTGTGTTTATGTTACATATGTCCATTAGAATGAAAAGGCTTTGAGAGTACGGGATGTTCTTTGCATATTCAGCATTTAGCAGTTTCTGCCACAAAACAAGTACTTATTAACAAACACCTGTTGATGGAATAATATCATTTCCCTAGTGGAATGTCAGCTTCTTGAGATCAGGACTTGTTTCAGTTTTGGTTTTGTGTACCTAGTGTCCAGCGCAGTGCCTAGTACATAGTAGGCGTGTTAGAAAGATTTATTGATCTTTCTACAGAAATTTTACAGTGCTAGAAAATGATTGCTAGTCTTTTCTGACCTGAACACCATTTTCCCCCTCCCCTGCCCAGGTTAAAATGCAATGTTGTCAGTTATCCTTTGCCCTCTTTTCAATCCTGGGCAGGAGTGTTTCATTTCATTACTATGTGGCACTTATGCGGAAAATATCATATTTCTAAACTTGAATAGATAGTTCTTTTTCACTTTCCCAGATCAGATACACTCTGGCTTTTTATCATTTACAAATTTTAAGGAGAATGAAAATAGCAAAGGCAGTAGTAACACTGTTCATTTCATTGAAAAGGGAGGATAAGCTTGTTATAGTGGGATGATAGAAATAGAGCCATGAGGCTGAGAGAGGCTAGCCATAGTAACAACTGTCAAATTTTGACTTGAATAATTAAATGGGGGCAGGGGCAGAGGGAGAAGTAGATGCTTGGATTCTGTGGTTACTCAGCAAGATCACTTTCTTTAGGAGAATGAACAGATTGACCATGCTGAATAACCATTGCAAATTGCCCCAGCAAAGCAGCAGTTCCTTCCATTCTTTGGTAAGCTCTTGGAAGCTTAATGTACGGCTTTACTTGACCTCATGTGGTTTAATCCATATCTTCAGAGAGAGAAGATATCTGTGGTTTAAAATGTCCCCAGTCACATCTGAACATTAACAAAATTTTATCCAGAAGCATAATAGGGAAAAAAGAGATGACTTTTCATCTTGGATGACATGCTTTAATTATTCATACATGTGTAGGCAGCTTGGTAGAACTTAGACCTGTAATCAGGTTATCCTTAGACATTTACTAACCGTGTGATCCTGGGCAAGTCACTTAACCTTTGTCTGCCTCAGTTTCCTGAACTGTAAAATGGTGATAATAACAGTACCCATATCCCAGGGCTTTCAGAATGGTGAAATGTGAAAAAAAATTATACATACACATGTGCAGAAGTACTTTCCAACTGTGTAATATATGTTCAAAATGTCAGTTACCATTAGCCTGATTCATGCTGTATTTTTCCCATCTGTAGCCCTGGGGCCCATTTTCATGATTTTCACATTAGGCTTAATCTTTCTTCATAGAGAGACAGGAAAGGTTCCTGTTGGACAAAACGTAGTGCACAATTTGGATATTCTGTTGCTAGTAGACATTTATCATAAAGGCAGAAATGTGGAAGAATGGAGGATGCCAAGAGTCCCACCAGTGTTTCCTAGCACTTTTCTGCTTGCCTTAGGATTTATTTGGATGCGAAATCTGGGTGCATTAGGGGAGGTGGAGGGATCCCTTAGCCTTCACATAGCTCCAGTGGGGTTTTAGTTGGTTAGAGTCCTCCAAATGATTATTAGGGATACAGATTGATATCCAGGGATTTAGTTGTAATTAAAAGGAATTTTCCAACTCCAAGTCAGAACACAAATCAGAACTAGGAAAAAGGCCATTAAAAGAATAGCCTTTGTTGGCTGCTTGGTTCAGTCTAATCCCCCATTCTGTTATACACTAAAAGAGCCTTAGGCCCATCCCCTCCCTTGCAAAGGAGAGACTGACTGATTTCCACCTTTTGGGGCAGAGAGCCCAAAAGAGGCTAGCAGAGAGCAGCTCACCAAATACAAGACCAGGAGAAATGTCCTTTAGAGGGCAGAAATAGCAAAGCTGATGTGATGCCCAGAAGAGAGCCATGCTTTGTGATTTTGGTGGTGTTAATGCCATTTCATAACAAGGTACCCTGAGTTCATCACTGAATGAGCTAGGGGAGGAGGGAGGGTTTCCATATCATGCTAGTTACTAGAGGGAATACTCTGAAGGCATTTGAGACTCCTGGATCACATGTTGCCCCTATACAGAGCAATGACTCAATCCTGGAACTTTTAATTGACTCAGAAGGAGAGCAGTGGTCCAATTAAAGGCACCCACTGTCATAGTTCATTATGATGGGATGGGCCTTCTGTTACACAGGTGGTGTAAAGTGACTATTATATGTACCGGACAGTCACCAGAAAAACAGATACTTTAATCCGATGATGATTAACTCATTTAATATCAAGTATACATGGATAATAATTCCTTCTAGCTCTAAATCCTATGATCCAATTTTCAGCACTGAATTAAGTACTCTAAGGGATATAAAAGAACTCTACTACATAGCTGCCACCATCAAGGAGTTTACAAAGTAGTTAGGGAGACAGGACTAACCCTAATCTGAATCTACCGTTTGAGAACAATGGCAGTCTAGTTATCATGAACGTAGTGCCAGTGTCAATATGATCAAATGCCTAGACATTTGGTTAAATTTCTTAAGAATTCATTTTACTATGAGAGGCTCCTGTATTCACTCTACAGATACATTATGGTACCCAATCCACCCCAAATGTTCACATGGACTATTTATGCCAACCTGTGGTAGAACATTCCAAGCTCATATTGGTCTGATCAGCCACAGTCGGACACATTGTATCTTGACTCTAACATAGTGATGCCCTGTTTTGTCCTTTTTGAGAATGAAGGATAGCCACCAGTGGTACCATAAAATCGTTAGAGTTTAAAACAAACAAACAAACCTGTGTTCCAATCCTGAACGTTAGAATTGCTACCTGTACCACTTTGACCAAGTTGCTTAACGTTTTCTAGTTTTAGTTTCCTCCTCAGAGATCCCTTCCTGCTTGCAGTCCATTAACTTAGAAGTGATTTCATATCAGAACACTGATAATGGTAAAGTTTGGTGTCAACATAATAGCGGTCACAGAACCACCCATTGAGGTCCTGCTAGAATTCAGTAGATTGATGACTTGGTCAACTGGAAATCCAGCAGAACAAGGGGAAGTTGAAATCACTAAATGGAAGAGAACAAGCGGGTTTCTATACCTGCAATCAAACCATAACTAAGCAAAACAGAATGAACAATACTAATAGGAACTGACTATGCTAAATGGGACAAGTGGGGAAAATGCAAGGGCAACTGTTTTGTGTTCTTTGTTTTGTTTTGTGAGGCAATCAGAGTTAAGTGACTGGCACAGGGTCACACGGCTAGTAAGTGTTAAGTGTCTGAGGTAGGATTTGAATTCAGGTCTTCTTGACTCCAGGGCCAGTGCTCTGTCCACTGTAGCACCACCTAACTGCACCCCCCCCCCCCCAAAATGCATGTTCAACCTTAAGACCCAGAGCACAAAGAAACCAGAGAGGGAATATGTGGAATAGTACTGTGGCTGTAAAATGTCCAGTGAAGAGGAAGAAGGACAAGGTGTCACAGCCATGTCCAACTCGTCATCCTTAAGGAAACATTCACGGGAAAGCTAGAGTTGTTCCAGGTAGCTGGGAGTTCATTACTCTCATTGCTAGTTTGCTTGAAATAAAATGGTTATTTGCCACAATCATAAGATACTGAGATTACAGCTCTAGAGTTGAAGGGACCATCAGAGATCATCTAGTCCAACCCTTTCATTTTTATAAAGAAGGAAACTGAGACCCAGAAAAGTTAAGTGACTTGCCCAAGTTCACACAATTTTATAGATCTAGAGCTCAAAGGGATCTCAGAAACCAACTAGTCTCAACCCCTCATTTTATATATTGGGAAACTGAGACCCAGAAATGTTAAGTGACTCGCACAAGATTTTACAGGTAGTAAATAGTAAAGTCAGGAAGCAATGTCTTCTCCCTTCAAATCTTTCACCCTTTCTGCTAAGTTACAAAGCACTTCAACTCTCAGGCCTTTGGATCTTTTTGCTCAGGACACTCTTCCAGTACCTACTGATGACTTTTCACGTTGATTTCCAAGGATTTTAAACAGTGTTTGATTTTGTTGTTCCTGTTTAGATAACAAGTTCAGAGCATCTCTTTCAACCAAAGGACAAACGTACGAATGGACAGTAATACACATTTTAGCCATCTTGAGAAGTTAAAAAAAAAATCCCCACCCTTTCTACAGGTTTTTCTTGGCTCATGAAAGGGATCCTTCTGAATCGAACTTCTTCAAGCCGTGTGTGCTTTCTTTGGTTTTCTCAATATTGTGTTAGAATTTGCATTGATATGCCTGAAGTCCTGGCAAGGCAAGTACTCAGTTCTAGACCAGCATCTCCAAGGCCAGGACTCTTTGCTCACAATGAGGCCATTTGCATTTGAAGTTATTTTAGAGCTCAGCAGATGGGAATTTCTCCTCGGAGAGTAGCTCAGTCTGGGCAGAACACTGAAGGGCTATGAAGGGCTGAGGTCAAGGGTCAGTGGAGTGTTTCAAAATGCTGAGGGCTATGGAGGGACCATCACCAACAGTCTTGGAGAGATCCAGTCAATTTCCTTAGCCTCACATCTGGCCCAAATGCTGGAGAGAAGTATTAAGACACTACTTTCCATGCCCAGGGAACAGCTGCTTAGTACCAGACTGAGCCATTAAGAACATGTGTCCAAGGAAGGTGAGGATTTTTTTTTCCCTTTTTGCGTGTGAATTCATTTTTAAAATTTATTTCTTTTGGACTTTTGAAAAGAAACAACTTGAAAATGAGCAGAGTCAATGAAACCATGGAGATATGTGTGTGTGTGCTCCCCAAATCCCCTTAAGTATTTATCCTTAGAAGAACAGTGTTTCCTGCTTGTATTGAAGAAAAACTATCTGGCATCAGAGTGCCCGCTATAATAGAAAGGGCACTGGAATTGGAGACCAAAGAATTGGCTTCAGTTCCTGCCTGCACTACTTATTGCTGTATAACCTTGATAAATCATTTGACCTCTCTGAGCCTCAGATTTGTTCAGGTCTAAAATGAGAATGATCACCTATCCGCTCTCTTTCTCATAGGGATACAAACTGTAAAGTGCTATATGAAATTGGCATTGGCATTGTTATCATCACTCTTGTTACTTAAGTAGATGCTTTAACCACTCTTGAGCTCATTGGTACTGTAATTCCTTCCACAGGCAATATCAAAGGCCATCCCGGGATTTCTCCCATGTGACTCTTATCTTGGTTCTTCCTTAAATATTTTATGAAGACTATGTCCAATGTGCTGAAGACCTCCCTTCTTCCTGGTCTCCCAACGTCCCTAGAGCACTAGTGGAATATTTGGGCTGGCCTATTTCTTTTCCCAATGGCACATTTCCTGGGTGATAGCTTTGCTACTGCTTCTTACATGAAACTCATCACTGGAAGCATGTTACAGATACTTTACTCCCACCACTTTTCTCTCCGTTATCTTTTGGGTACCTGACAAGTTTGATTCTTGAGAGACAGTGCTGCTACGTGAGTCACAACTCTATAGATTCTGGAGACAGTGTTGCCTAATAGTAATAACATGACTAGGTAAAACTTATGTCAGAAATGAAAACTGAATGATGAAGATTATGATGATGATAGCATATATAGTTCTTTAAGGTTTGCCAAGGACTTTACAAATATCTTCTCATTTGATCTTTACAGCAAACCTGTGAAGTAGATACTATTACTATCTCCACTTAACAGGTTTTGAAATTGAGCCTGAAGGAGGTTAAATGTCTTACCTAGGATCACATTGCTATGAAGTATCTGAGGTAGGATTCCTACTCAGATCTCCTGGATTCCAAGTATAGTACTCTATTCACAGTACCACCTAGCTGGCCTAGTTTGGGGCTTAGAGATCATCTAGACCAGTAATTCTTTTGTTTAGGTAATCAGGTTTAAGTGTCTTGTCCAGAGTCACTCAACTAGTAAGTATCTGAGGTCATATTTGAACTCAGTTCCTCCTGACTCCAGGGCCAGTACTCTATCCACTAGGGTGCCACTTAGCTGGCCAGGAATTCTTAATCTTTTTTTGTCATGAACCCCTTTGACAGTCTAATGAAGCCTATGGTCCCTTTCTCAGAATAATGTTTTTAGATGTATTACATAAAATACATAGGGTTACAAAGGAAATCAACTATATTCAGATCCAGTTGTCAAAGTATTTTTTTAAAACAAGTTCGTAGAAATCCATGTTAAGAATTCCTATGATCTATGAAGTAAATCTCATGTTCCTGTCTATGAGATAAATACAGCAGTAGTGTTGCCTCTCCTCTTTGGGCACATCACTCTACCCCTTTCCCAAGGCTACCATTCAAGGTTCCTACTGAGCCTGTGGGTTCACTGAAAAAGGTTTTCCTGATTTTAAGCCAAAGGAAGGAGAGAAAGCACGTTGTTTCTCTCCTTTGCCCTCCCTCCTTAAAAATCAGGGTATTCATTATTTATTACATGGGCACTATATTCAGTTCTGTGAAAGACATTGAAAAAGACAACATTTCTTCCCTAAGGGGTTTATGTCAGAGAGAAAAAGGAATAGTTTAGTCATTCAAACACAGCCCAAGAAGGTGGCCAAGTCTCAGAGGCCTAAAGGTCCACTGCCCCGTCTCTCTTTTAAAATTCTCTTTCCCTCTCAACTTGTGTTCTTTATTCATTTCCCTCAGTGGAAAGGTCTTGTCAAGGGCAAATTTTGCATAAGAAGTAAGTTATCTGCAATTTCTGCCCAGAATGCTGAGTGGGTTCCTGTGATGCCAAGAAGGAGGTGCCAAGGGTGGCTTTGGAAAGATTGGTGATGCTGTAAGGTAGAAAGAAGGAGCTGCAGGTTCTGTCTCCCTCCTCCTCCTTTTTTTCCTCTTCACTTACCCCCTTGCAAGAGCTCACTACCCTGTAGGCCAGAGGGCGAGCTGCCCAAACATCCTTGGTGCCAGTCCAATCCAAGTTCTGAGAGAGTTATAGTGAAATTGATGAGAAATAAAGATTTATTATTAGAGAAATGAGAAAGCCATTGGATAGAGGACTCAGAGATAGAGTGAGGGCAGCTCAAGAGAAGGAAAAAGGTGGTGACACCTTGGATTCTTCCAAAAGGCTTGACCCCAATATTAATAGATTATAGGAATATAAAGGCACCTTTCATCTAGTCCTAACCCCTTAATTTGCTGTAGGGCAAAGAGACCCAGAGAGGTGCTGTGATTTACCTAAAGGCACATAGGTAGTTAGGCACAGAGTCAGAATTCGAACCCAGGCTCTCTGATTGTAAATCCAGTAAATTGTAAATTTCCCTTGTACCACACTGCTTCAGTGTCTTTGCAAGGAATGTTTCCCCTCTCCCCATCACTGTGCTCTATGCCTGCCCTGGCCATTTTTCCTCATAACTGCCTCTTGAAACTCATAGCTTCCTTCAAAGAAAACACTCTGCTCATGCGTTTCCTGTGAGCCTTCCTCAGTCATCCACTGGTTAACGCACTCTTCCTCCTTGATCCATTGCCTAGTTTTATTTTTTGCTTTTTTGGAAGCCTCTCTCCTATATGCCCCTTTTTCCTTTCACAGAACCACAGCCATAGTTCAGACTCTCATCACCTCTATAGCCTGCCCTATGGTCTTAGCCTTCTAATTGTTCTCTCTACTTCCAGTCTCTCTCCTCTCCAATTCATCCTCCACTCAACTGCTAAAGTGATTTTCCTGATGCTTAATGCATTTCCCTGCTCTAAAGTCTTCAGTAAGAAGAGAGGCCATATATAGGCTTTTGTTAAGGGTGGTCCTGACTCAGACTGGTACCCTATTCAAATTTGATACTGTAATGATGTGAGATATTGTCTCCTTTGATCCTTACAAGAACCCTGTGATATCAGTCCCATTTTATAGGTGAGAAAACTGAGGCTCAAAGAATTTAAGTGTCTTGCCCAGAGTCACCCAGGTAGTGAGTGTCTGAGGCAAGATTTGAACTCAGACTTTCCTGACTCCAGGTCCAGCATTCTAGCCACTGTACTACCTAGCTGCCATCATAAGATCAGCAGAGCAAAGTGTGGTGACTTAGATGGTCTTGGGACATCCGTCATGTTTGAATTGCCTCAGTTCTATGTAGGTTGGCCCTTTCTATGCCATTAAGTGACCAGGATGCCATGTCAGTGTGGTCAGTGGCTAACAGGAAGTTGCTTCAAGGAAGACACAGCTTGAACCTTAGACCCTTGGGCCAATCAAGTCATGGCGAGGGGACAGCTTTGTCACCCTTTGGGGAAAAATTAGACTAACCAGTATTTCAGGAGAGGGAGAAACCCTCATGGATAATGGTCCTTTTGTAGCTTTTCAGAGGAATTAATTTTGTTCTAATTTTTGATAACATATTATTTCAACACATCTAAAATGCTAATATATTCTCAACTGAATCAGTAGAAATGCAGAGATCTTGAAAATAGTTAAGGAAATAAAAGACTGTGATGCATCATAACACAGCTTAATACTGCAGTCATTTGCTGCTTGTTAATGTTTTGTTAGGCACGTGATCGATCAGTTATGACTGATGTTGCTTTGTAGCTTTGATATGAGTTGTGTTGCTGTTTGAGTGGTCTTCATTTCTGTAGTGGTTGTAATTGTTCATGTTGTTTTATTTTATTTTAATTTTTGTTCTATATGTTTTAATTTTTTTTCTATAATTTGAATTTTTTATATCGTGGTTATTTCCCATTCCTTATTCCCCAGCTCCTAACACTTCCTTTGTCACAAAGAAAGAACATGTCATCAAAACAAACTGTTCTAGAAACTACATCAGACAGTGTGTGTAACGTTTCACACCCATGGTCCACCACCCCTTTATCAAGAAAAGGGAAGGACTTTTCATCCTAGGTCCTCTGGATTCAAGAGGAGACAATGCATTTAATATAAATTCTGATATAGCTACATTAGATAGTGTGATTTTTGTTTACATCACGTCCATTGCTCCCTTAGTTCTGTTTTTCTTTACTCCAAAAATATGCTTAATGAAGAAATCATTGGGTCAGAGGGTATGAATCGTTTAGTAACTGTAGTACTCACTATAAGGTGAGTACTTTTCTCACCTTGTTTTCCAAAATGATTGGGCCAATTCAAAGCTTCAACAGGAATGATTTAGCTTCCCCACCCCCAACATTTCTGTCTTTTGTCATCAATTCCAATTTTCTGGATATGAGTTAAAACCTCAGAGTTGTCCATTTCTAAGTAAAGTGTTTTCCATATGACTGTGGATAGTTTGCATTTCCTCCTTTAAAAACTATTGAGAATTCCTGTTAAGATGAATACCTGACCAAGACATAGGCTCCTCAGCTCTCCTAACTATCCTAAATTATAATTGAAATAATCCAATGAGAATCTATAGTAACCAGCATCTTCTACCCCAGAAGAGCATGAAAAGTTATCCAGAAGTCTTAGGGCAATAGGAAATGGGGCCTCTTAAAGTTATAGCCAGTGTGACCAGAGATGGGACACATATGCTAGTCAATTCTCCGTGTTCAGATGTGGTAAAAACAACACGGCTCCCCTGACAAAGTCCTAGAGTGTTCATAAATCCCAACAAGAGAATCTTGGGAACCTGGGTAATTACCATGGTCAAACTGGTGCCTCTCAGTGTGATACCACAATGCTCAGACTGGAGCAAGCCCCCTGGTTCTAACACTGTCCTGAGACTCCAAAGAGATCTCTGAAGATCCAGTACTCTGAACCTCAAAGATCAGGGTGGGAAAGGCGATAATAATCCTAGGAGGTGGAGGTTACCACAGGATTCTAGAGGACTCAATAAGACCAAGCAAGGCTAACCACCTCATCCAAAAGTATAAGTCGGGTCAGAGCCTACCTTTGACTCAAAGCCCCAATTTAGGAACTATAGCTGGAGATATGAGTAAATCAAAGCAAACTTTGGCCAGTATAAATATTATTGCAGTTCTAACTCCATAACAATTGAAAGCAGAGATTTAAGTCTATGAATTTTCCAGAAGGACTATATAAATACATAAAAGAAATGATGCAAGGGATTAAAAATGAAATCAATGCTCTTGAGGAGAGAACTAGATAAAAACCGAATAGCTTAGAAACGAAAATAGTCAAACTTACCCAAGAAATGGCCTCCCTTAGAACTGAGTGTCTAAACAGAAATCATAACTCCATGAGACAGTAAGAAATTGAATAACAAAGTCAAGACTAAAGGAAAAAAATAAAGAAAATGTAAGATGTCTGCCATCAATAGCAATTGACTTGTAAAACAGGTCAAAGAGAGATGATTTAAGACTCACAGGACTCCCTATAAACCACAATTAAGAAGAAAAGAAGCCCAACTCCAAATGTCAAAGAATCATAAATGAAAACTGTCCTATTCTTTATGAACCAGAGGGAAAGTAAAGAGAGAAAGAATGCACCAGTCACCTCCTGAAAGGAATTCCAAAAGGAATGTCCCAAGAATGTCATAGGCAAAAACCAAAAAGAATAAAACAAAATCCAAAAGCATGCAGAAAGAAGTAATTCAAGTATGAAGGAACTACAGTCAGGATCACAATAGAACTGGCAGTTTCTACTTAAAATAAAAGGAGACCTTAAATTATAATATTCTGAAAGGCAAAAGATATAGGCTTACAACCAACAATAATTTGTCCTTCAAAACTAAATTTATTCCTGTAGGGAAAAAATTCTCAATGGAATAAAGGGTTTTCAAACATTCCTGATGAAAAGGACAGAGATGAATAGGAACTTTGAAATATAAACACGAACCTAGAGGAAATTTTGATTTGAACAATTGGACAGAGCTGTATGCTATCATGCTAACATTTTAATAGAGGGAGAAGAAATATGTCCCTTCACAAGCTTAATGTCTTTAAAGTGTATTGAGGAAGTTAAATAAGAAAGCAGAAGTTCTGGGGGTCGATTAATTCTGTTCTGAAGGTTTGAGAAAGAGAAGGGGAGAGTAAAAGGAGGAATATGGTATTATATTCTTTATACAAAGGAGGAAGGAAAGGGTGGAACTTGCTATTTTTCATAATTGGAAAAAATCAAGAATATACATTGAAGATGGGGAGAATAAAGGGGGCATTAGTGGAACCTGACTCTTACCTGAGTTTGTTTAAAGGGATATATTCTCATTTTTCTTTCTCTGTTTTTCCCTTTCTCCCTCTTTCCCTTTCTCCCTCTCTGTATATAATTCTCTCTGTCTCTGTCTCTGTCTGTCTGTCTGTCTGTCTGTCTGTCTCTCTGTGTCTCTCTCTCTCTCTCTCTCTCTCTCTCTCTCTCTCTCTCTCTCTCTCTCTCTCTCACACACACACACACACACACACACACACACACACAAATTAATCAAACTCAGCTACGAGTTTTTGAGAGAATATTGGGTTAAGAGGAAGAATAATGCCAGGAAATAAATTAACACAGTAAAAGCGACCTTCTTCATCTCAACAGGGAGACTAAAAGGGAGTAAATAAAGAAAAGAAAAAAAAATGGAATCTGTGAGAGTGCCTTAGATGGCTTCTTCGACAATTAGGGAACGACTGAAGAAATTGTGCTCTGTGAATGTAGTGGAATGTTGTTCTGGCTTAAGAAATGATTAAAGATAATTTCAGAGAATCCTCAGTAATATGAATATGATATGAACCAAGAAAACAATTTATACATGGAAAATAGTGCTGTAAAGAAAAAATACCTTTGAAAGTCTTAAAAACTCTGATCAAAGCAGTGATTAACCATGTCTCTAAAGGCCCTGTGATGCATATGATGAATCATGTTACCCTTTTCTTGACAGAGGAGTACAGGATATATAAGATGCAGAGGCCTACATTAGATATGGCCATTGTGTGGAATCATTCTGCTTAACATGTTTTTCCCCATTTCTGTCAATCAATGAGTGAGGGGGTGTTGGTGTCAAAGAAGATGGACAGTAATATTAATGCTCTCCAAATTTAGATTGCTGAATTTTTTTAACGCACGTAAGGTAACAAGAAGACATACATAAGCAGGAGATTTTTGAAAGTAAGGTATAGAGTTTAGTAGACTTTTTTTTTAAAGTTAAGCAATATGAAGTGGAGAGTCATTATTTTATATACAATCCTCTTTTTGCATTCTGCTTTGTATGTGGAAATATTTTTGTCATGTTTAGGTTCAGAATAAAAATTTTAAAAGCAAAAATAACTATCATTTGACCACTCCCCTATTGGTAAATGACTTTTTTCTTAGATATTTGTATAAATCCTCTTTGTATCTTGACTAAAATGTTCTTATACAGAGTCAGAGATCTGGAGTGTTTGACATGTACTCTAAGGAGATCAAAGGTAGAACAGAAGATCTCATATCTATGGCAGCACTTTTGCTGTACCAATGTTTTTGTCCTTCATAATCAAAGAGCACCAAAATGATATCACAAAGTCCAGGTCAAGGAACAGTGTGTCCGACTATTTCTGATCAAACCAATTATGAACTTGGAAGACTACCACAGATCAGGCATAAACAGTCAACATGAACACTTGAAAAGAAGATGTCTCTAAATTTGTGCATCTCCCATTTCTTTTGAGTTACTACGGTTAGACCCATTACTTGACAAATACCTATATGAATTGTGGTACATGAATGACAGGTAATTTTAGGGCCCCCTCAGAAATTATGGATGTGAAAAATTCAGAGAAGTGTATAAAAGACAGAGAGTGATGTGAGCAAACCAGGTAAATGATATGTAAAATAACTGCAAATAGAAAGAACAACAAACCTCTGAATGCTGGGTAATTTTAAAGACCAGACTTGTTCCTGGAAAAAAGTTGAGAAAATGGACCATCACTATTTCTTCTTTACCTGTATGTATGGAACACTGTATATACTATTAGATGTAGTTGATGCTTTGATTAACTTTGCCAAAGTATTTTCCTTTTTCTCTTTTAATATTTGTTACCAAGCTCACTGGGTAGGTTTGGAGAGGGATGTATATGGACATGCCTGTAATGTACAAACAGAAGAGATGTCCATCTGCCTGTCTGTCTGTATCTAATCAGTTTCCTTCCTCCATTTGTTCATATTCTTGGGTTTGTCAAACTTACTATGTTTATTTTTTTATACTTTTTGCTTGTATCTTCTTTTCAACTGGCTGACTGTTCTGTTGTTTTATCCAATAGCAAATAGTTTGCATGATCATTGCTATGCTGATATAATTTGAGATCCAGTCATTCTAGGCATCTTTAATTTCTGTTGGTTACTTACTCATTTTCCCCACAATTTCCTTTGAAATTCATTGCCTTTTGTGCTTCCAGTTGAATTTTGTTTTTCTTATACCTAGTTTTATAAAGTAGTCCCTGTATGCTAAATCTATAAATTAATTTTGCTCTTATAATTTGTATGGCATTGGTTTCAATAAATCGAAACCAATAAATATCTCTCCAGTTATTTGTCTTCCTTTATATTTGTAAGGAGGGTTTTCTAGTTATAGTTAATTCCTGAGTGTATCTCAGTAGAATAGCTCTCAAATATTTTATACATTTTGTGGTTATTTTAAATGGAATTTCTCTATGTCGTCTTCCTGGCTTTTATTAGCAATATATGAAAAAGTTCATGATATTTATGGGTTTCCTTTGTTTATAGATTCTTTACTGAAGTTATCGTTGCAATTAATATTTTCATTCAATTTATATGATTCTGTAAATAAAAAATCATGTCCTCTGCACAAAGAGGTAATTTTCCCTTCTTTAGGAGGATTTGTAGCATTTAGTAGCATTTGCCTGTGCTTATTCTTTCAATTTCTACTCTGGTAAAACTGTGCTAGCTAGAATTTTTAGTACTTTGTCTTCTTCTAGTAGAGGCAATGAGAACCCTTGTCCATCCTCCTGATCTTAATGTGAAACTTCTAGTATTTATGATACAAATAATGCAGGCTCTTGGTTTTAATGGATATTTTTTATCATGTTACGGAAGAGTATTTATATTATTATATTTTCTTGGTGTTCACATAAATGAATGTAATATTTGATTGATGGCTTTTTCTCGCTCATTTGATAGGAGCATGTTTTTATTATGTTTGTTGTTCGCATGATTTATTCTGTTTATAATCTTCCCAATTTGCATACCTGGTATAAAGCTGGTATAACAAGTAAAAAATTTAAATATAATTATGTCAAATCTAGCTTCTTTGCTAGTATTTTATTTTAATTTTGTTAATATTCATTAGTAATGATACTCAATAATTTCCTTTCTCTGTTTTATATGTGAGATGAGTGCTGTTATCCCCACTTTACAGATGGGGAAACTGCAGCTGAGCAGTTAGACCAGGGTCGCAAAACCTATAGGTGCCTGAGGAAGGATTTGAACTTAAGTCTTACAGACTCTACATCCAGCATTTAGCAGAGAGGTTAATTGTTCTGTATATAGTTGATAAAATTCATTGGTAAACCTATCTGGATTTTTTTCAATTTGAAAGGTTATTTAAGATTTGCTCAATTTCTCATTTTTTCTGGTTGTTTCGTTGTTGTTCAGTCACATCTGACTCTGTGAGCCCATTTGAAGCTTTCTTGGCAAAAATACTAAAGTGGTTTGCCCTTTTCTTCTCTAGCTCATTTTACAAATTAGGAAACTGAGGCAAATAAGGTTAAGTGACTTGTACAGGATCATACAGCTTGTAGGTGCCTGAGGCTGGATTTGAACTTGGGAAGATGTGTCTTCCTGACTCCAGGCTGAGCACTCTATCTACTGAACCACCTTGCTGATTGTTTAGATCCTCTATTTCTACTTCAATAATCTGAATGTTTTATCTTTTTATAGTTATTCATCCATTTCTTTTAAGCTTTCACTTTTGTTGGCAGATAATTTGACATATAGTTTTTTTTTTTAAAATAACATTTATTTTTACCCTCCCTTGTGAATTGGTGATTTCTTAATTTTTTTTTAAATCATTGATTTGGTTTTCTTATCTCTCTAATCAAATTATCTGGCACTTTGGTAATTTATCACTAAAAAAATAGACTAAAAGCCCAGCACTTGGCTTTGTCCATCGCCTCAACAGTATTTTTAAAATTAGCTAGCTTCTAAGGTTTCTACTTTCTGTCTTATTTTGGAATTATTAATTTGTCAAATTAATAATTTGGTAAGTAAAATTTGACAAGTTAACAATCCCAAAAGAAGAAATCTTTTAAAAAAGCAAGACTGAATTTGAAAGCAAAAATATTGGTGAGATGAAAACTAACTTAACCAGTCACTATACTGACTTGTTTTATAATTATATGATTAATTCATAGATTTCATTTTTCTTTTTACTTGGCATAAATGTTTAAGCATATAAATTTTTCTCTAAGGGCTACTCCCATGCGTGCCACAAAGGTTGCTGTATTGTCATATTCTTATAATTTTCTTTGATACTATTATTTGTTTCTATACCTTTTTCTTTAATCAACTATTCTTTAGAATCACATTATTTAGCTTTCATTTAAATCTGAGTGTTTTAATGATATTTCTTATTGATTAGCATTTTATTGTGTTATGGTTAGATGTAATGTGTTTAATGTTGGTCTTTCTGAATTTATTTATAAGTTATATATGTTCTGGCATGTTACCAATTTTTGTAAAAGTGCCAGATGAGACCAAAAAATAAGTATTCTCCATAAGTTTATTATCCATAAACAGCCAAATAGCTGTCATATATAATTTTCTTTTAAAATTTTTCTTTTTAACATATGTATTTAATATTTCCTCCCAATTATATTTAAAAACATTTTTAACATTTAGGTTTTTTTAAATTTTGAGTTCTAAATTCCCTCCCTTAATCCCCTCCCCCTCATTGATAAGATAGGTTATATATGCAGTCTTGCAAAACATATTTCCCTATTAGTCATGTCTGTTTTTAAAATGTTATATTGGAAACCTTAGGCTCATTTATCACCTCTCGGGACCTCAGTTTTCCTCATCTGTAAAATGAGGAGGTTAAATTAGATGAACTCCTGAAGTTCCGTTCTAGTTCTAAGATCCCTGATTTAACTCTAAATGAATCTTTGTGTTTCTTGTAAATAATAAATTCTTGAGTTTTGTTTTCTAGTAAATTTTTATACCTTCCCTCATTTTATGAGTTCACTCCATTCATATTCACAGCTAAGATCATTAAGTTTGTTCACCCCTCTAAATTCTGTTGTAATGTTTCTTTTCTTCTTCTCCTTACTGGTTCCCTTACCCCCAAGCTCTTTAGAAGCATATCAAAATCTCTAACTATAGATTTCTTTCTCTGCTGTCTCCCTCTGCTATTCTCTACTATGGATTTCTCTGTAGAAAATAATGTATATTTCACTTCTATTAAAGAGCTATCCTTTCTCCTAATGCAATATGCTTAATTCTGGAGAAGAAGTAATTTAATAAGGGTCCTTTCATTTTTTGCTGTTTTGTATCACATTCTATTCTTTAATATCTTCCCGTTGAAAAATCTCACGTAGTTTAGGTTGCCTGTGACATTGTCTCTTTAATCCTGAAGTGCAAGAATTTGGTGACCACATTTATGAGCTAGTTAAAGTTTTTCAATGTAGGCATTCTGATGATTCTATTCATTTGTATCCTGTAGTTTATTTTCAGTATTTCTGAACAGTTTTTGTATTTCTTAAAATACGACATTCATAGTCTTCATTTATTTGTCCTTTCTAGGAGAGCAATAGTTCTCAAAGCAGCTTACTGAACTCCTTCCTATACCCTTGTGGGTTTGCTATATGGAAATTTGAAATCTTCCAACTTTTTTTGTTTGTTTTTCTATTACTATGTAGTTTGTGTTTTTATTTTTTATTTGGGCTGATCCACCTCACTCCTCAGAGAAGTTTACTGTTTAACTGAGATTTCTCACTATCTTTTCCCCCCTATGTTGTCATTCCTTAAGGACAGAGAGTGTTCGATATAATGGAAATAGCTCTCAAGTCACAGGACCTGGGTTTTAAGACCACTACTGATGCTTATTACCTATGTGACCTTAGGCAAAACATTTCACTTCCATTGACCTCAGTTTCCTAATCTGTAAAATACAGGGACTAGACCAGATGACCTTTAAAGATTCCTTCCAGCTTTGCATATATGATTTGATAATTATATTCTTGAATCTTTCCTTCGTCAATCTTATTTTCAATCTTATATATACCAGATTTTTCTTTATATTTCTAATGTATTCCACAAGTTCTTGTGATTGACATATATATATATATACACACATGTATATATATATATATATATATGTGTGTGTGTGTGTGTGTCTTCTCTTGTGAGATATCTAAATCTGTCTGTATTCTCTTAGATGTATAAGTTATTAGCACATTCTTGTTTTGTTTTGTTTTTTTCATGAGATTTCTCTTTACTTGCTTGTACAGCATAGATGTCAGAGGACTTGAGTTTAAATGTAATCTTTGGTATTAACTACCACTGCGACCTTGGACAAGTGGCATAACTTCCTTGAGCCTTAATTACCTCAACTGTAAAATGAGGAGCTTGAATTGTAGAGCTTTTGAGTTCTCTTACAGATCTATAACTCCTAAGTAGTACTTAATTGATTTGGAGACCATGTATTACTTACTTGCTTCTTAGAGGGTTTTTTTGTTTGTTTTTTATGCAAGCTTTTTTCTTTAAACATTTCCCCCTTACATTCTTTTTGTTGTTGCTCATTTATTTTGTTTGGCACCTTTGACACTGTTTTGAGGTGTTACGTGTATCTCTGGGCTTATATACGCCTATCCACTTAGCCATCTTTTTGGCATCTCCCCTGCAATTTTGAACTCTACAAGCTGAAATGTGGTTACTTTTCTGATATAGAAATTATTGTGGACTTATCAGGAAGGTCTCAGACATCCTATGGTCTGTGATAATGATGCGAATGCTATTTCAATGGATGATCTCATCAAGGTGCATCCTTCTTTCACTGCTGCAGTGTCAACCCCACCCCTGTACCTTCTGATCTTGTAGTATTCTTGTCCATATGTAATCTCCTATCGTATTCATGTCTATATCCTCCCATAAATCTTTAAAATAGGATCAACCCAGCTCTTGAGGCCTTTCTCTGTCTCCATCTTTTAACTTCCCAGCTGAGTCATGCTTGGAAGAATGAAGTTGATTGCTTGGTTGTGTCCCACTTAATTTTCAAAAATATGAATTCAGTTCTGATTTAAGCTGATTCATGTTTAAAAAAAAACGCTTGATTTTTCTTCATGGGTTACTTCATTTTCAGGTTGTGCAACTTAGTCTGGTTTGTTACAATGACTACATCGCAAGCCACATGGTAAGAGGGTTCTTCCCAATTGGAGATTCTCCTTTTCTTAACTGAAGGAAGAATTTTTCCATCTGTAGTTGGGAAGAATTGCTCACAAATTATCTTTTATTGAAAGTCAAATAAGCAAGCTAATTATTTGTTTACCTAACAGGTTATGTGTTGATTAAAGGACATTAGTGGCAATTAAAACACATTTTGCTTGTATGGGCAAAATTGCATTGAAGCTTAACAGAACTTTACTGACAGTTTTCACAAATTTCAGGAGATGGGGAGATTATTCCCAGAAATATAATTTTCTTCTGCAGATGGAATTTCATATCTGTTTTCCCAGCTCTGAATCATATGGGATTTTCTGGGTTCACAATGATAAAGAGGAAAGGGGAAGTGGTGAGAGCCTGGGTCATCAGATCCCCTTTTCCCCCCCTAAGTTTACCTACGTTTTTACACTAGAGTTATTATTCATCAAAGAAAAGTAATATTTGTAATTTGGTTTGAGTTTTACATCTTGTTGCCTTTTTAAATATGGGCATTGGAGTGGTCCATTTCTAAGCTATCTAGATCACATCTTACCTTAAAAGGAATCCATACCTAAACCTATCTAACAAGAGGGTCTTTCAGCCTGTTCTTGAAGACCTGCAATGTGTGGTAACCCATGACCTCACAAGGCAGTCTCTTCCACTTTTTGGTAGTCTCAAATCATAGTTGTCTGAACTTTGTACCTTCTATCTTATGCCACTGGTTCTGCTCTCTGGGTTCACTCAGAATAAATCTCCTCATGCTTTCACATGACAGTCCTTCAAATGTACAAATGAAGCTACCATCTCCCCAGAATTTCTGAGGCTAAACGTCATGAATTCCTTCAAATGAGCCTCCTATCCCATCCTGATTATTTCCCTCTGGATGCTTTTCAGTTTGTTAATATCCTTGCTTGAATGTGCTGTCCCAAAATGAATATGGTCTTTCAGACATGCTCTGACCAGCACAGATAACAGCAAAGCTATCACTTCCTTTTTGTCTGGGGATCTATTCGTTTCTTAGTGTAACCCAAGGTTGCACCAGCTTTTGGGGCTAGAGCATCACATGGTTAATCATCATTTTCATCTTGTATTTGAGAAGCTCATTTTTTTTTACCCCGTGTTGACTTCACATTTAATTCACTGAATTTCATCTCAATAGATTCAGCCTAAGTCTGGAGACTTCCAAGATCTTTTTTTATCATCATAATAACACCAGTAAGTGTTGTGAGGATTAAATGAAATAACATTTGTAAAATCCTTAGCACAGTTCCTGGCCCTTAGTTAGCACCGTATAAATGTTTATTGCCTCTCTCTTTTATATATCTTAATGCATCACATAGTTGTTATTATTGATATTAATAATAGTATTGTTATAATTAATATTTATATAGGTACCTATATAAGTGCCTACTATGTGCCCAATACTGTGCTCAGTTCTTTTACAAGTGTTATCTCATTTGATCCTTACAGCAACTGTAGGACGTAGGTGCTAATATAGCTCCATTTTACACATGAGGAAACGGAAGCAGACAGGTTATGTGACTTGCTCACAGTGACACAGTAAGTGAAGTGAAATTGGCCTCTCCATTTTCTCTCTCAAACCTGGGAGCCACGAGTGCCTAAAGTGACTGGACACTCAAAGAAAACTATTGCTTGGATTTAGGGACTGCCTGAGAACTGAAGCTCTCACCTCTTGCCAACTCTGCCTGACCCCTCATGCAAAGCAAGGCCTCCATTGCCATCAATAAGAAGAAAATCCCATATGAATGGGCTTTAGGAGAGGGGTTACATAAGGGTTTGATGTCACAGAGCTAGTATGTGTCTGAGGCTGGATTTGAACTCAGGTCTTCCCAACTCTAGGTCCAGAGCTTTGTTCACTGTGTAGCCTAGCTGCTTCTGGAATGTTGACACTGTCATGCAATACATTAACTCTCCTTCCCAGCCCTTTTCTCATCCTGCAGTACCTCCCTCCTTCTTCAACACCATTTATTCTTGATAGAGGAAAGGGAAAGCTCCTAGACAATGTTAACCATTGGAGCTGCCACATAGGTAACTCCAAGGTCAAAAGTTTGAGGATCCAGCCTTCCATCAAGAAAAGGAGAATTTCCTGGGCCCCTTCAGGAGAGAAGATCATGTACATGTCTCCTCCTGCAAGGGGGAACATCAGCAGTCAGTCAACAAACATTTATTCAATTCTTTCTATTTCAATTTTTTTCTTGCACTGGGTTAAGTTCCAGGGGATATAAAGACCAAAGCAAAACAGTCCTTGCCATCAAGGAACTTCTATTCTATTGGGAAAGAAGACCACACACACACATACACACATGGCATAGATAAATCGAATGTGTCTACCTTGTAGGGAAAGGCACTTACCCCTGAGGACTAATGCCGTGATATGAGGAAACAAATGATCTGTACCTTGTCCATATTATTGTGTATTAAAAAGATAGTGTGAGTCTGATAGGACTTGGGGTGGGAGTGGGAAGGGTGACCTGTCTAGTTGTCCCAAATATATTTCCTTTCTTAAGGCAATCCAAACTGCTAGGTGGCAGTCTGGATCTGTAAATCTTTATGACCCTATGGTAAATGGGCCTACTAGAAAGGAAGAGAATTCAATTGATGATTTATGTGCTACTGTGAGTCCTTGGCATTTTCTGTAGTTTTTATGGAGTTTAAGAAAGGCTTGTATACACACACACATACACACACACGCACACACGTATATACATACAACTGGAGTGCTTGCATGAGGTCCTTTGTCCCACATATGAGGAAACTGAGTTTTTAGCTGTTTGTAGATTTCACCTAAGTGAATTCTGGATGGAAAGGTCAGATGTCAACATGAGGGCCATTGGAACTCCTAGGTACCACAGAGATTAGTTGCGGTAGAGCTCATAGTCAGTATGTAACCCTAGAAGGCCATACTTTTTTCAAAAAGGAACACAGTAGATAAAAGCAGTGGCAGATTTGACTCATATGTATGTATATACTCAAATGATTACTTCCTCATATATGGAAATCTCAGACTCAAGGGGGAAAAATAAGATGGAAAGTGCTTCACTGAAGATCCATATTTTGAAGCAAAATTGTTGTTGAGATATTAGAAATTGACGCAATATTGTTGTTGTCCAACTGTGCAGAAGGAGCAATTAAGTTCGAGAGTTTAGGAAACAGATCAAAAGCTGGATATAATGTTAGACATAATGCTAATGACATCAGGTTCATGTAGCTGGCATATGATGCAGGCATGATATTTGAGTGGTGGTGGTGGCGGTGACGGTGTATTTAAATTGTCCAGAAATCTGCTGACAGCTCTGTCTCTACCAAATCCAGAACCACTGATCGATCCATGATTTGCCTTATTCACATTTTTCTCTTTCAAAAGATAAATAAAATTCCTGGCTTTGCTATAGCTCACTCTCTGAGCTTGTAAAAATTATCCCTCCTGCCTGGTCCTCAGTTTCTCTATCAGGATTATCCCCCTCCCTCTCTACTGACCTCAGAATTGACTGGATGTGAAAGCATTGAGAAAGTCTAAGTTCACTGAATAAATGTATGGCATTATACTTGTGTTCTCAAGGAGGTATTTTGTTCTCATCCAGCTGTGCTAAGAAATAAGCAGGAACAAGCCCTGATCTTGCTCAGTAGACCATCTAGCTCTTCAACCTTACACAGCTCTAATTGTATCTAATGAAAGAAAAGTAACATTTTTAGGTCCCAGTTACAGGAAACATTTTAAATAGAACTGGCCTGGGGCACTTTTTAAAATAAAATCTAAATAATGCAAGATTGTTAGTGGGAGCTGGGCCAGGGCAGGATTATACACCTCATAAAAATCAGCCTCAGCTCCAGACTATCAGGCTGCTTCGGCCTTGGACTCGACAGCACAGGCCTCATGGCTCAGTCCTAAGGTGGGCATGACCACCAGCTAGGTGGACCTCCGACTCCTTTGTGACTTGACAAAACCAGAGAGGCACGGGAAATGGACCAGGGGTCAAAAAGATGAGGATAGAGTACCGAGTAGGAGCAGATTGTGAATTAGACCTCAACTGATCCAAGGGGAAATAGGAAACCTCTAGAATTTGGTGGGTAGTGAGGCTAACGTGACCAAATGGGCATTTTGGGAAGGTATAATGGATAAAGTGCCAGGCAGACCTGGTTTCAAATTCCACTTTAAAAACTTACTAGATGTGTGAGCTTGGGCAAATCACTTAATCATTCTCTGCCTCAGTTTCCTCGTTTGTAAAAAGGGAATAATAATATCTATAGCACCTCACCAGGTAATTGTGGGGATCAAATTAGATAATATAAAGTACTTTGCAAACTGTATGTAGCTCTATATAGCTGTATTCCATAATTATTGTATCTTCCAAAGCACCCCATTCTAAGTTCAGATAGGTGTTTACTTCTATATGAACCTAAAATCTGTCCTCTGTAATTTCCATCCAATTCTGCTCATTCTCTTCTTTACAATCACATAGAATTAGCCTAATCCCTCTGTCTCAGGACAGTGCTTCAGGTATTTGAACATACTAATACATACCCACCCCACCCACCACGACTTGCCTTTTCAGTCATTCAGTTCATTAACTTTTATCAAGTCCCTACTATGTGCAGGCACAGGATAATAAATATCCCCAGTTGCTTCAACCAGTCTGTTCCCCATCCTTCCCAGAACTGTGGTTCCCTGAATTGAACCCCAAATACCAGACATAGCAGGGTCAAGGTACAGGGCAGTTGGATTTTACCTTAGAATAATAGATTTTTGGAGATTAAAGAGTCATCTAGTGCAGCCTGTACCCAAAGAAGAATTTCCTCTTGTCAGAAAAAGGAGCATTTTATGTCAGGTACTCTGCTACGTACTCGAAATATAAATGGAAGCAAAAAGCCAGTTTTTGCCCCCAAATTTTCAATTCTAATGGGGCAACTGGAGCTGATAAACAGGGATAGAAGGGGACATGGTAGCAAAGTTAAGAGTCAGAAACAAAGCATGGGTTCTTTCATCAAAATGGAGCTTCCTGGAGGAATTCCCTAATGGGAGAAGGGAGGTATGGGGCTGGAGAGATGTTCTAAGGTAAGAAGGCCTCATAGTCAATAAGTGGTCATCCAGCCTCTGCCTAAAGACCCCCCAGTGAAGAACAACTTCTGCCTCTTGGCGCAGCTTATTCCACTTTATTAGGCTCCCATTGTTAGGAGCTTTTAAATTAAATCTAAATTTGCCTTTTTTCAACTTTTACCCTTTTTTTGCTAGCTCTGTTCTCTGGGGTCAAACGGAACAAGATACTTGCCTCTTCTGCAACGATCATCTCCAATGCCCTCCTCTCCCCACCCCCAATTCTTTTCTTTTCCAGGTTAAAAATTTTCATTTCTTTCTAGCACTCCTCATATAGTATGAACTTAGAGTCTGTCACCATCTTGGTGGCCTCCTCTGGACAATCTCCAGCTTCTGGATGTCCTTCTTGCAATTTTGCACCCAGAAATAAGCACAGTACTCTCTATTTGTGGCCCAACCATACAAGAATGTGGTCTCTTGCCTGACTGACTTAAACTTGACCCTTTCTGGCCAGTTTAGTCCCATTGATGCTTAAATGACATAGTTCCTCTTTGTCCTTTTCCTAGGGCAGACACCAATTTGATAGTTAATTTAAGCTAATGACCATCCTATAGAACCCCTTTCATCCCTACTAGGATCAGAGATCATCAGTTTTCCATCCCTTAGAATTTAGTCTTCTCTCTAATTAGGGATAGATTAAAACAGGCTCCTTCAAATGGAGTGGAAGAAAGCTGAGTGGTATATTATTCAAGTCTATAAAGTTTGAGAAAAGAATGGAGGTGAACATACATTGTTGTCTTCCGCTGTCATCTTCCTGGTCATGTATCTGTCTTGGGTTTTCTATCAATTTGTATTTTGCTCTATATTTCTAATACTTCTATGTAATTTTCTTATACTATTTCCTAGTATTTGATGTTTTTTTTTTTTAGTTCTTCATGTTGTTTTTTTGAAAAACTTATTCTAAGATGACGTACGTGTATTGTGCCTTCAAGGCCAGTTTTGCTAGTGTTCTTCCATTTAAAAAAAACAACAACAAACTTTGGGCAATTTTTTCCTACTATTCTGTTTTCAAGTTCTAGATCTACTGTTCACTTTTTTCACTCTCCCATTGTTTTAAATTCTCTACTTCTATTCTTGTCTTTTTAATTTTTTTCTTTGATTGCTTCTTCCCTAACTTCCTTAGTTTTCAGTGATTTTATTGCTCTTTTGCACCATTCTAGAGGTTCTGAACCTTTTTGCAATTTTTGTCTGATTATTACTTATGTATTAATTATTTATGTATGCTTGCAAGAAGTCTCTTGGTGGCTATAGTAATTTCTGTTTCATTAAGTTTTTTTTAATTGACTTCTTTCATTTCATGTTTCTTGTTCATTATATTTCATCCTTGCCTTGATGATTTACTCACTTAAAAATAAATTTTCTTATTATTTCTCAGATACATTTCTTACTTTTTCAGTTTAGAACTTTCCTTCTGAAATGCAGATCATCTTAACTGTCCTTCACCCTATAACTTCCCAACCAGTGTACTGCATATACTGTCATTGAAATATCAACAGGAGAATGATTTTCTATCAGCTATTTAGTGTTCATTACTATCACTTTGTTTTCATTGGCATATTTCTTACCATTCTGAGATAATGGAGAAGACTGGTCTTAGACCTGATCTGTCCCTCAGGCTCTTTCCAATAGGGTGTTGGATCAAGTCCTCTCCCATCCAATAATAGCTGATGGTGATAGCTAACATTTATGTAGTTATGTACTATGTACCATGCCCTGTGCTAAGCACTTTACAAATATTATCTCATTTGATCCTCATAACAACCCTGGGAGGTGGATGATATCCCCATTTTACAGGTGAGGAAGCTGAGGCAGACAGAAGTTAAGTGATTTACTCAGGGTCACACACCTAGTAAGTGTTTGAGGCTGGATTTGAACTCAGATCTTCCCGACTCTAGGTCACTTCTCTGCTACCTTTTTCTCTCCCAAGGGGGACCATCTAAGGTCTCCTGATCTTTTCTATTCAGATTGGAAGTATGTAAATACCTGAGCCGCTATACAGTGTTGGCAAAGCACGACAGAGGCGTGGAGTCTGGTAGCCTTGCTTCCCTGGGCCTGGTGCAGTTAACTGTGGGCCGCAGGGTAAAATAGATCCATAATTTGACCTCTTGTGTTTTTGGTAAGAATTTACTTATAGGGAGTTGATTCCTTGCCCTTCTTTCTATTATAGCTGTTTTGATGACTTTCTTTGGTGTATTACTCATTGTTTGATCATAGTTGGGGGAAGTGGGGAGACTGGGCTTTACTTACCATCTCCTGTTTAACCACCTTGCGAGAAGTCCCCCGTAGATGAAATCTTAAATGGGAAAGTCAATACTTTCAAATTAGAAATCAAAGAAATGAAGGTGTAAGCATCCAGTAAAGCCATTCTGTCATTTCTTTCTTCTTCCAGAAACTCGACCTATTGCATGAAGGTGTCCATGTCCTTGACAGTGGCAGAGAATGAATCTGGACTGTGCTACAATAGCCAAATCCGCTATTCGGAAAAATCAGAAGTCACAAAAAGAAAGGAGATTGTCTGCCCAGACATGGACGATTATAAAACTGCAGAGCAGGAACCAGATGTTGTATGGTACAAGGTAATCCAGTGGGGCCAGAGCTTTTGGGGGGAGGGGAGGGGAGGCTCAGAAGGGAAGGGGAAGGTTTGTTGTTGTTTTTGCTAATGTTATTTTAAAATTTTTGCATGCTCCTAGAAATCAATGTTGACTGCCCATCCCATTGGTGGGTACCAAAGACCCCCTTTCCTACCTACTAAATAATGATAATGGTAATCATAATAAAAACCACTGTATATGGTTTGCAAAACACTTTGTAGTTAATAGCTAATAATAGCTAATAGTTAACATCTCTATTGGAGAAAGGAAATAGTAAACCACTTCAGTATCTTTGCCAAGAAAACTCCACATCAGAGTCAGACGTGACTGAAACAACAGAACAATCACATTTATATAGTGCTTACTATGTGCCAAGGGCTGTGCTAAGTGCTTTACATTTCTTATCTCATTTGATTATTCCCATTTCACAGATGAGGAATTTGATGCAAATAGAGGTTAAGTGACTTAACCAGGGTCACACAGCAAGTAAGGGACTGAAGCTGGATTTGAACTCAGGTCTTCCTGACTCCAGACCTGGCGCTCTATCCAGTATATCTCCTAGTTGCCCTATATATTCTGTTTGTGTGTTTTAGTCTTTTCAGTAGTGCATAACTCTCCATGACCCCATTTGGCCTTTTCTTGGCAAAGATAATGGAATGTTTTGCCCTTTTAGAGTCTTTTGCTTATTTTACGGATACAGAACTGAGGCAAACGGAGTTAAGTGACTTTCCCAGAATTAGAGGCTGGATTTGAGCTTAGGAAGATGTCTTTTTTGATTCCAAGCCCAGTGCTTTATCCACTATACCACCTAACTGCCCTATATATTACATATATAATATATATATATATATATAACGTGTGTGTGTGTGCATGTGTGTATGTGTGTGTGTGTGTGTATTTTTTGATCCTTACAACAATCCTATGAGCTTAGTAAAACGTTGTATCCCCATTTTACAAAGAGGAGACTGAGGCTAAGGGAGATTAAGTGACTTGCTCAGTGTCAGGTAAGTGTCTGAGATAGGATTTGTACTCAAGGTCCTCCTGACTCCAAGTCCAATACTCTATCCCTCTAACTATCCAACAGTAGACAATTCCCAAACCTGGCAGAATGAATGGGCAGAAAAACACTGCTTTGGACAAGACACAAGAACCAAAAACCTGTGTGGATCCAGGTATGGTGCCGGTGTTCACACTGCTGAGGCCCACTTAGGAGTTTTTTGTAGACTGCTCTGGGAGAACCACTACCCAAAAGCCTGGAGGGAGAGAACCATGAATCTAGAGAATGGAGGCCTACTCATACTCCCTTATTGATGGGATAGCTCAAGTGGGTAACTAGGAAGACCTAACCTAGGCACCCGTTTTGAAGAGACTTTGGAGTTCCATTTGCAGGGGCTATGAGTGATGGCAAAGTCAAAGACATCTTAATCCAAGTGGATTTTTCACAGGGCCCTGGAGACTCTAACTTCCTTTGGGCTTCAGACTTCCAATTTCCAAAGTTGGCATGGTCAAACTCCTGTCGGATACGAGGCATCCTAGGGGCAGTTGGAATCATTGATGGATGGATGGATTCCTGGAGGTTTGTTCAGAGGCAAGACATAGGACACCCCTGTGAATAATTTTTTGAATTTGAAAGAAGGAAAATAGACATCTTGGAAGTTCCTCAAGACAGAGAACATAGAGAGAAACTACCATCCATTGTGATTTAATCCAATAGTCCTGTCTGAAATGCTACCAGCTAAGGGGGAATCAGGAAAGGCATTGTGTAGAAGGTGGCCCCTGAACTTATCCTTGAAAGAAGCTAAGAATTCTAAGCCACAGAGAGGTGAGGAGGTACTCCCTGCTTTCCAGGCAGGGGAAACAGCCTATGCAAATGCATGGAGGAGGGAGATGGAATTTTGAGTCCAAAGGACAGCCAGTGATCTTTTGGCTAGAATACAGTTCACAAGGGGCCACTAGATTGTAGTGGATAGAGCTCCCTTGCCTGGTTTCAGGATGACCTGAGTTCAAATCCAACCTCAGACACTTACTAGCTGTGTGACCCTGGGCAAGTCACTGAACCCTGTGTGGCTCAGTTTCCTCATCTATAAAATGAGCCGGAGAAGGAAATAGCAAACCACTCCTGTATCTTTGGCAAGAAAACCTTAAATGGGGTCATGAAGAGTTGGACATGCCTGAAATGACTAACAGCAGAGTTCACAAAACTCAGTAGTATGAAATAAAATTTTTAAGAAATATCAGAAGCAGATTTTGGAGAACCTTCACAATCAGCCTGAGGAGTTCTTTTGTTCTAGAGGAAAATGAAAGTCACTAGGGGCTTTTGAGCAAGGGCTTGACATGGTCAGACCTGTGCCTTAGGAAGATTATTTTCACAGTTGTGTAGCTGATGAGTTAAAGAGATTAGAAACTAGAAGCAAGGAGTCCAGTTAGGAAACAATTACAGTAATCCAATTAACAGGCTATTAGGGTCTGAACTAGGGTGCTGGTTACATGAGAGGAAGAAAGGAGAGAGATGTTAGGGAGGTAGAATTCACGGGAATTTGTAACGGATTAATTATGAGGAGAGCCATGTCCATCGGGGACAATGTTGGTCCCCCCAACAGAAAAAGGAAAGTCTGGAAGAGGGGTCATTTAGAGGGGAAACTACTGAGTGGTTTTGGACAAGGTGAATTTTTGAAATGCCTAAGGGACAGTCAGGTCTGGAATTCGGGAGAGAAAATGGGTCTGGCTGTATAGATTTGTGAGTTGTCTGTATAAAAATAATTGATCCCAGGGGAGCTGATGAAATCATCAAAAGAAAAGAGAAGAGGGTCCAGGATGCGGTCTTAGGGCAGAGGTGTCAAACACATAAGGCCTGCCACACTCCCCAGTGGACCAGAACCAAATTAAACCATAATTGGGAAATATTTAGCAAAATAAATAAAAATACAATAAAATAAGGATAACATTATATTTTCAAAGTAAGTCACTTTGTGATGCACAGGGATCCTTATTTATGGATTTGTGGCCCCCATTTGTATTTGAGTTTGCTATCTTTGCCTTAGAGGACACCTGGGATTATGGGATGGGGTAATTGACTTGTAAGTGACATCAGCTACTATCTAGTCAAACCTCTTTGTTTTTACAAGGGAGGAAATTGAGGCCCAGGAAGATGATAAAATCTACCTGTGACCACAATAGATTCATAGAATTACAGCTGGAAGGGGCCAAGGAAACTTGTTGGTCTTTAAATGTTAAATGACTTGGTGAAAGTCACATAATAATTAACTTCAGTCAGTCTTCTTAAATTAGTAAACTGACTTAGTCAAACCCAAGACCCCTGACTCCATATCTGGTCCTCTTTCTATTGTACTTTACTCCTTCATTTGGCCCATGGGGGCCTTCTCCAGTCATCTTGATCTACATCTGGCTACTGGACCCAGATGGCTCTGGAGGAGAAAGTGAGGCTGGTCACCTTGCACAGCCCTTCCTCACTTAAATCTAATTCACTTGTGAGCTATGACACCAGCTTCTTGACATCATGGTCCTCTTTGAGAACAAAGGGCAAATGATAGCAGCTGGTGCTTGATAAATGCCTCTTGATTAAATGGTTGATTGACATTAGGAATGAACATCCTTACTCCTTGCTGGCCCAGTTTCCTATCCAAGGCACTGTTGTAGGACTATTCAAGTCACCTGAGGTTATCACCCATCCCCTGTTGTTTCAGGTTCCACACCAGGCAAGGACTATGGTTTCATTGTGTCTTATATCACAGGTGCCCTGGAGCCTGCCCATCATCACTAATGTAGGTGGGGAAGGGCAGCAGTCTGAACCATCTGTGCAAGACCATAGACAAGGACATGTTGAGTTCCTCTAGTTTTCTCGGTGGCTGCTTAAAGGTTGCTGTGAATGAGATCTACTGTTGTGAGTGCAGGTGTCAATGATAGGATAGGAAGCCGTCCTAGCCTAGTTAAGCCTGCTGACTGCTGCTTACTGCTGCTGACTGCTGATTATTCACACAGACACAAACGATGCTAGCAGAAGGACTACTCCAAGCCTTGCTAAGGATTAGGAAGACTAGAGCAAGGAACCAGAGACCCTCTGGGCAAAGGTAGTATTTTCATCTCTGCTGTCAATCCAAGGTAAAGGATTCAAAAGAAAGAATAAGATTTCATAAATGAAAAATCTGGTTAAGTCGATGGTATCTGAAAAAAGGATTTGGATTTCTGGTCCTCTGCTTAAAATATAGGAATAATAGGCTGTTGGCCACGAATGGATTATACCTCCTCGGAGATTGTATTTGCCATGTATCTTGTAAATCTAATCAAAAAGGCTTTGATTTGAAAAGGAAGGGAAAAGAAGAAAACCACTTATGTGTATCCCCCAACCTAGATATCAGAGAGGATAGCTACATTGAAAAGTTGAGACACCCAGAAGTTCATAAGAGACAAGATTCAAGAATGAAACCAGTAATAAAATCTAAAGTCATAGATGCTCATACAGTGATGCATAAAGAATGAGTAACAGGCAAATATGAGTAACAAGAGATACTCACATAAGAGCACAAAATTGACCCAACAGGTGTCATGGAGGCTTGATGTGACGGGACCCGGAGTTTTGACTTTGGAACGGAATACATTATTCAAAGGAATTAGGATGTGATGTCACAGCAGTAAGGGGGAAGGGGAGGTGTTTTATTGTTAAGAAACTGATGCTGAGAAAAGTTAAGTTTTTTGTCCAGGGTCGAACAGCTAGAAAGTGTCTGTGACAGGATTCAAACTCAGGCCTTGTTGTCCAAGTCCAGCACTCTACCCATTGTGCTGGATAGCTGCCTCTGTCTTTGAAAATAATAGAAAATGAGAGATATCACAGGAGTAGCGGAGGGCAAATATCCCAATTTTCATTTTAAAAAATGGAGGAACATGGAGGCTTCAAACTGAAAGCTAGTGAACTTGGTTTCAATTTCTAGGAAAATTCTAAAATGTATGATTAAAGGTCTGATTAGGGAATATTTAGAATGGGAAGCAGTGATTGCAAAGAACCAGTCAATCAGTCCACAAGCATTTCTTAAATGTCAGGCACTGTGCCAAGCTCTGGAGATATAAAGAAGGGCAAAAGACAGTTCTTGTCCTCAGGGAGCTCACAGTCTAGTGGAACAGGCAACATGAAAACAACTATTTACAAACTAGATATATACTGGATAAAGTGGGGATAATCTGAGAGAGAAGGTGCTAAGATTAAGGATTATTGGGAAAAGCTTCTTGTAGACAGTGAAACTTTAGCTGAGACTTGAGGAAAGTCAGGAAATCCAGAAGATGGAGATGAGGAGGGAAGGAGTTCCAGGAATTAGGGACAGTAAGTGAAAATGCTTGGAAGGGAATCAGGACATGGTCATGTTCAAAGAACAATAGAGAGACCAGTGTCACTAGAACATAGAGTATGTGAGAGTTAAGTATAAGAAGACTGGAAAGGTAGGAAGGGACCAGGTTGGGGAGGGCTTTACAAGCCAGAGGATTTTATATATGATCCTGGAAGTGATAAGGAACTACTGGAGTTTATTGAGGGGAGGAGACAGTGTGGGGATGGGAATAGTGTGACATGGTCAGAGCTAGGCTTTAGGAAGGTCAGGTATGTGAAGGGCTATCATGTGGAAAAGTGATTGGCTACTTATTCTCTTTGGCTCCAGAAAGCAGACCTATGAGCAATGGATTTAATGTGCTGATGGAAAAGAAAACTTCCTAACAATTAAGACTATCTCAAAATGTAATGAGCTTCCCATGGGTGTGGTACTGTGTTTCTCTTTCCTACATGGCTTCTGGCAGATACTGAAGGCTTTTCCCTGGAGTTACTCTAGAGTCATGGTTCATCAGCACAGTAAATGCCCAAAAGGCTGAACTTAATTACATAGGGTGGGAATTCTTTAGGTGGGAAGATTTGCCAGCCTAAATAACCATTGTGTGTATGCACAGGATTGTGGGAGTTAGGTCTAGAAATCTCTTGGTTATTTTGCCTAAAATTTAGAGAAGTTTGGTGACTTGTTCAAGGTCAAGAGAGTTAGTAGCAGAGCTGGGTTTCAGTCCTTTTGAGTTCCCATGGCAGTGACCTTACCACCTCCCCTCTCTGCACCAGAATAGATTCCTTCATGGAAAATTGATCCTATTCTTGAATAACTAACTTCTTGTGTCTCAAAGGTGTTCAAATGAATTGGCATGAAAAATGATAAGAACAATTATGAGGAATGGCCCCTACTTGACTCTTTTCTATTACCTATTCACAGAAAAAGCTGCAAGCCAGGTCCCTAGCAAGAGGTGAAAGATGAAAGTGGAAGTATAGAATACTAGAAGTCAAGAAGGACATTTGAGACCATCTCATCCAACTCCTTGAGGCATTTTCTATGGGTAGAAAATTGTGGGACGCTGAAGTGAAGGGACCTGTCCAAGGTCACACAGCAGGTTCCTAGTAAGGCATGGTCTAGGGACGCCTGACTTTCTCTCTGTCCTATCTTCTTTTATGCTCCAGAGAGTGGCGGTCTGCCCAGGTTGATGGTAGTGATATTAGAAGAGGAAAGCATTCCATGATGACAAGTGAAATAATTGTGCATTAGGCACAAGAAGTGAGGAAGGCTTCAGAGGAAATGCAAGAGTAAATGCAAACTCAGGCTGATCCGTCTGCTTTCCTGTTGGCCAGGGAGCTGTTAGCAAAGTGTCAGGGCCATATGACTCTGGTAAAGAAGTCATCTGGTATCCAAGGTACAGTTCAGAAATTCCTGTCACCCTACCATATGTTGCCAATGAGTGTACTACTTTCTCCCTTGTCTCAATGTGCTTTTTTACCAATTAATTTCTGTATTGGGTGGCTCACAGTCTGCTCTATCCAGTAGTACACCATTCCATTTGGAAAAAGGAGTCATAGTGGATATGGCTAGAGTCATAAAACTCAATAGAGGGGGAAAAGTCATATAAGTGAAAGCTAATATTCCAGGTAAATTTGATATTTGCACAGAAAACGTTCCTTTTTTTTGCTTCTCCTCATCTTGACTTTTTTAAAAAGGAAAACGTGGTGTGGTGGGACCTTACAGCACCACAGGCCACACAAAGTGGCAATGCTCTCATAGCAAAGCATGGCCACTATTAGACTTACGAAGCTGGAGTCAGCAATTTTGAGAGACATTGTAGTAGATAGAGCACATCGAAAAAGCAATAGCCATGAAGCCAAATTGCTCAGTCTGGGTTCGAATTCCACCTGTGTGTCACTTACTGTCTCTAGGAGCTTAGATAAGTCTCTTCATCTCTCTGAGCCTGTCTCCTCATCTGAAAAATGGGTACATCAGTTCCTACCCTATTTACTTCCTAGGGTGGTCACCAGGAAAAGTTGCTAACTAAATATTATACAGTTGCTAACTGTGGTTGTTACCCTAAAATAGAAACTGAACCTCATTTGGGACCCTCTTTTAAGTCACTTGAAAGTTTCTAACCTTGGGTTTCATTTTCTTGGCAGGAAAATGAGCTGCCTAGCTTTGGTGTGGGCAGAACAGTGGAGTTAGTGGGCCTCAGCTCCAGAACTCATTCAGTCACTTAGTAGTTTCCCTAACCTTTAGCTACTCATTTCTTTCTTCATATCTAAGGGATAATAAAAGCCCCCACCTGATAAAATGGGGTTAAATGAGGTCATTTGTCATCTTCATTACTTAACCTTTAAAGCCTTGCATTACTATCCTATTTGCTTTTTCTTTACTTATGTATTTGCCTTAATCTCTGTACTAGACTTTTACATCTCTGATTATGCCTCATTCTTAACCATTCACTTTATTCTCTCAGTTTACCCTTCTGTAAAACGGGGGTGATAATATTATTTTTGTTGTTGTTGTTCAGTGTCCAACACCAAGAACCATAAGCTGTCAGTATTGCCCACGAGGTTTTCTTGGCAAAGATACTGCCAAGTATGCCATTTCCTTCTCCATTGAATGAAGACAAACAGAGATTGTGTCTTGCCCAGAATCATACAGCTAGTAAGTGTTTGAGGCTAGATTTGAACTCAGGTCTTCCTGACTCTAGGCCCAATGTTCTATCCATTGAGCCACCTAGATGCTTTACCTCTCAGGATGGTCAGAAAGATCAAATTAAATCCTATGTGCAATACTTTGCAAACTTTAATGTGCTATGGAAATATTAGCTATTATCATTAGCTACTTTTTTATATATCTGTATCCTCTTCAATGCCCAACACATGGTTCTGTACATAGTAGGTGCATCATAAATGTGGATGGTATTTACATTTCAATCAGTCTCAAGCATGGGGCCTGTTACTTGAGAGTGTTTTTTCCATGGATACAGTTAAGCTTCAGTCTGAGGGCTTACTAAGGAGCTGATTAAAAAGGAGACATCACAACTTCCACCCACCATTGGATCTGCTGTACCCCCAAAACAGCTGGACATATCAGGGCATCCTAATATCCTGGGTTATGATGGGACTGCTAAGCTGAACTCTTCAGGTCACAAGGAATTTTCCTCTACAGAGAGATCTATTTTCTGGGGTTTACCAGTACATAAAACATATGAGAATTTGGAATCCTTAATAATCCTAAGCCTATTAAATGCCCAATTACTAGTAGATGAGTACTTTTCCTCAGCTCATTGGAGCATGCCTGAGCCTGAGTCTTCCAGGTTCCTAGCAGAGACAGAAGGACAGAGAGAAAAAGAACATGAAAAGAGCCAGGCCCAGTCTCTGATTTACTTCTCAACCCTGGGGAAAAGAGGCAGAAAGTGACGATCAACAGAATTCTATGTTTTTCTACACAACTAAAATGAGGGAGGCACAGGGAAGAAAGTTATACAGGATGTCCCTAAAGTCTTTGGGCAATTTTGAGCCCTAATCACTTAAGAAGTATAAATGCTAGTGGTGAGATCTAAAAAATCCCATCATTTGACAGTTTAATTATTTAAATTTATTTTGTACTTATTTAGTTTTATAAGTATTGAATTTTTTTCTTTTAATTTTATAAAGATAATAGGATACCTTGTCATTATTCATTGCATGTGTGACTGTTTCTGGACGAAAATTTCTCAGACTGGTGGGTCAGTAGAGGGGGGTCTCTTTGGCCCACCTCAGGGGCTAGATCTACCTCTGTTAGACTTTTTCTTGTATGATCATGTCAAAACTGTCATGTACACATCAAAACCTTGTTTTTTAGTTTATCTCAAGGGTAGGATTACAGATACAATCCATTCAATCACTGAACAACAGTTGAGAGTTTTTAAAAGGCTCAAAAACTTACTAGAGTAATATACAGTTATCCCTTCCATATCGTGGCTTTCCCATTGTAGTTTTAAAATATTGTGAGTTGGTGTAAGAAATGAAATGGGAACTTTTGGAGACTTTTGCTGATGCCACAGACGACACATAAAGGCCAGCAGGTGACACAGGAAATGTTTAGAAACCCAGAAAAGCATAAAATATATCTATAATATTGTATAATATCAACATATTTTATGTTTTAATACAGTAAGTATATACAATTTCTTTTTAAAAGTTAAATAAGTAAAACACTTAAGTTTGTGAGAATGCAAAAAATAATTAGACTTTTCTGTGGTACAAAAGGAGAGCCAAAAAATTTACATAGATTTTCCAGATCATGGGGGCACTATGTCTCTAATGCTGTGATGTGGGAGGGATAACTGTTTGGTACAAGTTGATGGTCAAATTAAATTTTAACAAGAAATATTTAATAACCTTCCAAATGTTTTTTGTAAGTTTGTAGCATTTCTACTTTTGAAATTATTACAGATTCAAACATCTCTTCTAATACTAACCTCTCATGCTCATTTTCAGAAAGAAAAACATATTGTTCAACAAAAAAGATCAGTTCACCAAAGCAAATTTCTGGTCTTGTGAGGAAAGTTTAAAGGACTTGGCATTATTAATTCTAAAACAAAGAGACTCCATTTGAACTTTGCTAATTAATATTCCTGGATCTGAAGGAATTAGCATGCTTTAGATTGAGAATGGGTGGTCTGTCTGGAAGGACTGAAAAAGAGCATTGCCTACAGTCTATCATAAGGTGTCCTCAGCTAGCCATTTTCCATGGTAATGTCATGTTTAACACCTGATACCTTCTCTTTGTTTCAATGGGGAGGGGTCAGTAAGAGAAGACGTACTTCCCCTACTTATCTCAAGCTGGTGGAGATGGTTCCCAGATTTGTCAGGGACAGAGGGGGCAGTGTTTAATCAAGAATATGCCAGGCCTCCCCAAGGAACCAGAGATGTGGTGTCCACCAAGTCGCGTGTATTAGATTGAGAATTCATAGAGTTTCAGAACTAGAGGGGAATCTCACTCGACATTTAGTTTTGGCCCCTCCACAACACACTTGACAAATGGCCATCCATCCTTTACTTGAAGAGCTCCAATGAGACATAATTGGCTGCCCACCTAAGGTAGCCAATTCTGCTTTTGTAGACTCTGATTGGTAGGAAGATTTTCCTTATGTCAACCTTAGATCTTCCTTGAAAAATAATTTACAATAGTTGATGTGTATGATAAAATTATCAGGGAATTGAACAATTGCAAAAGCTTTACATAGGAAGAAGTTTAACTAGGGATCTCCTAATCCAAACAGAATAGTCATTAAATTTACTAGAAATGGCTCCCATTTTCTCACCTCCTATTCATCTCTGGAAGCCTTTGCAATCCAATCTGGCTTCTAGCTCTACCGCTCGGTTCAAGATGCTCTCCTGAAGGTTATCAGTCTTTTCTTAACTTTGAAATCCAATGGCCATTTCTAAGTGATCATCCTACTTGACCTCTCTGTGGGTTTGACACCCCTCCTCCTGGATAATCTTTCATACTTTTCCTTATATGATGCTGTTTTCATTTATTTTTCTTCCTATCTGCCTTACTTGTGATTTCTTATTATCCTATGATGAATTATCACCATGGTTAAAAAAATATTGTAAAGCCTTTTAAGGTTTTGAAATCATTCAACAATCATTTATTAAGCACTTAGTGTATACTTGCCCCCAGCGAAAACAAAAACAAAGGCTGAAATAATCCCCACTCCCGAGGAGTTTCTATTCTAAGGTAGACAACAGGTACATGCACGAATATAGGCAGAATAAACACAGTATTGATTGGGAGGGATAGCACTAGCTATGGGGTTAATTGGGAGAGACTTCATTTAGCAGGTGACCCTTGAGCTAGTCTTGAAAAAAGAGGGGGACTCTGCAATAGAAGTGAGGTGGCGCAGAGACCAAGATGCCATGTATAAGTAACTTAGAAAAGCAGAATGTAGAGGTTGGTTGAGACCAGCTTGTGAAGTATATTCAAAGCTAAATAGGGCATTTATATTTGATCCAAGAGGCAATAGGGAGCCACTGGAGTTGATTGAGTAGGGGAGTGACACAAAATCAGCATCATACCATACCATCACCCCCACTACACTCAGACAAAGAAATGTAATTGAGGAAATAGATTGACATATTGGCCATATTAGCATATGTATCACCCCTTGTCTATAGTCTACCACCTTTCTGATACTCTCTTCCTCTCTTTCACCCTCCTCCACCTAAATAAAAATATTCTTGTGTCCTAAGTCCAAACATTATGAGGCCCATAATCTCTCCAGGACTAAACAGAAAAATTAATTCTACCTAAAGTATCGATGGTTGATAATGTCTTATTTTAGCAAAAACTGTCAATGCTTTAATCCAAAGTCCCTAATCATATGTGAACAATGAGCCCTCTACTTATGGCCAGTCCAGATCTATAGCATCTAGTAGGTATGAGCAGTGATCTCCAGAGACACAAATAATTAGCAACTTAACAATGGACTGGACCAATATTCAGTCTGGTTCCAACCTCCATGAGTCACAGCTGTTCTAGAATATGGAAAGCATCTCTAGCAGTGAGGCATGGCCTGTCCGCTATCATCAAGGTACTAAACTGGTTTCATGAAGAGTAGGAAAAGAAGAGGATGTCATGGCCATCCATGGAGGGACATGGTAATAGGTATAACTGTGAACAATGAGACAGACTAAAATCCTGGAGGGACACCTGGATCAAAGCACAAATTCTAACCAAGTGGATTCATTACATAGTAGGGTGTGGAATGGAGGCAGATGAACAGAGCTGCCAGGTAGGCAGTATTCATTCCTGGGCTGGTTCTGGCCAAAAAAGAAAGCTTATACATGGCAACTTGCACCTTGGGGAGAGGCTGTCTCTCAGGGAGATCTCTGGACTAGAAGGCAGATCATGGGGCTCCTTGGTTCTGCCACTAAATAACTGCGTTATCTTAGTCATTTGACTGAAAACTATGCCTTAGTTTCCTCATTGATAAAATTGGGACAATAATATAATCTCTTCTTAGTTCATGAAGTTATTGGAAGGAATTAATTAAGATAATAGAGGCTTATAGTATAATAATAATCATGAGGAACAACCTGAAATAGAGGACAGAGAACCAGCCTTGATGCCAGAAAGACTTGAACTCAGGTCCTGCCTCTGGTGCATACTGATTGTGTGACACTCATCAGCTTGTTAAACCTTTTGGTGCTCCAGGGAAATCTCTTGATTTCAGAAAAGGGGCCTGGCTGCATTGTTTTGGCAGAGGCAATAAGGGTTAAATGATTTGGGTCACACAGCTAGTAAGTGTCTGAGGCCAGATTTGAACTCCAGTCCTCCTGCCTCCAGGTCCCATGCTCTTTCCACTCTACTACCTAGCTGCTGCCTGCCTGCATTGTTATGTGAAGTTTTCTCATCTGAAATTCTCTATGTTAGTAAAATAACAGATCAGTCACTATTCATACTCATAATGATAGAATTTTCAAAAAGCAGGAAAAAAACTTAGATGTAATTGAATCCAACTTTCTGCAACCCCACCAATAAATAGTAAGCCCGTCTATTCCCAAAGAATTCTAATGACAAGGAATTGGCTATTGCAAGAGGCAAGCAATTCCCTTGTTGGATAGCTCTGCCTCTCTCTAACTCCCAACCAATACTACTAGCTTTGCTGCTGATTTTGTTTGCCCAGTACAAGATTCCCCTCCTCCCCCCCCTTTTTTTTTTTAGCAGAACAACTCTTCAGATATCTGATAACAGTGATCAGATTCCTCAATTTCCTGTCTCCCCCCCCCCCCACACACACACACATACGTGGGTGTCTCCAGAATTTCTTCTGGTCTAAACATTCCTTGTTCAAAATCTCTCATTTTCCTGTTCACCCTGCTGTGGACACTCTCCAGAACATGTCCACATCCTCCCTGAAACATGGAACCTAGAGCAAAAAAAAAATAATCCTGATGTGGGTTTCCTGGGCAGTGTTAAGTGACTTGATGGGACAGACCAAAGAGACCAAGGGAGATGAAAGAGAACAGAAGGAGAGATTCCCAGTTTGTTTGAATTTGCTCCACCTCCAAACCCCTGGCCCGTTTTAAAGCACAGAAGCTTGGTTTTCATTTTCCTCCCTGCCCCTAAATGCCCAAGGGGACTATATTTTGGTTTAATGACCATCAGATTGTTTCTTTGGAAATCTGAGCTGATCAGGGTCAGGAGCCAGGAGTGAGCATATTTGTGGATTGTTATTATATAGTGACTTTGCCAGCCAGATGGGGTATATGTGTGTGTGTCTGTGTCTTTGTGACTGTCTATCTGTCTCTCGCTCCCTCTCCTCCCTCCTCAGCGACCATATACAAGGTTTAGCTCACTGCAAGTCTTCTAAAGATGACAAGTCCCCCAAGACACATGGTGCCTACTATAATTTCAGACAAACTCTTCTCTGTTTTCCTAAACGTAACTTCCAGCCCTGCCACCACCACCTTGGGCAGGGAAGGGGTTACATCTAGAGTTACTAGGTGGTATTACTTTTATTTACTCTCCAACATTATAGGCTGGTTGTTGGCCTGGACATAAAGGTAGCATCACTCTTAAATATTATACTCATAAACTGAAGTACCATTTTCGTTGTCAAAACCCTCTCTGATGTAAAAGCACAAATTGTCCTGCAGTGAGAGAAGACATCAGTATGGTTCCTCAGTCTCGTAGGTCACATCAGCATCTACACACTCAGAGCTTAGACCTTGGAAGAGATACCACTGGGACCTAGACCTGTGTTTTCAACTGTAGAAAGGACACCCAGGGGAGAAAATTCCTTCTACCAGTGCAAGTCAGCACCTTCTCTTCAACTTCTGATCTCAGAGAATTGTTCAGGGTTACATAGCCAATATGTTTCATAGATGGGACTTGAGCCCAACGTTTTCTAGCTTCAAGGCCGACTCTCTAGCCGCTATACCATGCAACTTTTGGTACTATTTCATTGCTTGGCAAGGTAGATGGGCAGTAAGGTACATGGCATGAGAGGGCAGGGAGAAAGTGAACACTACCCCTGTTCAAGAACTTATCTCCAAGGCCTTTTCCTTATGCTGCAACAACTAGTTACTTTGTCTTAGGGATTCCTTTTCTCTGTCTGCTTTCATTTGACATTCCTTGACTATGATGGAGGGTGCCTCAATGGTACTTGGTTAGTAATGGTCCAGAAGCCATGTGAATAGTATACAACTGTAGATGCATTATGGGTAGCCTCCAGAGGGAGGATGGGCAAAGTTTTAAGAACTCAGGTCACTGAGCCAAACATCCAGGCCTAGCAGACTGATCCCTCACTTTAAATCTACCATAATGGCTCCCTATACACTCAAAAAATTGAGTGTTACCATAGCCTGGTAACAAGATTCCCTCAGCTTCCCAGAGCTACTGGCCACTGAAAGATATGACACCAAAAGCTTGGTCCCCTTCCACTCATGTTACTGCCCTCCAGTGTCTTTTTGCTTTCATGATATCACTGTGTCCTTTCTTTACCCAGCTGACTCTCGAGAAAAGAAATCTATGAGAGTCTCTGAGAGTGATTTTAGGGCCTTTTTGAAATAGGACTTTTGGCAATGGCCTCCCTTGCAGAGGTGTTGGGATGGACCATGAATCAATGATTGCAGAGTACTTTGCCAATTTCAACGTCTATCTGAATGTTTAATGATGACTGTGCCTCCCCCAACATCAACTCCATGGCTAAGTGAACACCCTTTGCAGTCTCGTAGGAAGCAACGTTGCCAGACCAAAAGTACTGGGACGTTCTGGTCATGAATATTCAGCTGCTCATTATGCAATACCTCTCTTTCCTGGCCTTCCCCTTACTGTTTGTTTATGCAGCCTGCCTTCCAAAAGACTCTTGCTCTTGGGGTAAGGTCTTCAGAACGTATTTTATCTTTGACATGGAAATTATCCAACTCATGTACAATACCCGCTGGTTTATTATACTGTCTAGTTGTCTTTGATGCGTATTTTGAACGCCCCCCCCCCCCAAAATAACCAAAAAACAAAGAAAACTGTCAAATGGCTGATGTTGGACTTGGCGACCTGAATCTCTTCTTACTGGCAACTGTTTTCCCTGCAGGAATGCAAACCCAAAATGTGGAGGAGCGTAATTATACAGAAAGGTAATGCTCTTCTCATCCAGGAGGTTCAAGAGGAAGATGGAGGAAATTACACTTGCGAACTCAAGTACGAAGGAAAACTGATCCGGCGCACGACAGAACTTAAAGTCACAGGTAGGAATAGTCTTCTGCCAAATTATAGCCAAAGAGATTTTCAGGAACATTTGTTCTGGGAGGGAAGGATCAACTTTGCTGTGGAGTAGGAATTTCAGCTGTGAATCAAGTCGGTAAGAAACTCACAATTACTACGTTGCCCCAAGGAAAGACAAAGTATAGAATGTGAGCAATTCATATAGAAGACAAAAACATCTGCTATTAATGGTTCTCTACCTTTATTTTTGGCAATTCAAGTTACTCAACCATATCCCTGGTCCTTCCCAATGATCTAAAGAGCTGTGGTAAAATGCAGGGAAGTTCCCCAATAGGTCAGGCACTCAAATTGAGGTAGAGCTAAATGCTAGACAGTGGTGGCTGTGTGCAGCCCATCCATAAAATGAGCCCCTATAAGTGCGGGAGGTTGGCCCTGAGTAAATGCCTCTCCATTTTGCTCCCAAAGAAATGTGAACTAATTCTTCACTGTAAAGGTACAGAACTTATGCATAGATGTATGTGTATTGTGTGTCAAATCTGAACCACAACTATTCTTCAGATTCACCAGTGTAGCATTCATATGCTCTGGGGGTCATTTTTCCAGCTCACATTCACAATGATGAGTTGGGTCCCTGGAGTGAGTCTGACTACATCCTTTCCTCAGGCTTCTGGGGGGCATGACTCTTGAATTGTGGTATCTCTGTAATGCTGCCAACTCAAGTCACCATTCAGGTGGGTTCTCCCCAACATCAATCACAGATTCAGTTGATGTCCTCAAATTTTTTAGCCAATTGACATCGATTAGTTTTCACAAACATAGATGTACTGAGAAGATACAGTTAAAATATAAGTATGAATGTTTTCACCTATACCTTATACTCACTCAATCCCAAGGGAGAGTAGGCTCAAAATTAAAGCATTGGTCCCATGAAGTTCACTTTCATATTTAGCATAGCTAATGGACAGAGGCCCTTCTTTGCTTGTAGGACCTAGCATCTTGGTAGTAAGGTCAATTCACTGCTGACATAGGTCTCGATTGCCCTTCAGGTCTATGCAGGTAAACCAGGCTTGACTGGCCACAAAGTCTGCCCTCAACTCTAACTCCTGTCCCCTGTTGACTCTCCTTTTTGAGGTTCACATGGTCCCAGCCTAGTCTGCTCTACTTCCACCATTATTGCACATAGGGAGGAAAGACAGACATGTTAAGCAACGTCTTTGTCCTTGACCATTGTCCTTAGGGCTTCATATCAACTTAGATAGGGAAAAGAGTCCACTTCCACTCTTTATCTTTTCTCCCTGGGAGGCTTATGGCATTCCCTGCTTCCTTAGTCAAACAAATGCAGCCAGGCATGAAAGAGATTTAAATTGCCCCCACTGGGAAACTTTTATATGCATTCTCAATTCTCGCTCAGAAGCCAATCCAAGAGGTCCTTTCTTCACATAGTAAGCAGAGGAAATAGTCGTTGACTGCCTGCACATGTTCTCAAATCTACATGGACATTACATCAGGCAGAGTCCATAAGGGCTTGGCTCTTACTCTGTTATACCAGTACATTTCAGAACTGGTTGTGTTAGGTGGTTTATGCTCAATGTCCAGGTAAGGATTTTAGCAGTTTCATAATTACCATCTAGTTCTGATATTATCCACTTTCTGTGATTAGCAATAGGAATAGACATTTCGCCATATCGTTCTGTTTCTAAGCTGATTCGAACTCACAAAGATGCGTCTTCCTCTCTCTAAGCCCAGCACTCTATCTACTGCAGCACCACTTGGCTGCCCTAGATAACCCTTACCAATATACAAGTTTTAAAAACCCAATTCAGAATACTTATTAAGGGAATTCCTTACTGGGATGAAAAAGATCTGCTGTTTGATAAAAATCTATTTTTCTCAACGGGAATCAGATCTCTCATTCATGCTAGAGCAATTGAATATAGATGATTACCCATTGTCATTGGGTGCCCATGGATTGTTCCATAGTATTCTTTTGCTTGGGCCACAGTAGCCCAAATTTCATCATATGCATTTCCTTTTGAGAACCATTTCCTTCAGTTGGTAATGTATTCTTTGACCTGAATACTGAGTTGAACCTAAATCAATTCAATGGAAAGCATTGATTACACTGTTCCCTAACTGGAGGTACCCTGACAACTGATTTATCTCATTAGTTTCCCATTTAGATACTAGGAAAGCAATGTTAGTTCAACTTATTTCTTACATAGTTGAGAGTAGGTTCGGTGTGTGATTTTAATTCACCTGTCCTGCCATTGAGCGATGTTTTCTGCTTGTCTGAGCTGGTTAACTTGGTTGATTAGAGGGTGTTGATAATGAAGTCAGTGGCATGGATTTGATTCCCCTCATGAACCTGTTAGCTTTACACAGGGAAAATCACGTTTCATGGCCAGAGACTAACACTGAATAGGAGCCATCCATCTTGCATGTGTATACAGTGATGACAAGGGGAACCAAGTGAGAAGGTAGAAAGATTCACTGGAAAGCCATCTAAACTCCTGGAAATGCCGTTCATAGTATGTATTCTGCCCTCAGTGATTCAGAACTTATTTGGCATATAAAATAGAGTATTCTGTTACCCTGTGTTTGTTTAAAGAACTCAAAAGTCAGTATTGATTAACATGAATAATGAATCCCATGACGATTGTGTTATGTAGATCTCCATTGGGTTGTAACCATTTGCCATATTTTATGTAGTTATAGCTTCAATGAACATGAATTTAAGAACATATGATCCCTCATAGAATTTATTATTTGCTCTATTTGGAATCTAGCTGCTTACACTTTATTTTTAAATGGTTTAGCTTTCTTTTATTTTACAGTGATGACTAGGAAACAAAGAGTTGAAGCTCTGAAAGTACGTTTCTGTAAATTGGTAGCCTAAGTTGGATGGTACCGTGCGTGCTCAGCTTTTTGCATGTAGCTTTCCATAATGATAATAATGAGATAGACACTCTTTTTAAAAATTGTTTTATTAGTTTTCAGTTTTCTACAATTATTTCCATATATCTTAGACTTTTCCCCCTCTCTCCTTCCTTCCCCTCTTCCTCCCAATTCCCTCCCAAAGACAGTATGCAGTCTTATATAGGTTCTACACATACATTCTTATTAAATGTATTTGCACCTTAGTCATGTTGCATAGAAGAATTAGAATGAATGGGAGAAGCCATGAAATAAAACAAAACATAATACAAAAGAAAATGGTCTCCTTCGCTGTGCAATCCAACTCCATAGTTCTTTCTCTGGATGTGTAAGGTGTTTTGCCTCAACGGTTCATTAGGTACTTTTTAGGTCCTTGCATTGCTGTGAAGGACTAAGTCTACTAGAAAAATTCTTCACACACTGTGGTTGTTTCTGTGTACACAATTCTCCTGGTTCTGCTCCTTTCAATCAGCACCACTTCATGTAAGTCCTTCCAGGCCTCTCTGAAGTCTTCCTGTTTCTTATAGCACAGTAGTATTCTTTACATTCATATACCACAACTTGTTCAGCTGCTCCCCAATTGATGGGCATCCCCTTGATTTCCAGTTCTTGGATACCACAAAGAGAGCTGCTATAAATATTTTTTGTACATGTGGGACCCTTTCCCATTTTATAATCTCTTTAGGATACAGTTCTAGAAGCAATATTGCTGGGTATGCACATTTTTGTAGCCCTTTGGGCATAGTTGAAAATTGCTTACCAGAATGGCTGGATCAGCTCACAGCTCCACCAACAATGAATTAGTGTTGCAACTTTCCCACATCTTCTCCAACATTTATCATCTTCCTGTTCTGTCATGTTAGCCAATCTGATAGGTGTGATGTGGTACCTCAGAGTTGTTTTGATTTGCATCTCTCTAATTAATAGGGAATTAGAGCATTTTTTCATGTGACTATAGATAGCTTTAATTTCTTCCTCTGAAAACTGTCTGTTCATATCCTTTGACCATTTATCACTTGGGGAATGACTTGTATTCTTGTACATTTGACTCAGTTCTCTATATATTTTAGAAATGAGGCCTTTATCACAGACACTAGATAGCAAAAATTCTTTCCTAGTTTTCTGCTTCCCTCCTAATCTTGGCTGCATGGGGTTTGTTTGTGCAAAAACTTTTCAATTTAATGTAATCAAAATTATCCATTTTGTTCTTCATAATGTTCTCTATCTCTTGTTTGGTCGAAAATTTCTCCGTTCTCCATAAGTCTGACAAATACACTATTCCTTGCTCCCCTAATTTGTTTATAGTATCAGTCCTTATACCTAGATCATGTATCCATTTGGACTTTATTCTTCTGTATGGTGGGATAGACACTATTAATAAAACCTCTAGTTCTTTGAGTTGATGGAGGTTTTTTTTTTCCTTTATGGAGGATTGATGAAGAAGAATCACTCTGGTTGAAAAGTGGATGAATTGTAGTCTGCATTGGTGACAGTAGTACTCATGCCAGTGAGATCAAGTATCCAAAAGGAGGTTTGGAAAATGTTCCATTATGTAAAGAGAAGCTACGTGCATATAATATAAAATGTCTTTAGCATTTCTGACTGTTAAAATAGAAATAAGGTTTGAAGAATAGATTTAAACCAAATGATTGAAGGCCTTATATGCCAAAATCTTTGGGTTTATATTTTGGGTGACAAGGTGACTTTGAAATTTTTGGAGAAGAGGGGAATAGGGACTGAACATATGGTTTCACTGATAAAGTGGATTCTCAGCTGAGGTAACTCCCTGGCAGTCATTGAGAGATTACTCCATCTACAGGTACAAGTGCAAGTGGGTCTATTATCTGTTGGGATTATTTTATCTTTGAGATGATTTTATTTCATATGCTATACACATTATAAATATCCTATATTTATCAAGATAATAAACATCATATACCTTTCAACTACATCACATTCGCTACTTACCTATCTCACTTGACTTATTTGGAATTACTGGGATTTTGAGGTTAGAAAATAATAGTTAACCACGTTCATTCTACTTTGGTTTTGCCTCTACATAAATGTTAATGGGTACCAGACAATGAAAAGCTGTGACTACTAGGTTCATTGCACATACATACACATATATGTATGTATATATGTGTATATATATATGTGTGTGTATGTATATATACACACACATATATACACATTTATTTATTTTTCCACTTAGTGTTTTATATCTTCCAATTGCATGTAAACATAGTTTTCAATATTCACCTCTATAAGATTTTGAGTTTCAATTTTTTCCCCTCACCTCCCCAAGATGGCATGCAATGTGATATAGGCTAAAAATGTACAATCATATTAAGCATATTTGCTCTTTAATCATGTTGTGAAAGAAGAATTGGAACAAAAAGAAAAAACACAAAAAAGAAAACACACATATACACTCAAAGAAAATAGCGTGCTTTGATCTGCATTCAGACTCCATAGTTCTTTCTCTGGATGTGGATGACATTTTCCATCACGAGTCTTTTGGAACGGACCCATTATTTGTATTTTATAGCTTTATGGAATTGTCTAGAGCACCAAGAGGTTAAGTCATTTTTTCAGGGTAGCACAGTCAGTACGTATTTGAATCAGGACTTGAACCCTGGTCTTCCTGGCTTTGAGAGAATACTCAGTAAGTACCTACAATGTGCCAGGCACTGTGCTGAGTGTGTTTCAAATGTTATTTCATTTGTTCCTCACAGCAACCCTGGGAGGTAGGTTCTATTATTATCCCCATTTTATAGATGAGAAAATTGAAGCTGAAAAAATTAAGTGACTAGCCCAGGGTCACATTGCTAGAAAGTATCTTGGACCTAGGTGGGATTTGAACTCAGAGCTCCTTTACTCCAGGTCCAGAGCTCTTACCCACAACGCCACCCAGCTATAGAACTAGAGTGGACACTACTCAGAGCTTGCTACTTTAACCTCTTAAAAGGATTTTTCTTCAAAAAATCCACAAATTGATCTTTATTATATTCTTGCATTATAGCCTTTCCTTATAAAACCCTGCAAGTCAGTTGCCCTCTCTTAGGCTAACTTTCCTTATTTGGAAAATGAGCATAATAATGGGAAAGAACCAGTCTCCCAGGGTTATTGTATAAATGAGGTCATATATAAGTTCTTTTCAAACTTGAAAATGCTCTGAAAATGTTGATATAATTATAATGTCATGCTGCTGCTTCTGGATCTTCAGTACTACTGATTAGCACTCCAACGATGCAGTCAAGAGTTCGACCAGAAATTGAAGTCATATTCACCTGCCTATATTTCGCAAATAGCATTTTCTTGCCATTTGGAGGAAATCAGGCTAATATTCATTCACCTTTCTCTAGTTCTGCGGCTCTGATCCCATTCTCCACAGTCTTTGAGAGATCACTGACAGTGACTCAGTTATTACATATATCTCTTCTTTCTAGTCTCCTGGATGAAGCTAATCTGAGTCTGATGACTTGATGACACAATTTGGTGTGAGCTTACTCTCAATTCCATTATCTTGGGTACCCATTTCTGATGCGCCATTTTTGTTCTATCCTTTCCAGTCTAAATATTATATTCTTGATGGAGAAAATAGAAACATAATGAGTATTGAGTAGGTCTGCCTTCTGTCTGTTTTTTTAGTATTATTATCCTATTTTGTATTATTAGCCTGAGCAGCAGGCTAATTCTTTTTTATCTTTTTTATTCAATAGAAGAAGAAAAAAAGTTCTTCCATTTTTCTCTTTGGCCTCAGTTCATTGAACACTCTTCACCCTCTTCTTAAATCTGATCATGCTCTGCTTTTATGTTTATCTTCTGTTGCCCTTCCTTCCGTATTATGCACAAATAGAGAAATAAATAGATAGCACATTGGTTAAATTCTTACTTTGTACCTGGGACTGTGCTGAGCACTGGAGATACAAATACAAGGAGAAAAGATAGTTCCTACTGTCATTCTAATGGAGGAAGATAATGGACACAAATGTTGGTGGGGAGGCAGGGGTAACTTCCATGATACATGAACAACAAGATGGAGGAGTAGTCATTTTTTTTCTTATCACCATGACATCCCTCAGAAAAACAAATGTTGGAAAAGCAAATCAATATATCAGGCAAGGTCAGGAACAGCAATAGAGTGACTGCAGAGACCAGTAAGAAATTTTTTTCTAAATGTATACAAGGATGTGGGTGAAGGTGAACATCTGGTAGAGGTAGAAGTAAAGAGGAGGCCTCAAGGAATTATGAACAGAACCTGGCAAATCCTGTCTATAGGTGAATCAGCATTTTTTTTGTGGGACTATTTTACAACATGAGAGGATAAATGAAAGGGGTGAGTGTGCTGGAGTCATATCAGTGACTGGGAAAAGTGACCCTTGTAATATTAGAAATGAAGAAGGGAAGTAGATGAAAAAAATGAGAGAATTGAAAGGGTCCAGGAGGCTGGAGAAGAAGGTGACCTTGCTTTAGTGGTAGAAGGGAGTTCTATTGACCAATGCTCATATGGGTGCTGAAAAAAACCATAAACACTAAACTAATGTCATTAATAAACAGTCCAAATATTTTAGCATCTAAACTCATAAAGGAAACATCTGAGTCACAATAAGAAATATATAGTGACACAACAGTGACAGGAGACTTCAGTATCCGTGTCTTATTTTTTGATAAGTTTAACAGAAAGATAAACAAAAAGGAAAATGTGGAACTGAACACATTTTTGAAAAAAAAAAACTAGGAATTTTGAGTTTTGTAAGATGACATAGCATCTTCTAAATGGAATAGCAAAAGAATATGTATATTTCTCAGCACTATATGGAATTTTTTACGAAAACTGACCATGTACAAGGCCGCAGAGATATTACAAACAAATGTAAAAAGGCAGAAGTACAAAAATGAATCCTTTACACATTTTGACTCAACAAAAAAAAATAGTCATTGGTACACAGATCACAAACAAAACATACAGAGTCAAACATAGGCTTAACAATGAAACCCTAAATAATGAATGAATTAAAGATGAAAGCATAGAAACAATTAATAACTATATAGAAGAAAATAAAAATGATGAAACAATATACCAAAATTTCTGGGGTGTACATAAAACAAACATCAGAAGAATGATCCTATCCTCAAAAACATACATTAAAATAGAAAGAGAAAATTAATAAACTGAATATGTATTTTAAAAAATTATGAAGTCAGTAAATAAACCTAAAATAAACTCAAAAGAGGAGGTATTAAAAATTAGAAGAGACATAAATGTATTTAAACCAAAAAACTCATATGAATGATATATAAAAATAAAAGTTCATTCATTGAAAATAATAAAATTGATAAAATCTTATTTAATCTGATTTAAAAGAAGTGAGCAGGAAATCAAATCAATAGAATGTCAAAAGATCAAGCTGAAATCAAAGAAAATCCTGAAGAAATAAAATTAATCAGAACATATTATGCAATGTTACATGCTAACAAAACAAAGAACACCAAAGAAATTGAGGAATACCTTCACAAATATAAAATACCCCATGACCCAATCTTAGAAAAGAAAGTGTAGATCAAGTTGTAAGAAGAGGTACCAAAAGGAAAAAAAAAAACTCCTGATGCTGATAGATTCATAGGAGAATTCTATAAAACTTTGAGGAAATAGTTAGTACCCATACTTCACTAATTTTTCTCAAAAACTGAGAAAAAAAGCACCTGACCAAAATAATTTTATGAGATGAATAAAGCTCTAATACCTCAACAAGGGAAGGATAAACTACATAAAAGAAAACTATAGGCCAATATTATTGGCTGACTCAAAAATTTTAAACAATATCACATTAGATTACAGATTTATCTAAGAAATCATTCATTATGACTAAGTGGTATTGCAAGGATGGCTCAACATTAGGAAAACATTCACCATAATTAATCATATTAAAAACCAAAACATTCAAAATTACATGATCATTTCAATAGATGCAAAAAAAAAAAAAAACCTTTGTGAAAATACAACACTTTTATCTTAAAAACCCTACAAACTAGGGAAAACTTTTTAAAGTTCATAAAAAGCATCTATTTAAAACCAAAATTAAACACTGCATGCCATGTCAGTACACTAAAACACTTTTTTCAATTAATGCAGGAGTGAAGTAAGGATGCCTAGTCCCTGTCCCCCCCGTTATTTGATGTATTTCTGGAAATCTTATCAGTAGCAATAAGACAAGAGAAATAAATTAAAGGTATAGAAATAAGAAGATTAAAAACTATTCCTAATTGCTAATGATATGAAGGTTTATTTGGAAACTTCCAAATCCTAGGAAATCAGCAAAGATTCTTATTGAAACTATTAATAATTTCAACAAAGCTACAGGATATAAAATAAATCCTCAAAAATCAACAGCATTCCTGTATGATAATAACAAAACTGAAGACACAATAATAGAAAGGAAAATTCTATCCTAAATAACTACAAAATACACAAAATATCTAGGGATCAGCCTACCAAAGCACACAAAAACATGTAAAGTTTCAAAGTGCTCCTTGAAAAAAAGCACAATTTAAATAGCTCAAAGAATGGAAAGTGCTTGTATTTTGACCATTACAACATAATAAAAAATGACGATACTACCAAAATTAATTTACACTTTTAATGCTACATCAATCAAATTACCAAGGGGGATACTTTATAGAACTTGATAAAATGATAATAAAAATCATTTGGAAAAACAAAAGATCTAGAATACAAGGAAAATGATGAAAAGAAGTAGAGATGAAGGAGGAATACCACTTATACCAGACCTTATACTCAAGCAACAGTCATCAAAACCATTTGGTATTCATTAAAAATAGAGGTAGGTCAGTGGAAAAAGAGAGATTTAGAAATAACACATCTCAATAAACCAGTGTTTGAGAAAGTAGAAAACATAGATTACCTAGGGATAAACTCCTTATATGATAAAAACTGGAAAGTAATCTGTCGTAAATTGGATTGAGACCAACACCTCACACTCCGTTCCACAATTCATTCTAAACAGATTTATAACCTTAATATTAAAAATAATACTATAAAAATTGAAAAGAAATGGATTATATACTTTTCATAGCTATGGGTAGGAGATATATCAGTAAATAAGATAGTCATTTACATAAGCTAAATAGATAACTTTGATTACATATATGTGTATGTGTGTTTATGTATGTATGACTAATATATTTCCCAATAAATGGACAGACTATTTGGACAATTTTCAAAAGAACTGTAAAAAATTTGCAACTGCATGAAAAATATTCCAAATCACTCATTATAGGAGAAATGCACAAAACATTCCTGAAGTTTTACCTCACACCCTACAAATTGACAAAAAGGGAAATACTTAATGGTGGAGATGTGTGTGTGTGTGTGTGTGTGTGTGTGTGTGTGTGTGTGTGTAATCCTTCCAACTATCCAAATACTGAGAAAAGTCTCAAGAGCTATAAATATTATCTTTCCATGTAGGATTGTAAACAGTTAAACTTTAGAAAGTCCTTTATGATTTCTCTTTCCTGTTTATTTTTCCATGCTTCTCTTGATTCATGTGTTTGAAAGTCAAATTTTCTATTCAGCTCTGGTGTTTTCATCAAGAATGCTCAAATTCCAATTCCAAGTTCCAATTCTAAATTCCAAATTCCAATGTCCAGTTTCAACAACCTTAATGTTAATTCCAATTCAAAATTCTAATTCCATATTCAAATTCCATTTCCAAGTTTCAAATTCTAGTTCCAATTACCACATTCCTAATTCCAATTCCAAAATAGAATTCCAAAATATCATTACAAATTCTAATTCGAAATTCCAAATTTGAATTCCAAGTTCCAATTCTCAATTGCAAACTCAAATTCCAGTTCTAACGACCTCAATGCTAATTGCAATACCAAATTCCAATTCAGTTTTCAAATTACAACTCCAAATTCCAATTCCAATTCAAAATTCCACTTCCACATTCCACTTCTAGATTACAGATTCCAATTCTGTATTCCAGTTCCAAATTCCAGTTCCAGGTTCCAATTCTGAAGTCCAAATTCCAATTCCAAATTCCACAATCCAATTTCAACAACCTCATTCCTAATTCCAATTCATAACTCTAATTCCATATTTCAATTTCAAATTCTAGTTTCAGTTACCACATTCCTTATTCCAGTTCCAAAATCAAATTCCAAAATACCATTACAAATTACAAATTCAAATTTCAATTGTAAATTCCAATTTCAAGTTCCAATTCTAAATTCCAATTCCAAATTCCAATTCTAAATTTTAAATTCCAAGTCTAACAATCTTATTCCTAGTTGCAATACCAAATTCCAATTCCGTTTTCAAATTACAACTCCAAATTCCAAATTCCTTTTCCAAATTCCAATTCCAAGTTCCAATTCTAGATTCCATATTCCAATTCCCATTTCCAATTCTAAATTCCAAATTCCATTTCCATAATCCAACAATATGTTGTTTGCAAGAAACACATTTGAAATGGGGGCATACACACAGGGTAAAGGTAAAAGGTTGGAACAGAATATTTGGTGCTTCAGCTGATGTAAAAAAAGTAGGGGTAGCAGTCCTAATCAGACAAAGCAAAAGCAGCAATAGATCTTATCAAAAGAGATAATGAAGGAAACTGTATCCTGCTAAAGGGCATCATAGACAACAAAGCATTTTCATTACTAAACATATATGCTCCAAGTGGTGTAGCATCCAAATTCTTAGAGGAGAAGCTAAGAGAGTTACAGGAAAAAATAGACAGCAAAACTATACTAGTGGGGGACCTCAACCTCCCTCCTCTGAACTTGATATGTCAGTGTATCCTTCTCAGATCATAATGCAATAAAACTTATAAGTAATCAAAGGTCATGGAAATACAAACCAAAAACTGATTGGAAACTAAACAATCTAATCCTAAATAAACAATTAACAACTTCATTCAAGAGAATGACAATAACGAGAGAACCTACCAAATTTTATGTGATACTGAATAAGCAGTTCTTAGGGGAAGTTTTATATCCTTGAATGCCTAGATGAATAAAATAGAGAAAGAGGAGATCAATGAATTGGGCATACAGCTGAAAAATCTAGAAAAAGAACAAATTGAAAATCCCCAAGTAAATTCCAAATTGGAAATACTGAAAACCAAAGGAGAGATTAGTAAAATTGAAATTAAGAAAACGATTGAACTAAGAAATAAAAGTAATAGTTGGTTTTAGGAAAAAATCAATAAAATTGAAAAACCTTTGGTCAATTTGATTTAAAAAAAGAATGAAGAAAACCAAATTGCCAATATCAGAAATGGAAAGGATGAACTCACCTCCAATGAGGAGGAAATTAAAACAATGATAAGAAATTACTTTGCCCAACTGTCTGCTCATAAATTTGACAATCTAAATGATATGGATGATTACTTTAAAAGATATATATTGCCCAGACTAACAGAAGAGGAAGTTGAATACTTAAATAACCCCATCTCAGAAAAAGAAATTGAATAAGTTATCAATGAATTCCTAGGAAAAAATCTCCAAGGTCAGATGGATTCACAAGTGAATTCTATCAAACATTTAAAGAACAGTTAATTCCAGTACTATAGAGACTATTTAGGGAAGAAGGAGTCCTCTCAAATTCTTTTTATGACACAAATATGGTTTTCATACCTTAAACAGGAAGAACTAAAAGAGAGAAAGAAAATTACAGACCAATTTCTCTAATGAATATAGATGCAAAAATTTTAAATAAGATTTTAGCTAAAAGAATACAGCAACTTGTCATGAGAATAATACATTATGATCAGGTAGGATTTATATCAGGAATGCAGGGCTGGTTCAGTATTAGGAAAACTATTAACATTATTGATTATATCAACAACAAAACTAACAGAAACCACATGATTATCTCAACAGATGCAGAAAAATTTTGACAAAATACAACACCCATTCCTATTGAAAACATTGGAGAACATAGAAATAAATGGAACTTTCCATGAAATGATAAATAGTATCTACCTAAAACATTCAGCACTCATTATATGCAGTGGAGATAGGCTAGATGCATTTCCAATAAGATCAGGGTGAAACAAGGATTTCCATTTTCAACACTGTTATTCAATATGGTATTAGAAATGTTAGCTGTAGCAATAAGAGAAGAAGAAGAAATTGAAGGAATTACAATAGGCAAAGAAGAAACTAAGTTATCACTTTTTGCAGATGATATGGTGATACACTTAGAGAATCTCAGAGAATCAAGTAAAAAACTACTTGAAATAATAAACAACTTTGACAAAATTGCATGTTACAAAATAAACCCACACAAATCTTCTGCATTTCTATATATTACAAATGAAGCCCAATAGTAAGAGATAGAAAGAGAAATCCCGTTTAAAGCTATGGTAGACACTGTAAAATATCTGGGAGTCTACCTGCCAAAACAAACCCAGGGACTATATGAACACAATTACAAAACACTTTGCACAAATAAAATCAGATCTAGGTAAGTGGAAAAACATCAGTTGCTCATGGGTGGGGTGAGTCAATATAATAAAAATGAGAGTTCTACCTAAATTTACTTATTCCATGCCAATACCAATCAAACTATCAGATAATTATTTTCTAGAGCTAGAAAAAATAATATCAAAATTCATCTGGAAGAACAAAAGGTCCAGAATATCAAGGGAACTAATGAAAAGAAATGCTAGGGAAAGTGGCCTAGCTCTACTAGATCTTAAATTGTATTATAAAACAGCAACTATCAAAACCAGTTGGTACTGGCTAAGAAGCAGAAGCGTAGACCAGGGGAATAGTTTAGATACTCAAAACACAATAGTCAATGAATATGGCAATCTACTGTTTGATAAACCCAAGGACCCTAACTTCTGGGATAAGAACTCAGTGTCTGACAAAATTTGCTGGGAAAACTAGATAACAGTCTGGAGGAAACTAGGCATAGACCGATGCCTGACACCATACACAAGAATAAAGTCCAAATGGGTACATGATCTAGGTATAAAGATTGATACTATAAACAAATTAATGCAACACGGAATAGTGTATTTATCAGATTTATGGAAAGGGGAAGGATTTTTGACTAAATAGGAGATAGACAACATTATGAAGTGCTAAATGGATAGTTTTGATTATATTACATTGAAAAGGTTTTGCACAACCAAACCCAATGCAACCAAGATTAGGAGGGAAGCAGAAAACTGGGAAAGAATTTTTGAAACTAGTGTCTGTGATAAGGGCCTCATTTCTAAAATATATAGAGAACTGTGTCAAATGTACAAGAATACAAGTCATTCTCCAATTGATAAATGGTGAAAGGATATGTAGAGGCAGTTTTCAGAGGAAGAAATTAAAGTTATCTATAGTCATATGAAAATATGCTCTAAATCACTATTGATTAGAGAGAGGCAAATCAAAACAACTCTCAGGTACCACATCACACCTATCAGATTGGCAAATATGACAGAACAGGAAGATGATGAATGTTGGAGAGGATGCGGGAGAGTTGGAATACTGATACACTGTTGGTGGAGTTGTGAGCTGACCCAACCATTCTGGAGAGCAATTTGGAACTATGTCTGAAGGGCTACAAAAATGTGCATACCATTTGTCCCAGCAATATTGCTTCTTGGACTGTATCCCCAAGAGATCATAAAAATGGGAATGGGTCCCATATGCAGAAAAATATTTATAGCAGCTCTCTTTATGGTGGCCAAAAACTGGAAATCAAGGGGATGCCCATCAATTGGGGAATGGTTGAACAAATTGTGGTATATGAATGTAATGGAATATGCTTGTGCTATAAGAAATGATGAACAGGAAGACTTCAGAGAGGCCTGAAAAGACTTGTGTGAACTAATGCTGAGTGAAAGGAGCAGAACCAGGAGAACTTTGTACACAGCAACAACCAGAGTTTATAAGGATTTTTTCTGGTAGACTTAGAACTTCATTGCAATGACTTACAAAATTCCCAGTGGTCTCAACGCAAAATACCTTCCACATCCACAGAAAGAACTATGGAATTTGATCACAGAATGTAGCAGATCATTTTCTTTTGTATTACGTTTTAGTTTGTTTTATGATTTCTCCCATTCATTTTAATTCTTCTATGCAACATGATTAAGGTGAAAATGTATTTAATAGGAATGTATGTGTAGAACCTATATAAAATTGTTTGCCATCTCAGGAAATGAGAGGGAGGTGAAGGGAAAGAGGGTAACGGAGGGGAAAAAGTCTAAGTTATATGGAAGTGATTGTAGAACACTGAAAACAAAAAGAATAATAAAAATATTTTAAAAAAAAGAAAAATATTTTGTAATTGTGTTCTTATGGTCCCTGGGTTTGTTTTGGCAGGTAGACTTCCGATATTTTATTGTGTGTACCTTAGCTTTAAGTGGAACTTCTTTCTCTCTTTTGCTGTTGGGCTTTGTTAGTAACATGTAGAAATGCAGGTGATTTATGTGGGTTTATTTTGTAACCTGTAACTTTGCCAAAGCTGTTTATTATTTCAAGTAATTTTTCACTTGATTCTCTGGGATTCTCCTAAGTATATCACCATATCATCTGCACAGAGTGATAACTTAGTTTTTTCTTTGCCTATTCTAATTTCTTCATTTACTTTTTTTTCTTATTGCTAAAGTGAAAATTCCTTGCACCATATTGAATAACAGTGGTGATAATGAACATCCTTGTTTCACCTCTGATATTATTGGAAATACATCTAACTTATCCCCATTACATATAATGCTTGTTAATGGTTTTAGTTAAATATTGCTTTTTATTATTTTATAGAAGACTCCATTTATTCCTATGCTCTCCAGTGTTTTCAATAGGATTGGGTGTTGTATTTTGTGGAAAGCTTTCTCTGCATCTGTTGAGATAATCATATGGTTTCTGTTAGTTTTTGTTTTTGATATGATCAGTAATGCTGATAGTTTTCCTCATATTGAACCAGCCCTGCATACCTGATATAAATCCTACCTGATCATAATGTATTATTCTTGTGATAAGTTGTATTCTTTTTGCTAGTATCTCATTTAAAATTTTTGAATCTATATTCATTAGAGAAATTGGTCTGTTATTTTCTTTCTCTGTTTTGGTTCTTCATGGTTTAGGTATCAGAACCATATTTGTATCATAAAAAGAATTTGGTAGGACTCCTTCTTCCCCAGTTTTCCCAAATAGTCTATGTTATTGGAATTAATTGCTCTTTAAACGTTTTGATAGAATTCAGTTATAAATCCATCTGACCTTGGAGATGTTTTCCTAGGGAGTTCATTGATGGCTTGTTCAATTTCTTTTTCTGAGATGGGGTTATTTAAGTATTCAACTTCCTCTTCTATTAATCTGTGCAATTTATATATTTTTCAAATATTGGTAACTTGGAGAAAATTTGACCTTGGCCAGGAAGAGGTTAAGTAAATGATCCTCTCCTTTCCCTTCCATTACTATTCAAGTTACCAATATCAAAAAAATGAAAAGGGTGAACTTACCTCCAACACGGAGGAAATAAAACAATAATAAGAAATTACTTTTTTATCTATATTTATTTATTTAACTTTTAACATTCATTTTCACAAAATTTTGGGTTCCAAATTTTCTCCCCATTCATCCCCTCCCCCCACCCCAAAACACTGAGCATTCTAATTGCCCCTTCATCCCTCCCTTCCCTTGGCTCCATCTTCTCTTTTGTCTTGTAGGGCCAGATAACTTTCTGTACTCCATTACCTGTATTTCTTATTTCCTAGTAGCAAGAACAGTACTTGACAGTTGTTCCTAAAACTTTGAGTTCCAACTTCTCTTCATCCCTCCCTCCCCACCCATTCCATTTGGGAATGCAAGCAATTCAATATAGGCCATATCTGTGTAGTTTTGCAAATGACTTCCATAATAGTCATGTTTTATAAGACTAACTATATTTCCCTCCATCCTATCCTGCCCCCCATTTCTTCTGTTCTCTCTTTTGATCCTGTCCCTCCCCAAGAGTGTTACCTTCAAATTGCTCCCTCCTCCCATTGCCCTCCCTTCCATCATCCTCCCCCACCTTGCTTATCCCCTTCTCCCCCATTTTCCTGTATTGTAAGATAGGTTTTCATACCAAAATGAGTGTGCATTTTATTCCTTCCTTTAGTGGAATGTGATGAGAGTAAACTTTATGTTTTTCTCTCACCTCCCCTCTAAAAAGTCTTTTGCTTGCCTCTTTTATGAGAGATAATTTGCCCCATTCCATTTCTCCCTTTCTCCTCCCAATATATTTCTCTATCACTGCTTAATTTCATTTTTTTAAGATATGATAACATCCAATTCAATTCACTCTGTGCTGTGTGTGTGTGTGTGAGTGTGTGAGAAATCCCACCAACTACCTAGATACTGAAAAGTTTCAAGAGTTATAAATATTGTCTTTCCATGTAGGAATGTAAACAGTTCAACTTTAGTAAGTCCCTTATGACTTCTCTTCGCTATTTACCTTTTCATGCTTCTCTTCATTCTTGTGTTTGATAGTCAAATTTTCTTTTCAGCTCTGGTCTTTTCATCAAGAATACTTGAAAGTCCTCTATTTCATTGAAAGACCATTTTTCCCCTGAAGTATTATATTCAGTTTTGCTGGGTAAGTGATACTTGGTTTTAGTCCTAGTTCCTTTGACTTCCATGCCCTTCAATCCCTTAATGTATAAGCTGCTAGATCTTGTGTTATCCTGATTGTATTTCCACAATACTTGAATTGTTTCTTTCTAGCTGCTTGCAATATTTTCTCCTTGACCAGGGAACTCTGGAATTTGGCCACAATGTTCCTAGGAGTTTTTCTTTTTGGATCTCCTTCAGGCAGTGATTGGTGGATTCCTTGAATGCTTATTTTGCCCTCTGGTTCTAGAATATCAGGGCATTTTCCTTGATAATTTCTTGAAAAATGATGTCTAGGCTCTTTTTTTGATCATGGCTTTCAGGTAGTCCCCTAATTTTTAAATTGTCTCTCCTGGATCTATTTTCCAGGTCAGTTGTTTTTCCAATGAGATATTTCACATTGTCTTCCATTTTTTCATTCTTTTGGTTTTGCTTTGTGATTTCTTGGTTTCTCATAAAGTCATTAGCCTCCATCTGTTCCATTCTAATTTTGAAAGAACTATTTTCTTCAGTGAGCTTTTGGACCTCCTTTTCCATTTGGCTAATTCTTCTTTTGAAAGCATTCTTCTCCTCATTGGCTTTTTGAACCTCTTTTGCCAATTGAGTTAGCCTATTTTTCAAGGCGTTATTCTCTTCAGCATTTGTTTGGGTCTCCTTTAGCATGATGTTGATCTGCTTTTCATACTTTTCTTGCATCTCTCTCATTTCTCTTCCCAGTTTTTCCTCCACCTCTCTAACTTGATTTTCAAAATCCTTTTTGAGCTTTTCCATGGCCTGAGCCCGTTGAATATTTATTTTGGCTGTTTGGGATACAGAAGCCTTGATTTCTATGTCTTTCCCTGATGGTAAGTATTGTTCTTCCTCATCAGAAAGGAAGGGAGGAATTATCTGTTCACCAAGATAGTAACCTTCCATGGTCTTATTTTTTTCCCCTTTTCTGGGCATTTTCCCAGCCAGTTATTTGACTTCTGAGGTTCCTCTCCACACCCACCTCACCTCCACATCTGCCCAGCTAGTGCTTTGGGTCTGAGATTCAAATGCTGCTTCCCAGCCTCAGGGCTTTGGGAGGGGGTGGGGCTGCTATTCAGTGTGAGATTAAGTTCAGGTGCTCAGGTGGGGGCAGGGCCACCTGCCTCACAGGCTTAGTTCCCTCAGGGGGTTTATGTGGAGACCTTCAACAGTGGATCAGGGCTCCTGGCTGCTTTGGGAGCCCCTGTCAGGGGCTGCCTCCACTGCTGCCTCCAGAGGGGGCCTGAGTTATGGGAGCACCCTGCTCCCCTCTTGGGGAGCTGAAAAGACCCTCTCACTGACCTTTGGCACCTGTGGGTGGAGGGACCTGTGCTGATGCTGGAGATTCTGTCCATGAAGCCTGCTGGGATCTGCTCTTCTCAGTGCCACGCGGCCAAAGCAGGGCTGGACTCTGCTGCAGTCCAGTGCGCGACGGACCTTTGGTGTTGGTTTTTCGGGTCTCTCTGGAACAGAAATCTCCTCCACTCAGTTGTTCTGAGGCTTCTGCTGCCTCAGAATTTGTTGGGAGTTCTTCTTTACAGGTATTTTATGGGCTGTGGGTTAGGAGCTAGCATATGTGTATCTTTCTACTCCGCCGTCTTGGCTCCTCCCCCATAAAAAATTACTTTGCCCAACCGTATGCCCATAAATTTGACAATCTAAGTGAGATGGATGAATATTTAAAAAAATTCTTTTTATGATACAAATACTTATTATTTTTCTTGCTTTCTATCCCCCTCCCATTCTATAATTAATCTTTAGGAAATTAGAGGTGAGAACAGCCCCTTGGTACTTGACTCCAACCTCAGTGGCATGAAACAAATGAGTGGCCAACACGTGAACATACAGGATCAGAAATACTTGTAAAAACTGAAGTGTACTATAAGAAAAGCCTCTTTGGTATGGAAGAGGAAGCCCTTGGCTGTTTGTTGCCTTGATGTCTGGGTGGGTTTGTTGTGTTAATCACTGAGCCTTAGCAAAGGCTTTTGGAGATAGAAAGCTGTATAAGTTCAGGAAGAGGTGATTTGGTTTCTTTGTTCTCTCCTTTCTCTTAAGGTTCTTTTCACCTTCCTAATGTCATCACTCTTTTCATTTGGCTTCTGTGTCTCTGTGAAAGTATTTCTAATATATAGCTTCTGTACGTGGTTTTAATTTCATTTGTATTTGTTTCTGCCAAGGGTCATTTATGAATGAATGAATGAATGAATGAATGAATGAATGAATGAATGAATGCAAATGCATTTATCAAATATTTATATGCTAGACCCTCTGCTAATCACCAAGGACAGAACAACAACTATGGACACAACAGCAGGGAAAGAAGAATTTCCATGCCCTCAGCAGGCCAACATTCTTTTTTTAAAAATTGTTTATTTATTTTTAGTATTCACTTCCCTAAAATTTTGACTTCTAAATTTTCTTCCTCTCCCTCCCTTCCCCTTCTCACTATGGCATGCAGTCTGATATTGGGTGTACATATGCATTCATATTAAATATATTTTCTCCTTAGTCTTGTTGTAAAGAATTAGAACCAGTGGGAGAAATGACAAGAAAGAATAAACAAGCAAAAAAAATTAGAGCAAATAGTATGCAGAGTGAAGCAGAATATTTTCTCTTGCGTTATGTTTTGTTTAGGTTTTTCTCATGATTTCTCCCATTCATTTTATTTCTTCTATGCAACATGACTAATGTGTTTAATAAGAATGTATGTGTAGAACCCATATAAGATTGCATGCCATCTCAGGGAGGGAGGGGGAAAAAATCTAAGACTTACAGAAGTGATTGTAGAAAACTGAAAACAAATTAATAATAAAAAAAGGAAAAAAAATAGTATGCTTTGATCTACATTCATACTCCATAGTTCTTTCTCTGGTTGTGGAATGCTTTTTCCATCATGGGTCTTTCGGAATTGTCTTAGATGCAAGCATTGGTGAGAAGGACCTTACATTCTAAAGGGGGAAGATACCACCTAAGAAGAAGCTGGATGTGAAAAGTGGGGTGAGAGGTCAGAGGATACTTGCACAGGGAGATGGCTTAGGGATAGCCTGGGAGTAGATAGTGGGCCAGGGACCAGGTTAAAGTAAGGTGAAAGCCCACTAGTCAGAGCCTCACATCCCAAGGGGTAGAGTCCAAGTTTTAGTAGACAGAGGGAAAAGATCAGAATGCATGGCCAGGAAATGTCTAGTTACCTGAAACCTCGAAAATCACCTTCTTCTAGTGTAAAAAAGTACAGGGAGTTGCTGAAATAACAAGATTGTGTTTTGTTTTGGTTCAGACCTATGAATTTTCAGTAGTGTAGAGAAATCCCACTGAGGAAATTCTCTGAGTACTTAGTCACCTAAGAAGGTAAGTAACTTCAATATATCCCAGAAATGGAACTGGAACTCACATCTTCCTGACTCTGAGGTCTGTCATCTACTCACTGCCATAAGGGTGGAGGAGGGAATAAGCTTTTATATAGCACCTACTGTGTGCCAGACACTGTGCTGAGTGCTTTTACAAATCTTATTTGATACTTACAGCAACCTCTAAGTGTTATCCTCATCCCCATTTTACAGTCGAAGAAACTTAAGCAGAGAGACGTTAAGTGACTTAGCAAAGATCATACAGCCAGTAATTGTCTGAGGGTAGATTTGAACTCACATCTTCTTGACTCCAGACCCAGTGCTCTTTTCACTGTCTACCTGCTTCCCTATGAGGTTGCATAGAAAAGCAAAAGTTGTGGTAACATGAAAATATTCACTAGTGGATGAAGCTAATTATGTAATTAGTTGTCCATCCCCCAAACATTTCTTCTCACTTCCTGCTATAATCTGTCACTACCCATCTTTACCCAGGAGTCTACCTGATGATCAATAGGTTATCAAAAAAAGAATGATTTCCATATTAAAGGATTAAGAGGGCCCCATGGGAAAATGGATAAAGCCTTTTTTTTAAGCTGCGATTTCCTGATTAGACTGAAAGTTGGTCACAAAAGGAAGGATATTGTGCTGTGCTATCATCCAAATATTTTGGGCAATATTATGTCAAAAACAAGCGACACTTAGCTTGATTCATTATTTGTTCAGTCTAAGCACTAGAGTAGTTGCAAATACAAGCAAGATTGTGTCAAATATAAAATAAACTTACTTTCATAATTGTTTAGTTTGATTTTTCAATATAAAGTCCTAATCAAACTCTTTGTGTCCTGGTACTTACTTTGGATTGTTGGTCCCTATTATAAATGGATTCATGTTCTTGATTACAATTATCCTCAGATAATGACAACGTCCTGCACTTGACCCATGTAGTCAAATGGGTAAGCATGCTGTAGTAGATTGCTACAGTATGTTGCTGATGCTGCTTTGCTTTTGCCTTCCCTGGCAGTGTTGAGAGAATGTTGTAGTATAGATGGGCAGAATCTGATAGACTCTTGACACAAAAAGGAGAGAGCTAGGTCAGCCTCAGGGTGCATGTAAGAGAATTTTATGAGACTTATGAACAAAAGGTGGAGAATTATTGGAATGGTCTGTTGCCTTGGCCTCAAGTAGGCAGGAATGACCTCTGATTCCCAATGGATACACATCTGCTAGGAAAGGATCCTCTAAATTATCAGAGAGAGAAACCTCAACTGCTTGAAGGGAGCAGAACTTTGATGAGGAAGAGAGCAAGGCTAGATGTTCCTTCTGTCATTCCTGTATCTAGAAGCAGATTAAAGAAGAAACAAATCTTTCAAGGCCTGGAAGGGTACCAGAAGAATGATGGTGGCAAGAGTAGAAAGTCCAGGTCAAAAGTCACCTTAATCATAATAATGAAGTGTCTCTTGGGACCAAATACAGAGAATAGGGCATAGCTTATGGATATAATACTGTTAGAGGGATATTAATGAATTGATCAACTCACAGTGGAGAGAAATATGAATATTAGTGCAAGTTGATCTCAAGTGGTAGATCTATAGGGAAATCCACAGGGTGGGGGAGTGATACAAACTTGAAGATGTCCTAAAGAAGTTTTTTGGGAAGCACTTAGGGAAATAGTTGTGGTAGCATCTGTCCTTTCCCTGATGTTCTCAATTAACATGGTGTAAGTATGGGTTTTCTGATTGGTAGAGAGGAAATTTTATAGAACTGAGGAGAAGGCCTCATTCTCTTCCCTGGATTGACTTTCTTCTTCCTCCCTCCTCTGCAAACACCATGAACTCATAAAAGACTGGGGACTTGGTCATTCTTTCCTAGGTCCAAGTACAAAAGTCTTATTGTAAAATTCCATTTCTTTCCTCTTTCCTGATTTCTGGTAGGTCTTTCTATCCAACCTGCCCCAAATGCAGCTCTGTCTTCTCCAGCCACATTTACATCAAGCTTCCTCACTCTAACTTCAGCTTCTGAGTCCCTCGAACCAGAAAAAAAGGTTATACAATCACAAGACTGTAAACAATGCAACTAGGAAAGGCTGAAACTTTACTCGAGCAATGACCGACACATCTCCCGAAGATGGATGATGAAGCATGTTACTCACCTTCTGAGAGAGAAGTGGTAGACTCAAGGTGAACAATGAGACATGTATTTTTCTACATTTCTAGGTTGTGGATTATTTTGTTTGACTATGCTTGACTATTTTTTATTCTTTTTCTGTTTTTAAATTGTTGTTGGCAGTAACAATAGTGATGCCAAAATAGAGGGCCATTTTAACACATTAAAAAATAAGCAGAACCAAAGGAATTTCAGAAGAAAGCCTAAATAAGCAGGGCAGTTTTGAAATTCATATATTAAATGCATAGTATATTATTTCATTTCAACATATACTTAGAATTTTAAGTATATATTTTAACTGAAATTATATATTATAAACATTGTTAAAAGCAAGTGAAATAGAATAGAGAGTCATGGTTTCATGTACAATCTTCTCTGTTCTGATTTCATATGTGTATATATACATATGTATATACATACATATATACATATGCACAGACAAATGTGTGTGACTGCTCAATGTTTTCATGTTCTATAAGTTCAGAGTAAAAATTATTTTAAAAAAGAAATAAATATACATTTATGTATGTATATCTGTATGTGTATATATAGCTGTATACACATATACATATATGTGTATATATGTATGTATACACACACACACATATATATTTCAACCTTTTTGGAATAAAGATAGGTTCCTAATGGTGCTATATGAGTAGCAGGATTTATGTTTGAGAACAGCAGAAATCTCACTCTGTTTTTATTAATAACTACAGGGGAAAAGTTGTGTTGCCAGTAAAAGGAGAATAAGAATAAATTATCCTTGATTATTAAGCGATCAGAGGAGAAGGTAAATGAGCTTTTGATCTTTAAAGATGCAGCCTCACTCTTCCTTGATTACTCAGGTAATCAACCTAGAATTCAATGTTAATCAGGCCTGGGACTAATAGCCTATAGGTGGAAATCATGTTCTCGGACCTAGAGGTTTTTCTGAAAAATGCCTTGAGCCTGAAGAAATTAAGATTTTTTGAAGGAAGAAAAAACATCAATGAGGGTAGTCAGGAGGGGAATCAGAGTAGCTGGCTGCAGAGTCCCAGGCTTATTCTTTCCCTGTCTCCCCAAAGTACCACTTCAAAATCTGTAACCTCTAATATGGGAGAGCTGGAGGGTAGTGAGGCCTTTAACATTAAGAAATTTGGATGGTTTGGGGAGAAATTTAAAACAGCAAGCCAAAGAATCCCTGGAACAATAGGTAATGAGGGTTTGGTCTGATGGGAGAGGGGAGATTTAGAGTATTTATCATTTGTAGAATCCCATTAGCTGGGAGAGTTTACAGATGGTTTCCTCTCACAAAGTCAGCCGAGCTTGCAAAGTCCTGAACAGTGGAGGCTCCAGGTGTCTGCTGCTCTTTCTCCTTTATCAAGTGGATAAAATGGGGATTTATTCATACTTGGACTCATAAAGATGAATTTCCTCTACAACATATTCCATTATGGAGGGACAACAAAGAAGGATCTAACATTTTTTAAAATAGATCTGGTGCACATTGGATTTATACTTCCTTCCCTGGGCGCTATTCCATATGACCAGTGTGGTTTGTGTGCAGTTTGGTTGTGTTTTTTGGATGAAGCCCCATTTGAATGACATCCATATCAGCCTGGTCTGGAGACTGGTGCAACCTCAGTAGCTGATTGGGAAAATAGGACTGTCTATACCAACAGATGCTCTGGGGACGATGGGAGAAGGTATGGTGCCTGTCACAATACTAGGTGAATAGTTTGATGATACTGTCTTCCATAAGGAGCTTTAAAATGTGGAGTGCCTAAGCGTATGAGTAATGGTCAGCCTCTGGGGTCTTCCTAAAATGGTATCGATAAATCTGGGACCAGGCTAGTAGGGAATCTTTCTGCCCTGCCCAAATTTAGTATATTCCTGAAAGCTTCTATCTAGTTTCTCCTCCTACCTCCATCTGCTCATTCCCCCATCCCATACGGCTGCTTCCTTTCCCAAACGGGTTGTTTAGAGCTACTCAAGACTTTGTGTCTAGATTTGAGAACTATTAGAATGAATTGCCCTAGGGTGAGAACTGAGGTCTCCTTCAAGGCTTGGTTTGGTTAGCATGAGGGATGGGGATGTAGGAACATATAAGGGGATATCAGATAATGGCAGCCAGCTTACTCTTTTACCAGTGGACTTTAAAGGCTATCACAGGGAATACCTTGGTTTCTTTTAGAGGGAAAACCACTGAAATAAGGAGTACATTTCCTTATGTGGACATGGGTGGTAGAACCCTTGTTTCCATCTCTGTTGTGGTGACTGATCCCAGGAAAGTGTATTATGGATGTAAATTTTATCAGCATTTGGGAGTCAGCACCCATAGGGAAACTTAAATTAGCTTTGATGTTAATTATCGTGGGTGGAAAACTAACCAATACATCGGTCAGTCTGTAAACTTTATTAAGTGTCAACTGTGCATCGATGTTGTGCTAAGCACTGGGAATACAAATGAAAAAGAAATACAGATCCTGCCCTTTAGGAGTTTATGCACTAATGTGAAAGACAACACAGAAAAGGAAGCTTAAAAGGGGATGGGGGAAGGAGGACATCTCACATAGGAGGTATGATGGAGGAGTCTAGAGGACTGCTACCAGGTGGGAAATGAGGTGGCTGACCTGGGCACTCTCCTTAAATGGAGGTTTTGGGGGGAACTCTCCACCTTCCGATCAAAGGGTCCCCACAGGCAGAGGGTACTGATGAGGTAGATGTCAGTTCCAGAGCTGATTTGACTTTGTAGAATGTTTTTAAAAGTCTGATGTTATATGCAGTATTCAACATTTATGTATGACTCTTATTTTAAAAACCTTGAATCTACTTTAGGCTTGGTCTACAATAGAGGATCGTTTGATTCTGGTCCTTGATCTTAGCCATTTCATAGGCTCTATTAAACTAGTTTCTCTTACATTTAACAAATTCAGAGGCATTCATGTATTGCCAGTCTATATTATTGTTCTGTGAAGTGATGTTTATCTGAGAAGTTTTTCTGTCAGTTTTTAACCTGTTAAGCATCTATTCAAAGAACCTATTACGTGGTTGTTATTATCATCATTACATACTAAATTGAGCTAAATTAATAATGGCTGAAAATGACTAAATCTGTAACCCTTACGGGCATTTTAACAGCTGCCTCAGAGCTTTAACCTGAAAGGAATGATTAATGGGAGATTTCAGTCACTTTAGTGAGGCCTCTAGGGAGCCTACCTCAGAGCCCCTCAAACCATAAGCTAAACAAGACTATCTCTACTACCTTAACAGAGCACTGGCCTTACTCAGTCATGCAAGATTAAAAGGAAGAAAAACCTGTTGGGGATTAGTGGGAAAGAAAATTGAATAGATAAAGAGTAGATTGATGATACAGAACCTCGATGTATTTCTCTGCTCATCTAGTACCTCTCCTCCCTCTGTGTCTGTACCACAAATTTTCCAGTTATTCCTGTTACTTCTACCTCTGCTCCTTGCTTAAATCCAAAGACTGCAGATATTCAGAGCTAAATTGAATACTTCCTCCTTTCCTAGACAAATATTACCATGACCCAATACCCTCCCAGGACAGGAACCAAAACTAAATTTCCCATTCACAGAAATACCACTTACAGTGTTCTTACAAAGTCAGGAAGAGTTTACTTTCATTGATGTGCCATCAACTACTCAGGAGCCAGGTCTGAATTAGTTCCAGTATCTGGTTGCATGCCAAGGTGAGCATATGGTTCTTTTCCAGCAACTGAAAGAATCGTCAAATCCTTGACCATCTGAAGGGCTTAGCAAGGACTCCTACAGTGCCACCCATTTGGCCAAGTCTCAGTGAGTTCATCTACCTTCCAGGAGATACTTGCCCTGAGCTGCTTTGCACACATGCATGAGCTCTTACTTGTTCTTTCTCCTACCACTTAAAACAGATAATTTCTTGGCCTTGAAACCAATCGCATAATATACTTAGAACAGCTATATACTTTCCATGGTCCTGTTTTTCCTTTTACCATAATGGAAGAGACTCTCAACACATTGTCCAGTCTTACATTTCCATCCCCAACTCAAAGAAAGATCATCATATTATTTTGTTTTTCATGCTGACTGAAATGGTTAGAATGCTAATAACAGTAAGAAATAAATTTAGGTGCTGACTCTTTTGGTGATGCTGTCAACTGCGGTATCATTTCTTTTTTATATTCAATTTTATTTCATTTTCAATTTTAGATCCTCTCTCCATTCCTCCCCAACCCGTTGAGAAAACAAGAAATATAAAATTCATTACAAATATGAAGTCTTACAAAACAAATTTCCACATTAGCCAAATTCTAAGAAAAATATGAAGCAAGAAAAAAGAATGAGAAAATATATATTTATCTATATATGTGTATATACATATATGTACATATATGTATATGTATGTATGTGTGTGTATATATACATATATACACATATACATATATATATATATATATATGCTCCATTCTGCCCTCAGAGTCTAACAGGACCAGCGTATTATGCTTCATCATGAATTCTTTAGAATTGTGTTGTCATTGTGTTGATCAGAGTTCCTAAGTCTATCATCTTTAATATTAATTGTCTTTACAATATAACTCACAGTGTAAACTATTCTCCTGGTTCTGCTTACTTCGCTTTGCATCATTTCATATAAGTATGACATCATTGCTAAGGGATGAGATTGGTGGCAAGACAACAGATAGAAGTAAGATGGAGAAAATCTGAGATTTCCCTAGTGATCTATTCTTATCAGCGATGATAAAACCGTGATGATTTTGCCCCAGTAACTCAGTCCACAGTGAGGAAGTTACAATGGCACTGCAGAAGTTGTCATCAAGAACAACGAGGGGACCAGACCAAGTGAATACTGGTAAAATCCATACCAGAGATAACTCAGTTTTTAAAACACTCATGGTTTGATTGTCTCAAAAAGCAGGAGATTCCCAGAGATTGGAAAAGATCAAGAATATTATTTGTACCAAAGAAAGAGCAACTGGGAAGATGCCAGAAACTCCTGATATTCCTGTCTTCTCTCTCAAGCCTTTCTTTCTCTGTATAAAATTTTTATGAGAATGCTCTGTACATTTGGTAAGTTTTATAAGTATTATAAAATATAATATATATAATATAAAATATAAAAATATAAAAACTTATTATTATATAAAATTATAAATGTTATAATATATTTATAAACATGCATTTTATAGAAATAGACCCATACGTATAAGTAATATGTATAATACAAAAATTGATAAAGTCATACATATATTTATATGTAAATACAAAACTTTTTTTCTATAACAGTGATTGGATTAGGAACACTGAAGTTGCCGAAGCAGAGCCCTTTCTGCTCCTTCTATGTGCCCCCCACCCTTTTGCAAATAGAGCCGCTGTTTTCTGGCTTTCCCTTTCATCAGGCTTGTCCATCAAGCCTGACCTTCTACTTTGTCATTGCTCTTACTCTGCTCTTCAGTGGGCTATAAGGCTTCTTAAACTTTTTCCACTCAAGACCTCTTGGCACTTCTTAAACTGGGAGTCACACCATCATGATCCACAGTTTAAAAAGCACTGGAGGATGGGGCTCTTTGCCATAGTGTGGGGAAAGGAGATTTATTAGCAGTCACCACCTCCAAAGGTCTTTTCTCTGACTTTTATATACCAAGCCTCCATCCCATAGAACAGTATTATCAAACAGAAATAGAAATAGAGGCCACAAAATCGCACATAGGATCCCTGGGGGTTGCATATTGACTTAGAAAACTGCATGTTAACATTGTCTATATTCTCTTGTTTTTTTTATTTATTTTGCTAAATATTTCCCAATTGCATTTTAATCTAGTTCAGGCCATACTAGCCATGGACCATGTGTTTGACAGCTCCATTTTAGAACTCTTTTTTTAACTCCTTTAAGTCATTTTTTCTGGCCTAGGGGAGTCCAGGAATCCATTTAATCTTTTCCCTCTTTGGCGGAAGCTATACTAATATAGATGGATAAAATCTCTTCTTTTTCTCCAGTCTAAGCTAGGAGAAAATTGCAGTCATTAGAGAGTGGCCCTTTATTTTTCTGTATAACTGGTTATAGCTGCCCTCAACTGCTTTGAAACAAATGAAAGAACAAGGGTGGGGAACCTGTGGCCTCGAGGCTACATGTTGCCCCCTAGGTCCTCAGATGCAGCCCTTTGACTAAATCCAAACTTATTTGTTCTGTGAAGTTTGAATTCAGTCAAAGGGCTGCATCTGAGGACCTAGCAGGCCACATGTGGTCTTGAAGCCATAGGTTCTCCACCCTGATATAGACTAATGCATTGTATTAACCACAGTTTAATTTTAATACTAGCTTTTTGAGGATAGATGAATGCTGCAGTAAACAATATAAGCGTCAGAGAAATACAGTTAAATTTACAAGTGATATACTCACTTACTCGAAAGGATAGGGGAAAAGATGAGTGTCATCATGGCTGTTGTTGGCAAACAGAGACAACTACAGTCTTTTCCCAGTGACCTGAGTGATCCTCCATCGTTCAGCATCTCACCATCATTTAGGGTAGTGGTAGTTCTAGTGTCAGCAGTGGCCATTAAACACTCCCCTCCCCCATTGCCCTAACCAGTCTTCCATTCTTTCTCCTGGTCATGCCATGGAGGACCTCCAAGTCTTCCCTTCTGTTACTCCTGCAGTTGAAGACTCTTAGGCACAAAGGCAGTGGCAGGGGCCTGTAGCGACCCCTTTGCCTCCATACACACTAGCACAGCTGCAATCTCTCTGGTTTGTTTTGGTGACAGCATATTCTGGACTCTGTGGCCACACCTCTACATATACACGCACTTCTTGGCTTATCATTTCAGTTCTTTCCCTCCTTCAAGAATAGGAGAGTGAGGGATGACTTTTCCTGAGGACTTATAACCCTCAATGGTCTTGGAATGCAAACACACTGATGATTTGTACCTCCTCCTACAACTGTCTATCTCATCTCTTCAGATAGTGCATCATTCCTAGAGTAAAGCGGACCATACGTATCACAAACATTTTTGAAATACCACTTTTTTCCCTCCCCTTGAAATTGTGCCCTCCATCAAAAAAAAAGAAAAAAATGTTAATCAAACATACCTGATATAGTGACCTCAATAGACAGTGTATATAAATTTTGCCTTTGTAGTCCCTGACCTTTGTCAAAAAGAGTCATATATTTCATTTTCTGTTCTCCAGGATCATTATTGTTATTTAATTACTCAGAGTTTAGCTTTCTTGTAGTGATCTTTTATTGTTTTTCTGTTTATGATTATTTTACTCTGTATCAGTTCATAAGTCTGACTACAGTTCTGGGAAGTGACATAGGACATCCTACTTAGTGATTTCACTGTTTGGTTTTATTGAGCTTTTTTTTTCTTATAAGAAAGTCCAGTGGTAAGGGGATATAAATGACTTGCTTAAAAATAAAAGGCATTAATAAAAGTTTTTGGAAAAACTAGTACTACCAGGCGTACTCTTGTACAAATAAGTCTTTCCTTTCTGTAAGTTTCTTCTTTGGGATATAAACCTAATAAAATCACTGGGTTAAAGAACTTCTAAACTTTTATCATATATTCCATATTGCTTTCCAGAAAGTTGAAATCAATTTCCACCTTCACCAGCAGTGATTTGTTAACATACATCTTTTTCTCACAGCTCCTCTTCCCCAATCAAACTATACCATCTTTGCTAATTTTATAGAGATACTACAATTGTTTTTTTTTTAAATCTTATTTATGTTGGTACCTTTTTAAAAATATCCCCATTGTTTTTGAGTCTCTGTCCAATATCCCACCCAGTGACCCATCCCTTAAAACAAAAAAGGAGGGGGAGAGTATTATCACTTAGATGTATCAGCTTTCATTTGTACCACAACTTTAGGAGATTTTTTTGTTATCAGTTGTATCTCCTTGAGTAGACTGGTAGGGTTCTTCAAGGAAGAACCATCCGTGCCCATTACTTTTCTTGGCTTTCAGGGGTGGGGAACCTGAGACCTCAAGGCTACATGTGGCCCTCTAGGTCCTTGGATGTAGCCTTTTGACTGAGTCCAGGTTTTACAGAGCAAATCCTTTTATTGGGGGGATTTGTTCTGTCAAGTTCAGATTCAGTCAAGCGGCTGCACTTGAGGACCCAGAGGGCCACATGTGGCCTTGAGACTGCAGGTTCCCCATCCCTGTTTAGTCCCTTATGTCTGACTCAGAGTAGGCGCTCAATTCATATATTTTGCCTGAGTTCACAAACTCTGCTTCTCTCTTTCAAACTTTTATGTTGGACAGTTGGCCCCATGAAAACCAAATTACATCTTGATGGAGCTTTAATGGAACAAAATTAAGAATAATGTCAATATGACCACGTTTGGTTTTAGTCGAGCAGAGAAAGAACTTTCTACGATTAAAATTTAATTTGCAGTAAGTTGCAACAAGGACAAGCTAAACCTTAAGTGTCTCTCTTAGAAGCATTTTGTCTAAACATTTACAGCAATATTTTGATGTCTTGCCCATAAAATACACAATGCATTGATTTGTCATTCTGTGAAGCAAACTCATCTACCTCTTTCTTTTGTCTTTTCTCATATCTTTTTAAAAAATGATTTATTGATTTTTTTTTTACAACACAGTCACTTTGCAACCCCTCCCCACACCCACCCACCACCATTTTGGTTGGTTGGTTGGTTGGTTGATGTCCAAAATGAAATCACTATGTTGCATCCAACTGAGGCTGATCAGACCAATCTGAATTTAGAAGGTTCTAGCACAGGTCAGGCACAAATAGTTCACATGAATATTTAGAATGGAGATTTCTCTAAATGTGCACATCTCACATTTCTTTTGAGCTACTACAATTTTGCTTTGCTCATGGAGCACAGTTTTCAAAGTGCCTTCTTTGATGTGGAGGTCCTTTGCCAGGTTCTCCCATGTCATGCAATTGATTCCAAAGTTCTCCAGGGAGACCAACAGTGAGGCTAATCCAAGTGCTTAAGTGCTCCTCACAATATATATAACAATCTATATGTATCCCCCACCAGCTTTCTCCAGCAAGAAAGAAAGTGGATTTCATCAGTTAATAGAGGAATCTCTTGAGATCACCACTGAGTAAGTGAAAAAGAGAATCCTTAAAGAAGGGTTGAATGATTTTAGAAAAAACATGATTATACAAAAGTGAAATGACTATTGTTCTATTTGATGAATCAGAACTGTTACCTGAACTTTGTGACTGTGTTTTATCACTTTGTGAATTGTGCCTTTGTTGGGGAAGCCTATAAATAGTGAATTGAAATGACTTGCAGAGAGAGATTTTTTTAGGCAGCATCTATTTCTGTCTCTTTGGAGTTTATCTCTAAGTAGATAATTGGTTCATTAATAAATTTGGTTCTGGCAGATTTGTGCCTAAAATAAAGAGTACAGAATTTTTCTTCCACAATTAAGAGGTGTCTTTAGACTTGGATCCACTCCCTAATGGGAACTACCATGAATCTTAGCCACCCTGATCCAGAAAACTTAGTGGCCCCCTAAAAAAAAGGTGTGTGTGTGTGTGTGTGTGTGTGTGTGTTTGTGTTTGTGTGTGAGGGCCTTTACAAAATCCCTTACAAAGTGATGTGTGTGTGTGTGTGTGTGTGTGTGTGTGTTGAGTAAGCTGCCTAGTCTTACTGAGTCTTCATTAAAGCTTATAGAATCTGACCATGTAAGAAAAATGCCAGACCTGTCAGGCACACCAATGTATTTCTGCCTTTTTCTGTTCCTGTTTGTATCTGTAGCTCCCCATACTCTTGGATGGGTTGTTTAGTATATATGATTTAATCTGTTTTTAGAGATATGAAAGTCTCTAGAGGTGTAAGATTATTTAGACCAGAGATTCTTAACCAGGGGTCCATGAACTGGTTTGGTGTTTTTTTTCCCCATTAGTTGATGACTGTAGTTCTGTATAATTTGTTTCCTTGGTAACCGTATTTTATTTTATGCTTTTAAAAACATTCTGATAAGGGAGCCATAGCTTTCACCACAATGTCCAAGAGGTATGTGACATAAAAAATGTTAATTCTTGATATAGTCCAACCCCCACTAATTTTACAAAGGAGAAAACTGAGACCCAGAAATGACTTGTCCAATGTCACTCATAGGCCCCTAAATCCAGAGCCAATGGATCCTCAGAGACCAGCAAGTCCAAACTTCTCACTTTAGAGAGCAGCAAACTGAGGCCCAGAGAGGGGAAGAGACATGTCCAAGGTCACACAGGTGGGAATTAGAAGAGCCTGAATTGGAAATTAACAGAAATATCTGACTAGAATTTCAGAGGGATCTCTAGAGTGGAAAATGGGGCATCGCAATACAGAGAAACCTATGTGCCCAAAAGAAGTACTCAAGCATTCTGTAATACATCCATAACCATTCTAAGCAAGAAAACTTATCAATTCTTAGACAAAAAGAATTGATATATAAGGCTAAAGTTTTTCAAAAGAAGCATGCTTTACATTAGGAGTGCACGCAATAGGTTTTTGTTGTGTGAATGAATGAATGATTTTTCTACACAACCAAAAATGTCGGTTTCCTGTTTTATAGTTGTGAGGTCAGTTTAAAAGGTTTCTTCCAAGTAATTCCAGAAAGCAGAAATTTTAAAATAAAGGAAAGGAAAAATAAATAATAAAGGAAAATGGATGGGAAGGCTAAAGGGAGAGGGAGAGAGAGGGACTGAAAGGTGGGAAGGAAATGAAGAGAAAAGGAAAGGGAAGGGAAAGGAGAGAGGAAAAAGAAGGAAGGGAATAGTCCATTTTTACTTTTTTACCTTCTCTCTAAAGGAGGAAGCTAATGTGAGATATAGATATTATATAGATATATGTATGTATGTATGTATGTATGTATGTATGTATGTATGTATGTATGTATAGATGGAGAGAGAGAGAGAGAAAGAGAAACTGAAACACTACGTGAAGGGGTCCGAACCCCTGCAAGATCAGAGAAAAATCTCACCCAACTGGTTACCTTCCAGCTACTCTGTATTTATCTGATATGTTTTGATTTATAGAATATCTCTCCATTAGAATGTAAGCTCACTGCAGGCAAGGACTAATTTTGATTTTTCTTTGTATCTACAGAAATTCACACAGTACCTAGCAAGTAATGACTTCTTTTTGACTGATGGATTGATTGATGAATTGATACAATTTTTTCTTTTTTTGGAAACTCAGAAAATAGCTTTGAAAAAAGTTATATCAAAAAAGTAGACTTTTGAAACAGAAGGTAACATTTTTTGTGGCAAGTTTGCTTTGCAGGGCCTCTGTGCTTTTCTCTGGATGATTTGGCAGAATATAATTGCCTAATAAATTAGAAGCAAAATCACTGAAAAGAAATTAGATAGAAAAGGAAAAGAAAAGAAAATCCAGGTTGTCAAAAAAAAAATAAATTGGCAACATAAGATTTAGAAAATTTGTTGGAACTCTCTGAGAAAAGAAAGATGAAAATAATGATGATACTACTGCTACTGGTAACAACCATAACAGAAATGCTATTACACACTGACAGTGTAACAGAAAAAGCTAGCATTTAGATAGCACTTTAAGATTTGTGAAGTGATTTATAAATAGTATCTCACTTTATCCTCAGAAGAATCCTCTTACAGATGGGAAAATTGTCACCCAGTGAGTAAGCATCTGAGGCCAAATTTGAACTCAGACCTTCTAGATTCCTTGTCCAACACTGTGCCACCTAATGACCTGTTAGAGAGATGTTGCAGTACCTATTGAGCTATGAACTACATGTGGAGAAACTCTTGGTATAAACTTGAGATGCCTTACATATGTAACAAGCCTGAAGAAAACATAAGATGCTTTTGCTAGGACCTTCTCTCCTCTCCAAAAGAAAAAAATTTCTGCCGCACCGCCCCCCCCCCCCCGCCCCCCCCAAGGAAAAGGATCACACCTTACGGTACTGTCTAACATTTCCAGGATAGAAGGTTGGTACAGCTTTCCTTTATGGCTAGGCCTGAGGAATGTCTTTGCAAAAGGAATTGAGAGTGTAGGCATATTGTTGCCTACGCTTTGGAGCTGACATCTAGTTGTCCTTGCACTTTTTTATCTTGTACTCCCTACCTCAGTGGTTACATTTTCTTTTTGGAGACTGGGTCTCCCCATTTCACCCAGACTGGAAGTATAATAGCTACTATGGGTCTGATACCACTACTGATCAGGATGCAGACCTCGACCTGCTCCATCACTAACCGGGGCTGGTTTGCTCCTCCTTAGACAGCCTGGTGGCCCGTCTACCCAGGGGTTCACTATATAGGAAGCTTGACTTAGTGCATACATCTGATCAGCTTTAGCCCTCCTGTAGCTAGGAACTCCTGAGCTCAAGTGATTCATCATTCTCAACCTTCCCTAGTACCAAGGATTATAAACATGTCACCATGCCCAGAGCTTACATATATTCTTTATGAATGGATGTGATAATTATACATGCAAATATCTTCAATTATTGTAATGTTAATATAATAGGAAGATCTTCACCGCCCATTCATAGGCCTAACATGTAGAGTCTGTGATTGCATGGAGCCTGGGTTTCATGGAGTTCAGACTGGAAGAAGCTTGCCCAAGGAGGATAGAGAAATATAATGAACAGAGAGTGAGATCAGGCAGAGTAGAGAGGGAGAAGCAAACTATGAGTGGGTAGAGGGAGAGAAATTTGTCTAGGGGAACTTGTTTTTGTGGGGAGACCTGATAGATGTCAGTGCTCCCTAGATTAGTGATAAATACCCTGTTAAATATTACCTCCTGTTATTCCAATGATATCCCAAATAAATATTTTGGTTTTCCCTTTGAGGAAGAGAGTTTATTATATTTTGCAAATTTACCCTGGAAATATGCATGCATGTTCATAGTGGGTGCTACGGGTATTGCATTGACATTACAATTATATGTGAGTTGTTATTATTTATGACCATACTCTTCTGTTTACTGATATCATTACATTTTGTAAAGGAATAGATATAACCATACTCCTGGCACTCATGATCTTAATGGGCCAGGACCAAATTGTCATCTTATCTCAGAATCTTAAACTGCAAAAGAAGAAGGTAGTTGATTGTAAATGTAGGGGTAGATGGGCTTTAACAACCTGGTGCTTCCCATTGCTTTCTCTACCCTAAGTCAGAGGTTCTCTTTAGTGTCATGGACTCCCTTTGGCAGTCTGGTGAAGCCTGTAGATCCCTTCTTAGAATAATGTAGTTGAATGTTTAAATGTATAAATTTAAATTATATTGAAATGTAGTTGTTTCTTCAAGTTGACAAACTCTAGGTGAAGTACCCTACTCCAAGAAGACAGTTATCTGATTGATGAGACCTAAGAAGCATGAATGCCCTCACGAGCTAGATGTAAGAAAAATTTAATTGGATTCAATTTTGATAGAGACAACATTGCTGTCTTAGTCTAGAATAAAGGTCTAAAAGGAGACTACTGGTTGGTTCAATTAGAAAAGGCACTGTACTAATGACAAGAGTCTGATTATAAATTAGCTCCAGGTGGGTTTGAGAAAGCTTAACATCGTTTCTGCCCTAGGCAACCAGATAAGAATGTTCTACTCCTCATTCATTAGTGAGATCATTCAATAGTATAATCTGAGGTCCAAAATTTCTTAAATAACCAGCTGTTGTTTATACACGATGTTTCATTCATTATTGGCCTGACAGTTTAGTCCATGAATTATGGATCCCTTCAAACCTATGACCATGGAGTTATGATGTTTGGATGCTCTCAGGTTGAAAGTATGACTATTCACAATGCATATTCTCTGTCTTTGAGCCTGTTGTGGGTATCAGGGCACAGACACACAGACCTTGGGAAGGATGCTTGTGGGGTTAAGAAGTAATCTTTGTTGTATGGGAGAATCAATCCCTGGAGAGAGTCAGGTTGATTCATAAGTGCTCCTGGAAAAATACCAGATACTTGGTACGGAACAAGGGATTAGTGGGCTTTCTGACCTTTACAAAGGTCCTATTGCAGTGTGCACAAGAATTAGAGATGAGGATGGAGTCACAGTACATGTTATGAAGGTTTAGGATGAACAAAGAGTAGAACACACTCTTTCCAGGTTAGAGCTTATATTAAAAGGATCAATGTAGAAATTCAGAATATCTATTTTGTAATAACTATGGCAAAGGGGATCAGACCATCTCCTCCCAAGTGACCCTCAAAATAATATTACTTTTAAGTTCCATTTGCCAATAAAATGGACCACCTAGCTCTGAGGCAGCTTTGCTGATGTGTATAATCTTCTGGCTACTATTTACAAGTCTGAAGGGCAAGGCCTGGAGACTCAAGTATATTTAACTTTCAGTTTTTCTCTCTCCCCACCCTATGTGCCCAACCTATGGTACTTGGTATACCTTAATGGCATCTAGAGTAGTTTTGTTCATCTTTTTCCTCCAAGAATCTAATTTATTAAAGAAAAATGCAGAGAAGTCCGTGTGTGTGTGTGTGTGTGTGTGTGTGTGTGTGTGTGTGTGTGTGTGTGTGTATGAACCACTGAACCAAGTAGAATAACATGCCGTAATACTGATTAAATATGGCCTAAAGAACGGAAAGGGCAGATGCAAAATGAGGTCTTAAAATTAACAAGATAGATTTTGTGTGAGATTGTTTTGTGCTGGTGAAAAATGGAAGGGAATGTAAATGAGAGAGAGTAGGAAGAATCTAGAAACCCTATCCCCATAACATATTTTAGAAATATTAAGATATGATTTTTCAGTGTTTTGATCTAAAATTCTTAGTATCATTTAAATCAATGACTTAATCAGTTTTCTCTTGAAGAAAAGCTAATTGCAAAGAGACAGTGTCCTGGTCTAAAGTCTTTTTTCCCCCCATCATTCTTATTAAAGTCTTGACCAATTTCTAAGGGAAAGGCCTGATTAGTCCAAGAAGGACTTCTCTGTGGAGTTGATCAGAAGGAATAATGCCTCTGATTTATTCAATTAAGAGAAGTATTTTTTGAGTTCATCTTTGACCAGGTGGAAAGGAAAATCCCAACAGGGAGTAAAGAGGAATTGAATAGTTTTAAGAAAATGATTCTCCTAAAGTTAGGTGACTACTGTTCTATGAGGTACTGTTAGCAGAACTTTTACCCAAATTTCATGAGTATATTTTCTCACTGTGGAACATTGTTTTTTATTAGGGAATACCATAAAGAATGAAAAGAAATGGCTTGTGGAGAGAGATTTTCAAAGGCAGGATGAATTTCTGTCCCTTTAGATTTTCTCTCTAAGCAGATATGGTTAGAATTAATTAATTGACTAATTAATTAATCATCTCTGGCAGATTTGTGCCTGAAACACAAGGTACATAATTTTTCTTCTACTACATAATTTGCATTCTCATATCTTTTAGGCTTGGTTTCACTTACATTGATAAAATAGTCATTTTGTAACTCATTCTCTTGGTTCTGCTTTCTTGACTCTGCATCAGTTCATAGAAGTCTACCTATTTTTCCAAATTGAATAATCATCATTTGTATTGCTTTATAATAATCCATCATATTCCTATTACAGAGGAAAGTCAGCCATTCTCCAGTTAGTGGGCACCTGCTTTATTTTCAGTTTTGGTCTGTTACAAAAATTGCTACTCTAAATATCATGATACATCTGGGTCTTTCTGTCTTTGACTTCTTTGGAAATATATGCCTAGTGGCAGGATTATTTGAGTATTAAAATATGAACAGCTTAGTTACTTTGCCCACATAATTCCAAAATCTTTTCCAGAACAATTGAACCAATTTACATTTCTCCTAACAGGATATTCCTGTGTCTATCTTCCCACAGTCTCTCCAGCTCTGGCTATTTTAATCTTTCATAGTCTTTGCACAGAAGCAGCATAGCCTAATACAGGGGTCTCAAAACTTTTTTGATCACTTACCCTCATAAGTAATTCTGGATATATAGTGATATATATGATTATGCATTACCCACATGCATATATTTACTTATTTATAAATCATATATAATATGCATTGCTGTGCTTGTGCGTTTAATACAAAAGTTACAAAAAATAAGATTTTAGTTGGATAGGATAAAGATGAAATATTATTTGATCCTAGAGGCAATTGGGAGCCATTGGAACTCGTCAAATAGGGGAGTGACATGTAACATTACTTGAGCTTTAGGAAAATCACTTTGGCAGCTGTGTGGAGGACAAATTGAAGTGGGCAGAGTCCTGAGGCAGGGAGACCAATCAGTATTTTGTGACAATAGTCCAGGTAAGAAGTGATAAGAGCCTGAACTAGGGGTGATGGCTCTGTGAGTAGAAAGAAGGGGGAATATTCAAAAGATACAGAAGTAGAATTGACAAGACTTGGCACCTGTTTGGATATATGGATATTGGATGAGGGAAAATGAGGAGTTGAAAATGACACTAAGATTGTGAGAACTTGGATGAGTATGATAATACTCTCCACAATAGTAGGGAAATTTGAAGATAGGTTGTTTGGGGAGAAAAGTTAGTATAATGATATCTATAATCCAAATCACAAACCATGCTGCATGATTATTCACCCTGTGTAAATCACTCCATAACTCTTAAAAGGAAAAAGGGAAACAATCCCTACTATTTGGTCAATGTTCCCAAGTGAAGAGTGCTGGGGAGCACTTCCTACAACCCCAAGGTGATCTAGGGGTCAGGGCTTGGAGGGGAATCTTCCAAATGGTCCCCGCACAGCTATTATGAGTAGTAGTTAGTTTAGGTTATTACTGCCCTAAGGGGCATATGCCTAATTCAGAAGTAGAAGGGGGAATTTGCCCAGCAGAGGGATACAGCAGACTGGAGAAGTATGTGGGGGGAGACATGGATATATGTGCTGTAGACAAGTCCCATGATTGGCTATCATAGCAAGGGTGGGATACAGCCAATCTTCCCATGCTTTGACTTTGATCATATACCCCTTAAGGTCAGGCTGTACCTTCCCTGGGCTAATGCCACAAGCCCCCTGTGGCCCTAGCTGGGCAGACCTCAGCTCAAATTTTTCCTCTGACTTCTAGTACCCGTGTGACGCTGGGAAAGCCAGCTAATCTTTATGGGCCTCATATAGCCCCCTAGGTCTTTCCTATATAGATTACAGTCTGCATTAGTGAGCGGAATTTTCTGTGCTAAAGGGAACTTTATATGTATCCTTTTGTCATTTTGATGGATAAGAGTGCAAGCATCAGAAGTGTTTTAATTTGTATCTTTTATTATTAGTGATTTGGAGCATTTTTCATATGGTTATTGATAGTTTATATTTCTTCTTTTGAAAACTCTTCATTTCCTTTACCCACTTTTCCCTTTTCCTGGGAACTTATGCTAGATTGCATCTTTGGGTACTCCTAGGTATGCTCTACTATAAGCAAGCAGACATGTAAATTTATTAGAAATAAGTTAACATGCTTGCAGAATATCTCACTGTACAAAAGAATGCATGGCAAAATTTCTTGAAACTATTAAGTTCCCCTAATTAATTTCATATTAGGATTTCATTCAGAAAATTGAGATAATTATATAATTATTGTATTGAGATAATTATTATAACACAATCATGGTATGAAGCAAAGAACATATACCAGACCCTCATAGGTATTTCTGTGGTAGCAGTCAGTCATTAACAACCAATGTTAATATACATGAGGAGTCAGTGTCCTTCTTTTCCATCAGAGCCAGTTTCTCTGGAGCTTACCTGTTGACTCCTACATTTGCCAGTTCTTAATTCCTTTACAGTATATACATAGGAACTCTCCACCTGCTACACTCCCATGGTTTGCTATGTCACTGAGAGATTTCTAGTTACATAAAGTATTCCCTGTACTAAGAAATGATTTATGAACTTGAAATGATGAATTGTTCTCCTTTTTGATAGCCAAAGGAATCTATTTAACTGCCTTTATACACCACTAGTGATTAATCATGATGATATAACAAATTACTGGACAGGAAGAGGCCATTTTCCACAACAAGTTTGTCCTCAATTGATTTCCAGCTCAACTTTATCCCGGTAGCCCTTATTCTTCCCTTACATACCAAGACCTTACTAGCTAGAAAATCTCACTTGTACATAATGCAGTATTTGCTTTGCACACCTTAACAATAGTAATATCGTATAGAAGCAACTAGGTGGTACCATGAATGGTGATGGATGACGATGAGGATGATGATGACAAGTAGTAGTTATATAGTGCTATAATATTTGTAAAGCACTTTTTCAGTATCTCATTTTATCCTCCCAACAACTCTGGGAGGTAGTTATGATTATTATTGCCATTTTATAGATTACATTGAGATAAAATCTGCCTCACTGCAACTTGCATCCATTGCTTCTTGGTTTGGCAACCAAATAGAGTAAGTCAGACCCTTCATCTAGATGGCAGCCCTGGAAATCAGCTCTCCTGCCCCCATCTCTAAGCTCCATGTCCCCAGTTCCTTCAACTGATAACCTCTCACCATTCCATTCACTCTCCTCTGGACACACAAGCTCATCAATGTCCTTACCAAACTGTGTTGCCCCAAAATAAACACACTATTCCAGATGTGATCTGACCTATCTTTCTAGACATTATACCTTTCTTAATGCATCATCATCATCATTATTATTAATAACATTTACGTAGCACTTTAATGTTTCTGAAGCACTTCATATATGTTCTTTTATTTTATTTTCATGACAATCTTCAGAGGTGGGTGCTATTATCCTCATTTTATAGCTGACAAAACTAAGGTGAATTGTTCTCTTCTTGATTTACTTCTCAAACTTCTCTAAATCATAGTATTTCCTCATTTTTTCATTGTATTGTTTTCTTCTATTCAATCATGTTTATTCCCTTACTTTCTTAGATTTTGATTTTGTGCTTTTCAGGTCCCTTCTGGCATGCTTAAGTGGATTGGGTTGGCCTTATTGCTCCCACCCCTCTGTAGTTTAAATGCCACTGCCATTCTAGCTAGGGTAGCTCATATTATACCCCACCCTCTGTCTTAATGCCTACCTTTTGTATCAGTTTCCTGATGATCCACTGTGTTTTCTGTCTTTGGTTATTGTGTTCTTTTCCTTGAATAGACATCCATTGAGAACTAGCACCATCTCCTCCTGTGTCCCTCATAGTCACCGCTGGGATATTGATGATCATGGTGGTCTTGGGCATAAGACCTGCACAGCTTCTCTGACCATGGTGACCATCCTGCTTTGATTCTCAGTGCTCTGAGGCCTGCACAGCTTGACCTTTCTCTCTTTCTCCCTCTCCTCCTTCCTTTCCTTCCTCCTTCTTTTCTCTCCTTCCTTCCTCTCCTTTTCCCCCTCCCCCCATGAACTCCTCGGACTGCTTCTGTCACCTTCTTTTCTTCTGATAATATCAGAATCAGGTCCCAGATGACTGGTGTTTGTAGGATTTTGTGAGCCCCATATTCAGAGCCACAGCTAGTTTCAAGGTGGCGACTGACCCTGACAAGTGATTCCTTGCCCATTTCCTCTCCTGTCTTCCAGGGGATACCCACCTGCTTATGAAATTCCTAGCTGGATTCTCTGGTGTTACCCCTCTCTCTACCCTTACCAGGTTCTCCATTTATCTGAACTTGAACTGATTTCACTGGTGCAGACCCTCTATTGACCTCCACTTGCTTCTGGCCACATTTTCACATGGTCTTAGAGTAAAGGGAGAAACTTACTCAACTTTCTTTTTCATTGGTTTTTCTGGAACCATTTTCAGATCTATGTGGGAGAGCCAAGTTTCTCTACAACCTTTCACATTGCCATTTTAACTGCAGGTTCAACTCCTCCTTTAGAAATGATTATTAAAAATTAATAATAATAATAACTACCATTTATATAGTACCTACAGTGTTCCAACCACTCTGTTAAGTGCTTTACAAATATTATCTCATTTGTTCTTTAAAACAACCCTAGAAGATAAGTGCCATTATTATCTCCATTTTACAGTTGAGGACGTTGAGACAAATAGAGATTGAGACTTGACCAAGGTCATACGGATAGTTGGAGTTTTGGTTTAGATTTCAACTCATGCCTTTTGGACTACAGACCTAGTGCTCTATCCACTCTGGGTAGCTGCCACTGGTAAACCAAATTTAAGAATTTGTTCATGTTAATAAGCTGCTAGTAAATAGCTAAGAATTGACTAAAATCGTGCTAGCTTTGTCTATATGTTGAATCAACTCTGTATGTACCCCCTTCCCCTGTGTCTACTTTTAATGTTTTTGTTTTGTTCTGTGTTTTTACTACATAAATGTGCATCCAGTACCTGTCATTCCATCCTGAATGCACATCCTTCACAATCTTATAAAGATTCTCTTAACTGATGAGCAACCACTTAGGACGATAGAATGTACCACAGGGTTCCACACAGGGCAATTGGGTCATTCATTCAGCACACAGAGTTCCTTGAACAAAATCCACGATCACCAGGAAAAAAATGGGACACCTTTCAGGGACTCTGGAGTAGGACATGGCTCACCATTTTTCTTGATCCCTCCCCCATTCCCAATTATTATTCACTTTGTCAGTACTCAAAGGGGAAAGATCATGGCTTTTCCCCAACATTTACTGTTTTCTTTCTCTACTTCATAGAAGGATGGAGCTGAATGCAATGTAATGATTGTATGAGTTCAGTTCCTAACCCTTTGATTTTAGCTGCATGGTGCAGAGTTACCAATTAGGTTATTCCATTTGCCCAATTTCTTTCAAACTAGAAAATAGTGAGTGACTTACTGAGTCCTGATGAGGGAAAATATTAACACACCAAAATGCCATATCCCAAAGTGAATCTATTCTTGCCAGAATTCAATGTGGAGAGGAAAGAGTGATTCTGAAATAAGCCTTTCTATTTGTATAGTTGAAGATCTGTGAGTGAGTATGAATGTGTGTTGTGTATATGTATGGTCATGACTCTGGTCATAGTATATCTGGATCATGCTTGCTTCATCTATTTAGAACACAGCTGAGAATCACAAAAGCCCCTGAGTAGCCCAAATAGATGTACCAAAGCCCTGCTATAGAGTACAAGCATTTTATTAAAGAGAACCTGACAGGACGTGAGTCAAAACCGACTTCCAACATGTATCCAATTCTGATGGGCTTGGTTGTTTGCTTGCCCAGTCTAAAGCAGATCCAAAGCAGAAAATCCAAGGCAAAACATAGACTGACACACTTAGAGAAAGAAATGAGAGCTGAAGAGACAGAAGCTCAGTAACTAAAGCTCTCTGGGGCCATTTAGTGCAAGGGCAAGCAGCAATTCCATCACTCCAGTGGACAGCAAAATATAATTGTTGGATTGATCATGATGACTTGGAATCATCAAGCAAAGGTCATATTGCATTCATTTATATTAAAAGGTCATATTATATTAATTCATATTAAAATCATCATGAATCACTAAGAAAAAGTCATATTATTTTCAATTTAGGAAGGCAATAATAATATATTTGAAAATGTATTCACTTTAAAGTTTACAAAGCACTTTTCCACAACACCTGTGTGTGGTAAATAGTCCTACAATCTGTAACCCTACTTTGCAGTTGGGGAAACTAAGACTTGCGAACTTCAGTATCTTGGCACATTGATGCAGCTAGTGCATATCTGAAGACAGTTCTCCCAACTCCAAATCTATCACTACATACTACACTCTTCTCAAAGATGGAAGTGATTTATTTTAGAAATGTTTCTCTGTACTCTTGGTTACCAGTTTTTAAAGTAGGTTTGGTGCTGATATGAAATAGCACATTCCTTTACAATGTTCAATAAAGGCATTTTTGTGTTTGTATATCTAGATGGATGAAAATCACAAGTTACTTTTATAGCCTCTGTGTCCTCATCTGTAACATGGGGTGATACCATAGATAGAGATAGAGATAAGTACATAAAGGTAGCACCCTGTTGGCATCCCATTTTCATACTTGGAGCTCACAGAATAGCTTCCGCAGATTCACTGTACTCTGCATCTCTTCAAGCCAATTGGTCATAAGCCCCCACTGATGTGGTTTTTTCCCCTAGTTAGCCCTCCAAAAAAACCAATTCAAAGCAAAGGTATTTAATTAAATATCATAGTAAGAAAAGTAATGACACATCGCTCCTCTTATATACCTGAAACACACACTCCCTTAAATATGCACAATATCTGTGGGAGCATATATCAAGGGCACACAGGTGGGGATCTTGTCTCTGACCTTAGGTAAATCATTAGCCTCTCTTAGCCTCAGTTTCCTCCATTTGTTAAATGGGGAGGAGGGAAGATGTGAAATCAATGGCTTTTGAAGTTTCTTCCAGGTCTGGATCTATGATCCTCTGCATTACTTTCAGAAAGTCACTTAACCTTTCTGGCCTTAGTTTGTTCCTCTGTAAAATGAGGAGTTTAGATTATATTCCTTCTCAGCTCTAGATCTGTGGGAATTCTGTGAATTAAAAAAATCCAAGAAGGCTAGCAATAGACATTGCCAAGATATATCCTGAGAGAAATTCTATGAAAAGAAAGGATTCAAAGGACATGTGATAGCCACCCTCAGGTATTCAAAGGGGTCTCATGTATAATAGAGTAGGACCTGAAAAAAATAAATAGAAGTTGTAAGGTGGAAAATGTAGGGTTGTGTCAGGGAAAAAGAAAAGAAAAGAAAAGAATTTGAGCTATCCCAAGGTTGAATGAGCTGCCCTGGGAGGTAGTAGGTACCCCCCTCATTGGAGGTTTTCATAGGAAGACTGGATGACCACTTGTTCACTGGGTTGTGAAGATGATACTTTCTCAGACTTAGATTGACCAAGAAGGCCACAGGAGACTCTTTCAATTTTCAAATTATGTGATAATGTAATAATTGTGTCACCCTCTACTGGATGAAATGGAGAGGGAAAAGAATGGAAACATTTCAACCATTTGGGAAACCGTTGCAATAGTTGGCCATGGATGAGCATTGTGGCTCTTGTGAGTGGAGAGAAGGGGACAGATGTAAGAGATGTTATGGAGATAGGATCAATATTGGAATAAGAGGTGAAGAACAAGGAAGAGTCAGGGATGACAACAAGTTTGCATGCCTAGGTAATTAGATAGATGATGATGCCCTAAACAGAAATAGGAGAAGGGAGAAGATAGAGAGATTTAGCAGGGAGTGAGGAGGGGTGGTTAACATATTCTATTAGGACATTTGGAACTTAAGATATCAATGTAACACCAAGGCAGTCAGTCCCAGTCAGTCGTTAACAGCATACAATTTGAATTCAGTTGCAAGATGAGGATTGAATATATTGGTTTAGGAATTATCAGTGAAGAACTGATGATTGAACTCATGGGGGCTGAAGACATCACAAAGCTAGGAAGTGTAAAGAGATGAGAGAAGATGGATCTAGGTCAAGATCTTGTGGATGAGGTGACTACAGTTAATAGTCAGGAGAAGGATGATGATCCAACAAAGGGAAGTGAGGGACAGTCAGATGGATAGAAGGGAGAACAAAGAAAATAGTGTTATGAAAGCCAGGGAAGGAAAAAATATCTAGGAAAATGGGTCACATGTGGAAAGGAATTCAAGTAGTCTAAAAATTAAGAAATGGTCATTGGATGGTGTACTTGAGATCACTGGAACTTTGGACAGAGTAATTTCTGTTCAGTGTTGGAATAAGGAGCCACATTACAAGGGAAGGTTAAGTGAATGGGAGTTGAGGGAATGATTTTACACTCTTTCCAGGTGACTGGGTAAGGGTGAAGAAATATGAGACAAGAGCTTGTAATAACAGAATCAAATGAAGGGTTTTTGTTTTGTTTAATTTTTTAGGAATGGACAAGACATAGGTATGTTTGTAGGCAGTCTGAAAGGAAGACAAGGAGAAATTGAAAATGAAAGAGAGAGAGTAGGAATTATCAAAGAGGCAAGCTCCTGGAGGCAACTGGAGCAGATGGGATCAAAGACACAAGAAGAGGAGTTAGTGATAAAGGCCCGGTCTTCAAGCCTCTGAGAAGTTAAGGTACTTCCCAGTCATATCATAGTTACTAAGTGTTTGATATAATTGAATCCTTGTCTACTTGGCCCCAGAGATTTAATTGGCATTTACTTACATGTAAATATCGGATTTATACTCATATCTGCTCTTTTTCCATCCCTTCAATAGGACCAGCTTCCTTTAAGTTCTTTACCACTAGTCTTTCTTGATTGGACATTATGTTAATGTTGGGTTCTGAACACTTTAGCTACTACAATGGAATTTTTATTTCCTTCTAAACACTTTTATTTCAACAGTATAATCCAGAAATGATAGACACACAGCTACTATTTCCAGCAAAATCTGCTGTAGGGGAAATGTTTGATGTGAGAATAATGGAGAGTATGGTGTACTCAGGTCTGAGGCAGCCAAAGTCTCTGAATGAGCTCTGTGTGATGCTGATAGGTAGAGTTTTTATCTCTAGACCTAATGGACCAGCACTGGTGCTGAAAGTTTTGATAGACTGGATGCAGTTCACAAAGTAGCTCCTGACTGATCCACCTTTGTCCAAATTGCTGGGAGTTGGTGGTGGCATGGTCTGGTGATCCACAAGAAGGATTCCCATCTAGCCAGTTCTTTCTAGTCTTAAGGAAGACCAAGTCAGTTTTAGCCTTCACACACTGTTACTGGACCTGGAGGTCCCTGTCCTCTGCTCTACGTGTAAGTTTTAAAATTATTGTTTTGCATCACTTTTTCTATCACCCATATCAGAACAGCATTGAAGGTATATAAAGAGGAGATACAATTTAACATAGTTACACTATTAAGTTCCCACTAGAACCATCATAACACCCAAAGACGAGGAACCCAAACAATAATGAAAGAAAAAAGGGAGCACAAAAAAAGTCTCCAACATAGACTTTTATATGCCTGCTGCATGCTTTCTCTCCCTATCCTCCTAGATAGTTTATCATCTTCCCTCCCCCAGGAAGCCCAAGGTGTGAGCTTCTCCTGAGAGGTGGCTGTTAGATCACTTCCCCCAAATGGAGGTGGGACACCAAGTACACTCCAGGTGACCCTCAACCCAGGATGGAGCAGAAGGCAGCAAGGCTGGGAAGAGTACTGAGATTTAGGGTAGGGAGTTCCAGGGAGTGGAAAAAGACAGGGCAGGGCCAAAGCAAAGCTGAAATCAGTTGCACCCTGGTTGGCAAGTCAGAGTTGAAAGGGTGTAAATGGTACCACTCCACAATCTAACTCTCAACTGGCAGGCAAAGAGATGTGTCAACAGGCAACTGTTTGGTGTTCATAATTCAAAGAATCTCAGGAATGGTTCATTCTTCTATCTGCTGTGAATAAACAGAGGTGACCAATCTGCCCAATAACTCTTCCCAGCAGAGCCATAGTATCCCTTGTCAAGTTGGAAGGTTCTAGGCTGATTCAGATGTCCTCTGTGCCCACTTTGATCATGTAGGAACTTGTTATTCTCAAGGAGATCTTCATTTTGAGATACTTCATGAGAACCATCAGGAAAGAAAATTCAGCAGCAGGCTAAAGTCTATCCACTCTGCTGCTCTTGAATTCTTCCTCAAAGGTCACTGTTGTGGGAATGAAAACTCCAGTGCCATTGAATTTTCCTTAGGCAAACTCCTCCTCATATCTTGAGCCATATAAAAAAGTTGGTACCCCCCAAATCATCGAAGAATTGCTTCTCAAAATGACCCAGGTAGATGTCACCATCTGCAAACACCACTTGACCAGTGCCTGTAGTCCTCCTTCCACTTGCCACAGTATTCCTCTCTGCTGGCTCTCTGCTTGGCTCATCATGGTGACTGCTTACAAAAGAGCAGAGTGATAGCCACAAGAAATAGGTAGAGGCTAGCTATCCTCATAGGACAACTAAGCTCCCCCCAAAACCCCAAGCCCTAACTGCCAAGGCTCCATCTCCACCTGGTCAGCCATTGCTGCTGGCCACTCCACCAACACCTCCCACAGGAACCCTATTATAGCATTTAATAAGGACTTGGTAGAGTATCAAAATCTTCCTATGTCCTGCGAAAAGGCCTTTGTTCTTTAAGTCATTTTGATGTTTTTTGTTATGCTAACTCTGGGTTTCACTCTGAGAGACATCCAAGTTGATTTACTGTTTCTATCTGATGTCATGGAGGGGTAGAGGAGTAAAAGGGATGTCACTAAGTCTAGTACATCCCAGAAGTTCAGCGAAGTCACCTGCAAAATTAGACCTCCTGTCACAATGAATGTGATGATCTAGGCTAATGAAGAAACCCCAGAGTATACAAATCTTCCAGTTCTTACTGTAAAGTTAGCTTTCACATTTTTGCTGAGGATGAAATATCCATTGTGCTATAGTTCTGTGAATCTGAACTTGAAATAAAGGAATCTGAGTTCCAGTTTCAGCTTTGGTACTAGTTGTGTAACCATGATCAAATCTTTTGCCCTTTCTAAGATGCAATTTATTTATCTGTTACATAGAAATATTAGTGCTTCCTTACATACCTACCTACTAAGACTGTGGGGAAGAAAGCACTTTGTCAAATGGAGATTTCAATGGGGGTAATTATTATTTCATTGAACTCAAGGGAACCATATACCGTTGATACAGTAATATATGTACTATAAAACTGAACTCTAGAAAAGGAAGTCTTAGTCTGGTGAAGCTGTGGTCTCTTTCTCAGAATAATATTTTAGACAAAATGCATAGTATTACAAAGGAAACTAATTATATTGGAATGGTTATAAAAATATAGAAAAAAACACAAGTTCACAGATCTCAGGTAAAGAACCTGTGCTCTAAACCAGCGCTTTGTAAACTGTGGGTGGGGTTGTGACCCACAGTTTATAAATCACTGAAGGGGTCACAAGTGAAAAAAGTTTAAGAAGCCCTTTTCTAAACATCTGCCCTCAAAACCTTCTTTCCTATTGTAATGAGATTTTGTCTCTCGATGACTGAATGATAGATATATCAAACCAACCAAAGCGTTGCCTAAATTCAGAGTCAATTAGTAAACAAACATTTATTTAGCACCTACTATGTGCCAAGCACAGCAAATCTTATATGATAAAAACATCGTGGAATTATTTGTGAGAGAGATAGAATAGAAAAATGGAGTCTCCTATGCTTAATTTCTTGCTGTTGGATTTTTATTTCCTCTTCTACTTTTATAGGAGCCCATGTGTCAATGAAATCAAATCTAATTGGTGCCCTTTACTAGTTGGTGATTGCCAGCAGAAGCTCCCAAAAGTGTCAGCATTTCACCTGCTTGCCATCAGTGGGATGTGCTCACAATGCATACACCCCTAGACAAGAGGCCTGAGCCTCCTCAGAGACTCAGAATTCCAACTATGGGTGAACTCTGGTTCTCTGAATAGTTAGAGAATATCAGTCAAAACTTGTCAGTGGTGTGACTGTGAACAAAAAAGTAATGAGGCCTCAGGACATGAAGCCAGATGATTTATCATATATATGATATATGCATATATGTGTATACATGTGTATGCTTAAATATAATTTATGAAAATGAAAAGTCTTAATACTAATATTCTGTTGTGTGCCTGTGGATTATGGAATATTGATTATGGTCACTGAAGAATTGAAAATTAACATCACCCAAATGACAGTGGAGAAGGTATAAGCAGGTTCCAACATATCATAAATGAGAAGCTACAGAGAAGGATGGAAGAAATTATGTCATTAAAGAAGTGTGAAAGTGAATAAGAAGATGGGTTGATATTTTAGATCAGGTTTAGGCTGAACCAGCGGTTCAGTTTTGGGATTAGAATGAAATTAGATACTCAAAACCATCTAATATTTAAGGAAAAAGAAGTCCGTCTTTTTATGTTCTCATGACCAGGAAACCACATTACTAGCTCAAGCCCTGGTCTCCTGGACCACTCAAGGCCCAGGAATAGCTTCCCTGATCTAAGGCAAATCTATCCCAGCATATATGGTAGGGACTCTGGTAAAGTGTTGTTCCTACTACAGTTAAGCATGCCGTAAAGCCTAAGTATGACACATGGATTGGGCATAGGCTACACTATTTTCCTCGTGTCAACAGAAAGTAAGCAAGGCTCCTAGAATGTTAAGCAGCCCTCTTATAACAAACCTCGTGGGGCACATAGATAATGGTCACATAGGAGGGATAAGCATGGATTGCTTGTGATCTTTGTCTTGCAGGGAACCCTCAAAATGATAAGATCATAGATTGAAATGGTTGAATATTTTAATATCACCCAGTGGACAATAGAAAGGAAGATGGTGGATGCATGTAGACTGCAACGTATAACAAATAAGGAACCTGGAAGAAAAACTGGCATAACAGATGCCATTAGGGAGATATATGGATGAAAAGGAAGGTCGGTTAATCATGCAGCAAGAGTGAGTGATTAAGGAACCAGTTAGTATATATTAAGTATCTACTGTGTGCCATGCTCTATGCTAGGCACTAAAGCAATAAAGACAAAAATGAAACAACCCTTGCCTTTTAGGAGCTTGTTAAGTTCACATGAGGAGGGAGGACAGCATGTGTGTGTGTGTATATGTATATATATATATGTATATATATACATATATATATATATATATATATACACACACACACACACATATATATATACATGTATATATAATTATATACATATAGGTGTATATATAAAACAAAATGAATACAAGGTAATTGGGAAGTATGCGCTACCAATTTTGTGGGGGTGAGTAGGGAAAACCTCATATAGTAGAACTTTAGCCAAGAAGTGAAGGGGAGAAAAGAGAGCATTCTGGGTATGAGAAAAACTAGTGTAAAGTTGTAGAGATGGCAAATGGAGCATTGAATGTGAGAAACAACAACCCAATATGGAAGTATTGTAGAGTCTGTAGAGGAGAGTACTAATGTATAAGAAGATGGGAAATGTCGGAAGGGCAGGTTGTGAAGAACTTAAAATGCCTGATGGAGCAGTTTTTATTCATTCCTGTAGGTCATAGGGAATCACTAGATGTTATTGAGTAAAGGAGTAACACGGGTGCAACTATGCATTAGAAAAATCACTTTGGCTGTTGAGTAGAGGATAGGTTTGAGTGGGGAGAGACTTGAGGCAGGGTAGATAAATAGGAGGCCTTTGTAATACTCTAGGCAACAGGTGATAAGGGCCATAGAGTGGTGACTGAGTGGAGAGAAGAGGCCATATGGGAGACATGTTGTGGAAATGTAAATGATGAGATATAGCAGCAGATTGGCTATACACATGTGGTGAGAGTTGGGAGTTTAGTATGATACTGACATTACAAACTTGGGATGATGGTGACCTTGATGGTAATAAGTAAGTTCTGAAGAAGAAGGGAGTGTTGCTGTAGGGGAAGGAAAGATAATGAGTTCTGTGTTGACTATATTTAGTTTGACATGCCATTAGGATATCCAGTTCAAATAATCTAATAGGCAGTTCTTGATGTGGGATGGAAGATCAGGAGAAAGACTAGGACTGGATATAAAGAACTTGGAGTCATCTGTGTAGAGATGATCATTGAACCCATGCATTCTTATGAGGTTACCAAATATAAGAACATAGACTAAAGATGAGATGACCCTAGGTGTACTCACAGATAGTGGACATAGCAAGGATCTAGCAAAGGAGGCTGAAAGGGGATGTTAAGACTTGACAACTAAGAGAAAACTGAGTTGAGAACATCCGAGAGAGAAGATAATCAACAGCATCATTGATTCCAGAGAATTGAGAAGAGTCCATCATATTTTGAAATTAAAATATCATTTACTGCTACTAGGCCTGTACCCAAAGGAAATCAAAGAAAGGGAAAATGAACTATATGTATAAAAATATCTATAGAAGATCTTTTTGTAATAGCAAAAAATCTGAAAACTGGTGATAGGGAGAAAAAATGCTAATCAATTAATGAATGGCCAAACAAATTGCAGGATGTTAATGTAGTGGAATACTATTGTGCTATAAGAACAGGTAAAAGGAATGGTTTCAGTACAATCTGAGAAGACTTGTATGAACTGATGCAGTGAAGTTAGCAGACCAGGAGAAAAAATATATATAATAACAATAATACTGTAAAGATCAACCACATTGAAAGGTTTAAAAGACAAGCAGAAGGACAAACTATGACTCCAGAGGACTGATGACAAAAAATGCTACCTGCCTCCTGACAGAGAAGTGATGGTCTTTGGCTGCAGAATGAGAAATATATATTTTGGCACATGCTCAATTCAGGAATTTGTATTGCTTGACTTTGCATATTTGTTTCAAGAGTTGTATTTTTCTTTTTCTTAAATAATCAGAGGGGTAGGAAGGGCAAGAACATTGATTTGGGTTCGCTAAAAAAATTAATTAAAAAATAAAATGAGCTGATAAAGCTATAAAAATGTTATTTGTAAGTTCAGGAAGGTCACTTTCAGTTGAGTGATGAGGTTGGAAGCCAGATTGCTAAGATTAAGAAGTGAAAGGAAAGGAAAGGAAGTAGTTTCCAAGTTTATAGTTGGCCTTTTCAAGAAATTGGTCTGAACAGATGAAGGTAGAGAAAGAATGAGAGCTAGCATGGATGCTTCCTTCTAGTGAGGTCTAGTCATCAGTCCTTTGTTTTTAAAGATTGGGAAAAGTGTGTGTGTGTGTGTGTGTGTGTGTGTGTGTGTGTGTGTGTGTGTGCGCGCGCGCGTGCGCGTGTGTAGGCAACAATGAAAGAACCAGTAAGTAGTCTTTGCACTACCCTGGCATTCTCCTCTCAAAGTCAGGTAAAATCAAGGAAGGTCTTAATAACTTTGTCTGGACCAGGGGTAGGGTACCTGTGACCTGACTGAACCAGTCAAAGGGTGGCACTTGAGGACCTAGAGGGCCTCATGTGGCCTCGAGACTGCAGGTTCCCCAGTCCTGGTTCTGGACACTCTGAAAAGAATTTAAGAAAAAGACATTGACAAGAAAGAATAGGCCTGGATGAGTTGTCACCTGCATAGTTAGAAGGAACATCTTCTTTGATGAGAGCTCCAGATTCACTTGACTATTTCAAAAGAGCTGATATTTACATAATGCTTCAAGTTTTTCCAAGAACTTTTCAAAGCACTTATCCTCACAAAACCAAGAAGTCCGAAAGCCTGAGTTCTAGTTCTGCTATTTATTTGTGTTATCTTGCCAAGCCATTTCTCTTCTCTTGACTAGCCTCTATTTCTTTATCTGTAAAACAAGGGAGTTGGGCCCCAAAGTTACCAATGTTAATTTAAGAGAGAATATAATGAGTTATATTTTTGCCACACTGAGCTTGAGATGCTGATAGAACCTCAAGGTGGAGATGATGTAGGCCTGGGGCTCAAGAAAGAGATTAGGGCTGGATATATTGATTTTGGAGACATTATCTGCATACAGACTGTAATTGAATTGTTAGTAGTAATTCTCCATTTGCAATCAACAACCCCGCTTCCTTTCACAAGTGACTTTTTCATTTCCTAGTATCTCTAAAAATAAATCCTCTCCCTGTGTTGTGGGCTGCTGATTAATGACCTCCTGACCATCCTGTGATTTCTGACTTATTTCCCGTTCTGATCTCTTATTTCCAGCTGCGGATAGAGATGAGTTGTAAAAGTGAAAAGTCCTTCCTGAAACATGACATTGGTGCAGGGGGGTTGTTTATAAAATAAAGCCTATACTAAACTCACAAAGAGATGGGATACACAATAGGATAAGAGCTGATTTTCATCTAAATAGTTTGTCTGGTTCTTTTTTCTGATTTTAGGGGGAAGTCTGGAGAAAGACATGGCATTTCTCCATTTGAGACCAGAACATTTCAGCATTATCGGTTTGTCTTGTGAAAGCCTTGTCTCCCCCAACCCCAACAATTTGGAAAGCAGATCCTGCTTTACTTTGTATGATTTCAATCACTTAAGTGCTCCTTTAGTTAAGATCAGCTCATTTCTCATGGCTCTTACTGGCAGCCCTCACCTTCCATCAGAAACTGTGGCTGTGAAGCCCAGTGGTGAGCACACCACTGAAAAAAAGTGAACATCAATTTTGAAAGCTGTAGGTTCGCATACTAATAAATTCTGTTCCTACCCTTTTTTTTTTTTTAAATCCGTAGATGTTCATGTTTCTCTTAAACAGCATGTAGTTAAAATCTCAATGATAGTTCATCCTGTTAACCTTCTCCATTTTGGAGATGAGATCATCCCAATCATGTAATGATGGTTACTCTTGTATTTTCTGCCACCATCAGTTATTAGGCTTTTCCCCCTTTTCCTCCTGCCATCATCTTTACAAATAAAGGATGAAGAAAGTGATGACATTTGATAAATGATAGTCTTCTGTAGTTCCCTGTTCCATCCCTCTGCCCTTCTTCTCTTCAAGTGCAGACCCCATTTCTCTCTCTCTCTCTCTCTCTCTCTCTCTCTCTCTCTCTCTCTCTCTCTCTCTCTCTTTCTCTTTCTCTCTCTGTCTCTCTGTCTCTCCTCCCCCCATTTATGACCAAGCATTCTAGGTTAATATTTGTTTTGCTTAATAGCTATTCTCTCCTTCCATCTATTCTACCACCTGTAACCCTCCCCCTTTCCCTTCCTACATCTGTCCTTGTAGAGTTTTATGAATATCTGCCCCTCCCCCCATCTATGGTTATGCATCTGTATGTGTTCTCACCTCTCCTTTGTTCAGGTGAGATAAAAGTTAAGTTCTTAGATACCCTTTCCCCTACCCCTGGATCTATGTTCACGTATTCTCAGACACTTTCTTCATGCAACTCAGTTAAGTTCCTCCCTCTTCCTCATTTTTGGTTTGCATAGTCCTTTCTGCTTCCTTTTTCTTTCCTCTCTTTAAAACCATTGTGTGGGATGGCTCAGATCCCTACTTAAATCAATTACTCAGAGGCATTTCAAAGTGATGACAGAAAGTTTATTTATTCGATTCTCGAGAAGCGGGACAATCCTATACCAGTTCACCTGGAGTAGGAAAGACAAAGACAAAGAAAAGGCAGTGATTTATATAGACCCTAACGCAAGTCCCTCCTCCCCCACTGACCATTATCCTCATTAACTGAGAATATGATCTTACATTCTAGACACAAAATCTAACCAATTCCTTTTGAAATGAAGACATCGAGGAATTATGTAAGTTTTATCCAATCATTGAGACCCTAATGCACTACACAATTTTATATCCTTATATGGAACTATTCTATTCTAAAAATATTGTAACCTTGAGCCTCTAGGTCTTACCTCACCCCTGGGAGAAGAATTACAATCTGAGAAGTCTTCACTAAACCTATTCCACTCACCATCATGAACAGAACAAAAGTAAACTTGGACCAGATGTTTTTCTAATTTAACTCCCTATGTGGCCCCTGAAGTCACTAGGATTTTGAAGGAATTCATGTCTCTTCCTCTCTAGAATATAGTTACTTGAATATCATTTAGCCTTTTTTAGTTACTTATAAGTATTTTGGTATTATTCTTGATTCTAGCATTTGCACATCAAATTCTCCACTCAATTCTGACCTTTTTTATAAAAATCAGGAGTGCTTAAAAATGTTATATTTCATGGAAGGTGCATTTACCCCCTGTAGGATTCTACTCCATTCTGCAGAGTAAATCATTCTTGGTGACAGCTCTTCTTTAGCATACTGTTATTGTTGTTTAGTTTTAACCAGAATCATATGGCCATTATATTGCAGAGTTGGAACTTGAACCTAGGTCACACCATACTGTCTCCCATCACACATATTCTTTCTACTGGCATATAATGTAAATAGCTCATGGCTCAATGAATAGAGCTTTGGGCCTGGAGTTAGGAAGACCGGAGTTCAAATCCAGCCTCAGACACCTTCTAGCTGTGTATCTCTGGGCAAGTCACTTCACCCCTGATTATCTGACGGATGGATCCACTGAAGAAGGAAATGACAAACTACTACAGTATCTTTGCACAGAAAACTCCATGGACAGTTGGTCCAGAGGGTCACAAAGAATCAGACACACTGATTGGCTGAAGAATGGCACCACAGAAATGTAAACACTCATAAATAATGCCAGATAATCATTAATGTTTTTTTTAAGTTTTTATCTCTCTGTTCCTCTTATAGTACTCAATGTTTTTTTTTTTATTTAGCCTATAAGCACCTTTGAAGAAAAGGTTGTTTTTGGAATAAACCACATTTAGACCCTCCTCATTTGAAATATGTGCTGCTTTTGACAGGAGTTGTGTCAGTTCATTATTGCACTATCTACAAAGTAAAGGTTAATAAGCAAGTGAATTATGTGACAAAGATTGTAGGAGACTTCTTTGACTAGCTTAAGGAGAACAAGATTTTCGGTGATTGTGTATTTAAATCAAAGTCACTGCTGTTGGCAACGTGAGTATATTACCTTTTCATTCAGCAGCAGTTATACCTGAAAAGACAACAAGAAAACTCCATTCCTTTTTAAATTCTATAATCTATAATCATTACCATTTCAGCCCAGTCTCTACTCTCCCTCCCTTTCCCCGTTAGCACCCTAATTCATTTAAACCATGAAATTTCAGAAAATGGTTCAGTATAGGCAGGTGCATAGTCTAGTATTTTTTTCTTATTGCCCATGGCAATGTGTAGAGTATTCTTCAAAAATGGCAGATTGGTTGAGTGTCATAGGATTAGAATCCTGGACTCATGAAGTCATGAAATGTCAGAACTGAAAGGAAGAACCTTAGAGATCATAGGATCATAGAGGTGCAGCTAGAAAGGACCTCAATGGCCTAGATCAAGTCCAATTTTCTCATTTCATAGAGGAGGAAATTGAGACCCATGGAGGGAAAGGGACTTACTCAAGGTGTCACACATAGGATTCTAGACCTAGAACTGGAAGGCACCTCAGAGGCCATGTAGTCCAACCTCCTCATTTTACAGAAGGGGAAACTGATACACAGAGGAATAAAGTGATTTGCAAATTACCTTAGTCACAGATGTAGTAAATGGCAGAGCCAGAATTAGAACTCAGGCCCCAGGATTCTAAGTTCATAGTAACATACAGTCTCCCTAGATGGACAGAGCAAATCTGTCATTGAACAGAGGTAAACTAAGGACCCAAGAGGAGAAAGAATTTTCCTGTTGCTGTACAGATTTTATTCATGTACATTCTAATAGCCCATATGCCTCAATCTTTTCCACAGCAATAGCTGCCCTCTGTTGTAGTCCCCCTAAATTCTTCCAAGCTCTTAGAGAAGCTCAATGAACTACAAAGGGAGAGATGAAGGAGGAAGAACTTGCTGATTGACGATGAAAGAGAAAGAAGGGAAACATGGAGGCAAGGCAAAGATGTGTCCTGACAGAGTACTTACTGATCTTTCCTGCTAAAGTTGGTGTCATGACCCCCGAGTTCAAATTCCATTATTGTCACTACCTGTGTGACCCTAGACAAATGTCTTAACCTCTCTTGTCTTCCATTTATTTCTCTGTAAAAATGAACAGGTTAGGCTACATGGCCTCTGAGGTGATCTCCTTCTTAAGATCTATGATCTTATATATGGCCTTGGGCAAGTTTTTAGATTCCTTGGGCCTTGGTTTCCCCATCTGTAAAAATGAGGTTAGAAAGTCCTGGAGGTCCCTGTCAACTCTAGATGAACAGAAAGTGAAGGGCAGCAATGGACCAAGGGTTATGTGATGCACATTCTCTTGAGAGCTACTATGTGTCTGGCATTGTGCTAAGCTCTGGGGCCATAAAAAGAGGCAATAAACAGTTTCTGCCCTCAAGGAGCTCACAGTCTAATGGGATAGATAGTATAAAAACCACTTTGTGCAAACAAAGCTATATCCAGCATAAATTGGAAATAATCAAAAGAGGGAAGGCTCTAGAATTAAGGGAAATTAGGAAAGGCTTCTTGTAGAAGGTGGGATTTTAGCTGACTCCTAAAGGAAATCAGAGTATTCAGGAGGCAGAAATGATGAAAGAGAGTATCCAGGCATAAGGCACAGCCAAGGAAAATGAGATGTGTGTCACTAGATTGCAGAGTATGGAGTGGGGAATGGGCAAGGAGGAGAGGAAAGTATAAGAAGGATGGAAAGGGAGGAGGGGTCCAGGTTATAAAGGGTTTAGAAAGCCAAACAGAGGATTTCATATTTGATCTTGGGGATGCTAGGGAGCCACTGGTATTTATTGGAAAGGATGTGTCTGTGATATGGTCAGATCTGCACTTTAGGAAAATCACTTTAGTGGCTAAATGGAAGATGGATTGAAGTAGGGAGAAACTTGAGGCAGGCAGCTCTCCCAGTAGACTGTTACAACAATCAAGGCAAGAGGTGTTGAGGACCTACCCCAGGATGGTGGCACTGTCAGAGAAGAGAGAAGGGGACTTATGTGAGATATGTTAAGAGGTAAAAGTTGATAAGACTTGGCAGTAGATTAGGCTGCAAATCTGGGAGGCTGAGAGCATAATGGTACTCTTGACAGTAAAGGGGAACTTATTTTTTTTGAGGGTGAGGTTCAGGAGAAAAGATCACTAGGTCAGTTTGGGGCATGTTAAATTTAAGCTATCTGCAGAACATCTCATTTGAGATGTCTAGTGGGCATCCTGGAGTTTAGCAGGGAGATTAGAGTTTGATGAATAGGTTGGAGAATTGACCTAGAAATAATCATTGAAATCAGGAGAGTTATATCAGGTAGACTATCGGGTCTGGCAATTGTAGAAACCCCCAGAACATAAGATCTACAAAGGAGGAAACTGAGGTTCAGAAATATTCTCACAGATAGTAAGTGACAAAACTGCAATTTGAAACCAGGTTGTCTGACCTAGAACCCAGCAGTCTTTGCCTGATAACAATTCCACTGCCTCTGAATAGGCATTGCTACATGGATGGGCATAGCCCCTGCCCATGAATTCGCTGTAGAATCTCTTGAAAGTGTCTTTGGTTCCATAATGTGAGCAAGCTGAAAATCCCTGTCCTATCCTATGTCATTGCCTGTATTTTTATTTGATTTCTTGAATTTTGCAGAGTTGGCTGTAGCAGTAGAAAATTTAGGGGAAAACAGTTCCATGAAGCCATGTGCTCACTTTTTGGTATTGATCTGTGGAAAGGTTTTTGGGGAAGGGGGCGGAAATTGAGTGGGAACTTGGCCCCGTACTACTTAACATTTATTCAGGATATAAAAATGTCCATTTCCTCTGATTCTGTGATTTTCTCTTTGAGGACCTTGGCTTGGGTTTGAGGGTGGGATGGATAGGAGCTTTGCCTCCCATCAAACATTGATTTCAACAATTTGTTCCACTAGGCAGGCTTCCTGCTCCTAATTCCCCCCATTCAGGCAATTCATTTTTCTGTCTCTTCACCATACTATGAATAATAATATCAAAGGCTCTTCTGGCTGAAAGGCTCCGGAGAGAGGATTCAGAGTGCTGAACCAAAAGAAAATGAGTGTCTTTGAATGGTCTTCCGGAAGCACCACACTAGGGAAAGAATGGGTGATACAAATGGAGTCCTCCAGGATAAAGACTTTGAATCTGGAAGCAGTTACCCCCCAAATGATGCTCTGATCTCTTTAAGAACATTTTAATCCTTCCTTGAGCGGGAATTTCACTTAGTATTGGCATTTGATCACTGGACTCAGTGGGTGTTCATCCCTGGGAGCTCTGATATAAGGAGAAATGGAAGAGTGAGAGAAAATGACCCCAGGTTCATTCTGTAGCAGTCACACATATGTGCCTAATTTTCAGCAGAAAGAGTTATATAATATGAGGCTCTGGAAAAGACACTAGACCTAAAGTCAGGAGACCAGGGTTTGAGTTCCATCTCTGCTGCTTTCTATCTCTCCAACATTGACCCTCAGAGGTAGAAAATTACTTAGAAGCCATCAGTCTAAGCTAAATTTGACCAAGGCTCACCTCTTAAAATCCTCAAGAAATTTGAAAGATCATGAAAAATGGGAGAGATGCAATAAAATTGGAGAACAGATGTTCTGATTTTTTTTAAAGTATGGAGTGGGGAGGAGAGAACAGAGTCTGCAAACTATATGCCAGTGAGTTTAGCTTTGATTCCTAGGAAATTCTTCACATTTCTTTTAAAGAGATTTAGCAACTCTCTAGAAAGAAAAGTGGTGATTACCAAGAACCAGCTTGGCTTCTTCAAAAGCAGGTTATATTTCACTAAACTAATTTGCTTTTTGGACAGGATCACTAAACTTGTAGATAAGGGGAATTTTGTGTGTAAAGTTCATCTAGATTTTAGCAAAGCTTTTAGTAAAGCATTTCATATCATACCTATGGAGAAGATAAAGAGCTATGGATTAGATGATGGTAAAATCAGAACTGAGTGGGTAACCAGCATCAGAGAGAATACTTGTTTATGGTTCACTACCACCAAGCAGGGCTACTTCAGAAGCATGCCCTAGGGATCTATGCTTAGTACTGTAGTGTTTAGTGTTTTTTTTTACTGACTTACATAAAGACGCAAATATTGTGGTCATCAAATTTGCAGAAGAGATAAAGCTGGAAACTAACACAGAGGCTACAGGATCTTTGAAGGGATATTGATATGTTTTACATGATTGCACATATATTTCTCCTGCATCAAATTGCTTACCATCTTAGGAAAGAGGGAAGAAAGGGAAAAAGAAAATTTGGAACTCAATTTTATGTAAAAAAGTGAATGTTTTGACTAATGTGGAAATGTGTTTACGTGATTACACATGTATTACCTACATCAGATTGTTTGTCATCTTGGGGAGGAGGGAAGGAAGGGAGGGAGAAAAAATTTGAAACTCAAATTTTATAAAAAATGAATGTTGAGAAGTATATTTGCATATAATTGGAAAAAATCAAATACTATTTCCAAAAAATAATGTTGAAGGTATATTGACAGGTAAGAGGAGTAGATTGATTCCCATAAGAAGAAAATCAATAGAGGTGAAAAGATCTGGGGGTTTAAGTGGACCCCCTATCTCAATATATGTCAGTAGCATGGTGTGTCATCCAAAAACAAAAGGTTAATGTAATCATAGGCTAGATTAGGAGGAGCACAGCTTCCACAAACAAGGAAGTGATAATACCACCATACTTTTGTCAGAACTCATATGAAGGGTTGGGTTCATTGTTGGACATCGTGATATAAGAAACCATGGATAATCTAAATAAGTGTCCAGAGGAGGGTGACAAAAATGATAAAGGATTTTGTATTCTTGACTGATGAGGCCAAGTTGGAGGAACTGCCCATATTTATCCTGGAGAAAGGACAGTTCAAAGAATATATGATGGCTTTGCTCAAGTTTTTGATGGTCTGTCATATGGAAGATGGATTAGATTTACTCCATTTGACCCCAGTGAGCAGTAGATAGAAGTTGCAAAGAGACTCATTTAGGCTAGATGTCAAGGAAGAAGAACCTTCCAAGTTAAAGATCTCTAAAAGTGGAATGGGTGACCTTGGGACGTAGAGGACTTCCTTTCCAGGAAAGTCTTCAAGGAGACTCTAGATGAGCCCTTATTGGATATATTATAGTTGGAATTTGGTGTATGGTTGGAGGTCCCTACCAAGTCTCAGATTCTGTGATTCTGTTGAGGCTCTGCTTGAAGAACATCAGGGAAAACGAACTGATTACTCCCCAAGTAGAACTTTGGGCACATTTACGTTGGGATGGTTCTCATTCTTTGGTTGCATGTGATGAATAAGATAATTTTGAGAGACAAAGTTTTTTGGATAAATTATAATCAGTTTTATCAATTACAGCCAGTGAATGTTGGCTCATCCTCTCTATGATCAAAGGGGAAGCATAGCTACTTCTTGAGGTTTATATGCTCTTTGACAAGAGGTGTTCCAGAGGATGGCAATAAATTGGTTAACAATTAATGAGAGATGGACTTTACAAAGAGAACTGAGCTCATTCCAATGAGGGGATGAGAGTGACATCATGTCACTCTTGGATAGCTGTTGGGGTTGGAAGCTCAATTCCGTGTGGACAGTCTCGGGCGGGTAAAGGTGGGAACTTCTAAATCTTAGAGCTCTCACGAGACCCCCCCAGGAAACGGCTGGGAATCGAGGTGAACCGAGCTATCTCGTGTATTTCCGCCTCTTCCCGTGAGAAACGTGATGGGAGAGAGATCTCCCCGCCCTCGAGATTGTCCCGGATCTGGGCACACTATTGTTATCTAACAGCACGGTATTTAGATGCAAACTATGTGACTGGAGAGTTAAGTAGGATCAGGGAAGCCTGAAAGCTCTCTTAGCACGTGAGGAGCCAAAGAGGACACAAGGCTCCGCTTTTCCTCTTCTCCTTCTCTCCCCTCCCCCTCTCTCCCCACTTACACTTCTACTTCCAATCTCTTATTGTAAGATCTTTGCCTCCTTGGGAGATTCTTCTATCCCTCCTAAAGAAGAATCCCCTGCACTTGTAACTAGACCCTGAAATAAAGCTCAACCCTTGTTCGACTCTGGAACGTCCTTTCTCTCATACGAGCATCCGGTTTGGCCAACCTAAGACCTCGGGAGGTGAGGTAAGAAGACTCGGGTAGCCCACAGGCCTCTAGGTCTGGCAGATAGCTGTTGTTTGCCCTTCATTGACATCAAGGAGGTGATGCCATGACTTGCAAGTGAATTGGATTTAAGTGAGGGAGGACTGTTCAAAGTCACCAACCTCTCTCTTCTGGAGCCAGTCCAGTGGCCAGATATAGATCAGGATGACTGGAGGTGCTCCCCCCATACTCCTGGACAGAGATTACCCTTACCCCCAGACTACCCCCTTGCCTTGGACAGTCTAGACCAAAGAATCTATCTCCACCCAAACTTGATTGAATAGAATTAACCTTAGACTAGAGATTCCTTCTAAGTTTTTTTTTTTTTGCATGGGGATGGGGGAGACTGGAAAGAGGAGAAAGTTAGCTCAATCTTCAGAGATTGAGGTTTTAAAATGAGGATAATAGACAAAGGGGGGGGCAGACTCTGGATTTCCCTAAATCATTGGTTACTAATAATCATTTCTCTCACCTAAATGTGCCTCTTTGTAACTTTGGCCCTATTATTTCTTATTCTGCCCTCTGAGCCTAAGCAGAACAAGGTTAATCCCTTTCTCATATGGCAACCTGTCAAATACTTGAACACTGCTCATCTGTCTCCAAACTAAACATCTACAATTACATTATCTAGTTCTCGCATAGGGTGATCTTAAGGCCTTTTGCCATCCAGATCACCTCCTTTGAGTTTTTTTTTTTCTTGTCTACCAATACCTTTCCTAAGAGGGTGCACACAACATTGATCACAGTACTCAGTGAGGTCTGACCAGGGCATTATCCAAGGGGACCATCGCTTCCCTAAGCCTTGACTTTGTATCTCCCTTAATGCTGCCCGAGATTGCCTTTACCTTGGGGATTGCCACATCCCACCACTGACTCCTGTTGAGTTTGCTTGCAATACATTTTAAAAAATCATTAAAATGTCTTGTTCAGACAAATTGCTGTCTAACCCTGCGTCTCCCATATTATACTTGTGAATTTGATTTTTAACCTAAATGTAAAACTTTCCATTTATCCTTATTAAATTGCATCCAATTTTCTAGCCCATTGAGATAATAATTATAATAATAGTCGACATTTATATAGCATTTTAAGGTTTGTAAAGTACTTTACATAAATTATCTCATTTATCTATTTTGATTCAGAGTCTGTCATCTAGTGTGTTAGCTCTCGAGCATACCATCTATGCCTCTATCCAAGTCATTGATAAAAATATTAAACAGCACAGGAACAAGCACAGATCCTTGGGGAACTCTAGCAAATACTTCTTTCCAGAGTGATAGGCTGCCTGACATAGTGATCACCCTGTTGGCCTTAGCGTCAAGAAATCTAGGTTCAAATGGTATCTCAAATACTAGCTTGGTGACCCCGGGCAAGTTTCCCAACCTGTCAGAAATGAGGGGATTGGTCCAGATCACTTTTAATGTTCCTTCTGGCTCTAAATCTATGCCCCTATGAACTATTAGTGAGTAATTTCTTAGTTTAACTTTTCAATTATTTCTGATTCTATGTAAATACACTATCTATTCTTCCATTTATCTATCCATCTATAATCCATTTTGTGTACAAGATTAGCAAAAGACACTGTTCACATGCTTGCCGAAATCTATCTAAACTATATTTATAGTATTTTCCTGAATTATGAATCCAGTCTAGTGGCTCTTTGTAATTATTTCTTCCTCTTCCAGATGTTCCCAAGCATCTTTATATGGACATATTCTAAAATGTTGTCAGGTCTTGCAGTCAAGTTCACTGGCCTAGCATTTGTAAGATCTACTCTTTTACCTTATTGGAAAATCCAGACAATATTGCTTTTTCTCCAGCACTTCAGCTTCTCCTTGATCTTTCCCAGAGTACTAAGAGTACTCAGCAATCATATCTGTGATTGTTATATGAAAAGATCTATGCCACAACTATATATTGATTAATAAAGAGGAAGAAGCATAGATTCTCATAAAAGATATCACAGGCAAGCATGGGTTAAATTAGCATCATTATACAGATGATTCTAATATCTAAACCTCCAGATCTAACCTCTCTCCTGAGTTCCATTCATGCATCTTCAGCTACCTGTTGGACATCTTGAAGTGGACATCTCACAGGCATCTCAAATCCCACATGTCCACAACAGAACTCATTCTCTTACCTTCCTTTTGAATTTTCCTATTACTCTTGAGAGTATCATCATTCTCTTTGTCACTCAGGCTCATGTTTTTGACTTGGACTGTATGCAGGGCTTCTTAAACTTTTTCCACTGGTGACCTCTTTTCACATCTCTGCAGCATTCATTGGCATTGTGTGGCCTGAGGGCATACATGGTGCAAAGTGCACATGCTTTATGTTCAGAACCAAGACTGCAGTGAAGTTCGATGCAACACAGGAAAGTGCTGCCAAAAACACCTCAGACTCTTTACATGTTTGATTTTTAATTAATTTTTGGTCATTGTGCATTCAGACACCTTTTACTGTTGCCAATTTTTTTGCAACCTCATATGGTGTCATGGCCCACAGTTTAAGAAGTGCTCGATAGAGATAAATCCCAATACATTTTTTAAAATAGCTGTTTAATTATACTTGCACAGCTATTTATTCTTGCTTTTCTTCTATGGTTTCTCCTTATATTTCCCTTCCAGCATGTTAAAATCAGACTTCACACTCAAGAATCCTTTTTAATCATTCTGCATTTTTAGCTTAGAGATAGCCACCTTACCAGGGTGAATGTGCTCATAGATAGTTGTGTCATTAGCTTTTTCCAAGTGTGCTCGTTCAGTGTTGATGACAGATCTCTTCTTCTGTAAACCTGGACTGCCTTACTTATTTACTGTCCTTTATAGTGCCCTTGGACCACTTAGAGCTTGCTATCCATGAATGGGCATAGAGAGAAAGCTGAATTTCTTTCTCTGCTCCTTAGAAAATGGGGAAAAAATGCTCTTCCGACAAATGTGGGAGGCTGCATTGAAGTGTCTCTTGTGGATCTTGCTTTGATTAGGAGTCCATTCAATCTGCTTCCCCCCCTGGGGTTTTGTTCATCCTCGATTCCCAGTCTCACTGCCAGCATTCGAGTAAGCAGGACTTTCACAGATTTGATGGCCATCCAGATTTTTATAATAGATATACACATCCTGAGAAAGTACTTCAAACAATATGGTTTACAGAAATAGCATTTTAGAAGTGGCCATGGTCTGCTGCTGCCTCCATCTGGGGGAAGAGAGCCAAGGGCAGTGCTGCTGGGTTCCCCTCTATCCACTTTTGCATCAGAGAACGTGTAAATCAAGGGGATGACTGGGGCAGGGAGCAGGTACCAGGGTCTCTGCTGCCTCAGAAAATCCTGGGAGAAAGTCAGTGCAAGGTAATGTCACCATAGTCATGCCCCTGCATCTATAATGCTCTAGTAGATGACTCGGCTGGGGATTCAGGTCCTGACTCTATAATGCCTGCTTCTCTCACTGTGGAATAGTGATGCCTGATGGTTCACAGCCTCACCCTCAATGGCAGAGTTCATCATCTAGACTCCAGCTTGGTTTCTGCCCTGGTTTTAGCCACTGCTGTTCTCCAGCTGCCTTTCATCTCACAATTTTATCTCCTTTGCTTCTCTATCTTGGCTATTTCTTGCTTGGTTTATGCTACTATCCCCCTCTCTCCTCACCTCCTTTCAAAGTCAAGATCCAACAAAAGAAGCACTCTGAATGATTTTCCTTTAAGTAAGGCTGAATCTCCTGAAGAGGGGGCTTTCTGCTGGCCAGAACTTCTGCCCTGTCTCCGAATCTCAGTGTTCAAATCCTTTTTGAGTAGCTCCAAAAAGATCAGTTAAATATTTGCAAGAAACAATGAGCTTAATTTCTGTTTTCGCAGCATCCTTCATTGGGTGGCCCAACACATTTTGCCTCCTTTCTTGTCTCTTGGCCTCTGTTACTGTTGGCCTTCTTGTTTCAGCCAAATAAATTTGACTTTGTTCAACTAAAATCAACATGTTTATCCTTGGACTCTTCCTCCTTTCTGAGATTATCAAGCTTCCTCCCTCTCTTCCTTTCCCCTTTCCTGTTTCCTCCTACCAAAGCCCAGCCTTCTCAGTGAAGTTTCTCTAAATCATTCAGAAATAGCAAGTAAAACTTTCATACAAGAATGTGCTGGTAAATGTTTAACAACTGGCTCTCTGAAAAAAAAATGTACCCACAGCACATTTTTGAGTTTAATCTACATTGTTATCATCCTCTTCATTACTTTCTTAAGTCTAGACCAGGGGTGGAGAACCTGTGACTTCAAGGTCACATATGGCCATCTAGGTCTTCGAGTGCAGCCTTCTGACTGAGTTCAAATTTCACAGAACGAATCCTTTTATTAAGGGGATTTGTTCTATGAAGTTTGGATTCAGTCAAAGGGCCACACTTGAGGACCTAGAGGGCTACATGTGGCCTCGAGGCTGCAGGCTTCCCATCCCTGGACTCTAGATAGTCACCTAAATAATAAATTAAACTCTGTTGTGTAGCATTTGCTGATTTTAATGTAAATGCTCAAACTGAAAATTTAACAGTCAACTCTCTCAAGCTGATTTGAGTAGACTCCAGGACATTCCTTAACTAAATTTGGCAATGCCAACATTTCCCTCAACTGTCTTTGCTCTTTAGTCTATGCATATTTGTTTTCTTTTATATAAGATTTGTGTGGTTAGTGATAAGACTTGATCTGTGGTCATTCAGTTATTTTTATCTTTGTGTATCTGCCAGGTGGTAAGTAAAGGGTGTGCTTGGTGTGTTTCATTTGCCCTGTAGAACCCCTTGTCTTCCACCATACACATTCATACTTAATACATGCTTTATGATGTTGAGAAAAAAGGTGATAAAGAAGCATTGAGATTTTTTTCTTCATATAGTCCAAATTTGATTATGCAAAGCACTATATAAGTGGTAAATATTCTTCTCAGAATGTTTGAGTAATAAGAAATTATAACTAATTTTCTGTTAAACTGAGTGATTACCACCCTCTTGTTTTAGTTCCTGAGAATGAAATGGATCTCTTAACTTCCCTGCCTTAGTAAACAGACTAATGAACAATGCTGAGATGTTCTTTCCTGATTGACAAACGCTTCAGGGATTCAGGGTCCATTCAGAGCATTAGTAAAGGTGGAGACTTTGATATTAAGCACAAAACTGGATCAAAGGCTCAGACTTAGTCTAGGATCGTAGATTAAGATCTGGAAGAGATCTCAAGAGTCATTGAGTTCAACTTCTTTGTTTAACAGAGAAGGAAACAGGGTTAAGGAGGACAGTGATTTACCCAAGGTCACACAAGTGATCATAGAAGGGAAAGGAACCTCAAAAAGTCTTCAAGGTCAATCTCCTCTTTGAAAGGGGGAACTTGAGGCTCAGCTAGGAGAAGTGACTTGTGCAATGTCTTAAAATTAGTAGACATGAGAGGTAGAATCTGATCCTAGGTCTTCGGACACCAGAGCCAGTTGCTATACTCATCATGCCATGCTGCCTCCTAGAGTTGGTTGCCATGTATCACTTTCCATTAAAAAATAGGATGTATACAAAAATTCTGTTGCTAATGAAGTCTTACTCTGATTATTAGAAATTTTATTACAACAAGGCTTTTGGTCTGAATTACCCTAGTCAAGCCATCTCATCACCTGTGCAGATACTGTTTTAGTCCATGATTACCTCTGATTCTTTGACCATCTTTCAAGGACCTTGGTAATTCAGTGCAAATTAGCTTACTCACCTCTCTTTAAATTAGCTTCATTTACTGAAGGGAAGTTCCTAAAGTCTACTCTGACCCTGTCACTGAGTGCCAGAACGTTTCATGAAAGGATGACTGATGAGCCATTCACAACTGCCAGCGAAATGTATTTCCTTTCTCAGGGTCAGAGAGCCCCAGAGGGTGATCAGGGACATATGTGCCCAGCAGTCCATCAAGCAACCTGGGCTTTTTGCATTTTCCTGATGGTTAAAAGTTAGGCAGAAGTAGTCTGCCTCTGTTGGAAATTCTGCCTAATTGCCTGCCATTCTGGGAATTGTCCAGCTTGTTTGGGGAAGGTAGGCCAACTATTTGTCTTGCTTTCAAGATGTTGAGTATACAGTACAATTTATGTTTAAAACCACCTAGCTCAGTTGGGTAAAGCAAAGCACAACATCAGAACCAAAGAATCTTGCCATTGAAAAGAGTCTTCTCAATTCAAGGGATCACCAATTGAAAGATAGAAGGGACCTTCACCATCATCTGTTCCAACTCTTCGTTTTATAGTGGAGTAAGCTAAGACCCAGAGGGTGGAGTGATTTGCCTAAGGTCACACAGCTAGTAAGTGTCTCTATTTGCATTTGAACCAAGATCCTCTAATTCCAAATTGAGTGGTCTCTGTAGTTCAACATCTACCCTAGGCAGGAATCCCCTCTATATATATCCCAAAAAGGGGTATACAATTTTTGCTGGAATGTCTCCAGTTAAGGGAAATTCACTACTACATGATACCAGCCCCTCCATTTTTGATTATCTCATCTTGTTAAAATAATTATTTCTTGTTGTTATTGTTCAGTCATTTCAGTTTTGTCTGACTCTTTACTAAAGATCCCTACTTTACAACTGATGAGAACAATTTTCAGAGAAATTAAGGAATTTGCCCATAGGCCCACAGCAAGTGAGGGTAAGGGACAAGATTGAAACTCAGGTTTTCCTTGACTCTCAATCCAGCATGGTATATGTTATAGTGTCTTGCACCCTTGCATCATCCAGGCTCATGACAAACAGGTTGCTAGGTGGATGGGTGAGGAAAATTAAGCTCAGCTCTGACTGGAGTCAACAAGTTAATCAGCATAGGTAGTAAGGAGATATTATCTGCACCCTTTCTTAGGTGTACTTCATTCTCAGACCATCAACCAGTTTTCAGATTAGGCCAAGGACTCTCTTTAGCGATGGCTGCCATGTTTCCTTTAAGACATTTGTTCTTCCTCCAGGCCAGTATTTACACCTGTCTCTCCTTTAAGAAATACTAAATTTGTCCCTGACCCTGAAGATTTTATATTAACCTATTTTTAAATCTTCACTGAAGAAAATCCTTTTTTCTGCTGCTCTCTCTATGATCATCTGAATACAGGCAGCTTCCTCTGCCTGGTGCTTCTGAGTTGACTATTCAGCATCTCTCGAATTACCAAAGATTTTGTTGTTCTTCATGGTAGAAGACAAACTCAGAGACTGTGTTAGCTTTTGAGAATTGGAACTCTAGAGGAGCCATTCTGTTAGACCTATTCTTCAAAATTTATTCTTTTTTATCACTGTAACACTTCTGAGTCATATTTATACAACTCAAAAGAACTATGTACAGTGAAGGGAAATATGAGTTGTTGATGAAACAGATATTGTCAAAATGTCACGTTTCAGAACATCAAATTATAGGGAGCTCTATTTCATATCTTCACAAGCTAAAGCTGTCTTGTCACTCTTGATTGGTTCAGTCACTTATTTTGTTGATTGCCACACAATGGGCAGAACAGACAAGCTTGATTATCAGTTCTGTTGAGTCATTAACATGGGCTAAAGCATGGACCTGCCAGACAAACTGGCTTGACCAGTTGGTTGGAGCCACTGGTTCTCAAATCAAGAATGATAATAGTAGGGGAAAATGAATATTAATTCCATGAAATTTTATTAAGTATCTCCTCTGTATCTAGAGTATCATGATTTAGGGAGTATCACGATTTTGACTCTGAGTCAGGTTTTAGAGTAAAGTTGAGTTAGCACCCTGGCATCCACCCAAATTTGTTGTCACACAACTCTTCTTAGAAGTGACATACTCTTGTGGTTCCCATCAGCTACCTTTTGTTCCTGGTCTTCTCTTTCATTTCCTCCATACATTACCTTTTAATCATCTATTTTTGGTAGCACACTTCTAGTAACATTGACTGAGACTTTAGAATGCTCACTATCTACTCCCTTGGATGCTTCAGGCATCAATCAAGTCACATTATCAAGTACTCAGGGAGTTTCATACGTGTGTGTTCAGTTAATAGCATGTATGCATACAGGTGTGTGTGTGTGTGTGTGTGTGTGTGTGTGTGTGTGTGTGTGTGTGAGAGAGAGAGAGAGAGAGAGAGAGAGAGAGAGAGAGAGAGAGAGAGAGAGTGAGAGAGAGAGAGAGAGAGAAACAGTGCTTAGAGTACTTTCAGTGTGCTAAGTAGTCCAGGGTGGAATCAACTTCCAGAGTAAAGAACTGAAGAGAGTCTTGAACCTTATGTCTTTTCTCTTGAAGCTGGAATGTAAAGTCTTATTCTTATGTTAAAAAAAAAGAGGATACAGGAGGCATGGTGAAAAAGGACTTAGTCTGAAAAAGATGGGAATTTACTAGACTGCAAATCCAATATGCATCATCAATCTGTATGGAGTGACAGCCCAAAGGGATATTGTATCTTAAGCAGCATTCAGAGAGATATAGTTTTCAAGAATAAGGAAATTATAGTCCTGTCCTTTGTCTTGGTCAGTCCTTATCTAGAGTTTGGTGTTCATTTCTGCCATCCAACATGTGTGTGTGTTCATCCTTCGTTGCCAAAGAAGACCATGCCATCAAGTGACTTGCACTTGACTTTGTTTTGAGTGAGGGAGGGCTGTGCAGATCACCAGCCTCATTCTGCCTCCAGAGCCATCTGAATTCAGTGACCAGATATTCATCAGAATGACTGGAGATGACCCAGGATGAGGCAGTTGGGGTTAAGTGACTTGCCCAAGGTCGCACAGTTAGTGAGTGTCAAGAGTCTGAGGTGAGATTTGAACACAGGTCCTCCTGAGTCTTGAACTGGTGCTCTATCCACTGCACTACCTAGCCATCCAACATGGAGGAGGGAGGGTAGGGTAGGGAGGGGAAAGAGACAGTTGCAAAAGGGCATATTTTGGTACGATGTCAGGAAAACCTTCCTAACAATTATAACTGTTCAAAACTGGAAAGAGCTATTTCAGTAGGAAGGGAGTTTCTCTTCATGGAAGGTCTTTGAGCAGAGCCTAGGTGATATTTTGCCCTCTGATCAAACAAGCAGACCAAATCCTGGTTTAGAACACAGACCCTAGAGAGAAGAACCATACTGGTCTGAATTGGGCTTGACCTATAACACAGGTGATCACAAAAGAAAAAAATGATTGTTTCTGTTATATAAAATTTAAACAAAATTTACACAAACAAAAATGAAACCAAAGGAAAATATCAAATGACCCTCAGTTCTTCAGGTTCTGAATTGGAATGAAATGAGGTGCTCAAAAGAGGGTCAGCTAGGTGACACTGCAATGGATACAGCACTGAGCCTGGAGTCAGGAAGGCTAAGAGCTCAAATCTGACCTCACACATATACTGTGTGAACCTGGACAAGTCACTTAACCTTGTTTGTCTCAGTTTCCTCATCTCTAAAATGAGCTGGAGGAAGAATTGGCAAACGACTCCAGTATCTTTGCCAAAAAAAACCCCAACAACAACAAATGGAGTCACAAAGAATTTGACACACCTGAAAACAACTAAATGAGTATTCAAAGAATATGTAGAGAGGATACATCATTGTTTCACACCAACTTAGCATCCTTACCTCTTTGTTGGCTACACTGATTTGTCAGGTCTAAAGAAGGGCCAGACCTGCCTCTTTGTGGGCCTGGCTATTATATAATCTGAGCCTTGGTCCCCTGAGTCATTTGCTTTTGAGGACTCCAGTATTTTCTAAGGAAAAACTAGCCTAGCCTGTATGTGATGAATGTCATTCCCTCATCATATCTTTCCCTTATTTATTTAAGTATATTTCCATATCTGTAGTTGTGAAAGGTACCTTTTGTAGATTTTTCCTTTCTTTCTTCCTTTCTTCCTTCCTTCCTTCCTTCCTTCCTTCCTTCCTTCCTTCCTTCCTTCCTTCTTTCCTTCCTTCCTTCCTTCCTTCCTTCCTTCCTTCCTTCCTTCCTTCCTTCCTTCCTTCCTTCCTTCCTTCCTTCCTTTCTTTCTTTCTTTCTTTCCTTCTTTCTTTCTTTTTCTTTCTCTCTTTCTCTCTCCCTCTGTCTCTCCCTCTCTCCCTCCCTCCCTCCCTTCCTTCCTTGCTTCTTCTCTCTCTATGTGTATATATGCACATATGTATGGATATACACATATATATTATAAATCTATACTAATGTATATAATATTACCTTTTAGAGATAGAAAATCTCTCACATTGGAGTTCATTGTGGTATATGGTGTAAGATGCTAGTTTAAACAGAATCAACATGCTTCATTTTTAAAAGCTAGGCCTAGAAAGTGACAGGGTAAATGTTATATGGAGAAGACAGGTCATACTATTTTCATGTCTTGGTCTAAATAGCTCATCCTTGTTTTCAGAACATCATGACAGCACACAAGGCATTCTTTTTCTTTCAGTTACTCTGTCTCATGTTTCCTAATACCCTGTGTGGGCACTTTTAAGAAATTGGGGAGATAGAAATTAGAATCTCACATTTTGGCAAGTATTGAGTTTATCTGTTCCCCCACACACACACCCTCTACTTTTGCCAATATAGTCATTTGAACAAAATAATGTTGTGATAAGAGGTGATAAAATCCATTTGGGAAACAGCTACCATCCAGGGTGTTCCTTGCTGCAGAAAATGGAATGTGATGGCAGCATGAAACAGCAGCTTTCACGGAGTAGTTAAGATGAAAACAGGGAATGGGGGAGAAAAACTGTGTTTTTTGTAACAGATGTTGCGTCTGTACTGCAAAACCCTTAGTGAAAGGTACTTTCCTTTGCTTTCCAAAGATAAATTTCAGCCAGCCATTTCTTAGTGTGTCTAATGTGTCTGCCAACCAGCATCATATATAGCGTTTGATAAAGTGTAAAGTACAAGTGGTAGTTTAACATAGCAAAACAAGGCCTGATTTGGGCATAGGTGAGACCTGGGTTCAAGTCCTGTCTGTGACATACTCATGACCTTAGACAGATTGCAAGACTCCTTGGGGCCCCCAGCCAAGTCTAAAACTTTAAGTTAAAAATGAGCTGCTGATCTAAATGGGCAAAGAGTGTCTACCCTGGGAACTTTCCATAGCAATGGAATGACAGGTCCAGACCAAAGGAACAAACCAAGCAAAGCAGCAAGAACACATCATGTCATGTCATCCAGTCTCTGCCACCAACAGACCAAATGGCAAATGTATTCTCAATGTGTTCCATTCCTTGGACCTTCTACTTGACGTGACTATTAGGGCCACTTGCTTTGTAGTCTTAGCCTGGAACAGTGGATACTCTGCTGGAGATAAGAGACTCAAGTTTAAGTCTTGGCTTGGCAAGTTACCTTGACTAAGCCACTTAATTATTTTGAAAATTTACTTGTTATATGAGAATGATAATGACCCTTGCCCAGCCTACCTCTTAGGGTTGTTATCAAGGTCATATCTCTGAAAGTATTTTGAAGAATAAGAACCACTGTATATAATATATATGTGCCAGATTTCATAGCCATTATAATTATGATTATCATTAGTTTTGGCCTTTGAACTTAATAGAAAAGACCACTAGACTACAGAAAGCTCTGCCCCACAAAGAAGAGAATGCTGGTCCAAATATGTCATGATCCTATGGGCCAGGCTGACAATACTCAGGGTAACGATGAATACCAGAGCTAGAACTATTTGTTCAATTAACTAGAAGTATTAGGACAGTAGTCCAGAGCTTACTGGATTGTTGAGTCCAACCATTTGGTTTGTCGTTGCAGGAACTGAGGAAGTGATGTGGCTTGTCCGAGAACTTATAACTAGTGACTAATAGAGGTGTAGGACTAAAACTCAGATCTCTTGACTCTCAGAACTTTAAGAGTACTAGCCTTACTAAAGCTCATCCAGAATCCTTCCATTCTTCTATTTCCCTTAGTCAAAGCTTCCATCCCACAACCCATCTTGGCCTAGCTCATGTTAAGAACTACTGCTGCCATTTTCTGAACATCATTGACTCTGACTATTGCTCCTTGTGTCCTCAGCTAAGAGAGCATATGGTACCATGTCCTTTGGCAACCTCAGGAAGTAGCCAGCATGCAGGCAAGTTAGTCAACCAGAAAACAGAAGAAATATCTGTTGTTAAAACAGCATCCATGCAGTTTTGAGTATACATGTAAAGAAGGTAGGAAAATTCTCATCAGTAGGTGAACCTCTTGAGTGCAGTAGGCAGCAGAAGGGCAAAAGCTATTTCTTTCCTCTCCCTATCACTTCTGTTAGGGCTAGGGTTGCTAGTCTCAGTAGGCAGGAAAGTATTAGAGGCAGTTGAATTTAGTGGGTTTGGATCCCAATACTTTCCAAAGTAACAGTTAAACTTGGATAAGAGGAATGTTTTCTCAGTAAAGCCCTAGAGTAGTAAATGGAACTTAACCAACTAGTCTTTTTTATTTTTGCATGCTTCCTATATTCTCTGCCCATAAGACAAACAATTTAGCATATGCAACAGCCAGAGAATGAGAATTCTATTGTTGAATAGCTGAATGCATGGGAGATATCAATCAGCAAGTGCTGGAGTGGTCAGGAAATGGCTCTTGGAAGAGGTGGGACTTGAGTTGCAACTTGAAAGAGTAGTGACTGGATAGGCTGAGAGGTGGAGGGAAGGCATTCTAGGTGAGGAGTGGGGCCACACAAGTGAAAACCTGGAGGCCTATGGGTAGGAAAGTTAGAATGCCAAGATGAATAGTCAGGCATCAGGTCAGTAGGTATTTATTAAGGGCCTACTATGTTCCAGGCACTATGTCAAGCACTGGAAATACAAAGAAAGATAAAAAACAAGCTCTACTTTTGGGGAACTTACAATCTAATGGGGAGGACAGTATGTAAATGTATGTACCAGCAAACTCTATATAAGGTAAATTGGAAATAATCAACAGGTGGAAGGCACTAGAAATAAGAGAGATAAGGAAAGGTTTCCTGTAGAAGATGAGACTTTAGGTGGATCTTGATGGAAGCCAGGAAAATCAGGGTTGGCTAGGCTGCACAGTGGATAGAGCACTGGGCCTGGAATCAGGAAGACCTGAGTTCAAATCTTGCCTCAGACACTTACTAGCTCTGTGATCCTGAGCACGTCACTTAACCCTGTTTGTCTCACTTTTCTTATCTGTAAAATGAGCTGGAGAAGGAAATGGCAGACCACTCCAGTATCTTTGCCAAGAAAACCCTAAATGGGGTCACAAAGAGTCAGACAGGTCTTCAAAATGACTGAACAACAACAACAGGAAAACCAGGAAGTGGAAATGAGGAGGGAGAGCTTCCCAGATATGGAAAACAGCCCGAGAGAATGCCCAGTGCCAAGAGATGGAGAGTTTTATTCCTGGAACAGGAAGGAGGATGGTGTCACTAGATCAATTGTATGTGGAGGGAAAATAAGGTATAAGAAGACTGGAAAGGTAGCGTGGGCAGGATATGAGCAGCTTTGGACTAGAGCAGAAGACTTTTGCCATGTCAAGGAATAAAGGTACATAGGATTGCTAGGAGATCAGACTTGATATATTAAGAAATAGGGAGCCATGGAAAAGTGGTATTTAGTCTAATAGCTACAATAATGCAGCTACACCCATATGCCACAGTATTTTAGGGTTGGAAGACATTTCCAAGATTCATCTAGTCCTATGTGTCTTTAAGAGCCTGAAACAGAATTCTATTTTAACTAGATGAAAGTTATTTTGGACTTGCTGTTTTCTGTTCAAATTGCCCCATCTCCTCTAAGCAGGAGACCTATAGATTGTTTGCTCTTCTGGACGTGAACATAGCTAATAAAGCTGTTTTTAGTGTCCTTGATGTTTTTTCATAAGCTTCAGCTCCTTCTGGAATTCAGCACTTTCCCAACTCTTGTCTTAATTCCCCAATTTGATACTTGGTTATATTATCTCGTTTCTCACTTTTTTCCTGTTCTTCTTGAATCTGAAACCATCAGAGAGTTCTTTGTGCAGCAAGATTGATCTTTTTTGTTGTTTTGTTGTTACTGCTTCTCTTTTGTTACTTATTAGGATCATTCCCAGTTCTCATTTGGCAACAATAAGTACATTTTTTTTTGAAAATTTCCCATCCCTTGTCATTAATGATCTTTGAAAAATTCCAGAGAATGAAAAATGTGCCATTCGAATGGAGGACAGTTTTTTTCTCCCAATTAAATAAAAGGAGGGGAGGACAGGTTAGAGTCTGTAGCTTACTGAACTTGGCTGAAATCCCTGGAAACAGTTCTAGAATGTATTAAAATGTTTTTAAAAATGTATTTTAAAAATAATAATAAATGAACATTTATAAAGGAAAGAACCAGTATGACTTCATTGGGAACAGATAATGCCAGATTAACCTTATTCCATGACATTATGAGGAAGGTTGAGAAAGGTTTACTAGGTGGTATTGTTAGGTGAATTCAGAATGGTTTGAATGACCTGAAAAAAAAGCAGTAGTAGCTTGGTGTCAGCTTGAAGCAGAGTAGAAAGACCGATGAATTTGGAGTCAGAGGAACTGAGTTCCAATCCTGAAATTGCCACTTATTTACTGTGTGTGATCTTTGGTAAGTCATTTAACCTGTCTGGGCCTCAATTTACTCATCTATAAAATAATGGTATTGTCCTAGATGATCTCTAAGGTACATTCCAGATCCAAATGTCTATGTGGCCATTGTGTGATCTGTTTTTGGAACCTGGGGAGATCATTAGTCTTTCTTGTCCATTCTTCGCCATTTAGTAGTAATTGCTCTCTAAATTGCTTGTCGTGTGATAAGTCTCCAGAGAAATGAAAAGACAATGCATTCACAAACCTAAATATCCTACAGATGTCTTGGACGAAGACTTCAGAACTAAGAATGCAAGTATTGTAGTTTTCTTCTAGGTGCTTTTAAAGGAGAGAATATGTCTCTGTATGGGCCAATAGATCAAGTTTTATGCTAATCATGTGCTCTATGAAAATTTGACTGTCCCAGATGAGTTCATGAAAGGTAGTAGCACAAAAATAAGTATACAGCTTTCCCTTTAATAGTTTTAAAAAATCTCTGATGTGTGTTGCTGTTGTTTATTCAGTTTTGTTGCTTCTCAAGGATTCTGGGACAACAATTGGCTTTAAGAAGAGATGCCTAGGTTTGGAACAGCAGTTGATTGACACTTCATGACCCTATTTGGGGTTTTCTTGGCAGAGATCCTAGAATGCTTTGCTATTTCCTTCTCTAGCTTATTTTACAGATGGGTAAACTGAGGGAAACAAAGTGAAATGGCTTACCCCGGATCACACAGCTGGTAAGTGTCTAAGGCTGAATTTTAACTCAGGAAGATGAGTTTTCTTAACTTCGGACCCAGTGCTTTCTCCTCTATGCCACCCACTTGGTCCTTATTGGAAGATATGGTTCAAGGCCTTTGGTATGGTTCTTTGGGACCCTTTTAGTTATAATTTCCCAGGAATAAAGGGCCATGAACAAACCCATGCCCATATGGTCATTATCCATAAGGTTGAGCGTTTTTTAGAGATAGAGGGGCTCTCTTGGCAGCTTAAGAATGTGAAGAAAAATAGCAGAAGAGCCATACTGTTGCATAAGCATACAAAAGGAGTCATTGCCTAACAAATAAAGTAAATCCAAGCATTTCTACCTTAAATTTACTATAACAGCATTTTTCTTATCTTGGTGCTAGCATGCTGCGTGGCACCTACTTGTAAATAGTTAAAGATCTCTTTTCTCAGCAGAAAAGTGGGTAGAAGGAATAGGTGCTATTGATCCAACAAATTGCAACTTTATTCCCCCTGACTTTGAGTTTTACAGATTAGCATAGTTTGGATTTTATGGTAACGGTGTCATTTATTAATACAGCAAATGTACACACAGTTGATAAGGAAGGAACAGAGGATGTCCTTATGAAATCTCTATCACATGCCAGGAACTGTACTAAACAATTTTTACAAATATTATTTCATTTGATCTTCACAAAAAACCTTGTAAATTAAGTGCTATAATTATTCCCATTTTATGTCGAGGAAACTGAGACAGATTGTGTTTAAGTGACTTGCTCAGGGTCACACAGTGAATAGTTGATGCAGGGTTTGAACTTAGGTCTTCTTGTCTCAAGGCCTAGAGTTTTATTTACTATGCCACCCAATAATGCAGAAAAGTCTGAGGTAGAATGGAGGAGGGTAATAAATTTGCATTCCTATCTATACCTATCTTTCTATCTAGATATGTGTATACAAAAGTATACACACATGTGTATACAAAAGTATACACACATGTGTATAAGAGAGAGCTGTGTTGTGTTATTTTATTAAAATTTACTTTTGGTCTGGACTTTTGATTTCATTAGGGAACTGTAGATGAGGAAGCATCATCTACAAATTCAAATCAACAAAACTTCTCCGTGATTTATAATGTCAAAGTGCTGCTTGAGTCACATAGCCAGTAAGAGTCAGACCTAGGACCTGAACACAGATCTTCCCAACTCTTCTACGAACAGTGCTACCTTGTTTACAATACACAAAGGACAAATGTCACTTGTTACAAAAACCTTAAGTAGCACGTACTGGATGAGGTGTAGAAATCACAAATCAGCTAACTCTATAAGCTTCTCCAAACAACTTGGAAGTAGATTTCTTACAAAACAGTAGTCCAGTGATATCTCCTCAGTAGGTCTTTAACAGAGTAGTACCCTAGGCATCTGTGCTTGGTAGATCTCTAATGGAGTAGAACCCTAGGCATCCTATGCTGGTTACCATTTTCCCCCAAAGACTTAGACAAAATATAGATTGCATGTTTTCAAATGTTAAGCTGATATGAAGATGGAAGGATAGTAAAAATATGGTAGATGGGCAGACAGAATCCAAAAAGATTGCAGCAGGCCAGAATGATGGGCCGTGTCTAATAGAGGCATTTAACAGAGATCAATGGAAAATATCCCTTTGGGTTAAAGCAATCAATTGCACACATACAGAATGAGGTTTGTGTGAAAAAGATCTGGGAGTTTTGTGGTGTTGCAAGTTCAATAGGAGTCAACAGTATGGCGTGGAAAAGTCAATACTGTCTTAAACTGCATTAGGAGAAGCTAGGAAACAGAACAAAGGAAGAGATAATTTACTATCCTTGGTCCTGATTAGAGCACAAATGTATGAAAAGACATTTATTAAGTACACATACTATGTACCAATCACTGTGCCAGATTCTGGGAAAAGACAAGATGAAAGATAGCCCCTGCCCTCAGGGATTTTATGTTCTAGTGGGAGAGAGGAAGGGCACTTTGGAAAGTTGAAGAAATGTTGTGATTGGGGCCAATAGGTGATTAGATCAACACTCCTTCCAGAAGCAATAGTGATATTGATCTGATTATGCTTCCAGAACTGGGAGAGGTGGAGATAGAGGAGCATGGGAATGCATTGGGTGCCAAGGCTCTTGGCTATAGAGATAATAGAGGAGGGGGTATAGGGAATGAAGCAAAGCATGACGGAGGAGTGTTGTACTTTGAAAAAGTGCTCTGAGTTTGGAATTGTTATGACCTAGGTTGAAGTTGCTATTTATTTAACTACCTTTGTAAACTCTGGGCAAATCATTTAACCTTTCTGGCTTCAGTTTCTTTATCTATAAAATTAAAGGCTTAAAGTAGAAGATGTCTGAGGTTCCTTCCAGCTCAAAGTCAGTGAGAATGGAAGTACTATGTTCACTTCTAAATACCACTGTTATTAAAGTAATTTAATTGATATTTTTTGTTGTTTTTATATCACTTGCACTTCCCAGTGTAGTTCTCCTTTCTTCTTTGTAAAATGATCGTTTTATATGAAAATTCTTTGAATGTTCCAGAGTATTCGGGAATCCATGTTTTTGGAGTTGTCTAAACTTGGGAGTGGCAATGGAGTGCTTTCTGGAAATCAGTAGTACCCCCAGAAGGCTGTCAAGTTATAATCCATCCTGTGTACATGTGTGTATGTATCAGCCAAAAGCACAATTATATGCAAAACAAACAAGCGAAAAAACAAGTTTATTTCCCACCCCCCCTTACTTTATTTTATTTCGGTTTAGCCTTCTACAGGGAACTACCAAAAAGGAGTCACTCTCTACCATTGTAAATCAGCACTTGCTTTGAAGTGGCCCCCAGGTAGCTCTATGGATAAAGCACTGGGCCTGAAGTCAGAAAAACTTGACTTCAAATCCAGCCTCAGACCTTTACTAGCTGTGTTCCTGTGGACAAATTATTTAACCTGGGTTTGTCTTAATCCACTGGAGAAGGAAACGGCAAACCACTCCAGTATCTTTGACAAGAAAACTCCCTGGACAGTATGGTCCACGGGGTCCCAAAGAGTCAGACATGACTGAACAACAATAACCACCTACTCTGAAACTTGTAGTCTTAGAGGGTTGTCTAGGGAAGTGAGAGGTTAAGTGACTTACCCAGAATCTCACAGTCAGTATTTGACAGAAGTAAGTTCAACCCAGATCTTCCTGCCTCTAAGGCTAGCTCTCTATCAAGGATGCTGTGTTCCCATAGACCTTACTAAGGATCCAGGTTCTTCAGCATTATAAGAGTTAAGGGAGATAGTGTTGAAGAAGACCAACTAAAAAGCTTTTCAAAGTCAATCAATCAACAATCATTTATTAAACACCTATTATGTTCCAAACCCTGTGGTAGATGCTAGAGATATAAAAACAAACATGATTCTACCTCACATCCATCAGATCTATCCATCACGCAAAGCTGACAAAGGAAAATGGCAATTATTGAGGGGACTGTGAAAGGAGAGGCACACAGATTCACTCTTGGTGGAACTGAGAATGGGTTCAGCCAGTCAGGAAGTCACTTTGGCACTATTCCCTTAAGTCAAGGAGCTATATGTACTGGGACCCAGAGATGCCTCTTGCTCCAAGGGTCCCAGGTGAAGAACCCATGTTCTAATCAGATGATATCTTAAGGGCATCAAAGAAGGCAGAAAAAACTCATGGGACAATACATTTTGATGTATGAAAGAATTGGAAAGTGTGTTCCCATCAATTAGTCAATGCTTAAACAAATTATGGTATATGAATGTAATACAGTACTATTAAGTCATAAGAAATGATGAAAGACACATTCAGAGAAACCTTGGAAGACATATGAATTGGTGTAAAGTGATCAATTTATACATTGAGAAAAATGTAAAGTCATGATATATTGATTTAGAAGACCACATATGATTATTGCCTCTTATTATATTTTATTTGTTTAAATATTATTTATTTGGTTAAATATTTCTCAGTTGCATTTTAATATGGTAGTGCTGTTGGTTGCATGTGGACTACGGGCTGTGTGTTTGATACCTCTGCTGTAAAGGACAACAACCTTGAAAGTCTTAGGAACTTTATTCAATGTCATAGCCAATCATAAATATCAGACTAATGATGGCACCTCATACCTCCCACATCTTGGTGGGAAGGTGATGAACTTAGTGTATAAAATGAGATATACATTTTCAAGCAGGATTGTTAACGACACAAAATAGATATACTTGATCATACTTTTCGAAGCAGGGGAGGACTTTATTTGGGAAGAGAGAGAGAGCAGGGAAAAGTTGTGGAGGAGATTGGGGAAGGATAGTTGTAGTGAGATTAAGAAAAGAAGAAATGAAAGGAATGAGTTTTAATGAAATGTGTTTTAAAATACACAGAAGAGGACAGGCAGAAGGAGGCTCAGAAAGATGCTGATAAACAGGGCAATGTTGATACTACCATGTTAAATTTAATTCATGTTAACTTTAATACACAAATATTTATCAGAACCAACCTGAATGTGATAGATTCCTGATTTCATATGCAATGCATATGTTCATATGCAATATTGTATGTATACAGTATATATTTCAACATAATGTACAGCATTCATATACAGTACCCATTTTAAAACTTCTTTATATTTGAAAATGTTCATGTGTATTGATGCTATTCTATATTGTGATTTTTTAATGAAATTTCCTGCCCCCAAGGAAAATATACACACACACACACATACACACACACACATACATATGTTGTCTTCCAAGAGAGAATATAACTAGGTGCTGATGTTCAGTCATTTCAGTCATGTCTGACTCTTGGTGATCCCATTTGGGGTTTTCTTGGTAGAGGCACTGGAGTGGTTTGCCATTTCCTTCTCCAGCTCATTTTATAGATGAGGAAACTAAGGCAAACAGGGCTAAGTAACTTACCGAGGGTAACACAGCTAGTAAGTGTCTGAGGCTGGATTTGAATTCAGGAAATTGAGTCTTCTTGACTCCAGGCTCTGCCCTCCATTCATTGCACCATCTTGCTCCTCGAATATAAGTAAACAGCATGTCAATTATATGTTATATCTAGTAGATGTTCAATAATTGAGGAATGAACTGATAAGGTTCTGGTCTTGGGTGGTGACAGTGGGAATAGTGAGGAAGGGAAGGATAGGTGGAACATTTCAAAAAAGAAATAAGTGGGGTTTGGAAACTCATTGGATATAGGGGATGGAACAATACTATGAGTCAAACATGACTCCCGGGTATCAAGCCTTGATGGCCATGAGAGAGGTAGGTGTTGACAGAGGTAGCATTCAGAGGAGTTTTAGGGCAAGAGTTATAGCAATCTGATATAGAGGATAAAGTGCTGAATTTGGAGTCAGGAAGCCCATGGTTTGAATCCTGCCTCAATCAGTTATTAGCAATTCAGATCACCTTTCTCTGGGCCTCAGTTTCCCTATTTGTAAAATGAAGGAGTTAGACATGATGACTTCTACAATCACCTCTAAATCTATGATGCTCTATATGACCATGGGCAAGTCACATAATTCCTCTGGGCCTCAGTTTCTTCATCTGTGATCTATGTAATAAAGATTCTGGACTCAGTGACCTCTACTTCCTGCCAGCTCTACATTATGAGTCTGTATGATGGTTGGCCATCTCTGTTTCATTTTCCATGTGCAATGACACTAACAGGAACAAATTTCTCACCACCCTGGAACTGAAACTTTTGATTACAAAGTGCACTTGTCTTATTACGACATATCATTAAAGAAAGATACCTTTGAGAGCTAAGGAATAAAGGACCTGGCAATTGAGAGCACTTTAAAATTTTAAGACCTCTTCAACAGTGACAGAATTTAGGTTAATACCTATGAAATAAAGGGGATTGGTTTGTATTGTGCTTGGACTGTCTGGGAAATGTGTAATTGAAAATAAAACAAAGTTATTCTTCAAAGCATAATTATCAAGCCCACCCTTTCCCCCATTACCAATTTTGTCATATAAACAAAGCTTTGGAAATTTTTCTTCCCCAGTGGAGAAACAGTATCTCCATTTGGAGTGTGCTACACAAATGCTCTGCTAAGTGGAAATAATTTTGTCCTGAAAATATCAAACCCTCAATTAATACCTATGCTTTTTCTAAACACTTACAGGTCAACTGATGCCTCTGACGTACTCATAGAAAGGCATCCGTCTCCCATTGTACTATATACTTTGACCTTGAGGTGAAATCCAAAGGTAAATGAGATGGTGAATCCATGTTTCAATGAGTACATGCTCTTTCTTTCAACCTTCTAACAATGATTCACTTATTAACTCTTCCCCCACCCCTGCCCCCACTTAGATTCCAATCAGTAGTGACAAGGCCCAAGTCATTTCATGGACAGTTTGAGTTGAATAGTATGCTGGCTCCTCCTTTGCTCAGCATGGCATGGTTACTATTATGAGTTATACAACAATACAACTTTGCTCATCATCCTTGACTCTTAAGGTAATTTACAATAAATTGGGAAATTTTCAAAATTGCTAACTTTCTCTCCACTCCATTAGACTCCTTCAAAATTTGCTTTTGGTGGGTGGGTGAGAGGATGCTTATTAACAGTAGCAAGCATTTATTGCAGCTAGATGCTACAGTCGATATGTGTTTGACACTGAATCAGGAAAGCCTTAATTCAAATTCTGTCTCAAATCTCTCTCTGACTCTCTTTCCTCATCTATAAGATAGGGATAATAATAGCCCCTAACTCACAGGGTTTGAGGGAGGATCCTGTGAGGGAACAGATGTAAATACTTCACAAACTGTAGAATACTAATGTATATGATAGCTGTAATGATCACTATTAGCCAAGTGGTATAGTAGATAATTACGAGACTTGAAATCAGGAAGACATGAGTTCAAATAGCTATGTGAATCTGGGCAAATCATTTAATCCCTACCAGCCTCAGTTTCCTCACCTGTAACATGGGAATAATATAGCACTTAACTCATAGGAATGTTATAAGCATCAAATGCTATAATATTTGTAAAGATCTTTGCAAACATCAAAACACTACATAAATATTCTCTATCATCATAATCCTCATTATTATTATGACTGATTATTGTCAAGTACCTACTATGTGTCAGATATATCATTGGTCCTGGGAAGAAAAAGACAAATTGAAAAATGGTCCCTGCTCTCAAGACAGTTACATTCCTTAATATTGACAAAAAGGGCAAGACATGTTGAAGATTATCTACTAACACATATGATGGGGCATTGGCCAAGGAAGGCCCAGTCCTTGGGGCATGTTCAGATAGCCCTTCGCTGATGGATTATACAGAGAATGTCCAGATATTCCATGCCTGATTCCAATCCAGTAAAAGAAGAAGTTCCTTCCCTTTTGTTGGAATTCCAAGGGAAAGAGAGTACTGCATGGGGTCCAAAAGAAAGGGACCCCAAAATGAAAGGGCTAAAAGGTGTCCTCTCACCCTTATAGATTAGTGAGATGCAAGTTTCCCAGATAATAGTTCATTTCCCCTGACATTTGGCAGACAGTCATCCTCAATAGGAACCCACAGTCATAGGAATTATCGATGGTTTTCATGTCATCTCATCAAGGTATGTCTCTCATGCAAAGAGCATCTGTTCCATGGACAGCATTCCATTCTCAAAAATCCAGAAATCCCCTGGTGATCTCCCCTCTTACAACTGTAAAAACCGACATTTAAAAATCTTTTGCATTTCTCATTATGTGATTATTTTACTATTTCAAATTAATCAACCAATCATCTAACCTTTATTAAGTACGAACTATCAACCTTTATTAAGTGGTGAGTTCTGAGGATGCAAAGAAAGTCAAAAAACACAAGTAACTTAGAGTCTGATAAAAAAGACAAGATTCAAACCACTGTGTACAAACAAGATATAGACAGTATAAATTGTAATATCAGAGGGAAGATACTAAAATTGGGGACTGGGGAAGGCTTCTGTGCAGAAGATAGGAGTGTAGCTTAAACTTTGAAGGAAGCCAGGGAAACTTGGAGGTGAAGATGAGGAGATATGAAGGACAACCAGTGAAATTGCTTGGAGTCAGGAGATGGAGTGCTGTGTGCGTGGAACAGCAAAGAGGCCAGTGTTACTGGTCTGAAGAGTATGTTGAGGGAAATGAGGTGTAAGAAGAATGAAAAGGAATGGTAAAAAAAACTAGAGAAATCCAAAATAAAATCACTCTGAAGTATCCCTTCATACCTATCAGTTTGGCTAAGTTGATGAAAGGAAAATGACAGATGTTGGAGGGGTTGTGGGAAAACAGGTATGTTAATGCACTGTTAGTAGAGCTGTGAACTGGTCTAGTCATTCTGGAAAGCAATTTGGAACTATTCCCAAAAAGCTATTAAACTGTGCATACTCTTTGACCCAGCAATATACCACTACTAGGTCTATACCCCAAAGAGATCTGCTATAAATATTTCTGCACAAATGGGTCCTTTTCCTCCTACTTCTTTGACCATTTCTTACTTTCTAATATTGATTCTTCTTCTCCTTCTTCTTCTTCATCATCATCATCCTCATCATCTATCATTCATATTGTACTACTTACTTAAGTGGTTGTCTTGGAACAACCCATAAGAAATCTTCTTATCTTGGGACGCTTTCTATCACAGTAATGCTTTTTTTCCCCTTTATTCAAGGACAACCTATTTCTTTCAGGGGTCACTTAAGCACTGCCCTATTCCCACTGCCACTGATGATTAGCATGGAGCTTTGACATGCTTCGTTTCTGAACTGGACTGGTTTGTCCTTCCCATAGCAGCAATGTGATGGCTCTCCACACTTAGGGAGTTACCATATTGGTGCTGAAATTAGTGCAGACACCCAGTCAGCAAAGCCTACAACTCTGAACTCCTGAGCTCACAAGTTTGCTAGCCTCAGCCTCCCAACAGCCAGGATTACAGACATGTGCTTCCACACACAGGCCCATTCCTTCCAGTGGAAAAGTATCATCACACAATGTGGACTTAGGATCAGATTCGAATTTAATGTTGTCTCTGGAACTTATATATGACTGTGGTCAAGATATTTAACTTCTCTAAATCTGTTTCCTACTTGAGAAAACTGAAAGAATAATAATGATACCAGTGCCTTCCTTATAGAGATGTTGTGATGCTCAAATGTGATACCATCTGAAAAGTGTCTTGAAAATTTTAAGGCACTATATAAATGGTAGTAGTAGTAGTAGTAGTAGTAGTAATCGTAGTAGTAGTAGTAGTGGTGGTGGTGGTGGTGGTGGTAGTAGTTGTTATTGTTTGTGTTTGTCAAACATCTCTCTGGCTTTTTTCCAGTCAGCCTTTCAGAAAAATAAGAAGGTGAAGCCAGTCAGTATTCTTTCTCTCTCCCCTACCCTGTCCTCTCAAGCTTCACCCTTCCAATTATGGTAGGGCCATCCTTCATACCCTTGCTTTTTTCAATTTGTTTTTTTTTCCTTGTCCAGTGGGTATCACACCATTTGGCCACAGATCTCAAGAAGGAGAGTATGAAAAAATTTCAGGAAAATAGCCAGTCTTGTGCATGAGCAAGCCAGCACCCCATAAAAGGAAAGACAAGTTATAATTCCTATAGAGTGCTACATCTCCTTTTGCCAGCTTGAGGGGCACCTCACTTCCTGCAGTCCATTTCTTACTGTCCAATGGATGCAAATCATAATGTCTAGAACCTGAGGCACCTTGCAGACCATGAGCCTGGCATCAGATTGGTCGGGTAGACTTTGACGAAGTTTAATGAACTATGGTGTTGAGTGGATGTTGGATCATGTCCATTTTTAAGAGAAAGAGTCTGATAGCTAGAGAGAAGAAGGAACTCACTCCAGGCCACTCAGCAAGTAAGTAGCAGCTCAGCTCTTCTGATTGGGCACTTCCAGCCACTGTGCCTCATTATTCCCTAATCACATGTTTGCCTCTTGAAGCCTTCATGTTCAGAGTGATTGGAACTTCATTTCTGATTGACAACAATCCCAAAATGGAGCTTTCACTTTCTCTCTTTCTCCATTTAATAATTCAGTTAAACAAACACTGCATGCTAAATAACCAGCTGTATGTATAGACCAGGAAAGATACAGAATACTTGGACTCTATATTCATGAAGCTTATATTTAGCTGTTCGAGTGCAACTCCCCAGTCTTTTATCAAGTAGCTCAAAGTCTGTTAGAAAACACTTAAATACCACAGAGGAGGCACTAACTTTGTCACATGAATTGGAAACAATCCCCCTTCCCTTAATCCTATGGTAAGTTTATTTTTTTCCTTTTCTTCAAGTTGAGTACACCTCCATGTAGTTCAGTTACCCCTCAGAGGCTGGACATGGAAGCAGAGAGACTTGAGTTCATATATAGCTGTGTGATTCCAGACAAGTCCCTTAACCACTGTCTCCCTCCATTTCCTCAATTATAAAATGAGGAATTTAATGGCACCAGCCTCACAGGGTTGTTGTGAAGATCAAATGAGATAATATTTGTAAAGTACTTACCTCAGAGCCTGGTATATAGTAGGCTTTGGATCAATGCTTATTTCCTTCTTTCCATTATATACATCCTCCTTCTGATAGTGATCCCAGGTTCCAGTGGGTTGGCATCCACTCAAAACCATGGTGCACAGATCCCCACTGGTATTTTTTAACCATAACAACCAGAGGACACACTAATCTGAACTAGATGTTTAATGTGACACATAGCAAAATCAGTGATAAGTAAAATTCCCTCATACACATGAAAGTACACTTTCCCCACAAGTTACCACGCTACATGTTGGAAGAGGGAACACGTGTGTAGTTAACATCATTAACTAGTTAGTGGCTCGGGAACATACATGGAGATTGGCACACATGTGTACAACATATAACTGGTGCATATAAGAAAATGAAACATGTATGTTGCTCGGGACATCTCAGTCTTGGATCACACCCAGGCTTGAACCCTTTCTCTGCTTCCAGTGCTACTACCAGTGGTCTCATCCTCTCCCCACCTGGAGTTGCTAATGGCATCTAGTCAGTCGAATGAGGTTATTGAATCACGTTCTGTTGAATTGTGCTCATGAACTATAATCCTGGGCTCTTTTTTATGTTGTTTTCTGCTCTGCACTAGTTTCTGCTTCCTTCAGTGGACCTTTCTAGGAATTGCTGAGATTTTTGTTGCTCCCTTCCCCCCACACCCACCTTCATATACACACACATTTCTATAATGGATTGGTGATCAGCTGTGTTAGCACATGACCTCAGAATTATTTATGACTTCAAAAAAAATTAAACCCCAAAGCTACAGCTAGTGAGCCCAACCAATGGAAGTCTTCAGGCTTAGATTAAATAAGCCTTTTGAAAAGCATGAGGTAAAGTGGGAAGAACACAAACTCTGGAAATCAGAGAATGCAGATTCCAACTCCACCTGTATGACACTGGGAAAATTATTTCACTTCCTTGATGCTCAGTTTCCATATCTGTAAAATGTCAAACTAGACTATACCTGAGGTGAGGTCCTTTCCAACTTCAGATCTATTTCTTTGTGTAACTTTGTGTAAATCACTTCCATTTTCTGGGGCTCGGTTTTTTCATCTGGAAAATGAGTGATTTGGACGTGACGACTTAGGCCATCCCTTCCAATTCTAGATCTAGGATCCTACATCTAGTAGGCTGATCTCTTCCTTATTTGATTTGGAGATTAAAAAGCTTTTCAGTTCGCTTCTACCTCCATAGGGCTAATTGTGACTCATGCACGTCACCACTCCTAGATTTTCAGTTAGCAAAACTGAAGGGACAGGCAGTATGGAGCTAGCAACATTTTGTCCTGAATTCCTGCCAGCAAATAAATTGCTGCTTCACCTACACATTTACAATTATAACATAATCCCTTTTATTTTTTTCTAATTCAGTTCATTTTGACTAATATTTACTAAGTGGGTATACTGGCAAAACCATGTGATTGTCTTTCACATGCTTATAGCAAGTGGATGGTGTGGTTAAAAGAGAGGCCAGGATTGAGGGCCATAACATCCAGCTTTCCCGAGTAATACAGCAAGTTCTCATTCTCTGCAGTTTTGTGGGGGCAAAATCAAACATCTTGTGAATTTAGATTGTTTACAAGGGAAGGTCTCACTTGTGGGACCCTCACAATGAGAAGCTTGCTTTCGTAAATCTGCATTCCAATGTCATCTCTCGGTAGCTGCTGGAAATCCCCACAGATACAAACAGATTTTTGAAAATCAGAAAGTGATGGAAAACATGTCCAAAAATTAATGAAAGATCTGAAATATCATAGTGCATTTTATTCATTTATTATTGCCAATGTTATTTGACCTCAATTATTCATAAGATTTCTGAAAGATCAAAAGAATGTCCCAAACTATGACATTAATAACGTCTTGGTAGCCTGCACCCTAATTCCTAGTCCAGCTATTAAAAATGTGCAGCACTCCAGGACAAGGCCACTCTACCACATCTGGGTATTGGGAAAATGAAAACTGACCAGGTACTACTAAAGGTTTACATTGAATGCTTAATCTATCAGAAGAACAAGTTGTTGAAGATTAGCTATCAGCTTTGTGGTGATGCCTCTTCATCAAACCAGCTTGAGAAATGCGGAACGAGTCAAAGTTGTTGAAAATAACCTTTAGGCTAGACAACCCTCTTTTTTTTTCTTTTGGAAAGAGCGGCCTCAATTCTGAACCCAGGGCCATGAAAAATTGCTACTTCTCCAGACCACATTGTTGCCTGATGTTTCTCCAACATCTGAATTACAGAATTGTCGCCCAGACGTATATCAAATATTTTTCATGCTGAAGACATTGTACGGCAAGCCACATGCAGATCCCAGGAGCTGATGAGGAATGGTGACAATGACATATTTTTAAAGGCACAAATGGCATTTTTGTGAGTTATGAGCCTTATTCTCACTAGTCCTAATAATACATTTATCTCCGTTATTGAAAGGAACCCATAAATCAGCAGCAGTGATGTGGGAGGCAGAGATGTGCTCCAATTCTTGTATGAAAATGTGCACGTCTTCTTTCGCTGTCTTCCTTGGAAGGGAATGATGATTGTTAGGACGTGTTTGGGGTGACTTAGGGAAGGGGGAATCTCTGGAGTCATCTCATTTCATTTGCCTTGTTTTCAGACTCTTCATAAGCTCTCGTGGCTTTTGCAGGTTATCATTTTACTTTATTGTTATAAACTCTAAACCACCTGACTTTAGATCTGCTGGCCATACTCCTACATTAGCCATCAAAGCAATCTTCCTAAAGCATAGGCCTGACCGTGTACCCCCTACCCCAATTCAGTAAACTGCATTGGCTCCCTAATACCTCCAGGATCAAATATATAAAACTCTGTTTGTTTGGTTTTGAAAGCCCTCCATAACCTGCTTTCTTCCTACCTTACCAATCTTCTTCCATATAATCTGGTTCTATATGGGCTAGATTTCTTTCTTAAGGACCATGCCTTAAACCCAAATCACTCTAGCTCTCATTACTTGGCCAACAATATGTCCCAGCTCAAGACCTACCTGGTCATTGTTTGGGCCCTGATAGCTAAGGATGAATGTAAATAGCAGTTGTTTCTGTTTTGGGCCAGAAACCCAGAGGATCTTCTCCTCCAAGTTGATTTTTTTTAACCAGGTAGAAGAAATTATTTTTTGCCTCATTTCTTACTTAGCCTTGATGGGCATCACCTCAGTCAAACTGAGACCTGGGACTGACCTTAGCTTAAAAAGATCAAGCTCTCCATTGTATCTGGGGCCATCTCCCATCATCCTGATCTATATCTGGCCACTGGACCCAGATGACTCTGGAGGAACATTATAGAAATGAGGAAACTGAAGCACTATAGGCGAGATAAACTGGCCTCCATTTGTGCTTCTGGCACTCTCCCAAGGTTCAGATCAGGCACCACATTTTGATCTGATTCCCTCAGTTCTCTCCCCTGTTCCTCCCCCCATAGTTTGGTGTTGAATGCTTGTTTCATAGTTTACATACCTTTTTTTCTTCTAAAAGCAACTGGGAACTCCAGCGGAACCATATTTTAGACTTCTTGTGAATTTAGCAAAGTGCCTAGGACAGTGCTGGGCACACATACATAGGAACACATAATGTACACTGGAAGGACCCTTGGAAATCTTCAAATCAATCTCACTGGACACATAAAGAAACTGAGGTTCATTTGCTTGAACTGAGGTTCAAGGGGAATGATTTGTTCAAGCACAGTGATGGCAGAGCCGGGACCATAGATCTGAGATGAGTGTCCATGGACCCTTCCTCAGGGAAAGCTCAATGGTACTGCTTGCCACAGAGCACACTGCTCATTCTGTGCACCTCTGTACCTGGAAATCAAACCCCTGTTCTCTGACTCCATGCTAGGGATGTTTTTCATTGTACATTGCTGCTTCTCATCAGACTGCTGAGCTCCTAAAAGTCTGGAAAGGGGCGATGAAAGACTGAGATGTTGGGGACAGAGATGAGAGATGAAGATATTTTCCAATGACCTTGTCATTTAGCTGCTAGTCAGGCTTGACCACCCTACTTTCCTTCCCTGGGGTTATGCAGTTAAAGATTTTTTTCTGTTCCTGACTATTAGGAGTTACTCAGTCAAGAGCAGTTGCTTGGTCAATATGGGGATCCCACAAGTTGCAACTTACCTAATAATGGCATCACAAAATGTATAACCATTGGGACCCTTCTTTTGGTTATATACAAATAGCAGAAGTTCTTTTAGTTTGTCAAACATGGTAGATGGAAACAACCACCCAACCAGCCCACTCCCTTGGCCAACCGTAGGAGTGCAACACCCCAGGGTCCCATGACTATCAGAACCCTCTCCTAGGCTAACATGACATCCTTACCAAGATGGGCATTCCTCATTCCCCCTGAGATATCTACATTCAACATGGGATCAGCTTGATATAAGGACTAGAGAATTGGAATTACTCAGGAAGGCTAGAATTAAAATTCTTCCCCAAGCATTTATAATCTGTATGACCATGGATTAGTCATTTAACTTACCTGCACCCTAGTTTCCTCACCTATAAAATAAGGGGGTTGGACTCTGTGAACTCTAAGATCCTCTATATCTATGAGACTATCTGTGAACTTAGGCAAGATAACCTACCGCTTTGTACCTCAGTTTCTTCTTTCATAAGTTGATAAGGTTGATGACCTTTGAGGTTCCTTTCTCTTCTAAATCCTAAGTTTCTTTAAAAAGGGTGTCAATAGAGGCTGTAGTAACAAAGATCCCACTATTCTTCCCCCTACCAAATAGCCCCAGACCTCCTCAGTTTTTACCAGTTTGCCTTTCCACTGTGCCCTGTACAATTCTCCTCTATTTTAAACATACTTTTCTTTTCACATTCTTCCTATCTTCTTATGTTCCTTTAAACTTGCCTTTCTTTCAAATATTTCTCATATCTTGGCCTCTTATGTCCATCCATTTACAGGTAAAGAATCCTCTGGGTGACTTTGAATGAGTCCCTTCTACTCCTTGGGCCTCAGTGTCCTTCTCTGTAAAAGGTGGGGACTTAATTAGATGGTGTTTAAATTCCCTTCCACTTCTAGATCTATTATCCTATGTTTCTATGACCTCTGGGGTCTTCTTTACTAATAGGTAAATAAACAATCATATTATCCATTCTAAGCCCTTCCCTTGTTGAACATCTTGGTCTCCCAGGTTCACACTCAACTCAATTCACGTAATCTCTATCTCCAGGCTACCTCAACTACTTAAAATAGTAGCTGTACCTTAGACTCATCCCTCTACCGAACTGAATTTTCTCTCAATTTGAGAATATTTACTTAGGGCTCTGTTTTAGGCTTTGGTTATTTTTTAAAGAAATGAACAGAAAGCAAGTTATTTGGAATTTTCAAAAGAATAAAGAGATAGGAAGTTCCTTGCCTCATTTGGGGAAGGGTCCAAGACTAGATGTGACAAGGTTACCATGAGAACATCCCTATTAGATGTTGATCTTGACCCCTTCAGTATCTTTTCAAATACTTAGCAAGAATAACTGTAAGACTACAGTGGATTGGAACATGGAGAAGATGTCACATAAGATCCCATGACATAGTCCTCATTTGACCCAGGAAGTCCCATCACCTGTCTATAGAAGACTGCAAACTCCTCAAGATTAGAGTTAGCACCTCCCACATTCTGCACAGCATAGTACCTGCCCCAGTGCCGGGTCTGCTCTCAGTTGAGGCTTGTTGACTATCTGCATTACAGAATAAACAGATTGTCATCTTCTGTCTCCCTGAGAGCATCCTCACTGACCCTATATTTAGAAAATAGGTTCCAGTCTAAATCGAGAAACGAGGATGTTTCTGTAGGACAGATGCTCATTATGAACCACATAATATAGGCTGGAAGCAAATGAAATGAGACAGCTTGGAGAGTCTTTGAAACTCCCCTTCATAAGCAAACATAAGAATGGAAGTTGAGAGAGCCCATTGGCTTCTCTCTCTTCTTCCCCAGGAGGCCTCCATGCCACTGCTCTTGTCTCTAGCCTAGTAGCTAGAAGGAAAGTTTGCAGAGGTTTCATCCTCTGGGCTGCTTTGCTTGATTTACCCATAATCCATCGCTGCTCCCAACAATTAGCCACGTTCCCATTCCTCGAGGCTACCAGTGAGGCATTTGTTAGTTTAGCCATGGGAAAGATAGTTGTTGAAACCTCAAAGTGACCTATTGGACAGTATTATTCCATTGGAAGTATGGGGACTGACTTGTTTCCTTACTCTTTCCATTCATGATGATTCAACCTACTCAGCATCCCCACTTACAATTCGGTTTGCACTTTCACCCTTTAGCTTGTGTTATATACATACACACATGCACACACACACATTACAGATCAATTCTATTTCTACTCCTTTCTCTCCACTCACATGGCAGTTCCTTTAATTCAGGTATTCTTAGTCCTTTACCTGGACTTTAATGATCCTTTCCTAATTCAGCTCCCTGCCTTCAGTTTCTGCTTTCTCATCATCTCTATTGCTAAGTAATTCTTTTCACTGAATAGGATAATGGCTACCCTATCAAGTTTGCAAGCAACACAAACCTGGGAGGGACAACTAATTCAGTGGATGCCAGAGTCATTGTCCAAGAAGCTATTGACAGGTGAGAGCAGGGGGCTGAATCTAATGAAGTACAATAGTCTTATTAATGATAAGAATGATGACCAACATTTATACAAGAGTTAAATGTTTCCAGAATGCATTATATCCACTAGATGAATAGGAATGAATGCAAAGTCTTATACTTGGGTTCAAAAAATCAACTTCATGAGTTCAGGGTCGGGATCTATATTGTATACATGACAATACTGCAGGTAATCTGAAAAGGATCTTAGGGCTTTAGTGGGCCACATGCTTCATATGAGTGAATGACATAATATGGCAATGAAAAATCCTCATTCAGATTTAAGATATAGAAATTAAAGCTATCTGTAGTCATATGAAAATATGCTCTAAATCACTATTGATTAGAGGTACAAATCAAAACATCTCTGAGGTACCACATTACACCTATGAAATTGGCTAACATGACAAAACAGGAAGATGACAAATGTTGGAGAAGATGTGGGAGAGGTGGAACACTAGTTCATTGTTGATGGAGCTGTGAGCTGATCCAACCATTCTAGAGAGCAATTTGGAACTATGCCCAAAGGGCTACAAAAATGTGCATATCCTTTGACCCAGCAATAACACTTCTAGGACTATATCCCAAAGAGATCATAAAAATGGGAAAGATCTCACATGTACAAAAATATTTATAGCAGCTCTCTTTGTGGTGACCAGGAACTGGAAATTGAGAGTATGCCCATCAATTGGGGAATGGCTGAACAAGTTGTGGCATATGAATGTAATAAATACTATTGTGCTATATGTAAGAAATGATGAACAGGAAGACTTCAGAGAGACCTGGAAGGGCCTATATGAACTGATGCTGAGTGAAAGGAGCAGAACCAGGAGAACTTTGTATACAGCAACAGCCACAGTGTGGAAGGAAATTTTTTCTGATAGACTTAGCCCTTCAGAGCAATGTAAGGACCTAAAAAATTCCTAATGGATTCTTCAGGCAAAATGCCTTCCATATCCAGAAAAAGAACTATGGAAGTGGATCACAGAATGAAGCAGACCATTTTCTCATGTGTTATGTTTTATTTTGTTTTCATGATTTCTCCCATTCATTTTAATTCTTCTATGCAACATGACTAAGATGAAAATGTATTTAATAAGAATGTATATGTAGAAACTATATGAGACTGCATGCCATTTCGAGGAGGGAGGGGAGGGAGGGAGAGGGGAAAATCTAAGATATATGGAAGTGATTGTAGAAAACTGAAAACAAATAATTAATAAAAAAAATAGGATATATTGAGAGATACGCGGTGTAGGGAAGGGATCCAGAATTGGGGAACCTCCAGTCTTGAGATCACATGTGGCCTTCTAGATCCTTAAGTGCAGTGTTTAAATTTCATTTAAATTTGGACTTAATCAAAAGGCCATACTTAAGGATCTAGAAGGCTACATCTGGCCTCAAGGCTGTAGGCTTCCCACTCTTGGGTAGTCCTGTTCTATGCTGTGGTCAGACAACGTGTTCATCTCTGGATGCCACATTGTAGGAGGGAATATTGACATACAAGATGGCATCCAGAGGATGGTGACTAGGATGTGAGGAGCTTTGAGATCACACCATGTGATGATCCATTGAAAAGGTTTTAGTGATTATTTTTGGTCAGAGTTTTGGGGGTTTTTTGTTTTGTTTTTAGGGAAGACTTTTTGTTGGCTGAGGCTAGGATGACTGCTTTTCTAAAAGAGCTAGAGTGTAGTGTTTTTTCAAACCCTCTAGTTTTTTAACTGAAAAGACATTTGAGAAATATCCCTACAACCAAAGACTTTGGGAACTTTTGACTGAATCCAGAAGGTGGAGGCAGAGGAAAGCCTCACTCATAGCCACATTAACAATAAAGGACTGTAGGCTGACTGTAGCTGACAGACTACACATCCAGAGAAGCTGCATCCAAAACATTTGGAGAGGCCTACAGGGAGCGAGCCCAACATGGCCACAGTGTGCCAGCATCACTAGAATACATCAATAGCCCTGTCAATGTCAGTCGTGAGTAGACCATTCATATATATGCTTTTGACCAAGAGTATTTTGTTTGCTTTTTTTATTAATTTATTTATATTTAGTTTTCAACATTCATTTCCACAAGATTTTGAGTTCCAAATTTTCTCCCCATCTCTCTCCTCCCCCACCCCAGGACACCATGCATTCTGATTACCCCTTCCCCCAATCTGCCCTCCCTTCTATCACACCTCTCCTTTTTCTTATCCCCATCTCCTCTATTTTCTTGTAGGGCAAGATAGATTTCTATACCTCATTGTCTGTATATCTTATTTCCCAGTTGCATGTAAACACAATTTTTAGTGTTCATTTTTAAAACTTTGAGTTCCAACTTCTCTCACTTCCTCCCTCCCCACCCACCCTCACTGAGAAGGCAAGCAATTCAACATAGGTTATACATGTGTAGTTATACAAAAGACTTCCATAAAAGTCATGTTTTGAAAGACTAACTGTATTTTCCTCCATCCTATCCTGCCCCCCCCCCCCATTTATTCTATTCTCTCTTTAGACCTTGTCCCTCCCCAAAAGTGTTTACTTCTAATTACCCCCTCCTCTCATTTGCCTTCCCTTCTATTATCCCTCCACACCTCACTTATACCCTTCTCCCCTAATTTCCTGTGGTATAAGATAGATTTTCATACCAAATTGAGTGTGCATGTTATTCCCTCCATAAACCAAATGTGATCTCATCACATCTGAAGGAAGCTTCACTTTTTCCCTCTCACCTCCCTCCTTTTCCCCTCCATTGAAAAAACTTTTTCTTGTCTCTTTTATGAGAGAGAATTTGCCCCATTCTTTTTCTCCCTTTCTCCTCCCAATATGTTCTTCTCTCACCCCTTAATTTTATCTTTTTAGATATCATCCCCTCCTATTCAACTCACCCTGTGCCCTCTTTTTATATATATATATATATATATATATATATATATATATATATATATATATATATATATATATATATATATATATATATATATATATATATATATATATATGTATGTATGTATGTATGTATGTATGTATGTATATATAATCCTTCCAACTACCTAAATACTGAGAAAAACCCAAGAGTTACAAATATTATCTTTCCATGTAGGAATGTAAACAGTTAATTTTAGCAAGTCTCTTATGATTTCTCTTTCCTGTTTACCTTTTCATGCTTCTCTTGATTCTTGTGTTTGAAAGTCAAATTTTCTATTTAGCTCTTGTCTTTTCATCAAAAATGCTTAAAAGTCCCCTATTTCATTGAATGACCATTTTCCCCCTGAAATACTATACTTAGTTTTGCTGGGTAGGTGATTCTTGGTTTTAATCTAGCTCCTTTGACTTCTGGAATATCATATTCCAAGCCCTTCAATCCCTTAATATAGAAGATGCCAAATCTTGTGTTATCCTGATTGTATTTCCATGATACTGAAATTGTTTTGGTTTTTTTTTTTGTGGCTGCTTGCAATATTTTCTCCTTGACCTGGGAACTCCGGAATTTGGCTACAATATTCCTAGGAGTTTTCCTTATGGAAACTTTCAGGGGGTGATCAGTGGATTCTTTCAATATTTATTTTGCCCTCTGGTTCTAGAATATCCGGGCAGTTTTCCTTGATAATTTCATGAAAGATGGTGTCTAGGCTGTTTTGTTGATCATGACTTTCAAGTAGGCTCATAATTTTAAATTGTCTCTCCTGGATCTGTTTTCCAGGTCAGTTGTTTTTCCAATGAGATATTTCACATTGTGTGCTATTTTTTCATTCCTTTGGGTTTTTTTTAAATTTCTTGATTTTTCACAAAGTCATTAGCTTCCATCTGCTCCATTCTAATCTTTAAGAAATTATTTTCTTCAGTGAGCTTTTGCACCTCCTTTTCCATCTGACCAATTCTGCTTTTTAGGGCATTCTTTTCCTCATTGGGTTTTTGGACCTCTTGTCATTTGTTAGTCTATTTTTTAAAGTGTTATTTTCTTCAGCGTTTTTTTGGATCTCCTTTAGCAAGAAATTGACTCATTTCTCATGATTTTCTTGTATCCCTCTCATTTCTGTTTCCAATTTTTGCTCTACTACTCTTATTTGATTTTCAAACTTCCTTTTGAGTACTTCCACGGCCTGAGACCAATTCATATTTTTTCTTGGAGGCTTTGGATGGAGGAGCTTTGACTTTGTTGTCATCTGTTTGCATGTTTTGGTCTTCCTTGTCACCAACGTAAGATTCTATAGTCAGATTCTTTTTCTGGTTTTTGCTCATTTCCACAGCCATTTACTTGACTTTTGAGCTCTTTGTCAAGGTAATTCTCTGCTTCCAGTGGGGGTGGGATGTGTACTGTCAATTGCTCAATCCTCCCACAATCTGTGGGCCTCGAGCTCCAGAAACTGTGGCTGCAGCTGCCCCAACTGCTGCTGTGGCTTCCTCCACCCCACCCCCTCCGGCCCTCTGCAGCCCAGCGACTGGGGCCAGACCACTCCACTCTCCTGCACTGGTCCCACAGACTTTTTCCACTGACTTTCCAATTTGTCCTCAGCATTTTGGGGTCATGAAGTCTGGATACCACCACTCAGGTCCCCTCTGTGCACGCTGGGCCCACATTGGACTGCACTCCATTACCAGCAACCTTCCAGGCTGTCTTGGACTGGAGATTTGCTTCACTCCATCATTCTGTGGGTTCTACAACTCCAGAATTTGTTTAGAGCCATTTTTACAGGTATTTGGCTGGACTGGGTGGGAGCACTCTAAAAAGTCTTTTGACTAGGCATGTTACTTACATTTATTTGAGTAGTCCATGTTCCCCATTCCCTTTGATGGTATGTGTGAGAGAGTGAACCATGGTGTTATTAATGCAAATGTTTTATTAGTAATCTGTCATAGGCTGGTCTAGTGGTTCAGCTTGAGAGTAGAGCAAAATAAGATACTGGTAAATGAGACAGCATTTAACAAAATGAGGTTCATGTAATACTAGCATAAAAAGGATGTTCATCAAGAGAACAATATTGGTTCATGTGGGCACAATTCCTCTTTCCTCCAAATTTACTATGACGGCACCCCTAGTCAAAAGTGTGCATCAAATCTGAGGAGTTCCTGACTCCCAATGGACTACTTAAGCAAGCAGAAAACTATGTCAACATTTTAAGTCTTTGTCCCCTGGACCAATTAAATCTGGAGGACAGTTTCATTGTCTTTTAAGGGAAAAAACTAGCCTAATGTGTGTGGAGTAGATTTTATTTTTTCAATATAATTTTATTTTTGATTTAATCATTTTCGTGTTTGGATTAGTCATGTCCTCTGAGTGATAATTAAAGATAAACCCTTTGTTAGGGGCTTGTGAATTGTCATTTCTGTAGATGACTGGTCTACAGAGTACCTAAAACCTAGAGTAGTAGTTTCTGAGGAAACTACCTTGCCTGTTAAGGGCACTTACCAAGTGCTTGTCAGTTGACTTATTGCCTCCCCACTCTTGAGGATCTGCATAAAACCAGCCAGATTATTTGCTCCTCTTCTCTAGTAGTGCCATACTTGATGGCCATTGAATTATCCATTAAATTATTTTCATGCCTTTCCTCCCCCCATTTTGATACCTACATTTCTGAACCTGAATGTTTTTGTGCCAGCACTTCTGTCGACTGACATCCTGATGCTGACCAAAGGCCACGTTTTCCGCTAAATCAGGGGAATTTTTTCTAAGTGAATATAAATTAAAATTGTACTTGTGAAGAATGTGTTTACTCTGGATGTTCCCTGAATACATTTATTTTAGGTCAATTTCTGTTCCTATTTTTTAATGTTTTTATCATAGCGAAGGGCTTGGTTTTTATGATATGAGCAGGATGGAGAAAAAAGAAACTCCTCCATTTTGCATTACTTCATTGTCCCTGTTGCTGGAGGACAGATGGTAACCTGAGTCCTGGACTGTTTGGACTTTGATTAAAATCTTGTACAGAATCCAGTTCTGAACATATGCCTCCAGCTCGGTATGCACACATTACTGTGCATCCCAAATACTTTATGCTAACAGATTACAGTAGGTAACAATATGCCTTTGTTTCCTTCAGAGAAATGAGACCGTAAATTTTTCTCCTAACTGGTTTTAAAGGATCAGCTTGAGATGCAAATCTGTCCCACTAGCTCTAAATCCCACTGTAAGTCTTCCTAATTTAAGGCATTTATGAACTCATAACAGAGACTCAAGCTGTTCATATTTCTAGCTTATTGTATTTATCTTTCTCTTATTACCTGTGCTACTCAAAACTTGACAAATCTTGAACATAATTTTCTTGTTAGCAAAGAGACTTTGTCTGAACATTGGTTGGGTTGAGGGAGATCAGAGTGACTACTAGCCTCATCCAGGGTTGTATTTGGGTCCTTTTTACTTAACCCTCAAATGTCACATGTTAAGATTCAGGGACTTGGAGTTTGACTATCAAGAAGTGACTTGGTCACTTACTTGGAGTCAGAAAAAACTTGGATTCAAATCATTCCTCATACTTTTCCTAGCTGTGGAACTTGGGATAAGTCACTTTCCCTCTTGAGGGATTTGTTGTTACCTCTTTGACCTTATCAGTCTTGAAATCTGCAATCCCATGATCCTAGCATCTTTCCAAGTAGCCTCGTAACGGCATGGAAAGAGTGAAACACTTGTTTAGATGGAGAATTTTGTGAAGCATTTAGGGGCTAATGTCACATTGTTTTTCCAAAATGTCTTCTGAAATCATGTACAAATGCACAGTTTATTAAAGATATTCAACAATGCCATCTTTAGGCTCCTCTCCACCAAGGAAATGGCATTTTGAAATATTAGATTTTTTTTCAATAAAGAAGAATAAAAGACCCACCTATCCATTATCAAAAAATGGAGGAACACTTCTACTGATGTTAAAATCTTGAATACCATCTCCAAGATAGATGCATATGGGATTAGATAGAAACTGTAGAAAGGATCAAAATAAATTTTGTGAATTACGGAACTCACTTTTTTTGTTGGAGTCATTTCTACGTCCACGCTCAGGGGCTCCAGCAATAGCTGAATTCATGTAAAAGAACGTCTGTTGGGGGAGGAGTATTTCATAGGCCTATAGATGTAGAGCTAGAGGGGATTTTGGGGTCCATCCCTCTCATTTCATAGAGGAGAAAACCGAGGCCCATGGAAGAAAAGGAACTTGCCCAAGGTCACATATAAGTTCCTTAACCTAAGACTCCTTACCCTCATCCCAAGTCTAAGCCTCTCATTTTACAGAGAAGGAAACTGAGGCCCAGGGAAGGGAAATGACTTGCTCAGGGTGACATAGGTAGTAAATATAAGAGTAAGAGATGGGATTTGAAACTAGGATCTCTTATTCCAGACTCTGTTATTAACTTGAGATACATAGACAAGAAACAGTCCCTGACCTTAAGAAATTTCTATCCTGTGGGGGTAAATGATATGGCTATCCTTTCCACATGATGGAGTTTAGGATCATGGTGTTACCATGATCTGGAAAATCCATGTAAAATCTTTTGGCCTTTCCTTCATCCCAGAGAAGTCTGATTTTTTTCTCTCTGTTTCTTTTAATCAGTCTCTTATAAAATTTTGCTTGATATTATATGATACTACATACATATTTTATACATTTCTGAGTTCCTAAGATTTTTCTGTCATTTGCTGGCCTTTCCATGTCATCTATGGCTTCTGCAAAACTCCAAAAAAAATCCCCACTTAATTTCTTATGCTGACTTTGATGAGGAAAATCGTGATGTGGAAGGAATAATTGTATATAAATATATTAACATATACAAAAAATTATATAAAGGGAAATAATATATGTAAAACACCTTCCAAGCCTTGAAGTGCTATATAAATATTAGCTGTTATTGTTATATAAAATGAATATAATAAAATTTCACTACCTTCTTTTTCAGTCCAAAATTTTATTTATTTCACTTCTGTGCATAATTTCTGGTTAATGTGCTGCCTTCATTACGCACACACATACATACATACATATATATATGTATGTATGTATGTGTGTATGTATGTATATATCAGACATCTCCCAGGGTTATCATGAGGATCAAGTGAGTTAATTATAAACTGTTAAGCACAGTGCCTGGCACATAGGAAATGCCATATAGCTACTTTTACCTCTCTAGTGCCATTTGAGTGACCCATGATTCTGATTCCTCAGAGATTGTGATATTTCATAATTCGCAGCCAGCTTGCATTACTAGAAGCATAATTGTGCCTAAAAGACAAGATGTTGTTTCAGGAGAAAGCTTGAAACCATTGGTGTCACTTCATTTCCCAAGAGAAATCCACCATTCCCTCTTTCTCCTATTCATTTCTGGGACAACCAGTATGTTGTCCATCTAAGGTGTCAGTCCAAAAAGCGTGGATTGACAGACTAAGTCAGTGTTGAAGCAGTTGATATGGTCTGACCATATATAATAGTATGCCCAAAGGGCTATAAAACTGTGCATACCCTTTGATCTAGCAATAACAATACTTAGTCTGTATCCCAAAGAGATCATAAAAATGGGAAAAGGGCCTACATTTACAAAAATATTTATAGCAGCCCTTTTTGTGGTGGGGAAAAAAGTTGGAAATTGAGGGAATGCCCATTAGTTGAGGGAATGGCTGAACAAGTTATAGTATATGAATGTAATGGAATTCTTTTGTTCCATAAGAAATAAGGAGCAGGCAGATTTCAGAAAAAACCTGGAAACATTTATATGAACTGATGCTAAGGGAAGTGGGCAGAATCTAGAGAACATTGTACACAGTCACAGCAACTTGGTGTGATGATCATCTTTGAAACCCTTAGCTCTTCTCAGCAATACAATGATCTAAGACATTTCCAAAACACTCATGATGGAAAATGCTATTCACATCCAGAGACAGAAATATGGAGTCTGAATGCAGAGTGAAACATACTATTTTTTCTTTTATTTGTATTGTTTTGTTTATTCATTCTTGTGGATTTCCCATTTTGTTCTGATTCTTCTTTCACAACATGATATTGTGGAAATATGTTTAATATTAATGTACACATGTATAGCCTATATCAGATTGCATGCCATATTGGAGAGGAGAGGGGGATATTTTAGAAATCAAAATCTTATAAAAGTGAATGTTGAAAACTAAAGATAGATAGATAGATAACATATAAATAGTTACAACAATAAATATTCTTCATCTACTTGATTTTTTTCCCTGTGGGTAGTTAGTCTGAATTCTTTTGAGTGTTTATGAATTGTTATGGATTGTTCTTGAATATTCTAGATCTCACTTGTTCTTTTATGTTCTGAGGCTTGATATAGTCATCATAAGACCATTAATTAACAGGGGAATCGGTAGGACCTTGCCGTCTATAGCGAATTCCTTTTCCATTTGAATTCTGTTTGCACTGGACATTTTCCATGACTGTGACAAACACCTGTGGTGAGCATATGTTTCCCTGTTTTGTGCCTCACTTAACAAAAATTAGAGGATCCCGAACATCTATCAAGGAATCTTACAATTTTAACACATTCACGGCAACATCTGTGAGAGATAATATGTCATAGCTGTCCTCAGAGTCAGGAAAACTTGAGTCAAGTCAAGCAGCTGACACATCCTAACTCTGTGAACCTGGGCAATTCACATAAACTCTCTGCCTCTGCCAATTCTCTAAGACTATAAGGTGCAGAACAGATCCGGATCTTCATTGGCAGAGAGATTTCCCTTACTGCAATTCCCTGAATCAATTAAGTCATTGTTGTTCAGTCATTTTCAGTCGTGTCTGACTCCTCATAACCCCATTTAGGGTTCTCTTGGCAAAGATATTGGAGTGGTTTGTCATTTGCTTCTCCAGCTCATTTTACAGACAAGGAAACTGAGGCAAACAGAGTGAAGTGTTTTGTCAAGGGTCATGCAGCTAATAAGTGTCTGAGATCAGATTTGAACTCCGGAAGATGCGTCTTCCTGACTGTAGGCCCAGCACTCTATCCACTGTGTACCTGTCTCCCTCAATTAAATTATAAAATCATTTTTTAAAAAAGCAACAACAAAACAGAGTATTTGTAGAAAAACCTTTTTGCAGGAGACCGTGTGAGGTGACATTTTGTTCTACCAAATCAAATACTTTTTTTATGCTCAAGAAACACATTACATTTGGGGGAATTAAACTGGTTAGGAATGCATAAAATCTATAATAGAAAAAACACAAAGTGACTAAGATAAAGAAGGAACTAAACCCTTACAGGGACATTCACTGTGCATGGATGGGTTGAAACAACATAGTAAAAATGGTAGTGCTTCCCAAGTTAATGAAACATCAAAGTACCAAAGAATTTCTTTACCAAACTAGACAAAGCCATCGAATTTATGTAGAAAAACAAATGGTCAAGAATAGCAAGAGGCAAATTAAGTAGAAAAATTGAGGAGGATCTTACACTCCCAGGACTCAAAGTTTTTTTAAAATTAATTTGTTTTCAGTTTTCTACAATCCACTTCCAAAGGTCTTAGATTTTCTCCCCCTCCCTACCCCCTCCCTCCTTGAGACAGCATGCAATCTTATATGGGTTCTACACGTACATTCTTATTAACCACATTTTTACATTAGTCATGTTGCGTAGAAAAATTAAAATGTCCAGAATATCAAAGGGACTAATGAAAAGAAATGCTTGGGAAGGTGGCCTAGCGCTACCAGACCTCAAACTGTACTATAAAGCAGCAATTATCAAAACCACTTGGTATTGGCTAAGAAACAGAGAGGTAGACAAGTGGAATAGACTTGGCACTCAAGATGCAGTAGGCAAGGAATATAGCAACCTTCTGTTTGATAAACCGAAGGACCCCAGCTTCTGGGATAAGAACTCATTGTTTGACAAAAATTGCTGGGAAAACTGGATAACAGTGTGGCGGAAATTAGGCATAGACCCATACCTGACACCGGACACAAGAATAAAGTCCAAATGGGTACATGATTTAGGTATAAAGATTGATACCATGAATAAACTGGAGAAGCAAGGAATAGTGTATTTATCAGATCTATGGAGAAAGGAAGAATTCTTTACTAAAGGAGAGATAGAATGCATTATGAAATGCAAAATGGATAACTTTGATTACATTAAACTGAGAAGTTTTTGCACAACCAAACCCAATGCAACCAAAATCCGGAGGGATGTAGTAAATTGGGAAAGAATTTTTACAGCTAAGCTTGGGGATAAAGGCCTCATTTCTAGAATATATAGAGAACTGATCCAAATGTATAATCATACAAGTCATTCCCCAATTGATAAATGGTCAAAGGATATGAACAGGCAATTTTCAGAGGAAGAAATTAAAGCTATCTATAATCATATGAAAAAATGCTCTAAATCACTATTGGTTAGAGAGATGCAAATCAAAACAACTCTGAGGTACCACATCACACCTATAAGATTGGCAAACATGACAGAACAAGAAAATGATAAATGCTGGAGAGGATGTGGGAAAGTTGGAACACTAATTCATTGTTGGTGGAGCTGCGAGCGCATCCAACCATTCTGGAGAGCAATTTGGAACTATGCCCAAAGGGCTACAAAAATGTGCATACCCTTTGACCCAGCAATATCGCTACTAGGACTATATCCCCAAGAGATCATAAAAATGGGAAAGGGTCCCACATGTACAAAAATATTTATAGCAGCACTCTATGTAGTTGCCCAAAACTGGAAGTCAAGGGGATGTCCATCAATTGGGGAATGGCTGAATAAATTATGGTATATGAATGTAATGGAGTACTATTGTGCCATAAGAAATGATGAACAAGAAGACTTCAGAGAGGCCTGGAAGGACTTATATGACCTGATGCTGAGTGAAAGGAGCAGAACCAGGAGAACTTTATGCACAGCAACAACCACAGTGTGTGAGAGTTTTTTCTGGTAGACTTAGATTTTTGTAATAACACAAGAACTTCTTACCAAAAAAAAAAAATCCCAATGGAGGATCTAAGGCAAAATGCCTGCCACACTCAGAGAGAGAAATATGGAAGTCACTCACATATTGTAGCAGATCATGTTTGTGTATGTGTATGTGTTTGTGTATCATGTTCTGATTTGTTATACGATTTCTTTCATTTATCTTAGTCTGACTACATAGCATGACTATAGTGAAAATATACTCAATAGGAAAGTATATGTAGAATCTATACAGAATTGTATGCAGTCGTGGGGAGGGAGGGGGGGAGTGGGGGGTAGGTGGGGGGGATAAAATCACAATTGTATGGCAGTGATTGTTAAACATTACAAAATAAAAAAAAAAAGAAAAATTAAAATGAATGGGAGAAATCACAAGACAAAACAAACCAAAACAAAACATAACACAAGAGAAAATATTCTGCTTCATTCTGCCATCCAGTTCCATAGTTCTTTCTTTGGATGTGGATGGCATTTTGCCTTGAGTCCTTTGGTCAAATTTTTTACAAAATGGTTATCATAAAAAACTCTGGTACTGGGGGAAAATAGAGAAATAGTGAAATAGGATGGATGCAACAGACCTCAGTATTTACCAAAGGTTAATATTAGATGAAGTTATAGAAAATAAAAACTGGGAAAAAAGGTTCATTATTTCACAAATATATTTGAGAAAGTTATCTGGTAGTTTGATGGAAAAGGAATTTGGATTCTGATCTTATACTATGTACTCCAGAAAATGCTAGGTGTTTGAGTCACACATGTAAAACAAAGTGAATTTTAGAACAGAGGAACATGGAATGAACTGTCTCTATTGTGGGAATGAGATTTTGAATAGCTGTCTCCCATGCCTGGAATTTTCTCCCTCTTCATTTCCACCACCTGTCTTCTCTGACGTCCACTAAATCCCAGCTAAAATCCTACCTTCTGCAAGAAGCATTTCCCATTTCTCCTTCATCTTAGTACCTCCCCTCTGAGATTACCTCCAATTTATTTTTATATATATTGTTTGTACATAGTTGTTTGCACGTTGTCTCCCTCATTAGATAGTGAGCTTCTTGAAAGCAAGGGTAAATTTTACCTTTTTCTTGTATCTCTAGCATTTGGCATAGGGCCTGACATATGATAATCATTTAATAAATGCTTGTTGAGTTGGAATCTCTAGCTCCCTTCAAAGCTCAGCTAAAATGCTCTCTTCTACATGAGGCTTTTCCTGATTCCCCCAGCTACTATTGCCTTCCAGAAGACAAAAAAAATAGTATATATTTCAATTATATTTACTTCATTGTTTCCCCTGATAGACTGAAAGTTCCTTGAGGACAGAGACTTTTTTTTTGTTTTTGTATCCCTAAGTACATGTTAGAGTAACTAGCACAAAGATGGAAATTTAATAATTCCTGGTCATTGATTGTATCCTTGATACCAGTCAGTTGCAGAATATCCTTTATGAAAGCTTGCCTATTCCTTTCTCATATTTTTGTCTAAGGATGATCCTGATGCTTGTGTGAATTTTTCTCATAAGACTGATAGATTTTTAGGCTTTTTGCTTTCTTGTCCTGTGGATTCAGCTGTAATTGTTCTACCTCTAGCACAGAATTCCTCTTTTGAGAGTTTTTTTAAGAGTTAGTGATGACTAGAGAAAAATGTCTAAGCTGTCATCTTGTTGGTCATGTGTGGTTTTCTCTCTATTATTCTTCTAGTAGACATTTCATAGAGATGAGAAAGTAAGCCTATGAGTCACTAACTATTGATAGGATCATAGGCTCCTTCACAGGATCCTAGCTCTAGATCTGGAACCAACCTCAGAGGCTCTTTAGTCTGACTCTCTTGATACTTTCTTTAAAAAAATTATATACTCCTTCCAGTCCTACCAACACATATACTTAAAAAGTCCTCCCTTGTAATGGCTCAATGATCCACCTTCTTTTTGTTTACATTACTGTAGTCATTGGATATATCGTTCTTCTAATTCTACTTTCTTTGTTTATTCTTTGTAACAAGGTATGGCTCTCTGAATGTGGGGGTAAGGGTGGGGGCAGCAGCCATGGTGTTTGTTAAAGAAACCAATATGAAAAAAAAAGCAAAAGCTATCTATCTATCTATCTATCTATCTATCTATCTATCTATATTTTTTTTAATAAAATGAAGGAATTGTGTTAAATGAACAATGCGATCTCTTCCTATTCTAAGTCTCCCATGATATGATAGCTCCTGGTTTCATTTATATAGAATATCATGCATGGGAAAATCACATCACTTCAATTTTCTCTTCTTTGAAATGACAGATTTGAACTATCTGGTCTCTGAGATCCCTTTCAATTCCAGCTATATGTTGCTAGGCATGACCAGGGACAAGTCAACTGAACTCTATGTACCTTCACATATTTCTCTGGAACCAAGAGGTGGGTGGACCACAGGGCTCTTAGGACCCTTCAAATTCTAGCTCTATAGCCCTATTGTTAGTCTCTCCAGCAGTATCTCCACTTGTTGTTGAACAAAGAAAAAATTAGAAATTTAACAATTTAGAAAAAAAAGTATTTTTAGATAATCCACAAATGGTGTGATTCTTAGCAGCTAGGTGGCACTGCAGTAGATAGAGCAATCAACCTAGAGACAGGAAAATTTGAGTAAAAATGTGACCTCAGATATTTCTTAGCTGTATGATCTTGAGCAAATCACTTCAACTTTTTGCCTCAGTTTCCTTAATTGCAAAATGGAGATGATAGCACCTACCTCACAGAATTATTGTGATAATATTTGCAAAGCACTTAACTTAGCACTTGGCAAATACTAGGCATATTGCCTTCCACTTCTCCTTCCCTACCTCCTTTTCTGTCTCTTTGCCATCCTCACTGCCATAGCCAAGGGAACCACACAAAACTTAGGACCATTTTGTAATGTTCTTTGTTCTGTGAGAAACCATAACCAAAGTATTCAGCACCAAATGACCAGCAAACAGGTTTTACATTCTCTCCTTCTGTAGCTTGATTAGGCTGTGGATAGCAGCCACAGTCTGTGGCCAGAGGTCTATTTGAGGTCTTGTCACTGAGGTGAAATGTGCCTGATTTTGAGCTCTGCTGGCTTACCCTTCAAGAACCCAAGGTCACCTCCAAACCATGAGGTAGCATCAATATAGGAATTTGAAGTAGCTCCTTAGCTAGGGAGCAAACAAGAAAGATATTTCCCCTGTAACTAAAGCAAAAACATATAAGAAATATGCACTCAATATGACTTTGCCCAAATGTTGTTTGCAGTAACAGACACCGATATAATAGACCCCTTATGTAATCAGGCAGAAAGTATGCAGCCCCAGATCTATAGCTTGAGAAGCCATGACAAATGCTCACAGCTCCCCGACAAGCAGGCTTTGGGGGAGTTTGACCCATATTCTGAGCCTTTGTGTTTATATTTTTATCCTCACACATGGCATATTTTGAAAGAGTTGCTAGTTCATGTACGTGTCATCATGATGGGTGATATTTTGGGTGAGGCTTGGAAGTTGGAGTTCTTTTGCTCTCAGGAGTCTTAAAACAGGTGGAAATTGTTTTCAGTGCAAAATAATGGAAAGCTATAGCCGTTGCAAATGCTGAAAATCACCATATGCCAACAGGGAGTTGGCAGTGAGATAGAAAGACCTCAGACACTCTCCTTTACATAATTCTTTAGTTTCATTGGTTCATAGATCTAGCAATAGAAGGGGACTCAGTGACCAAGTAGTCCCATGCTTTCATTTTACAGAGAAGTAAACTGAGGCCTAGGAAGTGAAAGTGACTTGCCTAAGGTCACACATAGGATCCCAGGATCATAGACTTAGAGCAGGAAGGGACCTTAGGCATCATCTAGTCTAACCTCCTCATTTTTCAGAAAGGGAGATCAAGGCCCATGGAGGGAAAATGGCTTGCCGTAGTTCACATAGTAAGCATCATACATTAAATTTGAACCCAGAACCAAGAAATCTAGGCTTTGCGACTAGAAGGAGAAATGTACCATGTGGGAAAAAAATTGTCCAGAGATTACGAGAGCCCCAAACAAACCAACACCATTCTGCACCTGCTGTTGGGAGAGTCAGTGTAACGTAGAATGTTTAGATGAATGAATGTACCTAACCATGAGCTTGCCCAGCCTCACAAATCAATCCCTACTAGAGAGAAATTGCCTGGAGATGGATGGACATCCATGAAAAGACATCTGTTTTCCCATCACCAGAAGGAAATAATCCATTCTTCTAAACATCCTTTGTAGGATTGCTGTACAGATTTGCAGAGTTGCTATCAGTCCTGCTTAGCGGTTTCTTTATCATTAATTTCCAATTAGAGAACTCTCTTTTCTTCCAGGAAAAAGTCAGAGAGCCACAGTTGATGTGTTGGCTAGTTTTGTTAAGCGGCATTCCCCCCCTCTTTTTCACTTTCTGACACAGAATGGTTCTCTAGGGAGGGAAATGGGAATGATGCAAAAATAACAAATACCAATAAAAATTGTTTTTTAAGTCGTTGAACTTAAATCTGATCTTTTCTAAATATGATCCCAAGGCAAACATCCTGATTTCTGTTCCCTTTTTGAGGTTGTTTTTTAGGATAAAGTGAAAACATCCCACTAGAATTTTAATAGAAAAAAAGAAAAGAGACTCTTACTTTGTAGGAAGTCACAGTCTGCTTTTAAATGGGGATATTGTGAAGGGGCTGCACGAAAATAATTTCTTGCTGATGTTTGCAAAGTTTCTTTTTCCCATGCCAGGATTTCTTGGCAACTTAGAGGAGAGATTAAGGCCTCATTGTGAGGTTGCTTGACAGCTGGATTAATTCTCCAGAGAGAGTTCTCTGAGCCAATGTTATGCATTGTTTTAATAAGAATTAAAGTTGTACTAAAACAAAGTTTAATAATGTATAATTGCAATCAATCAATCCATCATCTAGCAATTATTGAATGCCTATCATATGCCAAATACCGTCCAAGGTGCTAGGGACTCCAAACCAAAAAGAAAACAATTCTTGTTCTCAGGGAGTTTGTATTCTAAAGGGGAAGAAAACATGTACATAGGGACATAGGGACTGGACCTTTGAGTTTTTTGGCGTAAGAAGCTTCCAGATGGGGAAATGCATCTGTAGGTACAAGGTAACCTTAAAGCAGAAGCACTGGTGACTGGGAGTGGGGGGAGGGCTGGGAAAGGTTCAAGTTGAGTCTCGATGGAGTTGGAAATGAGGAGGCAAAGAATTTGAGGCACAGGTGTGAGGGATTGTAGAAAGCATAGAGATGGGTGGTGCAGTGTCCTGTGTGAGCAACACCAAGTGCACCATCATAGCAGAACAATAGACTGTGTGGAGGGAGTAGTGATTAAGAAGGCTAGAAGAGAAAAAGGTGCCAAAGAGTGTGGACATCATTAATTGCCAGGTGAGTTCATTGAGTGGGAGTGGTGATAGGGAGGAGGAGTGACACGGTCTGATCTCTGTGTTAGGAAAATCTCTTTGGGAGCCATTCAGAAGATGTATTGAAGTAGGACAGAGATGAACTACATACCCTCTCAGGCTGCTTTCAACTGTAGCTAAGTGATCCTTTGTGGGACCTTGGGGAAGCCATTTACTCTGGGCCTCAGCTTCATCTTCTGTAATTCAAAAGGGACAGATACATGGACAGGTTCCTGCCAGTATAAGATCTGTGATCCTTTGAATTGTTTGGTAAATATTCAGTAAATAAAATTGTCTAACAAAGCAGTATTGTTCATTAAAGAGCTATGATCCAAGTTATTTAATGCAGGCCCTCCATTGTAGCCCACTTCTTGCTAGGTTAGTTTCAGTCACATGGTGCCCTTGTCCCACTTCTGCCTGCCTGGTGCCTTCTTCAATCTCCATTATACTTGAAACACCCTTCCCCACCTAGCCCCCAATCATTCCCTCTCCCTTCATTTTTTTGGAGGCAATCAGGGTTAAGCGAGTTGCCCAGGGTCACCCAGCTAGTAAGTATCCAAGGTCAGATTTAAAATCAGGTCTTCCTGACTCCAGGTCTAGTGCTCTATCCACTGTGCCACCTAGCTGCTTCTCCCTTCATTTTCAAAAGTTCCTAAAATACCATCTCCTTTCCAAAGCCTGCCTGAATTGATCAAAGGTGGGGACATAACCCTCTTTCACCAGAGTATACTAGTAAATGTTTAATAACTGGCTCTCTGTGGAGAAAAAAATATATTCACAACATATTTTTAAGTTTAGTCTGCATTATTACCATCTTCTCCATCACTTTCTTAAGTCCAGACAATAAACAAAACATCATGGACTCTGAAAATTTTACCTGAATTTAAATTTAAACTCTGAAAATGTAACTTAAAAATAACCTGAAAATCTAACAGTTGGCTCTCTTGAGTTAGTTTCTCTAGCACATCTTCTCTAGAGATCTTCTGTCCCGATCACCCCATCCAAACGTGGGCCTACTATGGACCTTCCCTGTCAAGGTTTCACAGTTTCTGCACAAGTTCTACGTTCTGAGATTGAGTAGAGGTGTGATGGGTCCCTGCTCATGACCACACAGACACAACAGCACTGACCCATGGTGGGCACTCACCCATAACTACTTCAACTTGGGCAAATAAGATCAAGTGCAACCTCTCTCTGCTCTTCCCAACATGCTCCTTCCTAATCTCCTACAGTTTCCTCATCTTGTAATGTTTTGATCTGGGATTGGGTAGTACTCCTTTCTCAACTTTTGCTTGTTGCTCTGAGACACTCAGCCAGGGTAGCTTTTCTGATTGTAGCTGTATGAAGGATTAGGTTGCTAATGGAGAGGAATTACAAACCAAGAAACCAGTTAGGAGTCTGTTATGATATTCTAAGCAAGGAGGGATGAGGGCCTGACACAAGGTTGGTGACCATAACAAGGCAATGGATGAGTGGGATGTTGTGTGAAGTTGAATGGCCAAGACTTGACAGTTGATTAAATATGGTGGGGAATGGGGAGGAAGGGAGAAGGAAGAGTAAAGAATGATTCAAGCATTGTGAACTTTGGGAGATCTGGAAAGTGGTGCCCTCAATAGAAATAGGAGGGAAGGGGAACGGTTTGGGGTGAAATCTAATGATCTCTGACATGGATACTTTACGTTTGAGATGTTTATAGGACATGCAGTTGAAAATGACCAATAGGTCGCTGGTGACATGGATCAGGAGCTCAGGACAGAGGTTAGGTCTGGATATGCAATTCTGGGAGATTTACATATATATGCAGAGGGATGATAATTAAAGCCTGGGCTCAGGTTCCCCACCCCTGGTCTTGACGATCAACCGAACAATCAATCAAGCCCTGATTGGTAGCATTTGCTAAAAGAACAAATGTTCACACTGATAATTTAACAGTTAGCTTGGGAAAGCCTACAAGCTGGTCCAGCATACCCCTGCTCCCCAAGACAGTTCTAAGTCTTATTATCTTCTCTCTCACTATTGGTTGGTTGTGTTCCTTTGTTCTCAAAGAGGATCAAAATGACCTCACTGTGATAAACTCAAGTTTCAGTGTGTCTGAGTGTGGCTGATCACACCAATATGAACTCGAACTGCTCTACCATAGGTTGGGCACAGATAGTCTGCGTGAACATTTGGGGTGGATATTCCAAATTTGCTCATCCTATGTTTATTTTTTGCTGTCTCAATTCTGCTTTCTCATAGAACACAGCACCCTTTCCAATGTGGGCATGCCTTGCTGAGCAGTCCCATTCCAGTGTATCCCATATCACACAATCAAATCCAAAGTTCTTGAGAGAGACCTTGAGAGTATCCTTATATCATTTCTTCTGACCACCATGTGATCGCTTGCACCATGGGAGTTCTCCATAAAATAGTCTTTTTGGCAAGTGTACATTTTGCATTCAAAAAATGTGGCCAGCCCATTGGAGTTGCATTCTCTGAAGCATAGTTTGAATGCTTGGCAGTTCAACTCAAGCAAGGACTTCAGTGTCTGGTACCTTATCCTGCCAGGTGATCCTCAGAATCTTCCTAATACAGTTCAAATGTAAGTGATTCAATTTCCTGGCATGGCACTGGTAGACTGTCCATGTTTCTCAGACATACAACAATGAGGTCAGCACAACGGCTCTGGAGACCTGCAGTTATGCACGCGTCAACCTCATTGTCAATGTGTACATCTCTAGAAAGTACAAGGGGATTTGTTAAGGGGATTTTTTAAGGAGATTTGCTCTGTGAAGTTTGGATTCAGTCAAAGAGCTTCACTTGAGGACCTGGAGGGCTTCAGATGACCTGGTGGCCCCAGGTTCCCCACCCTTGGTCTAGACTTTGGAAAGTAATGAAGATATTTGCAATAATGCAGATTAAGCTTAAAATTGTGTCACTTTTCAGAGGGTGAGCTGTTAAACATTTGCCAGCATATCCCTGCTTGGGGGACACCCACAGTTAGGGGAGTCTGAGGAGGATTGATGTTGGAAAATAATGAGTTGTTGCAGGACCATTATGCTTGAGATACCAGTGGGATATGCAAGTGAGATGTCCATCAGAGAGCTGGCAATGTGGAACTAGAGTCCTGCTGACTGGTTAAGACTGACTGATGATGTTGGTGTTCAATATCTTGCAAGAAAGGAGATGTTTTGATTTCTTATCTTTCAACAAGACTTAGAATAACTGTCAGGGCCCTTAGAGATTAGTCTAGTCCAATCCCCTCTGTAAAATCATAGAAGAGGAAACCAAGTGAGAAAAAGTACCTTGTCCAAGGTCACATAGATAAACACTGAAAAGCCTTGTCTCCAATGTAGCCCAATTGGCCCCCAGTCCAAGACTTATGACACTGTAGCACATGGCCTTTGACACAGGGCTAAGTATGCAGATCATGATTGTGACTTGTGAAACAAACTTGAAAGGCAGTATACAAAGTCAGGCCAGCTTTGGGCAAAATTGTGCATTCAATTCAGTAAACGTTCACTCAGAGTCACAAAGGTTGTAAGCCACTGAGGTACAATTTGAACCCAAGGCCTCTAATTCTGAATCTAGTGCTCCAAATCAATGGTAAAGGGAAAGAGTCAGAGGGTCCTCTTGACTCTCTTTCCACCAAACAGGGAGTTTAGGGGATCTGTCCCCAGAACAGCTGAGGGTGAGCTTAGGGTCCCAGGAGCTAAAAAGAGGCCTCTGGGGGGATGGCTTTTGATACCCACCCCCAGTCCCCAATGGGTGTCACAGAGTCAGCCTAAAGAGTTTTTAGTCCTTCTTCAGGGAAGGGAAACATAAATGGCCCTCTCTCTTCTGCCCTGGAAACTCAGTTTGGCTGCTCCCTCTCTATAAATGAAGTAGCTTTCTGCTCTCCTGGGGCTTTCTGGGGAATAAAGTGCTAGTTACCCGGCAATGACTTGGAAGTGTTATGCTGCTTGGGACTGAGCAGGCCTGTTACCCATCAGGTGCTTCCTTCTCAGAGCAGCCAATCCTCTTGAAAGTTCTTTGGCTGCAAAGGACGTGACATTGTTTACTAGATAGCTAGCTAACTGGGACGATGTGGGTGACTTGGTAGGTAGAGCTATGATCCTGGAGTCAGGAAGACCTGAGTTCAAATGTGACCCAGGGCAAGTCACTTAACCTCTGTCTGCCTCAGTTTCCTCATCTGTAAAATAGGAATAATAGAGATAATATTTGTGCTTTGCAAGTTTTAAAGCACTATATAAATGGTAGCTATTACCACTAGGTGGCGATGCAGTGAATAGAGTGCTGGGCTTGCAGTCAGGAAGACTCCTCTTCCCTGGTTCAAATCTGGCCTCAGTCACTGAATAACTGTGGAACCCTGAGCAAGTCACTTCATCCTGTTGGCCTCAGTTTCCTCATCTGTTAAATGATCTGGAAAAGGAAATGCCAAACCACTCCAGTATCTCTGCCAAGAAAACCATAAAAGGGGTTATGAAGAGTCAGACACAACTAAAATTACTACTACTACTACGACTACGACTACTACTACTACGACTACTACTACGACTACTACTACGACTACCACTACTACTACGACTACTACGACTACTACTACGACTACTACTACGACTACCACTACTACTACTACTACTACTACTACTGCTACTACTACTACTACCACTACCACTACTACTACTACGACTACTTTAAATTAATGGAAATCACTGGATCGAGAATCACAGGATTTGAGTTCTGTCTCTGCTGCTACTTGTATGACCTTGGATCATACAAATCCTTCCCTTTTCTGGGTTTGAGTTTCCTTCTTTGTAAAAATGAAGAGGTTAGACTGAATGCCCTCTAAATGACTCTAAATCCTGAGATCTTCTGAAGCAAGAGTGTTTCCCTTCCCTGCCAAACCCTGTTCTCTATTGATTCTGACAGGGTCTTGACCTTGCCTTAGCTAATATTAGCTGATCATTGTGGGAGCTCTGCTGAAGCTAGCACAGCGCTAGCTAATGGAGGGTCTTTGCCAACACTGGGCAACCAAAGAGGGGGAGTGCCCTGCAATAGTCTAGTGAAGTGTTTCCTTATTTGCTGATTCTCAGCTAGTGTTTGCATTTGCAGCTGTCCAGTGTTTGCTGAAGAGGCTGGAAAAGGGAAGGGGATGAGGGAGAGATTGACTTATCTTGGACTCACTGGGGAATTATTGATCACTCACACGTTATCTACTTTGAATAGGTAAAAGTGTATGATACCCCAAGGGAGCATGCCCTAAATCATTATGGCCTTCTGGGCAATTCCAGAGGCTAGCTAATATGAACAGTGTGAAGGGAGGGAGGGAGAGAAGAAAGGAAGGAAGGAAAGGAAGGAAAAAAGGAAGGAAGGAAGGAAGGAAGGAAGGAAGGAAAGAAGAAAGAGGAAAAGGGAAGGAAGTAAAGGAAGGAAGAAATGGAGAAAGGGAAGGAAGGAAGGAAGAAAGGAAGAGCTAAGTTTGAATGTAGCCTCAGGCACTCCCTAGCTGTGTGACCATTGGCAAGTCATTTTAACTTCTCTGTGCCTCAGTTTCCTTACTTGTTAAATGAGTTTAATAATAGCACCTACCTCAGAGGTTGTTTTGAGGATCAAATAACATAACATGTAAAGTTCTTCGCAGACCTTAAAATACTAGTTGTATTGTTTAGTGTAGTCTTAAAGTTGTCCACAATTGATTCTCTCCTTGAATCACTAGCTACCCCCTTGACCCTGTCAATTTATCTAGGTTAGGGCATATACAACATAGAATTCCTTAGAGGCTGCAGCATTGTGACTGACCATTAGATGGCACTCAGTGTGCAAATGGTAGAAATCTAATGGTAGAAGCAACTCACAAATAACTTTGTAGAAACAAGATATAGACAAGATAGAATGGGAGCAATCTCAGCAGGAAGGCACTAAGATTGAGGACTGGGAAAAGCTTCTTATAGAAGGTGAGGCTTTAGCTAAGGCTTGAAGGAAATCAGGGAAGGTAGGAGGCAGAGATGAGGAAGGAAAGAGTCCCAGGTATGGGGGACATCCAGTGAAAACACTGGGTGTCAGGAGATGGAATGTCTTGTTCGAGAAATAGCCTAGAGGCTGGTTTCACTGGATCTTAGAGTGCAGAGAAAGGAATGAGATAGAAGAAAACTGGAAAGAGAGAGGGCAGGTTATGAATGGCTATGCATGCCAAACAGAATTTGTTTGATCCTGGAGGCAATAGGGAGTTCCTAGAGTTTATTGAATAGGAGAGTGACATAATCAGACCTGTGTTTTAAGACCAGAGTAAGGAGAGACTTGAGGCAGGGAGAAGAACCAGCAAGCTATGACAGGTAGTCCAGGTGTGGGGTAATGACGATTAACCCCCAATGGCCAAGTCTGAAATCAATCTAAAGAAGTAAATAGAATATTATTCAAAATATTAAAATATGAAATCTATTTTCTGTACTCAGTTCATGATCCTCCTGACCTTCCCTTTTTGATTTAACAATTTAGACTTCACTCCTTTCACTGGATTCAGAGATACTTAGTGCTATGATCATATATGTTGTCCACAGAATAAAATAAAGATGAAATAGACAAAATATGGAGTCATCCATCCTCAGTCATCTCCTAAACCTCCTATGGTCGCCCTCCCAGATATTTGGGTGTGGCTGGGTGTGGGAGAAGGTGGTGGTATAGCAGAATACTAGCAAATGCCATGCAAAGATCATGAAAAGAAATAAGGGGGAAATTATATCTACACCCATATCAGGATCCCTGATTAGAAACAAGGAAAAGCAGAAAAAAATAGTATGAAAAATCAGTTTCTGTCAGTCCGCTAAATGGACAGCCCTAGTATAATTTTAATCTGATAAAGCAACATTAAGATTTTTTGGACAACCTGTATGAGAACAGGAATGCTGTCTTTTCTTCCCAGGTCTGAACACCCTCAAGTGTCCTCAGCGGCTCATTTTGTGATTGTCTGTCACCATCTCCAAATACCCAGTGTGTTGATTCTGTTTAATAACTGAGGCAGATATAGGGCCAAGTGGATGGAGTGCTGGACTCTGATTTTGAATTTTACCTCCTGACACTTATTTCGCTGTGTGGACAGATTGCTTAATTCTCTTAGCCTCAGTTTCCTCCCCTATAGAAGAAGAATAACCAAACAGTGCCTATTACTATAGATTTAGGGTTGTTGTGATGATCAAATGGGACAGTCTGTATATGTGAGAAAATGAATTTATTAGGGATTTACTATGTGCCAAGCTCTGTCCTCAGACCTGGTGATACAAATGGAAGGCAGATAAACAAACCCTGCCTTCAAGGAGTTGACATTCTTCTGGGAAAAGACAGTACGTAACAGGGAATGAGAAAGGGGAGGGAGTATGGTTTGGAAATGTAAAGTGTTTACAAATCTTAACATTTTATAGAAATGTTAATTATTCATTATTATACTATTATGCCTACTATTTAATTTATTATTATAATATATTAATAATAATATCACAGTGAGAGCAGTAGATTATGACTTTGACAGAAGGAGTAGAAATGTTCTTGGTTGTTAATGAAGACAGACCTAGGAGAACCAGAATGATGTAGTAGAGAGTTTACCTCAGAGTCAGGAATACCTGTTTGAATCCTGCCTCAGTCAATTCCTAGCTGTGTGACCCTGGGCATGTTGCTTGATCTCTCACTGCCCCTAGCCAGCTCTGTAAGGCTCTAAGTTTCAGTGCATACCCATCGCCTAGCCTATCCTGAAAAAATACAGAATGAGAAATATTGGGGAGTGGGGGTGGGAACATGGCCAGTAGGAGGATTTGATTTGCTTGACTATGCATGTTTGTAATAGGGATTTTATTTTTCTTGTTTTCTCGCCAGTGAGGAGGGAGAGGGAAAAGGGAGAGAAAGCAGATCTGAAAATAAAATAAAATGTAATCTGAAAAAATAAGTTGCAGAGTGGGTGCCAATCAGCATTGCTAAAAGGAGTTTTGCTACTTGGGGGTTCTCTGTAACAGTGAAATCACAAGCAAAGCCCATCTGTCAAGGCTGCTGTGGAATGGAGTCCTAGGAATTTGAACTAAATGCCCTCTAAAACCCATCCCAATTCTAAGACCCTACAATCCTCGGATTTGCTACTCTGCAAAACTTGGATCATCCTTCCCAGCCCCCAACCTCTTTTTCTTAGTTTGAAGGGGATTAGGGTGTTCTGGGTCATACTGCCATCCAGAGAAAACACTTAATGGCTATCATTTCTTCTTTTCACAAATGGAGTGACTTCAGAGCCATCCTGAAAACCCTATCAATAATAAAATTTCATATTAATGCTAGCAAGTTAGAGTTGAACCAAAAAAAAAAAAAAAAAGGAAATCAGCACATAACCACTGTTTACCTCAGTTTCCTTCTTTGTAAAATTGTGAGGATCTAATGAGATAACATATACAGTGCTTTGTAAACCTTAAAATGCTCTTAAATGCTAGCTATGGTGAAGAAGATGATGATGACAACAACGATGAAAATAAATTAAGATTTAACCTGTTAGACTCCCATTTGATTTCCTTTGTTAATTTAATATTGCCCATTAGTTCAGTTATCTCTGAGGTAGATATACTGGGGGGGCTGCTAGGTGGCACTGCAGTGGACAGAACACCAGGTTTAGAAAGACTAATCTTCCTGGGTTCAAATCTGGCCTCAGACAAAGCTGTGTGACCCTAAGCAAGTCATGTCATCCCTTTTGCCTCAGTTTCCTCATCTATGAAATGAGCAGAGAAAGCAATGGCAAACCACTCCAGTGTCTTTGCCAAGAAAACCCCAAATGGGGTCATGAAGAGTCAGACATAACTAAAACAACTGAAGGACAATAACAAAAGATATACTGACTGCAGATAACTTTGGGACCCTGGAGATGGAGTAAATAAGCAGGTGAAAATATATGTACCATTCTATTATGAGATGTGCTTTGTATTTTGGGCCTGAAACAAATATAGCACTTTTGCCTGTGCATCTGTCACTCTATTATCTGCCCCTAATGCCATAGTGGATGTCCTAATTCAGAAAAAAAAAATCCACAGAATTCCCCCCTCTCAACCCAGAGGAATATTGATTTTGAAGAAGGGTGTTCGAAATAGTCAAATGTGGCCTCTTGTATATATGGAACAAAGGAAGACAGGAGAGGTATGTGTGAGCTTGCATGCACGTATGCATGTGTGTGTGTGTGTGTGTGTGTGTGTGTGTGTATGTGTGTGTACTGGGGAGTAGCAGACTGAGCTGTCTTTATAATTCTGTCCTTGGCTAAGAAAAACAAGAAAATCAACTGTGAATCTTGAGGTGTCGTAAACAACCTCTTTTGATTTTTCTAATAGTGCCAAGGGTTCTATGAAATCCCAGGATGCCCAGTACCATGCCAACACACATTTCTTTCTAGCAAGGGTATCTGCAAACCCTAGATAATAACTTTTTGCAAGCATCATTAGGGAAAGCAGCATTCCAGCCTATGGGTGCAGTTGGAGGAGGGGAGGAGAGGCCACCAATGGAGTCTCTCCTGAATCCTGCTTTGTCATCCTGGCTTGATCACTAGTTTATTGAGTGGGCAGAGACAAATCCCTTCCCTTTCTAGGCCAGAGTTCCCTCATCTTCAAGATGAGAAGTTTGGCTTGATTGAAGTTCATTCAGTGAAATTCATTATGACAGTTAGGTGACCACTGGGCCATACAACACCAGGACTGGAGTTAGGAAGATCTGAGTTCAGCAGTGACCCCATACACTTACCAGCTTTGTGAACCTGATCAAGGTGCTTAACTTCTCTCTCCCTCAGTTTCCTAATTTGCAAAATGGAGATAATAATGGCATCAACCTCCCAGAGTTGGGAGGATCAAATGAGATGTTTGCAAACAACTTTTAAAGCCTTAAAGCGCTATATAAATGCTGATTAGTATTGCTATTACTCTTATTATTACTTGCTAAGCACTGTTAGGTACAGGAGATTCAAAATCATCCCTCTCCTCAAGGAGTTTCTGTTCAGTGGAGTGGCTAGGTGGCACAGTGGATGGAGCAATGGACTTGGAGTCAAGAGGACCTGAGTTCAAATCTGGCTTCGATACTTAGTAGCAATGTGACCCGGGGCGAGTCATTTAACCCTGTTTGCCTCAGTTTCCTCATTTTTAAAATGAACTGGAGAAGGAAATGGCAAACCCCATTCAATATCCTTGCCAAGAAAACCCCAAATGGAGTCAGGAAGGGTCAGATGTGACTGAAATGACTGAACAACCACAACAAAAATTTATGACAGGTATTCCTTATGGTTTTTTTTTGGTGCCATGAACCCCTTTGACATTCTGCTCAAGACTATGGACCCATTCTCAGAATGTTTTTAAGTGTATAAAATATAGTACAAAGGAAACAAACTATTTGTAATGCATTTATCAAAATATTTGAGGAAACAACTTCACAGATGATAGGTTAAGTCACCTGTCCTATGACCTATAAGCTCAGTCTATCAATAGGCCTTTAACAGAGTTTGTGGGTTGGAAGGAATCTTGATGTCTGTTTAGTCTGCACCATGCACAGAAGCAATCCTCAGTATTTATTAAGTGGGTACTGTGTGCCAGGTACTATGTTGGGTACTTTGGTTGCAAAGACAAAGACAGAATGGTCCGTGATGTAAACACAAGATAATCTTGGGAGGGTACTAGCAACCAGAGAGTTCAGGAAGTCTTCACCCAGATGCCAATTGAACTGAGCTCTGAAAAGGATCTGAAGATTCTAAAAGTTGGGGGAAGGGAATGGGAAATAAAGGGGTGACTCCAAGGTTGCTAAAACAAATAACAGGGAGGTTGATAAAGTCATCATTGTTGATGTCCCATCGTATCCAACTCTTTGTGACCCCATTTGGGGTTTTCTTGGCAAAGAAAATCTTGGCAAAGATTTGGTTTGCCATTTTACAGATAAGGAAGCTGAGGCTAACAGGGAGAAGTGATTTGCTCAGAGTCACATAGCTAGGAAGTGTTTGAGGCCAGATTTAAACTGAGATCTTCCTGATTCCAGGTCCAGTGCTCTATTTACAGAGCCGCCAGCTGTCTTGGTTTCATTGACAATACCATTCTTGATAACACTCCTCTTTAGATTGGGAGACAGTGCCCTCTCCTTGTGCTCCTACCTGTCTGTCCTCTCCTTCTCAGACTCCTTTGCTGAATTTTCATCCAGGTCAAAACTGCTAAGCATGGGGATTTCCCAAAGCTTTGTCCTCTCTCCTCCCTTTATATTATTTTACTTGGTGGTCTCATCAGCTCCCACGGATTCAATGATCATCTCTCTGCTCATGATTCCCAGATCTATTTATCCAGCCTTACCTCTAATCTATCATATCTAACTGCCTGTTGGAGATCTCAAAATAGACATCCCCTAGGCATCTTAAACACAACATATCCAAAAACGAGCTTATTTTCCCCCCAAATCCCTCTTCTCTTCCAAATTTTCCTGTTACTGTTGAGAGCACTAGCATCCTCCTTGACCCCAACACTTGAAATCTAGGTGTCATCCTCCCTCTCTGTCCCTCTTCCCATCGCCATGTTCTTGCCAGGTCCTATTGATTCCACCTTCTCAATAGAGCCTTTCTATCTCTGACACTGTCACTATTTTAGCTTAGGCCCTTGTTCTATTGCAATAGCCTTCTGGTGGGTTTCCCTGCCTTAAATCTCTCCCCACTCTAGTTTATCCTTCACTCAGCTGTCAAAGTGATCTTCCTAAAAGTTTTGTCTTACTATATCACAAACTTACCCCACCTCCCTCAGTAAATTCCAATGGCTCCCTATTACCTCCAAGCTCAAATATGAAATCCTGTTTGGCTTTTAAAGTCTTTCATACCTTCCTAATCTTTCTACCCTTCCAGTCTTCTTACACTTTACTGCCCTCCATGTACTCTTCCATCCATTGACCTTGGCTTCCTGGTTCTTCCTCACACAAGACCTTCCATCTCCTAACTCCTTGAGTTTTCATTGGCTGTCCCCCATTCCTAGAATTCTTCCTACCTTCATCTCTGCCTACTGACTTCCTTTAAGTATCAGCTTGAAACTCACTTTCTGCTAGAGGCTTATCCTGCCCCCGTAATGCTAGCACATTCCTTCCAGTTTATCACACACACACACACACACACACACACAGAATTTCACAGTCTAATGAGGAGCTGACATGCAGCCCACTATGAAGAAACAATATTTGTATCCTTAAGGGCAGAGAGACTGCCTTTGCCTTTCGTTAGTGCTGCTGCTAGGTGGCACCATATGGCACAGAGTACTGAACCTAGAGTCAGGAGGACCTGGCAGATCCGTCTTCAATGAGGTCCTAGCTGTGTGACCCTGGACAACTCACTTAACTGCTGTCTGTCTCAGTTTCCTCTTCTGTAAATGGGTAATAACAGCATCTACTTCCCAGGGTGGTTGTGAAGATTAAGAAAATATTTGTAAAGTTCTTAGCACAGTGAGTGACATGGAGTAGGCCCTTCAATGCTCTATGACTCTTTTTGGATGGGGGGGGGGTGATAATATTCTGTGTCCCAAGATACATCAGATTCCTAGAATTACATGTTCTAACACTAACATGATCAGGTCCCTCTCTCACCTTTCTTTCTCTGTTCTAAGTTTCCTCCAAGTCCTAACTTTTTATGTTAAAAAGTCCCTTCCAGTTCTGACCTTCTGTGCTCTAAAGTCTCTCCTAGCTCTGACATTTATGTTTTAAGGAATCTCCTATCTTTGAAACTGAGTTCACAAAATGCAATAAATGTGTACCACATTACCCAGTCTTATACAAATAAGGTTACTCTTATACTAGATTCATCTAAATAAGCATGATTTTCTCTTTCCTTTCCCTTGACTCAGGAAAGGTCTGTGGGACATGTCAGGACAGTGAGAAGAGGTATGAAGAAGTGAGATTTACATGTAGTTGGTAGTCTGGATTTGCTTGTGCACCAGAAAACCCAGGATTCCTCTTGTTCCTCAAGGCTATCTGCTGGATGAAATACTGATTCAGGGTGATATAAGTGACTAGATTTGTGGATTTGGAGTTGGGTAGATGACCTGGCTTCAAATCCTGTCTTAGACACATAGTGGTAGCATGATTCCAATAGGTTCTCTGAGTCTCGGTTTCCTTAAATGGAAATGGTAGCTGTAGCACTAATATCACAACATTAGTCAGGCTTTGGACTAACCATTCTGATGCCTTGGAACAGAGCTGAAATTAGTTAGGTCTCTGATCAAAAATGGCTGAATGTATTTCCCCACATCATCGAGTTGTGGTCACATCTAGTTTCAGAATTGAAAAAGGCTGATGACAAGGCAGCTATCAAAAAAGAGGGTCTGTGAATAAAGTCAGTCATGGCAGGGGTGGGGTCACCTGGATATAATGGAACAGATAGAGTAGTGACCCATCAAAGTGGTAGTTCTGAAGCTGAAGGAGTTAAGACCTCCATGATATAGTCTCAGGTCTGGGCATCAAGGTGGCAAGGTGATTGACAGGAGAGTTGGAGAGAGACATGTAGAGTTTGAGATTTAGGCAAGACCTCCAGTTGGATGTGTCCAGGAAATGATATGGAGATCAGGGAAGAAATTAGGGTGTAGGGAAAGAGTTGGAAGTCATATGCTTAGAGGTAATGGTTGACAGTCCATGGGTGGGAAACCTGTAGCCTAGGTCCTTAAGTGCCCTTAAGGAAGGATTTAAAGGGTTAGGTTAATGCAAAATGGAAGTTCCTATTGACCACCAATGGAGTATTTTGTGGGGAAAGAAACTGATTTTGATCGGCAGTTTGTGAACTGCGAGGAGATCAGGAGATATTCTATATTAAGGCCAAATGTTGTTGAATTTGTAGCATATTCTTCAATATAAAGATATATTTGAATTAATAATATTTCCTGTTTCAGGATTATTTGGCTCTACAATCCGAACACTGGTTTCCTAAGTATGGTAATCAATACACAGTGAGCCTCATGAAATGAATGATGTTCCAAATCACGTACTAACTGACATTGCCAGCTCAGCAAATTTTGCAAAATGTGGAAAATCCCTGTTTCCCGAGGGAGGCCTTCTCAGCAAAGTGATTGTAAAAGCATTTGCAATGTCATCTGAATACCTAATGTGGCTACTGTTTAAGTGTCTCCCAGGTGGGGACTACTGCTTCATTAGCAGAAGCATCGCTAACCGAAAAGGGCTTCCACCTGGAACTTGAAGCAAATAAAAAAGGAAGAAACCAGGCCAAGCATCCTGTCCCTGAACTCCCAGGGAACCCAGTAGGCCATCTTCAATGGCATATGGTCCCAGAGTAAATTTATACCAGAGACAAATATGATGGACTCACGCTAACCATTAATTTACCATATAAAAGGCATATGTAGAATTCCCATCCCCTTTACAGTGAGGATTGGGGTTTAAGACAGGCACTCATATTTACTAGCTGTATGGCCTTAGTTAAGTTGATTCCTCTCTCTTGGCTTCAGTTTTATTAATAGACTATTAGAATGGGAAAGTATCTTAGAGATAATCTAAGAGAATAATTTTAGGAATAATCTAAGCATAACCTTAGAGATAATCTAATGCAGCTCTCAAGGTGTGATCTGGGGACCACTGGGAGTACCCAGGGATTCTGGAAGACCCAAACTATTTTTGTAATAATCCTAACATGTTTTCATTTCTAATACAGTAAATATCAATATCTACAACCCCAAACAAGAAGCTCTTTGTCCTCAATTATTTTTAAGAGAGTCAAGAGGTCCTGAGACCAAAAAGTATGAGAATAGTTGATCTTGTCAAGTCCCATCATTTTTCAAATGAATGAACTGAGGCTCAGAGCAGTAAAGTACAAGATGCAAAACTAGAGGTCCAACCCAAGTCTTCTGCCTCTGCAAAGGAAAGGAAACAAAAGAGTCCAAATAGATGAGAATAGTAGGTAAGATGTAGGAAGAAAAATAGTAGAAGGGAGGATTCATGGGAAGGAGTATCCAAGAATAGGATCTCCAACAAAGCCCATGGCCTCAGACAAGTAAATGTAAATGCACAACTTGTGGGTAACAAGCAAGAGGAACCAGAGGTCCTAACACAAGGAGGTATATATTATAATTCACAGGTATCACTGCCATTTGGGCAGAATTTGACTAATGACTGGAATATGGTTCTGGAAGGGTATACCTTCTTCAAAAACCACAGAATAGATAAAAGAGGTGGTAGACTAATACTGTGTACACTGCTGTGAATAAATGTTTGAACCCTGGGGGAAGGGCATTGTACCTCAGTATCTCAAAACATAGTAGTAACTTAAATAAATATTTGTTGGGTTGAATAGAGAAAATGATGAAAAAAGCAGAAGAACTTAAATGAACATATACTACAGACCATTTGGACAGATGAGAAGTTGATTCGATCATTTGTATCATGGCCAACTCAACAATAGGTCCCTGCCCAAGCTCCACTTAATGACTGTTTTCTGGACCCTCCTGGTTTAGAGTGATTATCAATAGTAACTGTTTCCCTTTCCCTTCCAGTTTAATTTCGTTATTTTTTTTTCTTTTGCTCATAAAAGGGTCCATTCCCTGATCACTTCATAAAGAGGCCTATTCATTGAATGGGTGTTAGCTCCTTCTAAGTGAGTACCTGACAAGGCCTTAGCCTAAAAAGGCCAAGGTCTCCCATTGCATCCTGGGTCATCTCCAGTCATCCTGATGAATTTCTGGTCACTGGATCCAGGTGGCTCAGGAGGAGAAAGTGAGGCTGGTGACCTTGCATAGCCCTCCTTCACTCAAATCAGAGTCAAGTGCAAGTCATGTCATCATTTCTCTGATGTCATGGTCTCCTTTGAAAAAGAATGACTAACACAACAATCATGTCCAACTCTTCCTGACCCCATTTGGAGTTTTCTTGGCAAAGATCCTGGCTTGGTTTGCCATTTCCTTCTCTAGTTCATATTACAGATGAGGAAACTGAAGCAAACAGAGTGAAGTGACTTGCCCAGGGTCACACAATTAGTGTGTAAGGCCAGATTTGAACTCATGAGGATGAGTCTTCCTGACTGCAGACTCAGCACTGTATTCACTGCAGCACCACCTAGCTGCCCCAGTAAATGAGGAGTTTAAAAAAGGAATCTAAAGATGAAATTTTTTCCCTATCCATGTTTATGGACAACCTTCAATCTATCCACAGACCTGTGGATAACCAGATTAAGAACCCTTGTTCTAGAGCAGAGGTGTTAAACTAGGGGAAGAGGAAACTTGCAAAAGCCAGAAGTTGATTAAAATATAGTTGGGAAATCTTTAACATAATAAATAAAATAGCATAAGATATAGATAATATTAATTTGTGTTTTTCTAAGTAAGTATGTAATCATCAGTGATCTGTTTCTATCTGAGTTTGACAATACTGCTCTAGCTAATCTCTTTGGCTTGGTTTTCTTCCTCATTCATTTAACCTCCAGACACTTTCTAACTGTAAACCCTGGGCAAGTCACTTCACCCTGTCAGCCTCAGTTTTCTCATTAGTAAAAATGAGCTGGAGAAGGAAATGGCAGACCACTCTTGTATCTTTGCCAAGAAAACCCCAAATGGGGCATGAAGAGTTGAACATGACTCAAAAAAGACTGAACAACAAAATCCTCTTTTGAAATCAACCTTTGCTAATGTGGAAAATTTCTTGACCCACTCTCCCAGTGTGAGGCTGCCTATATTTCCCTCTCAGGGTCCTAGAACATACCTGAAGGGTTGAAAAATAGCTTTCTCTGATACTTGCAGGTTGAGCCCCCATTCCAGTGTATTGTTCCCACTGTTAACTACCAGTGATCAGGGTTTCAGTTCGTTTAATTAATAATCTGTTAACTTTTACAAAGGGGTATGTGCTGTAAAGATACAGCAAGAACAGAAGTTACAAGAGTACTCCTCCCCCAACACCTTTCCTTTATACTACCTCATTCCCTGGGGAGAATGGGTTCAGTTCTAACACAGTTTTTATATAGCATTCACCCCAGCAAGTTCACTTCCAGATGTGGTGTGGCTGATGCCTGGATGAGTCTGTATGTCTGCTCCAGCAAATCTATACTGGGCAGATTGTTCAAGATTTGCTTCCCACCATTTGACTTTCAGCAAATCCCAACATGCACTCTTGTGCGTTGGTCTCCTAACCTTTCCAAGCTCACAAGGTTATAGACTTCTTCTCATGTTCACATAAAAGCAAGAAAATGGGTCGTGCCTGCACATCTTCATGTGCACTTTGAATGAGAGAGGACTGAAGGCCCCTCTTCCACCCGGGAAGCTACAGCAGCTGGAAGAAGCCAGAACCAAGCGGTGTACTTTTTCTGGTTAGCATCTTTTAAGTAGGTCCAAATTCTGGCTTCACAGCCAATTACGAAGACCCCCCTTCACCACAGAGTTTAACATACTGAAACCAGTTATAGAATGTCTGGGTATGCTCCATATTGAGAAGCAGGACATTTTTTCACACATCAACATGCCTTTTTGGAAGCTGGCTCCAGCCTCTTTCCTATGAGGAATTGTTCTCCATCCCCCATCCCTGTTACCCTGACATATCACTTTGACTGTCTCACGAGCAAAATGCAAAGACAGTTTACTTAAAATAGAAAGTATTATGAGATCAGAGTAACATAATATTATAAAGCTTTCCCAACACCTGTGGTCCAAGCCAGCCAGCAACTCTCCGAACTCCCTGGGAGGGAAGGTTGTGGGTCCAGCCTGGTCTAGTTCCAAGGTCAGTCTGAGAAAGCTGGGTCACAAGTATGGCCCTTTGCTTATCACCACAAGAATTTCCCTGTGTATAAGAACTCTGCTATCCTGTGGGAGGCATAACATGCCCAGGGTCTGAAAGATATGTCTGAGGTCCTAGTCAGGCCAGGGGATCAAATGCATGCCTAAACAAGGTTGCTGCCTCACTCCTCTGCTTGTCATGGGAAAGGTCAAAGTTCCCTTGATGTTGATATGGCAGGGCAGCAAAGCTTTTGCCCTCTTCCTGTATCTTGTACTCCCTTCCTAGTCTGGGAACCCCATCACTTTCACTCAGCTCTCAAAAGACGCCACCCCAGTAAGGCAAGGCACGGGTCTCACAGAGGGGAGTACAATAGCAGTGACACCCCAAGCTTGCAGACCATTGAAGTATTAGATTGGGTCTAAGGGGACCTAGATTCAGCTTTAGCTCTGTTATTTACTACCTGGATGACTTTACTTCACTGGACCCTGATTTCTCATCTGTAAAATGAGGCATTTAGACTCTAAGAACCATCCCAATTCTAAATCTAGGATTCTATGATCTCTTCAATCAACATCCATCCCTTTCCCATTCATCACCATCTTCCTGACACCTTTTCAAAGCAGCCACTACTACATACCTATTTTTGCCCACCATGAAAGACAGAGACCCTTTGATCCCACTTCCTTTAGATGGTAGAGGAACATAACAGGCATCTGCCAGAATTCTCTCTCTGCCCAAAGTAGGTACTTTCACGACTTGTCTTAAGTATAATGAGATGGAGATTTGTGAGAGTCAAGAGAATACATAAAGGTATATTCAGAAAGATGTGGGTGAGGGTACTGGGAAGGACAATAAGAAGGAAGGGAGCCAGGGCTTCATCCCCAGAGCTGTAAACCCAAGTTTTCAATGGCCAGATTGGTCCATGCAGGGGTGGGGAATACAACAGTCCTTTTCAAAAGAACCAGCAACAAAACTATTTGTTCTGGAAAATCTAGGAGAACAAACAATCAAGAATAGTTGAGAGTTGAGTAATGGATATAACATGTCTTTCCACCCATAGCCTTCCTTTTCTTACCCTTTCCTTTACTAAGAATCCACCTTCCCATAGGGACAGCTAGGTGGTGCAGTGGATAGAGCACCAGTCAGGAGGATCTGAGTTCAAATTTCACCTCAGACATTTGATACTCACTGGCTATGTGACCTTGGGCAAGTCACTTAACCCCAATTGCCTCATCCTGGGTCATCTCCAATCATCCTGATGAATATCTGGTTACTGGATTCAGATGGCTGTGGAAGACAAGTGAGGCTTATGACCTGCACAGCCCTCCCTCACTCAAAAAAAAAAGTCAAGTGCAAGTCGTCATTATTTCTGTGATAGCATGGTCTTTTTCGGCAACGATGGATGAACACACACCTCCTCATATCAGTGTCCTTACATTCTATCTACTCTTCCTGCTTTTAAAATCTGCTTTCCAGAAAGGATTATACACTCATTCCCACTGAAATATAAATGACTAATAGGCCCAAACTAATACCCGTCCTGGAAGGGTTTGCATTTTAGCCTTGATCAAAGTCTTATACCCAGTGAGGCAAATGGCAAAAGTATTTGGCGGAAAAGCAGGCCTTCCCAGTTGAGGGAACTCTCATACCTAGATAGGGAGAGAGTTTTTTGGAATGTGGCTGGGCAAATGAATTGTAAAAAGATCATTCAGTCAAATGCTAGAAAAGACTGACCATCTTAGCAGCCCTTTCCCCCTTCCCATTTTGCATAGGAGGACACCAAGAAGCCCACCAAAGTTAAGTAACTTGCTGAATATCTTGCAACTAGTAAATGGTCCTCCCAGGAGTCAGCCTTTCATCACGTTGAAGCTATTTGTTTCCCCTTGGGCTTATCCCCCTAATGGGACCCTACAGGAATGCTAAAAAAAAAATCACCAAAAAATTCTTCTAGAAGAATAAAATGTTGATTTTGTCCATGATAGAAGTCAGGATCAGAGACCATTAGCAAGGACTGAGGACTGTGGCTGCCTAGGCCAAGAAGATCCATCCTATACAACAGACCCTATTTGTTGTTTTCTATTCAAAGTTATTTCTCATCAAGGCATTTTCTCCATTCAAACAATTATTTGCCAGTAGGGGCAGTGATTGTTTTTTCGTGTCTTGGTGACAGATGGCTATACTGGTTATAATGTCATAGGCCATGCCGGAGCATGAATCATTAGATCAACTTGAATTTGAATTTGCAGGGCTATTCTTGTCTTTAATAAAAGGCTCCCTGGCTGGAGGAGAAGATAGATTTTTATTATCCTTTTTATTACCCTGCACATCGTTCACAGCTTCCCGTTTTAGAAGCAATGCTAGGTTATAGAAATTGACATCCATGCCTATTGCTAGGCCCAGTAACAGTGATTGACAATGAGGTTCTTTATCTCTGTAGAGTCTTTTTTTAAGGTAATCAAAGTGTGTTTCCTCTCATTCTTAGACCCAGGTGGACTACCTATATTCTCAGTGGCACTGAACACCTCCAGTGACTGTGAAAGCCCACTTGGCAAGCAATAGACATGAATCCATGCATTTGGTGTTTGTCAAGTGCCCAAAGGAGATTGAGTGATGTACTTATGGGTCAAGCCTACCATTCCAAAGTTGGCAAGATCGGCCAGAGGGCTCTGGCTGACTCTTGGCATAGGCAATGAGAGCTAGTTTGTGTTTGCCATGCCCTGCCTCTACATTCTGCTCCCCAGCCCTCCCTTTTCTTCTTGTTCCTATTGGTGGTATACCCAGGCTTCCCCTAGGTGCCCACTCTCATGAGTATCCTCTTCCCATTCAAGAATTTGGTAAGTTTTTGAGGCCTAAGTGGTTGTTAGCAGCTTCGAGAAGTCATGCTGAGAGATGAGAGAAAGGAATTTGCTTTGAAGAAGGATAACTCTTGAACTGGAAGAGACGAGAGAGGTCATATAGTCCAGTCCCTCATTTTACAGAGTAGGATACTGAGGCCAGGGAGGAGAAGGGATATGCACTGAGGGCAGCACACGATGGAGTAGCTTCTGAGCATGGATCTATGCAACAGCTTTCACACTGTAGCCAAAAGCCCAAAGTCCTTCAGGGCTCTGACAAATAGAATTTTAGACAAATAGCTGTCTGACACTAATAGGAATTAAAGTCTAATATGCAAGAGATATATAAATAAGGAACTGACATAAATATGTTAAACTAAAAGTCATTCCCCAGTAGATAACTTTGAAAGGATACAAGTAAATGATTTCAGAAGAAAAATACAAATTATCAATACACACATGAAAGATTGCTCCAAATAATAAGATAAATGCAAATTTAAATTATTTAGAGCTTTACCTCATACCCAGCAAGTTGATAAAGATTATTTTTTTAAAATAGTCTACGTTGCAGACGTTATAGGGAGATAGGCATACTGATATTCTGTTTTGGGAAATAAGGATTCCAGAAAATAAGTGGGAATTATTTGAGAAAAGTTACTACTTTGTTCATACCCATTGTCCCACTATTAGGTATGTGCCTTAAAGGATCAATGACAGGAGGGGGTTGTGGAAATGGTCTTATATATCACAATGCATTCTTAACAGAACTTTGTGTGGTAGCAAAGAACTAGAAACAAAACGGGTGCCCATTTATTGAAAAAATGACTGAAAAAATAATGCTGTGTGAATATAATGGAGTATTATTTGTTAGAAGTTAGCTCATTAAAAGTTGGGGTCATTTCATTTTTTTTATTTTTATCCTCAGTGCCTAGGACAGTTCTTGGTACATAGCAAGTACTTAATCTTGTTTGATAATTATATAGTAAGCCCCTGTGTTGAATTTCTAGGGGAGACTTGGGGAAGACTCATCTACAATGAGCAGATGTAGATGAACTGTAATTGGAATCATCGATGGTAGCTTCCAAATCAATGAGATCACAAATCTATTGCAGTAGTTAAGTATTGAGCCCTGTGCCTTTAAAAAAATTCACAGAAGACTTGTGTGTAATGGCAGTGAAGAAAGAGAGCCAGGCAAACAATGTTGATAACACCTAAAATAATCTAAAGGATAACAGCACTAAAAAGAGATCATAAGACACCACAGAGCTCATGCTGGAAGGGACCCTCTGGGTCCATCTAGGCCAACTCCTCAAACTCTGATGAATTACAATGAACCATATTTGTCCTGGAGAACTGATAACGAACCCACATTTCTCTTCTCACTAGAGAGGAATGAGGACATTGTCCAGTGTGGTCTGTACTGGTTGGCTTTGCTTACAAAGGCTTGGTTATAAGGAAAAGGATAAAGGAGGGAATAGTTAAGGGGAAATGAGTGTGATGTAAGAAAAAAGAGCAATAACAAATATTTGTTTAAAACCCCATTTGGAGACTGTAGGATATAAAAGTTCTCAAGGATAGTTCCCTGTTGACCACTGTTGGTGACTTCAGAATGAGAGTTCATACCACTTTGAGTGAGTCACCTTAAACCTCAACATACAGAGACTAATTTGAGAAGAAAAAGGCATAGATGTTTTACTTTCGAAATGAATTCATATACCAACCTGGAAAACATCCCCCAGGATGACAGCATTGCAAGGGTTATCCCTTTGGACAAGTCTTTAGTAGCATCAACCACTGAAAAATAGAGATGTTTGACGTTGTGACATATGAGCCAGTCTGCGGTCTTTTTTTCTTCTCTTACAGCTTAAATTGTGTATTTGGCGAATTAGTTGTGATTGATGAGAACATTTTAAGTACTCGCTAGTTTGTCTTGGGAAAAGATGGCATATTTTAACTATATTAATAGTTTTAGACTTAAGTATAGCACAATGTATTTTTATAATCCTTCAATTGTGAAGCCACAATTTATACAAATGGATTCATTCTGTCTTTAGCCCAAGCGACTCAATGACAGAAAGATGTCGTTTTGAGTAATACCATTCATCTTTCAGGAATATAGGAGCTTAAGGATACATTGCTCTGGTTTGAAAGAGCTTGGGAATTTCCAATTTTGCAGGAGCAAAAGACAGTAGCTGCCCCTAATGCTACCTGAGCAAAATGACCGATGCTAATTTTAGTCTCAATAATTAGTCAGTTTTGCTCTGAAATTCCATAGTGTTTCATCCCAGTGGGGTCATTACCTTAATAAGTCTAAACTAGCATGAATTATTCTCATCAGAAGACTAGATAAGATTGCTGTGGATATATTAGGAGTTGGGATAGAGAAGGGATTTTAAAAAATGAATTGATTAGGTTTCTATTTTATCTTTTGTGAAAATAATAACAATTGGTATTAATATAGCATTTTAAGATTTGCAAAAAGTTTTACATATATGCTTACAAAAATACTGTAAGGTAAGTGATATAGAAAGTATTATGCCCATTTCACAGATGTAAAAACTGACTTTTCTAGAGTTGTACAACTAGTACGTACCCAAGGGAGAATTTTAACTGAGGTCATATCCTCAAACTCTTCCAACTTTCCCCATTACTATTGAATATACCACTATCCAGACACCCAAGTTCGCTACCTTGGCAGTATCCTTGACTTCTCTCTCTCTCTCTTGCTTACCTCAAATATTCAGTCACTGGCAAATTTTGTCATTTCTTTATTTCTACCATATTCTGCAAGCATCCTGTCCTCTCCACTCATACCACCTTAGTGCAATTCCTAGTCAAATGTCTCTTGGACTATTTCAATAGCTGCTTAATTGGTCTCCCTGCCTCAAGTCTTTCCCTATTTCAACCCATAGATTCCAAAGTGATTTTTCTTAAGCACAAATATATTGATATCAACCCCCACTTAATACACTCAAATGGATCTCTGTTACTTTTAAAATCCAATATAAACCTTTTTTTTTTTACATTTAAAGCTCTCTGTAACTTAGCCCCTTCCTATCTTTCCAGACCTTTAGCATATTTTCCCCCTCCAAACAATCTACAGTTCAGCCATACTGGAATATATGCTGTTCTTTAAACACAGTATCCTATCTCTCACCTCTTCACTTTTGCACTGGTTGTCTTCCATGGCTGCAATGCTTTCCCCTCCCATCCTCTTTACTCTTAGATACCCTGACTTCCTTGAAGACTCAGCTCAAGTGCCACCTCTTCCAGGATGTCTTTTTCCCAGTCCCCTCAACTGCTAACACCATCCCTCTGAGGTTGCATTCTCTATAATGTGTTCGTATCTTCTGTGGACTGATTTATACATGCTTCCTCTCCCATTAGAATCTGATTGCCTTAAGAGCGAGGACTCTTTGGTTTGTTTGTTTTTTCTTCCTTTCCGTCTAACCTGGCACATGGTAAGCACTTATTAAATGCTTGGTGATTGATTGATTCCTGTCTCCATGCCAAAGGCTCTGTGTATTACAACACATCACCTCTTAACATATGTTCGCTTAACAAAGACCCTGTGCTTTGCTAATAAGTGTGCTATTTGTCAACCATTAATTGAGCCAAGTCCCTTCATAAGAGAGGCAGGTTCTCTTTTACTGTCTTACATAAACTCTGTTCAGACTTAAGTAGAATGATAGTTCCTCAAAGAAATTCCAACATGGTCCTGGTTAATGACCCTAGGGGTTCATAGGATCCTAGATCTAAAAGTAGGAGGGCCTTTGGAAGCCATCTAGTTTAACCACCTCATTTACAAAGGAGGAAATTCAGGCCCAAGGAGGGGAAGCAATTTTTCCAAAATCGCACATAGGATCCTACCTTGAGAAATGGAAGAGACCTCTGAGGCCACCTAGCCCAACTCCCATGTTTTACAGAGGGGAGAAACTGAGCCCCAGGAAGGTGATGGGACTTGCTCACCATCAGTTAGTAACTATCAGACTCAGGATCCAGGTTCTCTGATTCTGAACTCATTGTATTTCCCTCTAGATCATGATAGGGTTCCCTATCTAGAGGTGTTAGCATAAGATTCATTTTGAGATCTAAAACATATGTATAAGAGTTGAATGACCTGGAAAGATTTGTCCAATCTTTTACCACTCATCTCTGTGGCAAAGAATCCAGATCTTTTTGGGCCTTACTTTGCCATTGACTAGAATGACAGAACACCCTGAAACGGCAGACACTTGTTAATGATCATTATGCAAATGTTATTGTGATGCTCTGTAATAGAATAACCTAATCAGAAGGGAATTTTCTTAAGATCAAAATAGGTATGTTCCAACATATGGTTTCCCTTTTACTTTCCTCACATCCAGTAATGCCTAAGAAGTACTTTGTAGACCTCAAAACACTATATATACGTTCATCATCCATCCATCATCATCATTCTTGCTGCTGTTATTGATGTTAGGAGAAAATAACAAGCTCTTAGTCAATTTCCTCTCTTTACTTCAGTTTCTTCATCTTTTAAATGAAGGAATTAGACTTCAGGGCTTCTAATGGATGGTACTTCCAGGTCTCAATTTATCACCTTGTGTCAGACGTGCCTATGGTCAAAACTATCTTTTGAAACATTTTCTTCAAGAATAACGGCTGTGTCTTAAATACGCTGTCAAGTCTCAAAAAGAGCCGCTCTGGACCCTCTACTTTGCCCACATCCTGAACAGAAAATTCTGCCCCTGTGACTCCAGTGCTTTTTCGGTGCTGCTGAAGGCTGGGTGGAGGGATGGAGGGAGCAGGCGGAAATTGAATGGAGAAGTCTTGCTTTTTGGAACGGCCAAAATTATGATAGGATGCAACCTGGAGTTCATTTTGCTCCAGGCCAGAAATGTCTGTTCTTTCTGACCTCTCATAAGAAAGAAAGGGCTATATCCTGAGAAAATGTTTCGATGTAATTTCTCCCAAATGGAAAAATAACCATGGAAACATGGATGGTCGAGCTAGATGAGACCTTAGACTATTTGTGTTAATGTTGGTCAGGGGGATGGGAAGTCACATTAAAAGGCATTTGTTGAAAATTGCTATATTTTGTTTTAATGTTGCCTTCATTTCCATATATCACCCATCCCCCTCCACTATACAGAGAGCAATCCATAAAAGAGATTTCTGATCCCTCTCTAAATGTAGTAACTCTTTAGGTTCCTGATGGGTCTGATTTAGGGACTGAGCTGTCCCCTTGGTGTTGTATGGCTTCTAGGATAGTGTAGGAGAGTCCAGGATGAGAGACATTCTTGTGATGAACTTGAGGAGCTATATATGCATCCTTGAGACCAGAAAGTACACAATGTGGGCAGCTGAGCCACACAGTCACTCCACTGATGCTAATGGATACCTTTGAAAAGACAAGTAGGTGTCAGTGATTAGAGTGCCAGGCCTGGAGTCAAAAAGAATCATCTTCCTGGGTTCAAATCTGGCCTCAGACACTTACTAGCTAAAGTGACCCCCCTGGGTAAGTCAATTCACTCTGTTTGCTTCAGTTTCCTTATCTGTCAAATTAGCTGGAGAAGGAAGTGGCAGACCACTCCAGGACCTTTGCCAGTGAAACCCCAAACAGGGTCACAAAGAATGAGACACAAATGAAAACAACTGAAGAACAGCAACAATCTTTTAAAATGAGTAACTACCTGGTCTTCCCCATTTAGGCTGGCTTGTTAACTTAACCTTGAGCAGTACCAAGCTCATGTAGGCTCTCTTGAGCAGGAAGCTTCCTGATAGCATATATCTATGTACACATTTATTCCATTTTAATTTGCAGTTAGACTTAGTCATCCTTTGAGTGAGTTTTTTGTTTGGCTGTGTTGACATATCCCCTTCATTTTTGACATTACCAAGGAATATGACAGTACTGTCTACCTTTTTTATACTTAGCAAGCAAGCACAGCACATTAGAAAGTGTGAGAGGACCTGGGGCTTAGTCCTTGCCCTGACATCTAGTGACCCCATGATCTTGGGAAGTTCACTTCCCTCTGAGACTCTCAATGGCATTATCACAATCCCAATAGGGAGCTGTAGTCTGTAAAAGTCTCAGAGGCAGTATCTCACCATTGTTGGATGAACACCCCGCTGCCCATAATGTCTCTTTAATAATAGAATTAGCAATTTTACTAAGAGTTAACATTAAGCTCACTGGATTGGGACTTGCAATTTCCATTCCCTTCCATATTTGAAAAATCCAGACACTTGCCATTTACCAGATTTGTGATACCTCTCCTATCCTCAGGGAACTTTTAACAGTCATTGAAAATAGATTCACAATCAACCCCACCAGTTCACAGCCCTCCCTCACCTAAATCCAATTCATTTGTAAGTCATGGCATCACTTCCTGATGTCATGGATCTCTTCGCAGAATGAAGGAGAAGCAAAAATAATAGCTAGTTCATTTAGTACATGCAGGTGTAATTCACCTGAGTCAGGTAGCCTGAACTCATGAAACACATATATGTGCTCTCTTACATTTTCCCCATGTAATTTGGATAACAGCACCCTATTAACCATTTTCTTCTATCTTTTATATTCCAAGGGTCTGCATTTTTGGTCCTATTTCCTATGGCCCACTTGAAGCAGACAACGAGACTATTAGATAATAAAGGATAGCAAGGCAGCTAAATCAATCGATCAGTTAATAAGCTTGTGTTAAGCACCAACTATACACCAGGCACTGTGCTAAATGCTGCATAGTTGTCCTCAGAGTCAGGAAAACCTGGGTTCGAATATTGCCTATGATACATCTCAATGAGTCAGGCAACTCTCTAAGATTCTAAACTATAGCCCAGATGTTGATTTGCATTGGCAGAGGGAGTTCCCATAGATCTGAATCAAACAATAAGGGAGAGGCCAGGGGTGTTCTAAAATGTGAATGTTCTCATTTCAACCTTTTTGTAACTCAGGCCTGGCACTATAGGGGGAATTATAAGGAAGCAAGGAAGACAAGATCCAGGAAATTAGAGCTATCCAAATGAAACAGGAGGTGGACCCAATCCCCCAATATACAAGCCTGAATGTGCTGCTTTGGCAGGTGGTGGGCTCCCCCTCCCTAGAAGACTCCAAACAAAGCCTGTTTGATTACTTGACATGGATGTTATAAAGGAGATTCTTGTGGATGATAGGTGACACTGCAGTAGATAGGATGCTTGGCCTGGAGTCAGGAAGACCTGAGTTCAAATTTGACCTAAGAAATTTACTAGCAGTGTGATAAGTCACTTTAACCTCTGTTTACCTCAGTTTCCTCAGCTGTAAATGTTGACAATAATAGCACTTAGCTCCCAGGGTTGTTGTGAGGATCAAATGAGATAGGATTTGTGAAGCTCTTAGTAGGTGCTATATAAATATTCTTGTTGTTCAAACATTATTGGGACTATATCTTAGGACCCTACATCTTGAGCTGGAAGGGGCCTCAAAGTCTATCTAGTTCAACCCCCTCATTTCACAGCAGAAGAAACTGAAGAGGAAAGGACTTGCCCACAGTCACAAAATAGTAAGTGATGGGGCCAGGATTTGAAAGCAGGTCCCCAGACCCCCAATCCAGCACCATTTCCACCATACTTTAGACTCTGAGTTCTCTTCCTGCCAGAGTTCCACGGAGGTTCTAGGATTCTGATCTTGTCATGGAGGGTCTTAAAGCTTTGTATTTTCTCACTCCTAATTCTCTTCAGCTGAAAGCTTCTGTAATGAATGAAAGAAGAACTGCCATTTCATCTTCCCCCAAGTCATGGTAGGAGAGAATAATAGGAGTCAGTTCCCATTTCTGTGGTTCAATACAATCAGCACTGTGTTCACAGATCCCTTGGGAGGGAGGCTCTACAAGGCTATTAACACTAATCAGACAGAAATGGAAAATGAGGCTTAGCGAGAAGTAACTTGCCCCTATAGCCATCCAGCTGGGAGGAGCTAGAATTCCAACCTTAATCCTGGTCTCCCAGGATTGAGAGGTATTGTGGGGTAGTTGATTCAAAAAGGCCTGAATTTAAATCCTACCCTGACTTCTGCTAGCTGTATCACTATGGGAAAGTCATTTCATCTCTGTAAAGTCACTCCCTCCTCTGTAAAATGAGGGACTTGTCCTGAATGGCCTTGAGTTCTTTTCAGTTCTAGATCTGTAGTCTTATGTGTGACCTTCCCTTCTCTGGTCCTCAGTTTCCCCATCTGTGAAATGACTCCAGAGGTTCCTTCCAGCTATAGATCTAGGAGCCTATGTGTGACCCTGGACAGGTTCCTTCCCCTCCCTGGGCCTCAGTTTCCTCCTCTGTAAAATGAAAGGGTCAGACCGGATGGCTTCTAAAGTCCCTTCACCTCTAGATCTGGGCTCTTAACTCCCATTCCCGTTTTCATTCCTCTGCACCCAGCCTATCACTCAAAGTCCTAAAGGTAGAAATACATTTTAAAAATTATTCCTATTAATTTATTTTTTGTTTCCAATATTCACTTCCACAAGATTTTTGAGTTCCAAATTTTCTCCCCATCTGAGATAATTTTTTAAAAGAAGGCAAAGTGTACTAAGTGATCTTTCATTCTACCCTCAGTCTCCCTTCGGTTGTGGGCATATATTCCTTTCCATACTTCTCTCCACACCAGCCCACTCCAGTAACATCTGTTCTTTGATTACATAAACATCCTTGTTTCCCAGATTAGCCTATTCATAATAACATCTGCAACATGTTAAGGTAGGTGTGTAAGCATGATTTCCATAAAAGAGAGAAAAAACCAGTCTCTGTATATTGTATATTGATATGAGAGTCATCAAATTAATTTTAGTGATCCCTTCTCATGTACGTGGTCAATGAAAGGTTCAAAGCTATTCAGGGATTTACCCATCAGCCACTTGGAATATCAGATGAGTAGATCCTTCCGTTCCCCCCTTCCCCATCCCTGGTAATCATGTACTTAGAGACATCATCTCTACATTGGCCTATTCAAACCCCTCCCCCCCAAGTATATAATTATAAATCCCAATATAGTATGTGGCCTAAAAAAATACCCTTCCATAAGACTTTTTCATTGTGCATCCTAAGGCTTATATTTTCAATTGTATCTTTTGCTATAGAAGATACTTAAAAAGGAGTTCTATCTCTCCTTGGCACAATCTCTTGCCTATTATGATAAATAACACCAGTGAACAAGGTTTGCATCATTTGGCTATGAGCTCAATTTCATGTGTATGTTAAAATAAAGGATTGGAAAAAAAAAGTGCAGACACAAAAGAAACCCCTACAATTTGGGCCATTTTTAGAAGCATACTGAGACTTCCTCCTATTTGGAGGCTAAGGTTATTATACTTTTCAAAAAATTATTGCTTCTAAAAAGGACTGGAATAAATGGTGTTAGCATTTGTAGATCCTTAGGGTTGGAAGGGACCTGGAAGGTCATCTTGTCCAGCTTACTAATCAAACCAGCCAGTAGATATTGTCAAACTAGCTAGAGAATTAGCAAGACTCTGACTTCGTGGACAGAAAGAGGAAACCGATGAATGTGGGAAATGGGTACCAAAGTATGATATAGTAGTGATGGGAAACTTTCAGTATTTGGACATCTCCTGAAGTGTTCTCTCTTTGTGTCTCTCTATCCCTTTGTCTCTATCTAATCTCTCCCTCTTGTCACTTTTTCTGTCCCTCTGTCTCTGTGTCTCTAACTGTCTCTCTAGTCCTACCTCCCTCCTAGACTTTATATTCACCTCTAGTCTCTCCTCCTCTAACTTCACTTGTTACTTCCTTTTGACTTGTCTTCTAGTCTATCATCAGTAATCCATTCTCCCCCCCTTCCCTCCCCCTTCCCTCTCTCCGTCTCCCTCCCTTTTCCCCTTTCCCTCCCTCTGTCTCTTTAAAGATTTTCATGAACTACAAGCTGAGTACAAGGAAGGAGAGTTGCCCCAATTCAATCTCTGTGATCTCCTGGATGTGGGAATGGCATTCCCATTCAGTTCTTATCCATATCCTTCCATATTGTCCACATAGGGTCTACCAAGTTTTCATCTGAATCCTTTTGTAAAAACATTTTTTCCTAATATTAGAGGAGCAATCAGGTTGTTGGTCAGCTATTCCTCTCTCTTACCACATCACCAACCCACCTTCTTGACCGATTATACATTTCCTCAGTGGCATCCCTGGTCAAATTTTTTGCCCTAGAGGTCATCAATGACAATATGTAATCAGCTATCTGACCCTACCTTAAGCTTCACTAGTTCCCTAAAGGTCAAATTCAACTTTGATTTCTCAATTGTATAACATCGCTAAGTAAATATATTGAAAAAAGTGAGTCTTTAAACTGGGGAGCAACTTGGAATCATCAAAAACACTATGCTATTTCCGAAATGCAGTCTGAGTCTTTGAAGGCAAAGATTGTCAAATGTACATATTTTTTCCCGGAGCTTAGCACTGTCCCTGGCACATAATATGTGCTGGTTGATTGATTTATTTCTTACTATTCAACTCTGGAACCAACTCATCCTTTCCTCAGGTTCAAGTTCTGATGTGCTACCTCAGTAGAACAGCCTTCCAGTTGTATACCATTGCGTTGCCTCAACAGTAGGCATTTCTCATCCATTTGACTTTTCCCTCATGGATTGGTAGGTCATTCTTTTCTGAGCTGCCATGAATTCAAGAATCCCTGTAATGATCTGAGGCTTGGTACAATCAGCACAATCCACAAAAATATGCCAATGGTCTATCAGTCAATCCATAAACATTTATTAAGAGCCTACTCTCTACCAGGCACTATGCAAAGAAGAGTCAAAAGACAGTCTCTTCCCTCAACAAGTTTAGAATCTAACTGGGGAGATAACATGCAAACATATATATGTGCGTGTGTACATACACACACACACACACACACACACACACAAGGTATTGTTAATTAGATCTTCCCTGCCCATTAATAGGCCTCAAGTACCCTTTGTTAATTTTCTAAAGAAGCATTGGTTCTCAGGGGTCGTGATGCCCTCTGACTCTGAAAAGTGTGAGGTGAGGTTTTACTTTGGGGCTTGCTCTTTGGAAATGTTTGTTTGTAGAGATGACACTCTGGGGAGCTGCTAAGGAGCCCTCCCCTCCTTTGAAAACTCATATGTTGGTGCTTGTCTCTCCGGTAACTACGTATGTATGTAGTGGTCAGACAATTGGATCTGTTGTTTATGATGTATGCATTGCTTATGGTCAGGCAGCTGGAAGTCCTGTCTGTTGATCTTTATGTCTCTATATTTTCTCTGAAGTTCCCTAGGCTAAGTGAATAATATATATATATGCTTGATTAAAGTGATTGTTGATCCCTCAAAAGTTACCTTTCCTTTTAGAGAAGCAGATCAAAGACCCTGTACAGCAGGCCCTCCCGTGTATGTTGGGGTGTTTCCTTTTACAGCTTATATACAAAATTATATACAAAATAAAGAGAAAATAATTAATAGAAAGAAGGTACTAGAATTAAGAGGAGTTGGTGACGGCTTTCAGTAAAATAAAGGATTTTAGATGGGACTTGAAGGAGGCCTGGGAAATTAGTAGGTAGAGCAAAAGGGGAAGGGCATTCCAGGCATGGGGAACAGCCAGAGAAAATGCCTGGAGTGGAGAGATGTCTTGTTCATGGAGGAACCAGGGGCCAGTGTCACAGTGACAGGGAGAGTTAGATGTGTGTGTGTTTGTCCTTTGCTGAAGAAGACCATGCCATCAGAGAAATAATGACATGACTTGCACTTGACTTTGTTTTGAGTGAGGGAGGGCTGTGCAGGTCACCAGCCTCACTTCTCCTCCAGACCCATCTGAATCCAGTGACCAGATATTCATCAGGATGACTGGAGATGACCCAGGATGAGGCAATTGGGGTGAAGTGACTTGCCCAAGGTCACACAGCTAGTGAGTGTCAAGTGTCTGAGGTGAGATTTGAACTCAGGTCCTCCTGACTCCTGCACTGGTGCTCTATCCACTGCCCCACCTAACTGCCCCTAAGGTATAAGAAGACTGGAAAGGTAGAAGAGGGCTATCTTATGAAGGGCTTTGAATGCCAAACAGAACAATAGGGAGGCCATAGGGAGCCAGTGGAATTTATTGAGTAGAGGGTGGATTAGCACTATCAGACCTGCGCTTTAGGAAAAATCACTTCAGTGGCTTAATGGAGGATAGATTAGAATAGGAAAAGACTTGAGGCAGGCAGACCCAGGATATGATCTCCCCACTGTCAGCTCATTCCTCTTTCACTTAGTTCTGGTGAAAGACATTCTTGTGACAGTGACAGACAACTTTGATGACCACACATCTCTATATTTTATGCCTGACTGAATATTAATAATTAAAGGATCCATGAGCAGAGTTATTTATCTCTGTGGTTGGGTTTATCAAGAAAGCTTTAGACTCTTAATATGCACAAGATACTCTGTGGTGGGGAGTCTTTCAAGTGTACCTTTGTTCTTGGTGATTTTTGTAGTTCACAATAGAGAGCAGGCGCTTCTATTCTCTGTACTTTTTAGTCAATCACATAACTGACTATAAGGATATAGTCTGATAAAGAGAATCATTGGGAAAAGTCATCTTCTCTTCTCATATTTTCATTCAGGATACCCTTGTTAGACAGTTCACCTTTGTAAAGATTATAACACAAGAGAAAGTAGGCATTTGGGTTCATAGTTACTTATATTTTCTTGGTTACTTTTTGGAAGAAAGTAATATTGTCTATGACACTTTTTCCATTTTTTTGGAAAGATATCAAACATTCTTTTGGGACATTCTCCACCTCAATATAGCTGAGACCTGAGAGAGACCTTAGCTTAAAAAGACCAAGGTCACCCACCCACTGCATCTCAGGCCATATCTAGTTGTCCTGACCTATGTCTTACCATTGGACTCAGTTGACCCTGGAGGAGAGAGGGAGGCTAGTGACTGCACAACCCTGCTTCACTTTAAGCCAATTCACTTGGAAGTCATCACCCTCTTCATGTCATTGATCCTTTTCATGAACAAAGGACACAACAACACAAATATCTTATAAAGTTATCCTGTAGTGCTTTCAAGACTGTGCTGATCCAGTACAGATTTCCTTGATATGTACTAGTTCAAGTCCTGCCTCTTTTCCCAATTTCATCTTTCCAAGTTCTGTTTCTACTTTTTTAGTTAACATGTCAGGTCCTGAAGTGTTAGGGTTGAAATATGGCGGCTTCCCATTATTGAGGATGAAAATATATCAACATATTCTCATTTTGAGGTCTGTCTCTTTTCCTCTTGCTAGTTTATCCTTTTGGATTGATGTGGTTCATTTGAGTCTCTTCCCAAGCTTTCTGTAGCATTTCTTCATTTTTACTAGTCTTTGTTGTTTTTTATAAGGAATGGTTAGTAAGCATTTCCTAAGCACCTACTATGTGCCAGGTACTGTGCTGAGCACTTTACAAATGTTACGTCATTTGATCCTCACAACTCTATGAGTTGTTATTACTAGTTTCCCCATTTTATATTCAAGGAAACCAAAGTAGACAAAGGTGAAGTACCTTGCCCTAGTAAGTATCTGAGGCTATATTTGAACTAAGATCTTCTTGACTCAAGGTCTAACATTCTAGCCATTACTCCACCTAGCAACATAAGGTGATTTTCCTAAAGAGCAGGTCTGATCTTGTCACACCACCTCTCCCCACTCCCCAATAAAGTCCAGTGGCCCCCTGCTGCTTCCAGGATCAAATACAACCCTCACCTACCTTTCCTTTATTTGTATACCTTACTCCTCCCCCCATCATGGACTCTTCCATCCAGTGACACAGGCTTTTTCAGAAACCAAATAGTTCACCTCTCTCTGTTGTTTAGTCTTTCAGTTGTAGCCAATTCTTTATGACCCCATGGACCATACTGTCTTTGGGATTTTCTCAGCAAAGTTACTAGAGTGGTTTGCTATTTTCTTCTCCAGCGGATTAGAGCAAGCAGAGGTTAAATGGCTTGCCCAGGGTTATACAGCTATTGAGTGTCTGAGGCTGAATTTGAACTTACATCTTCCTAAGTCCAGGTCCAGGAAGCGTCCACTGAGCTACTTGGTTGCCTGTCTGTCTTTGAGCTCCAGACATTTTCTCTGGCTCTTCCCCGGGCCTGAAATGTTTTCCCTCCTTAACTCCACCTACTGATGTCCCTGGCTTCCTTTAAAAATCCCATCCTTTCCTGGAAGCCTTCCCTACCCCATCTAGTGCCTTCCCTGTGTTAATTATTTTCTCTTCATCCTGCATATAGTTGCTTTGTATTTACTTGTTTGCATGTTATCTCCCTCATTAAACTGTAAGCTTATTGTGGTCAGGGATGGGTTTTTGTCTCTTTTTGCATCCCTAGCACTAAGCACATTGCCTGGCCCAAGTAGGTACTTAGTAAGTAAGTAAGTAGTAAGATTTATTGATTAAATTGATAAGATGCTGTTTTATGAGGCAGTTAGGTGGTGCAGTGGCTAAACTGCTAGTCTTAGATCCAGGAAGACCTGAGTTCAAACCCTCCCACAAGACATTAACTGTATAGCCCTGAGCAAGCCATTTAATATGTCTATCTCAGCTTCCTTCTCTTTAAAAATGAAGATAAGAATAGTATCTATTTCACTGGGTTGCTGGAGGATCAAGCAATATAACACTTTGTAAACCTTAAAGTGTTATAAATGCTAGGTATGATTATTATCAGGTGATGGTGTTCATAATCTTCCTTCTTCCTCATCTAGAATATTTTACAAATAGTTTGTATTCTAAGACAATGGTTGTCCTTGGCTACCATTCAAGAGTGTGCTGGAGACCACTGCATCAGCTCTTGAGCTGATTGTTAAATTTTCAGGGTGAACATTTACATCTCAGAAATCAGCAAAGCTACAAATCAAGACTTGATTTATCGTTTTGTTGATTTCTAGATGAAAATGTTAGCAATGCTTAACTTAAAAGCGTATCATGGGTTCATTTTTCAGAGAGCTGAATGTTAAACATTTGTCAGCCTGCCCATTATACCATTTCTCTCTATTTGTCCTGGAGATCAAGTGTTTTGTGGCTAAGGAGTGTTCTGAAGTATTTCAGCCTCCTCACTACAGTAGTTCATTGCTATCAGTTCAACTTCTGCAGGAAATGGTGAGAGTCAAGATCAATATCTTTGCCTTTTTCTATTTCCTATTTTGTGACTTTAGAGACTTATTTGGTCAGGTTTAATTTGTGGAAGTTTCATGGTATTTTTTAATCTTTAACCTTTCTTCTAATTTGACAGTGATTTTTGACCATTGCTGTATCTAGTTGATGATCTGACTGTATGTAGCCAATTTTAAGTTGAGTCCCATATTACTAAATTTCAGTCCTAGTACCCTCTGCCCCATTTCTATCACCCTGACACTTTGAAAGCAGAAGAGGGAAATGGACAGGGAAAGCAGGACTGACATCTATCTTGTTTTTTTTTTTCTTTTTTCCTTCATTTTATGGGTTTCCATTACCTAAGAAGTCATCACCTTACTAGATCCATGTACTGGAGGTGAGCCACTGTGTACTTAGCTAGCTTGGTCCTTGGACAGTAGACTCAGTGTTTTTCCTGGAACTAGACTCAAAGCTTTTCTTTATGTTAAGACCTGTCCAAGCTCACATTCTACTTTCATGTTCTTCAGGAACTCACAGTCACTTTTACTACATGGGAAAAGCAGAAGAATAGAATATGATGGAGAAATAGTATAATTTAACCTCTTCAGGTCTCAGTCTTATTAATCTATAATCTGGGGATGATTAGACCTGTAAGCCCTATTTTATGGTGCCTGTGAGGAGCAAATGAAAGTGTAGGACCCTGGATCTAGCACTGGAAGGGACCTCAGAGGTCATCTAGTTTCACTCTCTTCATTTTACAAAAGGGAAAACAGATCTGGAGAGAGGAAGTGATTTACCCAAGGTCATACATAGGGTCCTAGATCTAGAGCTGGAAGGGAACTCAGAAGTTATCACATGGATCTATGTTTTTCTAGATGAGAATATTGAGGCTCAGAATAAGAAAGTAGATTGCCCAAGCCCAAACTGACAACAATCAGTCACTCTAGAATTCAAGCCCAGGTCCTCTGCCTCTAAATCCAGAACTCTTCCACCAGACTGTTCAGGCCCTCTTTTAATCACGCATAATATACTTTGCAAAAATTAAAGTACAGCATCCAAATCAGCTGCTATAATAATAATTATGATCAATTATTACCTAGCTGCCTCGAAAGCTAAGAGCAGCTGGGTGGCGCTGCAGTGGATAGAGCTCTGGACCTGGAGTCAGGAAGACCTGAGTTCAAATCCAACCTGAGACACTTCCTAGCTGTGTGACCCTGGGCAAGTCATTTCACTCTGCTTGCCTCAGTTTCCTCATCTGCAAAATGAGCTGAAGAAGGAAATGGCATACCACTCCAACATCTTTGCCAAGAAAACTCCAAATGGGGTCATGAAGATTCAGACACGAAATGACTAAATAATAACAGAGCCCCAAAGCTAATGGGATTGCCAGCTGTAGTAAGAGAAACATAGTGCTGAAGGCATGAGTCAGAAGACTTTTCAACAATGAATAATTTCTAAGTGGCAAAATTTTAGTCAAGCCCTTGTCTCTCCCGGGAAACAACAGCAGTAAAAGAGCTACATAGAGCTGGCTTGGTTGCCGTGTCTGGGGCCTCTTTTCTCTGTTTACTGGACTCTGTCTTGATGGCTCCATGGAGAGCTCAAGCTGTTTTTCTGTTTGCATTTCAATCAGGGAGATTTTAAAGGAGGATCATTAAATGTCTTTAAGATAGATCTTTCTGGATATGAATGGAAATCTGAAGGTGCCAAAGGTCCCCAACTTTCAATTGAGGAATTGCCCAGATTCAACTCTATGCCCTACAGAGGCCAAATATGTCCCCATTGCCCTTCCCCTGCTAGAATGAAGAATGGGCATCTGGATGACTTTGGTCTGGGGTTTTAGTGCTTAATACCCTCAGTTCTACTGTGGGCATTTTTATTGGCATATTGAAGGTATTTTTTTCAACCCATAAAATAGAGACTTGATATGGCTTGACCAGGGTAGCAAAATGATCCATGATGCCCATTCACTGGGGACAGAAGCATTGGTAAAGCAGTGCAGTGCAGGGAGTAGGTCGATACCTGGGCACCATTGGGGAGGAGAAAAAAGAGCTTGGTATAATGGGAAAGAGTCTCAGACTTTAGAGCCAAATGATCTGGGTTCTAATCCTGTCTCCAACACTTATGTAAATAATTTGTCTTCCTTGGGACTTACCTTCCCCCTCTGTAAATGGAGGGCCTTGGTCTTTGGAGTCCAGCTCTAGACAGGGGATCCTACATGTGACCTCAGGCAAGTCATCCCAACTCCATGGAATGGAAAAAAGGAAATAGACATTTAAGTGCCTATTGAGTATCCACTGTGCTAGCCCTTTATAGATATTATCTCAAGTGATCTTCACAACAACCCTGGATGGTAGGTGCTCTTATCCACATTTTATAGTTGAGGAAACTGGGGTAAACAGAGGCTAAGTGACTTGCTCAGGATCACACAGCTAGTAAAAGTGTCTGTCTGAAAATGGATTTTACCTCAGGTCTTCCAGAGCCCAGGCCCAGTGCTCTAACCCTCATACTACTCCTTGGCCTAAGTTTCATCATACGTAAATTAAAGGGTTTGGAGGAGGTGGTCTCTGAGGTCTAGATCTATTAATCTAATTAATAAGATATCCCGAAATGGGGCACACGTAAAAATGACAAAATAAGAAAAATCAAAAGAATCCACTGAAAGGAATTTTCTTTGACAGAAAAATACTAAAGATCAACCCATTGCTTTTTGGTGTTCCTATCTTTACCTCAGCTTTCCCTCCCTCCCAGCTCAGGGTCATCCCAGTCAAGGGTGGCTCCTGTATCCCTCATGGCAGCTGTAGTTTTAGGCATGGACTTTTGGAGTTAAGCCCTTGGAATGTTGCAGGAGGGACCATACTGTGAGCCAGCCCAGCCCTGAGGCTCCTGGGAAAAGAGGGGAGGTCTATAGAACATTGTGGAACTTTAGTAAGACTATGGTGGAAAAGGGAGGGACACAGAAATGCAACTGCTGCCCAGTCACAGCTACTTAATATATTTCCATTTGAATATTCTTGGCATAGAATCAATAAAAGCAATAAACAATTCATAACAGAATCTGTTCCATGTAGCTTTTTGTCCTTTCCCCTCTCCACCCAACCCTTCTGTGACCCTGGCAGGGCTAATCTAGTAATCAGCTAACATTTATTAAATACTTCATTGTTGTTGTTCAGTCGTTTTTTCGGTCATGTTCGATGCTTTGTGACCCCATTTTGGGATTTTCTTAGCAAAGATACCAGAGTGGTTTGCCCTTTCCTTTTCTAGCTCATGGTACAGATGAAGAAACTGAGGCAAACAGGGTTAACTGACTTGCCCAGGGTTACACAACTGGTAAGTTATGAAGTCACATTTGAACTCTAGTCTTCTTGGTTTACACGCCTGGCTGTCCATCAAATATACTGTCTAGCTGTCCCCTATCAAATACCTATGTAGGTGTTTGGTCCTGGTCAAACAAAGAGGATATAGCTCCTGACTTTGAGAAGCTTAACGTTCTACAGCAGGAGACAGTATAGACATATATAAGAATATATAGGAATAAGTCTAGGTAATTCATGAGGGACGTTACCAAGAAAGTTTCCATAGAAGTACTTGAGCTGAGTTTTGACCAAAGAAAAGAATTCCCAGAGGGTATGAAGAGAGAATATATTCTAGGTATGGAGACTGGAGATTAAAAGTGAGGTATGAGGAGCACCAAGAAAGCCAGTTTGGCTGGGCTGTAGAGTCCATGGAAAGAAAGTATGTGTAATAAGGCTGCTACCAGTTTGTGCAGGTCTTTAAACCCCAACTCAGAGGCATTTATCTTGATCCTAGTGGTAATAGGGAGCCACTAGAGTTTATTGAGCAAAGGATGAGTACATCTGTGCTTTTTGGTAAAATCCCTTAGCTGAGGAAAGGCTGAAATTAAAGTGGAGAGAGGCTTGATACAGGGAAACCAATGATAAAATTATTACAATGGTTTAGGCAATAAGTGGTAAGGTCCTGAACTAGAGCAGTGGCTGTCTGTGGAAAGAAGGGGACAGAGGTAAAAATAACAAGGATCGGCACTGATTGGATATTGGAGTGTAAGTGAAGGTGAGGAGATAAAATAAGAAACTTAGGAAGATTGGATGAGTTTGAGGAGAAAGATAATGAGTTTGTGTTAGATGTGTTGAGTCGAATAAGCAGCATGAAGCAGTAAAAAGAATCATTTTTTGTTGTTGTTCAGTTATCTCAGTCATGTCTGACTCTTCCTGACCCCATTTGGGATTTTCTTGGCCAGGATCCTGGAGTGGTTTGCCATTTCCTTCTCCAGCTTGTTTTATAGGTGAGAAAACTAAAGCAAACTTGGTGAAGTGACTTGCCCAGAGTCACACAGCTAATAAGAGTCTGAGGTGGAATCTGAATTCAAGAAGATGAGTCTTTGTAACTCCAGACCCAGCACTCTATCCCCCACAGCGCCACCTAGCTGTCCGGGAATCATAAAATCTGAGTTTGAATCATCTGTGCCACTGAACCTACCTTGGGCAAGTCATTTAATCTCTTTGGATTTCAGTTGACTCATCAGTGAAATGAAGATGTCACACTGGACAACCTCTGAGGTCCCTTCCATCTCTGACGTGATGAGCCGACTTTGAGACAGCTTCTGAATATTAGTTCAAAATTGTCTAATAGGTGATGTGGGAATGGAGCTCAGGGTGGGGCAACTAGGGCCAGGTATATAGATCTAGTCATCAAATGCAGAGAGATGATAGTTAAACCCATGAGAGCTGATGAGATCACAAAAAGGCAGATGAAGGTGGCTCAGGACAGAACCTTAGGGCACACTTACAGTTCAGATATGGGGGATAATCCAATTCAGTAAACATTTATTAAATGCCTACTGTATGTCAGGCTCAATGCTAAGCACTGAGGATATAAAACAAGGCAAAAAGCAGTCCCTGCCTTCTCGGAATTTCTAATTTAATGGGGGAGGCACCATTCAAACAAATATATGCAAAGAATTGAAAAGGTGTTGTCAGACATATAGGAAAATAACCCTGAGAAAGTAGAGTAGCAGAAAGCCCAAGGGAGAGTATTGAGGTGGAAAGATTGGTCAACAGTGCCAAGTGCTTCAGGGAGGCCAAGAAGAATGAGTATTGAGCAAAGGCCATCTGATTTGACTATGAAGAGATCATTGGTGACTTGGGAAAGGGCAGTTTCAGTCAGTTGTTGGGGCCAGGAGTAAGGCTGCAAGGAGTCAAGGAATGCTAAGAGGGAAAGGAGAAGCAATGACAGTAGAGGTTATTTTCTAAGACCATACTTAACCTATACTTCATAGATCATAGATTTTATATCTGAAAGGAATCTTTAGAGTACATCTATTCCAAGCATCTTATTTTATTTATACATACACATAAATGCATGTTCATATATATTTGTGCGTAATAACATGTACATACATAAGTGTTGCATATATATATGGTACCTATGAAGAGAATATTTTACACATGAGTGCATGAGATGGAGAAAGAGGAAGGAGAGAGAGGAGAGAGGGAGATAGGGAAAGAGAGAGAAAGAGAGGGGGGGGGAGGGGGAGAGGGGGAGAGGGAGAGAGAACACGAGAACCTGACGTCCACAAAAGCTTCAGTGACTTTCCCAAGGTCACCCAGTTAAGTGATGAATTGTTGCTCAGTTCACAGATCCAGTAGCAGGAGTCTTTAGAAGAAGACTTGGGAATGGGGACCCAGGACCTCTCGCTCCTATCTGAGGCACAGGGCATGGTCCAGGTTCAGTGAATAGAGTGTTAGATTCAAACTCAGATTTGAATCCTAGCTTGGTCACTTATTACCTACATGACCCAGGCAAGTCACATTGTCACCTCTTATGGTCTCAGTGTCTTCTTACACTCAGTGCCCTCTAAGATCCCTTCTATCTCTAAATCTGTGATGCTATGATCCATAAAGTTTCTACGACTGGTGCAATTTCCCAGCCGTCCTATCACCAACAAGCTCTGCTCACTGCTCTCATTTAACTACTCATGGAGCAGGGTGAGCGGGTCCAATAGTTTGCCCTGGCAAAGAGGAGCCTGTTGGTGCCATATCATATCCCTTCCCATTGTGTTTGTGAGAGCTCCCCCTCTCAGTCTTCTATCTTTTCTCCTTTCCCTTTTTCTTTTCTCTCTGTCTCTCCCTCTCTTTCTCTTTCCCCCCTCTCCCTCCTTTCTTTGTCTCTCTCTGTCTCCCTTCCCTCCCCTCTCCTCTCCTATATGTCCCTAACATCTCTACTCGATGTTTTTTAAGTAAAGAAAAATCTTCAGTCAAGATAGAAAACAGACAGCAAATTGACAGAGTCGTCCTTTGGAATTTCAATCCAGCAAACAATATTGAGCCCCGACTATGTACAGGTCACTATCCCTAGGCACTTGAGAATTAAATTCAAACAGAAGCACAGTGTTTGGATTGAATTGACTAATTGTTCTCTGCTGTAGATGTTAGACAAAACATATATACACAGAGCTTCAAAAGAAATACTTAAAGCCCCTCTTTCGGTATGTGATACACTCAGACAGTTACTACTTCATTGTGTAGGTAAACCAATGGTTTAAAAATATTTGTTTCAATATGAAAAGAAATCCATCTCTATTTTTTCTGTCCATGTACTTAGTCTGCCCGCAAAGTCTATCTATCCATTCATTGGGATTTTGAGTGCTTGTTTTTAAGATGTCATTTTGACAAAGAACGATTTGGTTCCTCTCTAAAGGTCAGCATCCTTTTCCCCTACATTGTCACTCATCCATCTTGGTTTTTCTTTCCAGTTTTCAGCATCAATGTAATGTGATGCTCCTTCTGTCTTGGAAGTGAGGCAAAAAGTCCAATAACACAGCTCTTCTCCAAGAGAGCAAAGGAGCTGATACAATAACAGGAAATCCACTTGAATATATTTAGCAGTTCTTTGCGTGAGAACTTGAAGTAATGCCTACAGAAGTGTGACTGGAATATTTGGGTTATTTCAAAAAAAAGGTTCTCACTGTTGAAGACTTTTAGCTCAGTGTCTAAGACAGGGATCTCCATGCCAGAAGAAAAACAAATTACTAAAAAGTGATCCCAATGGAAATGTCTGTATTTTGTTTTTATGAACTCTGTTCGTATGTAAAACTTGATAGGATGGCACGTTATAGTCCTTGCAAGAATTTAGGTTTGTTTGGAGGTATTGGTGCTCTCCTTGAGTTTTGAAGAATTCCCTGGTGGCCTGTCATGCAGTTAACACTGTTCTGGGCTGGCTACCACATCAACATATGTCCTTCCTGAAGTCCCAGTTTCTCTCTCTGTAACCTCTTTCTCTCCCGTCCCCTTTGCCCATCCTGTCTTGCCAGACCAGCTCCTTTTATCATAGGGGCCTGACGTTGGCAATGTCTTGGAAGGAGAACAAAGTTAGAAACCAATTCACACTAAGGTGCTCATGGCTGAGGCTGGCTTAATATGTTGTTGCAAGGGAAGAAGAGTTGGATTTTTAATAGGAAACAATGCCTTAACTACAAAGAATGAATATTTAATGATGGAACCATAGGTTAGTGGGGAGACGTCATCATCATCATCGTCGTCATCATCATCATCATCATCATATAGTAATAACTGATATTTATATATTTCCTTAAAAATTGAAAAGTGGTTTATATGTGTGTACATATACATACATACAAGTATTTCATTTGAATCTTAAAGCAACCCCTGTGAGATAAGTACAAGTATTGTAATCTCTGTTTTATAGATGAGGAAACTGAGGCAAGGAGAGATTATAGTGATTGGTCTATGATTACCCAGCTAGTAAGCATCAGAGAGAAATTCAAACCTGAGTATTCCTGACTCCAAGTCCAGCATAGAATCAAAGAATATCAAAAATGAGTCATCCTTCCTAACTCTGGGTATAACCCGTAGGAAAATACATCCCCTAGGGGTAACTAGGTGCTGCAGTGGATAGAGAGCCAGGCCTGGAGTCAGGAAGACCTGAGTTCAAATACAGTCTTCCAACACTTACTAGCTGTATGACCCTCCAGCTGGCTTAACACTGTTTGCCTCAGTTTCCACATCTGTAAAATGTGCTGGAGAATGAAATGGCAAACCACTCCAGTGTCTTTGCCAAGAAAATCCCCAAAACTCAAGTAGGGTCATGAGGATAACGCTAACTGTGGATGTAGCCAGTAAAACCTTGGTCCCAACCTACGTTTCTAATTGGATTGCCCATTATTCTCCTAAATGGGCTTCTTGCTGTTCTGCCTAAAAGACATTATATCTCCCACCTCAGTTCCTTTGCATAGGCTGTGCCCCATACCTAGAGTGCATTCTCTCCTCACCTCTGCCTCTTAGAATCCCTAATAGCTTACTTAATCGCTCAGCTAACATTCTGCTTCCTATCTGAGGCCTTTCCTGATCCCTACCCCCATCAGCTGCTAGTCCCTCTCCCCCTCAAAAAAGTTACCTTATTTTTCTTCTTCTATGCGAAAGGGAAAGGAACACATATTTATCTAGTACAATGGTGTGCTAGGAACTGTGCTAAGTGCTTTACAAATATTATCACATTTGATCCTCACAACAGTTCTGGGAGATTGGTGCTGTTATATTCCCCACTCTACAGTTGAGGAAACTGAGACAGACAGAGGTTAAGTGACTTACCTAGGGTCACACAACTAGTAAGTATCTGAGGCCATGTTTGAACTCAGGTGTTCCTAACTCTAGGCTCGGTGCTCTAGTCAGTACACTACTGCGATCCCTGCTATATTTTGTATATACCTCTCTGGGTCCATATTGTCACCCCCCACTAGAATATAAGCTCCTTGAGCTCAGAGGCTGCTTCCTTTTTGTCTTTCTATCCCTACCCCCCAACACAGTGTCTGGTACATGGTAGATATTTAATAAATTCTTGTTGATTGATTGAAAGTTTGAAGCACCTTGGACATCTTCAAAGACAGAAACTGAGGCTTGACAAGATAAAATGACTTGGCCAAGGGCATCTAGCCCAGATCTTCCTGTTCCCAAGCAGGTGTTCATTCCCCTATCCCATCCTACCTGCTGTTTTTAGGCTCCTGGTTACCTCATAAATATACTTCCCAGGCGAGCTTGGTTCCACCCAGGCATGAGGCTGTCCCTGTCGTGGCATACATCAGTTTTAAGAGCACACATTTTCATGGAAATAGAGGCAAGCTGTGCTTGCTTTCAGCACAGGCAGCTGTTGCTCAAATTCCTCTGTATTTACTTCTTTCTCTTTCCCCCATCCCCAGCATGACCAGACCCAAATGGAAAACTCTTTACGGTAGGGATTAATCTCATAAACTGGTGAACATTGAAACACTGCACATCTGGACAGATTCCCAGGGGGTCAAGTCTGGCAAACAGTGCAACTGTCTGGGAGCGAGGGCTTCTCATCCCTCACTCTGATTCCACCCACCCCCCCAACCCCCACTAAGAAATTGTGGGTAGCCTGGCACTGTATAGAAATCTCAGTGCCCATGGACATCATCATGTTTCCTGGCCTCCTCCATCTCAGGTTCTGCAGATTTTCCTCTTAAGGGAAAATCTTCATTCAACATGGCAGGAATTAACTTGTTTCTACCTTGCTTTCTCAGAGAAAAGCTGTAGTCATGTGCCCTCAAGGAATCAATCAGTAACAATGGGCTAGTCTGGATAATACTCCCTGTGTTGTCTAACACCTGGAAGGCCTGACACACTAGAGCTTTGAGAAATCTAGTTGTGGAGGTCTTCTCGAGAACAATTCCCTGGGATCCCAGCAATAATTTATAGAACCTTTAAGACCCCTCTGTAGCCATGTGTATCTCCAAGCAATCAAAGGATCAGCCCTCTACCAAGCAATTTTGTATGCTGAAAGTGGGGGAAAAGGTTCAGGAACAAACAAGAGCTCCTAGATTTGCATGCTGCTGTTCTTGACACACTTGTATTTGTTAGTTTCAATCTTTTCCTGATCCCCTATTTATTCCCTAGTCTAACCTCAGAGCCTCCAGATCTTCATCAGTAAAACAAGGATAATATAATCCCTAGGTATAAAGGGAACATCATGAGTGATGTACGTAGATAGAGTATTTGGCAATCTTAAAATACCATGTAAATGTCTTACCATCTTATTATTGTTGTTTTTGCTATTTTATTATCTTTCCTTATGGAAATACTTTGTAGAACCTGCTAAAACTTGTACTTTTCTAGCTTAACCTTCAATAACCCAATCTCTCACCTACACTAAGAGACATCAGAAGAATATTTTAAGGGAGAGATTCAAAAGTAGGTGAAATTAAAAAATCCTTTCCTATTAAATTCTAAAGAATATGTAGTATAGCACCTCAGGGCACCCTCACCTTACAGGATGGGTGCCTCAGAAAACCTCAGGCTCAACATACGCTATAAGTTTGCATTCCTAAAACTGTATCTGACAAGCCCCCACTTATGTACTCATGTTTCAGTAGTCAACCACAAGACACAATTAGCTCAAAACAAAGGCATTTAATAGAATGGCTTAGCAAGAAAAGTAGCAACAAAATATCTCCCTTGTAAATCTGGGGCCTACTATATTACCCAACTATACCCAGCAACATTTGGGATAACTCAAATAGAAGATGTACGTAGAGAGGCATATACATAGAAAAAAAAAAAAACATGGCCAGGGCAAATAAAGGTAACTTCAGAGGTAACAAGAAAATAGTATGCTGCTAAATGAATCCCTTGAGAAATAGGACTTTTCTCTATTCATTTGTATAGTGCCTTTGTGAGTTCAGGATAGCTGATGAGTGACAGATTTAGAGTTGAAATGTAACAATGGTTGTCCAGCTTGTCCCTATTGGACAGATGCGTAAACTGGGGCTCACTCAAGGTCATACAGGAAGTGAGTAGCTGAGCAAAAATTTGAATCTCCATCCTAGAACTTCAGATCTCTTATTCTTTCTACCTCACCCAGCTTTTCATGAAACATCTAATATATTTCCATACTTCAGGAATGTATGATCATTATGTAGAGAACCTCTTCTATGTATCTTACACGTGAACAATCCAGGGGCTATCTGCTAATGACCCTGCAGGGCTGAGGGCCAACCCCCAACTTCCACCAGTCATTGAGCCTGCTGCAACCAAATGCTTTCTGGGGGTAACAGGACTCCTGGGATATTTTGGCATTTGGAAGTACTTCCAATTCCCCGGTGGAAAGCAATTTAGCCTGCCATGAATCTAACAGTATGAATAAATTGAATAACAATAGTGGGATAAATTCAAGTCCTGGTGCACAGAAAATAAAAACGTATGTCCTCCTATTCTGTAAATTATGTTTGGGTTCCCATGAAATTGTTCTCAAGTCAGACCCCTGCAAGTGGGGTTTCCCAGAGCTCTACAGATAGAAGACTACAGTGGAAGAATGTTATGTGCATTGTTAGAGGTAGTCATTGAATCAGTTGTTTTGGCTTTATTTGTATTGACAAAAAAGGGTTCAATTCTGGTATGGAGGTGGTATATACAAAAATGTCAGCACTATAAAAACAAAAGGCATCAATGCATCCTATTTTTAACAACAACAACAAATGTTTCAAGAAACAAAGAAAAAAATACTGGAAGAATATAGTTTAATAGAACCAAAAAAAAATACCTGAGGAGAACTGAGCAGAAGTATGTGAAAATTCCATGTAACATACAGAAAGGAACAGCAAGATTTAGCTATGTACGTTTGTGCATGTATTACAATGTGAAGCTCTCTGGGCAAGGAGCCCAGGGTAGCTTGTTAGACCCTTTTTTTGCTCTGTCACTTCGTAAAGAAAAATGAAAGTGGGAAGCATCCCCTTGCCACTGTGATCTTGGTTTTCCCAGCTCCCCACCCTCAAATACGTAATATATAAAGTATGAATTCTTTCCATCACTGTTTGGTAACCAATGATTTCATTCTTTACTGTGCCTAGTTGCAGTAAGGGAGAGGGAGTGATTAAAGGGGCCGGGTCTTGGGTTTGCTTCCTGTTGTTGGACACCCAGAAGCCTTCAGAACAGAGATGGATCTCTCACTTGGGGTCATACAATATTGTCTTTATTCCATGCCACTTGCCGGATCCCATCCTAATTTTTCAAAATGCCACCAGCGACCATTTCGGGAAATTGCAAAGTAATCTGAAGGTGATGAATTGTTTTTCCAAGGGGAAAACTTGCTGAAGGCAGAGATTTGCATTTCTCATGTCAGTTTAGTTAAAATGAGGAATGTTTCGAATTTATATGGAAACGACATTTTATTTGACCTTATTTATTACATAAGCCTGCTGCAGTAGCTGAGGGTTTTAATTACATTTTGCCATTGTGGAGAAGAGGGAAAATATCTTCTTGCTCTTCACTGTTATCAGCTTAGGACTTTTAAGGAACAATTGGTTTTAAAAAAAAAATCTCTGGAAAAAAGTTAAGGTAAGAAGAACCGTACTTAGAGACAAGCCTGTGAATTCACTTTGCAGCTGGCAATTCATCATATCAAAGGCTGAGGGCGAGGCAGTTAGGAGACTAATTCAGTGTTCTCTCTCACCTTCTCAGTCGCTCCACAGACCCATAAGTAGAAGAATCCATAAGTGGATTGCTTTGGATCTAGATTTAGAAGGGACCTCAGAAGCTATCTAGTCTGATCCCTTTATTTTTCAGATGAGGAAGCTGAGGCACAGAGAGGTAAAGTGACTGTCCAAGGTCACGTAGATAGAAAGCACCTGAGTTGAACCCAGTTCAGTCCATGAGCATTTATTTTTTTAAGTAAATAGTATTTTATTTTTTTCTCATTACGTGTAAAGATAGTTTTCAGCATTCAGCTTTTAGAAGATTTTGCGTTCTGAAATTTTTTCCCTCCCTAGGACAGCAAGCAATCTGATACAGGTTATACATATGCAATCATGTAAAATATATTTCTACATTAGTCATGTTGTGAAAGAAGAATCAGAACAAAAGGGAAAAAAAGCACCAAAAAAAAAAAAACCCAAACAAAGTGAAAATAGCATACTTCAATCTGCATTCAAGCTCCAGCAGTTCTTTCTCTGGATGTGGATAGAATTTTCCATCATTATCTACAAGCATTTATTAAGCTCTTACCATGAGAGAGATGTAGGATATATCCTAGAAGTAATATGGAACCATTTGACTTTACTGAGTAGAGAAACGATATGATCAGACCTTTGCTTTAGGAAGGTCATTATGGTTGAAACCATAAGTGTATATATATATCTATATATAGATATAGATAGATAGATAGATAGATATAGATATATCTGTATATGTGTATATATGTATACATATACATATATGTGTATATACACATATGCATATATACATATATACATATATATATATATATGCCATGATATAGACAGGGTTAATGGGAAGTAATCTTGGGGAAGGTACCAGCAGTGGGAAAGATTAGAAAAGGCATCTTGCAAAACATGAGATTTGAGTTGAATCTTGAAGAAAACATAGAGCGGAGGAAGTTAGAAAGTGGAGATGAGGAGGAAGCATATTTTGGGCTTAGAGATGTGTGTGTGTTCGTCCATCGTTGCCGAAGAAGACCATGCTATCAGAGAAATAATGATGACTTGCACTTGACTTTTTTTTTTTGAGTGAGAGAGGGCTGTGCAGGTCACCAGCCTCACTTCTCCTCCAGAGCCATCTGAATCCAGTAACCAGATATTCATCAGGATGACTGGAGATGACCCAGGATGAGGCAATTGGGGTTAAGTGACTTGGCCAAGGTCACACAGTTAATGAGTGTCAAGTGTCTGAGGTGAGATTTGAACTCAGGTCCTCCTGACTCCTGCACTGGTGCTCTACCTACTGCACCACCTAGCTGCCCATAGGCATAGAGAACAGCCAGTGAAAAAGCATTGAGCTGGGCGATATGGAGTGCTGTGTATGAGGAACATCAGAAAAGCCAGTATCATTAGATTGTAGCTTATGTGGTAGGGGATAAGGTGGAAATGTAGAAAGGGGCCATGTTGTGTGGGATTCTAAAGATGAAAGGAAGAATTTTAGATTTGATCCTGGAGATAATAAAGAACCATTAGACTTTATTGAGTAGAGGAACAATATGGTCAGACTTTTGCTTTAGGGAGGTCATTTTGGTTTTCATATAAATATAAATAGATATATATGCGTGTATGTATATATGCACACATGTATGTGTGTATATGTATATTCATACACATGTACACATGTGTATATGTATGTATGTGTTTGTATGTGTGTGTACATATGTATATAATATTTCATTTTTCCTCAGTTTCATGTAACATTTTTTAGCATTCATTTTTTTTAAATTTTGAGTTCCAAACGCTCTCCCTCTCTCCCTCCATGAGATGGTAAGCAATTTGATATTGGTTATACATGTGCAATCATGCAAAATGCATAGGAAGATCACATTAGTAGCTGTGGGGAGTAAAGATTGGTGATCTTCCTGGTCCATGCCCAGTATTCTATCTATGACACCATGGACCTCCCTTGCTGTTCCATCAATCAGTGCGTCATCCTGGGCTGTAGTAGGTGACTGGGCCTCTTCCACAGGGCTGGCCCAGTGTCTCTGTCTTCATCTTTTCAATGTACAGCCTCTTCAAGCAGCAAGAAAACTAGGGAGATGACATCACAACTGGGCTCTTTGGGGAGAACTCTGTAATATAGAAATGCTGGATTGCCAATAGACTTGCCTCACGAGGAAAGAAAAAAGTGAATCTTCTGATTCCTGATACTAGTTTACTAGGGAGCAAGGGCAGACAATGTTTAGCCTTCTTCCCAAAGGTGCCACATGGACTCACCTTACTCGATATTAGCCAATAGTATGATTATGGCATCAAATTAGATAATATTTGTAAAGTGCCTAGCACAGTATCTGGCACATAGTAGGCACTTAAAATATGTTTATTTCTTCCCTTCTTTCCTTCCTTCTTCCCTTCCTTTCTCCCTTCCTTCCTCCCTTCTTTCCTTCATTCCTTCCTCCCTTCTTTCCCTCCGTTCCTTCCTTCCTTCCTTTCTTCCTTTTTATTTGATCCTGGAGGTAAGAAGGAACCACTGAAGTTTATTGAGTAGGGGAACAATATGATCAGACCATAAAAGTTTTAAGTACTTTATGAATATCATTGCATTTGATGTCATAATCACACTTTAACACACCTCAAGTTTACATATTTTAAAAGCCCCAGATTTATTTTCAGATTTTGTCAATTTTTTAACACAAGTATAAAACTTTATATTAATGGCTACTACATTTCATATTATATTCACCCCAGGGCATACGGTATGTTCAGGGAAGACTAGCATCTTTGGGGTGAAGGCTACTAAGCCTTTTCAGGGCCACGTTCCATCTATGATATTCCACTGTTCCACCTAACTCTCATCTGTGGCTCCAAGAAACTATATTACGTGCGGTGTCCATACCCCAAGAAAACATTTCACAGACAGCTAAGCCAGTTTGAGGGTAACCAAGGGGTCTCAAACTCATTGGTGAGATGTGTACCCCAAGCAGGTGAAGGACTTCACTTAGTGGAATGAGCGGATGGGAACAATTTGTTCTAATGGCCAATGAAGGCAGCTAAAGCAGGTGCTGTGGGGTGTTTAGAGCCTGATCAGACATTGAAGACACCAAGGTCATCCACCACACTTCAGTCATCACCAGTTGTCTTGATTCTGTTCTTCCACTGGATTGTGATGACTCTTGGAGGAGAAACTGAGGCTGATGACTTCATTCACCTCTGCCTCACTTAAATTCTGTTTGTACATGAATCAAAAGATAAAAGACAACCAACCATACCCAATGCTCTAGCCTACCAAAAATCTTTCTGGATCCTAATTTTACTCTGGGTATCAACTATTCCTGATAGCTTTGTGTCATTTGCAAATTTGATAACATAAATTCAGTCCATCAGTTGACAAACATTGCTTAAGCATCTTCTGTATGTCAGGCACTGTGCTAAGTGCTGGGAACACACAAAAAAAAAATCAAAAGCAACAAGAAAAAACAGTCCCTGTCCACAAGGAATTTATATTCAGATGGGGTGGGGGAGACAACATGTAAACAGCTATGTGCAAGCAAGGTATAGACAGAATAAGTTGGAGATAATCAACACAGGGAAGGCACTAGCATTATGGGAGGTGGGAAGGCTTCCTATAAAAGATAGGATTTTAACTAGGACTTGAAGAAAGCCATGGGAGACAGGAGGCTGAGATAAGGAGGGAGAGCATTCCAGGCATGAGAGGTCAGCCAGTGAAAATTGGGAGATCAGTCTATTTAAAAAAATGTATTTATTAAGCACCTGCTTTGTATTGGTCCCTGTGCTAGGCAACATGGATACAAATACAAAAAAGGAATGCTTTCTTCCTTTATAAAACTTACTTTCTATTTGGGAGACATGTTCACAGAGAAGTAACATAGTATATATACTAAGCAAGTACTGAGTTATTTCATGGGAAAATAACTGGGGAATCAGGAAAGGCTTCTAGAGGGAGGCCGCATTTAAGCTGAGCCTCGAAGGGCACTAGCAATTCTAAAAGGTGGAAGTTGAGGAGGGATCCCATTTTAGGGACAGCTTGTGCAGAGGCACAGAGGCTAGAAATGAGTATGTCATATATGGAAAAGAGCAAATAGATCAGTTTGGCTATTGGGGAGTAAATTGCAATAAGCTGCTTAAGTAGTCTAGAACCTGATTGTGAAGAGCTTTGAAAGTAAAATCTAGGGATTTCTTTCTTATCCTAGCTCCTGAAGCAGAAGAGATCAGACCTGTGTTTTAGAAATATTACTTTGGCATCTGAATGGAACATATATTGGAATGGGGAAAGGCTGGAGACAGGGAGGCTAGTTAAGAGGCATTACAGGATCCAGCAGAAAGGTAATGAGGGCCTAATCTAGGGTTGTAGCCATGTGAGTGGACAGAAGGCGACATATTTAATAGATGTGGGGAAATTAGAAACAATTATACTTGGCAACCAATTGGCTATGGGGATCAATGCCATATTAGATAGATTGAAGCAGATAGCTCCAAGGTTGCACATTGGAAGGATAGTGATGTCTTTGACAGAAATAGCAAAGTTTTCGAGAGGCAAGAAGGTTGTGGGGGAAGGGTGGAGAGGAGGAAGGTAATGAATTCTGTTTTGGACATCTTGAGTTTGAGATGCCTTCAAACACTGATGTAGAGGTGTCCAAAAGGGAGTTGGAAACAAGTGCCTGAAGCTCAGGAGAGAGCGTGCTCGCGCTCTCTCTCTCTCTCTCTCTCTCTCTCTCTCTCTCTCTCTCTCTCTCTCTCTCTCTGTCGATATATATATATATATATATATATATAAAATGTATATATGTATATAGTATACGTATATATGTATACATATATATTTACACATATATATACATGTATACATATATGTATATAGACATGTGTGTGTATATCTGGATGGGAGCTGATGGGAACCAAACAAGAGAGTATAAATGGGGAGAAGAAAAGGGCCCAGGACAGAGTTGTAAAGTACAGTTACAGGACTGGATATGGAAGCACAGGCACTAAGATTAACCTATCAGTCATCGAGAATCCTGAAAGGCTTAGCCTTAATGATTAGTGCTACAATATGGCTTTCCTAGGTGCCTTAAAATAGGAGTTATCTAATAATCCAATAAATTTAGAGCTGAAAGGAAGCCTTCTGGCCAACTATTCTAGCCATATCATTTTACAGATAAGGAAAACAGGACCCATGTAGGTTAAATGACTTGTTACTGGCCATTTACCACTTACAGGGTAAGTAGCAGAGTGAGAATTCGAACCCAGATCTTCTCACTTCAAAACCAATGTCCTTCCCCCACCGTATTATTGCTGTCTTGGTGAGCGTATTCATAGAGAATTCTAAAATGCCTGATTCATAGAAATCTTAGATTCATCTAGTCCTGAGGGTCTTAAGCTTTTTTGTGTCCTAGACCCTTTGGCAATCTGGTGAAACCTAAGGACCCTTTCTTAGAATCATGTTTTTCAATGCAGAAAATGAAATACATAGGATTACAAAGGAAACCAAAGATTAGTGAAAATAAAAATACATTTATTTCTCATACGAATTCACAGACCACCAAAAGCTATTCATGGACCCTTTCTGTGGACCTCACGTTAGGAAACTTTGATTTTGTCCCTTCCTTTCATTTTTCAGACAGGGAAACTGAGCATCCGAGGTGGGAAATGACTTGGCTCAGGTCACACAGCTAGTTAATGACAGTACCAAGGCTAAAACTCAGAACTCCTTATGCATACTTATGTTCTTTCTTTTATTATGTCGCGCTTCACCCTCCGTTTCAGAAGTGCTGATTCCCATCCCAGTCCAAAAAACAGTATAGCATTTTCTTTCTTTAGGTTTTGATCTTATGAAACATCTGAGGTTTGCTTTGGTGGGGGTGGGGTGTTCCTCATCAAACTAGATTGTGAAAAGACAATTTTTTCCCCAGGAAGCAAAATGAACTTTTTTAACGAATACATTTGAATGAGTGGAAAAATGCTCAATTTATGATAATTATCCAGTTATGAAAGTGATTAATTATGGAGCAGGAGATCTGGCTGCTATTTTTAAGATAGATTATTAACTGTAAACTATTGTTGAAAATTCCCACCCCACCCCTTCTCTCTAGGTGGTCCTTCATTTCAAGTGGAAATCTTGAAAGACATCTAAAAGAAATAAAATCTTCCCAAACGAGTTACTATAGAAAGGATTCCACCTTTGGTGCTCAAGATACCTAATCAATCCCTCGTCCCGGTCACCTACCTCATTCCAAATTTCTGCTTGAGTTGGTATAGCCAGAAAGGGAATAGAATAGACCCAGATCAGAACAGAGGAGACCTCCCAGAGATAGATTTGCAAGTTTAAGGGAAGAGGAATTCACATCTCTCCCACCTGGTAGAGTTTGGTCCCAGCAGGGGAAGACTAGAAACATTTCAGAATGAGAAAATTGACCTGCCTGCTTAGAGCAAGGAGGCTTTCTCCTTTTGTTCAAGGACAATGAGCTTTTGAACAACTAATTTTATTTCCCAACCATTTTAAAGCAGCTTTTGGCTACTTATTAACTGTCAATAGTCCTGTCTTTACCCTTCCTTTTCTTTCTTTATGAAGACCAAAAAAAAAAAATCCCCTGATAATTCTCAGTGCCTCATCTTATCTCTGACACTCTTGATGTCATCCATATATCTTCTTGAACCATCTGAATGGCCATACTCCCAGAATTTACAAAAGATAGAGATGGTATCACCAAAAGCCACAGTTGTTGCTCCAACCCGATGATCAGAGCATTAATCATGAATCAGACTCCCCAAGTTTTAGCCCAACTCTCAGGAGATAATCTTTATCTCCTGAATCAGGAATTAGATTCCCCAAGTTTCAGTCCAACTGGCAGGGGCTGGTTTTTGAATCATGTATCAGGCGCCTCAAGTTTCAGCCCTACTATCAAGGGTTAGTTTTTATCCTCGATTAAGAATCAGACTCCCCATAGTTCAGCTCATCACAATGATATTCAAATAGGGAATCGGACTCCCCTAATTTTAGTCCAACCATTAGAGGATCATTTTTTAATCAGGAATCATGAAACAGATCAAGTTTCAGCCCAACTGTCAGTATATAACATTTTTATCCTTAATCAGGTAGCAGACTTTCCAATTTCAGCCACACTATCAAGGGATAATTTTTTTCTCCTTAATTAGGAATCAGATATCTCCCCCCCCCCACCCCCACCCCCCATGATTCGGCAGCCCTATCAAAAAATCATTTCTCTCCTGAATTAGAAATCAGACTCCCCAAATTTCAGACTGGGGATGATTTTTAATCTAGGCTAAATCTCTCCAATATTCTGCCCAACTTGAGGGAGCTTAGGAATCAGATTCCCTACTTCTCCAGCCCATAGTGCCATCCTGGGAGAACCTTGGATTTTTGTAATTCTAGACCCTCTGGGTGATAATGCCAATTCAGAGTGCCCCCTCTTCAATAATTTAAAACTTTTATTCAGTTGCTTTTCATTGTCAAGAACAAGTCCCTCCAAATATTTTCTGAAAATGCATGCTTTTAACATAAATGAATAATAGATTGGCCTGAGTTGGGTGGAGACCGTAGGCTTTTAAAAGCTTTTCTCTGCTATAGCTAATAAATCTTGGCCCTGGGATTAGATTCCTGGGTGGGAGAACAGTGTGCATGAGTAGTCTGATTGGGGATGGAATATTAATTGGTTGAGGACCTTAGTCTTTGGGGCTCCAGCATAAGGTTGACAGGAATGATAAGTCTCCTTTGCATGCAAAAGCTCTGACTGTCCCTTCGAGATGGATGATCAGCTCCTGTTTCATCCGTCACTCTTTCTTTCCTTTCTTATAAGATAAAACAGAAGAAAAAAATTAGGAAGACTGAATGACAAAACCATTCTCCAATGCATTCTGCAAATTCTTCTTGAAGGACAGTGGACCTTCAAATATCTTCTCTTTTCTCAAAGACATAATGTTTTACCCTTGGTCCAGTTAATATTTGATGTGTGGTAAAGTAATTCATTTTTTAAAGCAGAGATACAGGATTACTGTGAAGCTCAACTGAGATTTTACATATATATGTGCGTGTGTATGTGTTGTATATGTGTGTGTAATATATACACACATATACATACATGTATATATGTATGTGTACAAATACACACACACATATACATATATAGCTACATAGGAGTAAGAATAGTGTATTTGTTGCCTACCCCTTGTCCTGCCTTTAAGCTACAGTCAGCTGTTCCAGTTGTCTCTAAGTTGGATACGGGATCAACCTCTTGGGTGTCTGTCTGAGGGGACGTGGGTTCACAAGGCCACAAGGATTCTTGGTCCCCTTTAGAGGCTGCTTTCTGGATTTTTCTTTAGTGCAGGATCTTTGCCTTACCTGATTCCTAAAGATTCTTCCCCTGAGCTCCAGTAACCTTGCAGTATGTTCCTGCATCCTGGCATAAGATCCTAGATTGAGAGCTGAAAGGGGCCTCAGAGGCCCATATCTAGCCCCATCTCCTCATTTTGCAGAGGAAGAAACTGAGGCCCAGGGAGGGGAAGGAACTGGCTCAATGTCACATAGAGTATCCTAGGTCTAGAGCTGGAAGGAACCATCGAGGCTAACTAATTCAATACCCTCATTTTACAGTTGGGAAAACTGAGGCCCAAGGAGGGCAAGGACTTGCCCAAGGTTTCACTGAGCATTATAGCTCTAGAGGTGGAATGTCCTTCAGAGGCCATCAAACCCAATCCCTTCATTTTACAGATGGGGAAACTGAGGCTCAGGGAAGGGAAGGGCCTTGTCCAGGGTCATATATGGGATCTTAGCTCTCAAACTTGGGAGGGCTCTGAGAGGCCATCTGGTCCAATTCCTTCATTTTACACAGGGGGAAACTGAGGCCCAGGGAGAGGAAAGGACTTGTCCAAGGTGCATAGGAGCATAGATCTAGAGCAGGAGGAGCACTAGTCCAAACCTTTAATTTTACAGAGGAGAAAAGAAGGCCCAAATTGAAGAAGAGACTTGTCCAAGGTCACAAATATAGTAGTTTACAGAGGTACCATTTGAATCTACCTTCTTTGCTTCTGGAGCCATATTCTTTCCACTGTCCCATCTAGACCTCTTGGAAGACTTATCCTGCCCTTGACCTAGCTACCTGTGTCCAAATTTTTTGCTTGAAACAAATTATTAACTGCTTGTCCTCACTGATTTTTGTCTTCAGGGTCTCCTAACCTTTCTGATGTCATGAGCCCCTCTGACAGTCTGCCTGGTAAAGCCTGTGGACCCATTCCTAGAATAGTATTTTTAAATAATTGGAGAAAAAGCTAAACTTCAGTTCAAGGGTTAGTGAAAATAAAGATGTATTTTTTTTCCCCACCCAAGTTTACAAATCCCATGGAATCTATCCTGATAAAGAATTCTGCTTTAGGCAAACCTAGTTTACTTCCCTTGCCCTAGCTACCCTCTAATGGTGGAATTTCTGGGCATTATAGCCTTGAAAAACACTGAGCAGCCAATGACCAGGGGGTCATTCCTCCTACCCTCACAGTAAGATCTACTTGGAATAGTTCTTGTGAGGCAGGGGGCAGATTAAGGTGCTTTTTGAAGTCTGTCTTAGGTTAATACTGTTAGAATAATAATGCTTTATACTTGCGTAAAGGGCCTCTTTGAATTACTCACAGTTGATTAGGGCTAGGCTTTATGTCATGGATGTGTGAAAAGAAAGTGTTCTGTCTGCCTTGGAAACTACCTGTATTCCTTGTAAGCCTGCTCAACAGTCCTGAAGTTTGGTGATGCCCTTCCATGTTCAGTGGTCACATAAACAGAGTCTAGTGAAAAATGTCCTAAACCACATAGCAAGATGGTTCAAGGTATTCAGCCAAGCAGTGGTAGAAAGGAAAGGCAGGCAGACTCCAGGGTTGTGATGACAGATACATGGGCACCTGGGAGCAGCCTGTGGATGAGAGCCATAGGAAGCCACCAGATATGTGGAACAACTCCAGGGAACTTCTGTGAGGAGCAGCTGGGGCATCTTTGGTCATCTATAGTGTGTGCTGAGAAGCCCAGCACTTCCAAGAGTTCCCACAAGGCACCTGCTATGAGTTACTTAGGGACTACCTTCATCTCCAACCCCATCCTATTTTCTGAGAAAACATAAGAGTTAAGTGGAAACCCTCTAGGTCTGACCCTTGTTGCATTCATCATATGAAGTGGTGAGGCTGCAGATTTCAGCAACGGACTCACAGTCTCTAGTCATAGAAAGTTCCTATTTTATTGTAACAGAGTATTTTTTTGGGGTGCTATAAGTCATTGTTTTTTTAATTAATTGTTAAGGTACTATTATGAATTGTGTTTTAAAACTTTCTTTTATGGTGGAAATAGATAGTTATAACAGAATATCTTATGTGCTATTTTAAGTAAATACCTTTTCCCATTCTTTGCCATGTGTTTCATTCTGGGTGGAGATTAAAGAGATTAAATAGGTAAATGGAGGCTTATAAACAGTGGTTTTTGTTAGATGGTATACTCAAACAGGTTCCAGGAATTTGGGAGTATGAAGAAGGCAATACATTGTGGGAGCTCATCCTGGGAGATGGATTTACATATATACATGTGAATATACATGCACGTATATACTCATATATTCATATAGGGGCAACTAGGTTGTGTTCATCCTTCATTTTCAAAGAGGACCATGACATCAGAGAAATGATGACATGACTTGCACTTGACTTTGTTTTGAGTGAGGAAGGGCTGTGAAAGGTCATCAACCTCACTTTCTCCTCCTGAGCCATCTGGATCCTGTGACCAGATATTCATCAGGATGACTGGAGATGGCTCAGGATGCAATGGAGCAGCTAGGTAGTGCTGCAGTGGATCGAGTGCTGGGCCTGAAGTCAGAAAGACTCATTTTCCTAAGTTCAACTTCAGCTTCAGACACTTTCTAGTTGAGTGAACTTGGGCAAGTTACTTCACCCTGTTTGCCTCAGTTTCCTCATCTGTAAAATGAACTGGAGAAGGAAATGACAAACCGCGTTAGTGTCTTTGTTAAGAAAACCCCAAATGGGATCGTGAAGACTTGGACACAACTGAAATGACTGAATATATTTATATGTACAGCTGTACATCTAGATATACACATACATATATAAAAATATCTAAATATCATGTCATGCAAGGCTTTATTAAAGTTTTTTTATTCCTATGTCAATTACTAGGCTGTGATTTAAAAGCAAAGTTTTCCACTGAAAATCTTTCCAACTAGATTGTTTGATTTGTTCTAAATATTGTCTGTCAAAGTGCTATTGATTTTTTTCTGGTGTTATTGTTGAAGTGACATTGTTGACCCATCATTGTACATTACATATTTTAGTAGTCACTCCAACTATGTGGCTATTGAAAGATTGGCTCTTTTCTCTCCTTCATGGGAAGCAACACACAAATAGGGCTTTTGTTGGGAAGGGAGTGGGGTAATACTATATAATAACTATGATAATGGCATTGTGAGAGCTTTGTGCAACTCTAAGGATGCCTGGTGAGAGAGGATATAAGGTACAGGTAATGGAAAACAGAAATTAAGGGAAAACCATTTCTGTGTTACATAAACTGTATGAAACCATGGTATATCGGAACATTCATCAAACAAAAATTGTGAAAAGGATTGTATGAGAAGCATCTTGTAAACCCCTCCTGTTGGCCACAGAATAGGTTAAGAAAGTTTTCAGCCTTCATGAGTGATAGAAGGAATGACGGAGACTGAGCTGAGAAGCATCATTTTAGGGAGAAAGTCTTTTGGCAGCAGCTCAAGATGCAGTGGGAGCATTACATGACAATATGGATTAAAGATGTCAACTGTCGTGCTGGGCTGGACTTTGGATCCCAAGTGGCAGACAAGCATATATGAGGATTCTGTGTCTGTGGAGTCAAGAATGGAATATGCTTATTGGGATCATATCATTGTGAACTTAGAATTCCCTAGGAATGTTGTACATGTCAACAAAAAGTAGACACTTTGGCCCCGGTGTGTCCAGACTTAGCACATTTCTGGAGCATCTACAGTAATTGGGACCAACTCCAAACTGTTCAAGGTACTGACCAAATATAGCGATCAGTACTCAGCACCTAGATACCTCACAAATCCATGATTCCTTTGTAGAGGCTTATGGGATGATGGAGGTCAGTAGTGGAAGAAATCTTCAAAGAAGCCCTGAATGTTTTACTTCAAGTATAGACTCAGAGAATCTGGTCTTAGATGCCTTTCCACAATCCAAGGAATGGTAGAGTCATCCTTGTAAGAAATGCAGCAAGAGAGATTGCTTTTGGTTACCCCAAATGAGCAGGAGGTGGAACAGAATCAAGTACCAACATACACATTGTACCTGAGTGACTCCCACTTCCCAAGAGTCTTCTAGGAAAATTATTCAGACTGAATTGGAGGAACACAAGACTTATCGAAAGGAAAAGTTAGTCAATGGCCTTGCCCCAGAGTCACCTCACACATGGTAGTTGTACAGAAAAAGCCTGGAAAGGTTTGAATTCTGTGGATTATCAGACTTTGAACAAGAGAACTGAGGGAGGTCAGTATGCCATGCGATTTCACAATAACAGAAGCCTAGCTCTAGAACTGAAAGGAATCTCAGGCACCATTGGGTCCAACATCCTCCTATTACCGGAGAGGGAACTGACACCTAGGAAGGTTTAGTGACTTGTCAAACATACAATTATAGTACCCTACACCAAGAGCTGAAAGGGACCTCCGAGAGTATCTAGTCCAAATCCCTCATTTTACAGAGGAGGAAACTAAGGCCCAGGGTTGGGAAGGGACTTGACAAGGTAACATAGGCAGCCAACATCAGAAAAATTATTTCAATCCAGTTCTTATTCATTTAGAGTATCTCATCCCATAGGAATTTAGATTTAAAACTGGAAGAGACCTCAGAGTCCCTACCCTTCATTTGATTTTATATTTTATATTTATAGTATACATTTTATATTTATATTATATTATTATTAATAATATTATTAAATTATTATAGTATATTTTATTTTTATATTTTAATGAATGAAAAAGCATTTAACTAAGTGCTCATTAAAAGACAAGGCTCTTCCTGTGCCTTCATTAGACTTTACTGTTGGCTATCTCACCCTCATGCAAGTGGACCCTCCACTCCTTCCCTTTCCTGTTCAGAAAACTTGTCATTGTCACTAGAAAATGATCTTCTCATTTTACAGATTGGCAAATGGGACCTGGAAAGGTTAGTTGCTTGTCCAAAGGTACATAGGTCGTAAGTGGTGCATGACTCCAGAGTCAGCGACCTTCCCCCTACACCACATGGTTTTTATTTAGAAAGGCAGAAAAGAAGAACATGGGAAGAGGTCAATGCAATTGTTAGGCCAGCCTGAAGACACTGGGCGAAAGCTATCAATTCCCAGGTAGGTGCATCTGTCAAGTATGTGACTCAGAATCTTTCAGTGATGACTAATTACTGACCCCAGGAAAATAGAGGTGTTCTCCTGGCCATGCCCTGAGAATTTTCATGAATGGTTTGGTAGTTTTCATAAGCAATTTGGGAAGAGAAGCCCCATGGAATCTTGGGTAGAGCACTCCACCTGAAGTCAAGGAAGACCTACTAATAATCATTGGGTTTTAGGAAGACATGAATTCAATTTCTGCCTCTATTTTCTTTTCTTCACCTGCAAAATTAGGATGCTAATGCCTGTAGAGTATTCCACAGGGTTGTTATGAGGGTCAGATAAGATTCTTTATGTAAAGTGTGACACAAATCTTCCAGTCCTATATTAATTTCTATTATTAATTATTAGTTTCTATTATTAGAAGTGACTTAGCATAGTAGATTAGAGAACTGACCTGGAAAGCAGGAAGACCGGGATTCCAGTCATGCCTCTGACACATGCTGGATGTGTTACCTTGGACAAATCACGTAGTCTCTCAGGGCCTCTAAGCCACTCTCGAACACAGGGATTCTTACCCTGGAATCCATAGACCAGGGACAGATTTCAGAGTATCTCTGAAAAAAAAAAAACTTTGTCTTTTTTTTTTTACTAACCTCTAACTGAAATTTAGCATTTTCTCCCAGAAATAACAAACCCACTGGAATTCCTTTTGACAAAACCATTTGTCTCAGAAGGCAGGGCCCATTAGCCATTTGCTTTGGACACTTGTTATGGCCAAAGCCAGAATGGAAGAGAGCTCCTGCCTCTTAAACTTTGAGATTTGTGTCTGGATTTTCTCGATAAACATGCCAAGTGTTATAAGGGAGAAAGGGATATCTCCACTAAGCATTCTCTTTCTGGATGGGAATTGGAAGGGAGCTCAAATAAATTGTAACTGGATCAGATCTGACCTCCCGGGACATCATCATTGCTTGTTCCTACTGCAATAGAAGGACACTAGAGCAAGCAAACTCTAAACCCCTAATCAAGTCAAGCATGTATTAATTTCCCTACTCTCCCCTCACCCCGCCCTGATACACACAGACATATATACACCATGCCTCCCCAACCTCCTGCTCCCTCCCAGAATTTACTGGATTTTCTCACGCTAAGTAGTGTGTAGCTTACCACAACCCCTAATTCTCCTCCCATGCTCTAATACCCTTTATACTAAGGCTCATCTCAATCATCTACTTCCCAACATCTCCAAATATCCTTGTGGAATTGTAATCAGTCACACCCCTTCCCAGCTGCTCCCACAGCAGTGAGAGACATAGAGGGGACTTTCCAACACTGGGGCTAATCTTTTTCCTTCCATTCCCCATACTTCACAGGGTTCCAATTTCCTGACAAAGTCATTGCATTGAAAGCTCTGCATGTGCTGTGGCTAATGCCCACCAACTGGCTAATGTCCATCAGCAGTTCAGTGAATTAGTTGAGTGTAACTGTTTTGACATTTGTGATCTTAACCTGATGGTTTGCTTATTTATTTAACACATGGCTTCATTCAGGGCTATTAGCACATCAAAGCTCTACTGGCTAAGCCCGGAAATGTAATACTGTGCTTTCAGTCTACTCTTCAGTTTTTCATGGACTAAGAAACCGAGCACGATGCTAGTCATAAGTAAACAAACTATTAGACTGCGAACAGAAGCATCTCCACGTATATGATTTACATATTTCTGACCATTTAATGATCAGTTGATAACCTTTTGCCAAAATGTGCAAAGATGGATATTAATATTGCAGGAACATTGCTTCGAACAGATTCATTTTTTTAAAAGTTGAATTCTTAACACATATTTATTTCTGTTGTTATTCCATAGAATGCCCACATTTGACTTATTCACCTTGGCATGGGGTAGTGCCAACCAAAGATGTCTGTGCGTTTCAACTCCAAGCTTCATCTGTACAGTCAGAAATGTAAAGCTTACTTTGTTTGTAGATGTAATCATAGATGAAAGCAGGGTCCTTACTCAACCCTTGCAACTGGGGTTCCAAATATCTTCCATCAGTCGTTAGGCATTTATTAAGCACCTACTGTATGTGCCAAGTACTGTGTCAGGTAATGAGGATGAGAAGACAGAAATGAAAGAGTTCCTCCTGACTAGGAGCTTATGTCCTGCTGTGGCTGACAGGAAGGAATTTTGGAACACATCTAACCCACCACTCTCCTTTTATAGAAGAGGAAACCCATATAGAGGTGGCTTGCCTAAAGTTACATGAGGAAGTTGTTTTATTGTTAAGTCATTTCAATCATGTCTGACTCTTCCTGACCCCACTTGGGGTTTTCTTGTCAAAGATAATGGAGTGACTTTGCCATTTCCTTCTCCAGCTCATTTTACAGATGAGGAAACTGAAGTAAACAGGGCTAAGTGACTTGCCCAGGTTCACTTAGCACATAAGTGTCTGAGGCCAGATTTGAATTTAGGTCTTCCTGACCTTCCTGACTCTATCCACTGTTCCACCTAGCTGTCCCACATTCTCCTGTATATAATTACACACACACACACACACACACACACACACACATATACACATATACACATGCATACATTTATAAATAAATACAAGACAATTTGCAGCTGGGTGAGGGTGGGAAGCTACTATCCAAAGAATAAAAAAAAAAGAATCCTGAAGAATATAGAGTTTGAGCTGGACATTGAAGTAAATTAAGAATTCTGAGAGGCAGGATTGAGGAGACGGTGCATTCCACAGAGATGAATTATTCCATATGGGGAACAGCAACTTACTGAATTGGAAATTTTAAGAGTTGGAAAGAGACTTCAATGGTCACCCAATACTGTGGTATCAAACTCAAATCAAACCGAGGGCCCCTAAACTGTATATAAGAATCTCTATGGGTGCATATTGACTTAGAAAACCATGCATTAACATTATCTGTGTCTTATTGTATTTTTAATTATTTCATTAAATATTTCCCAAATACATTTGAATTTGGTTAGGGCAGTACTCAGCAGTCTTGTGGGCCATGGGTTGAAAGCTCTGATCTATTCCATCCCCAACACAAAAGAAATCTCTTCTGGAACATTTTACCCTTGAGAATTTTCAAAGAATAGGGATATATCAGTCTTACTGTACTTTGGTTTCATCCCTTTCCACAATCCAAGATTACCTTAGCTTTGTTGGCTACTATATCAGCTGCTATCTTGTATTAAGCTTGTAGTCCACTAAACCACCCTATCTCTTTTAGAACTCACTAACCATACTTACCCCATCTTGGATGTGTGGAGCTAGTTTTTGTACTCAAGGGTAAACTTTATGTTAATCTTGATTGCATTTCATTTTGTTAGATACAGTCCAGTGCTATAGACCTTGAAGATCCTTTTAGAGCCTGACTTTCTCATCCACCATGTTGTGACCAACCCTGTGCCCCAGAATGCCATTTTGGTAGCAGTGTGGAGGATGAACTGGAAAGGAGGGAAATTTGAGGCAAGAATACCAATCAGGAGGCAGCTAGAAGTCCAAGGGGCAGGCTATGGTGCCTGAGCTTCGGTGGTCGCCTTGTGAGGGGAGACTGGGAGTCATAAGTGAGGGATGTTGTAGGGGGTAGAAACAACACTGTTTGGTGCTCTCTCTCTCTCTCTCTCTCTCTCTCTCTCTCTCTGTGTATATAGTATGTGCATATATATGTATTTGTATATATTTATATATAATTTATGTATCTATATGTTGATATGCATGTACATGTATAGGTGTGTATACACACGTATACACTCTCATCTATATATATATATACATATATATACATACATTCCCACATAAATATATACACATCTATATATAATATGTATATGCATACACACACATGTATACACACATACACACTCATATGTGTATGTGTGTGTATAAATAATCAGAGTGAATGAGGAGTCAAGGATGACTGTAAAGTTGTAAACCCAAGTGACAGGTGGGAGAGATATACCAAAGGCAGTAATAAGGAGATTCTGAAGTGGGACAATTTGAGGAGAAAGATAAACAGCTTCCTTCTGAGGCATGTTGAGCTTGTGATGTCTACAGGACCCCTGGTTTTCAGTAAATAACAAGCACTTCCCAACATGCCACACCCATCCCCTTGTCTAACTGAATATCCAAAATGCAATCTTTTGATACTTTCCCAGCCTCTGAAACTCTTGTCATTCATGAGTTTCCATGAATCTTCAGTAAAAGATACTTTTATTAAAGCAGTTAGATGGTACAGAAGATAAGAGTTCTGGGTCTGGAGTTAGGAGGACTTGAGTTCAAATCCACCCTGGACAAATCACAACATCTGTTTGTCTCAGTTTCCCTAACTGTAATATGGGGATAATAACAGCACCTATTTCACAGGGTTGTTGTGAGGATAAAAGGAGATATTTGTGAAGTGCTTAACACAGTAGAAGACACTTAGTAGGCACTATATTAGTGCTTATTTCCTTCCCTTTGAAGAGATACACAGTCATCATTTTAGTTTTCCAACTGACTTCCTTCACCAAAAATGAGGACTGATTAAATACAAAGACAATTTCTCAGTAGTGAACCATGGTTTCACTTCTGTGTGGAACCCTAAAGAAGATGTGGCCACAAAATGAAGTTTTGCTTTGCTCATAGTAGGGTCGAGAGGAAACATGGCATAGGGCATAAAGGGTCAGCTATGGAACTAGAAAGATCTGGGTTCACGTCCTGTTTCTGACACACCCTGGCTGTGTGATCTTGAACAAGTCACTTAACTTCTGAATGCCCTCGACAGCTCTCTTAGATTAGAAGTCACACAGAAACCTCAGATCTATATTAGGAGAGGAAGTTCCTTGCACTGATGAAATCACAGGTCCAGTTAAACAAAGAATATCTAATATTTTTTGGCATCAACAATATGCTAACCCCAGTGCTAGTGTAACAGAGAGAGCTCAGCTTCCCTGTTGGAGAGGAAAATGCTACAGGTAAAAAAAAAAAACATGAAGGAAAAGGAGGAAAAAAGTCTTATACTCACTTGTATTTAAGGTTTCTCTTCCCCCAAATTTATTTTCTTTCCACATCTGAAGAAGTCACTTTATGTCTGGGCATATTTGTGCTGAATAAACATTCTTGTCTCTGGAGCTGGGCCCTGTGTCAAACAGCACCAAGGGAAAATCATTTTTGCCTTTCAAAAGTTTCTGTGGTTACTCAAAACTCAAATGCTAGTGAAAAAAATGGGTTCTGGGGGGAAAAGCACCTCAAAAACAACTTCAGAGAAGCCTGGCCACTCACTACCCTTAAGGCATAAAAAGGGACAAAGCAGACCCACAGCCTTGTGCCCCCTGGGGAAGAACACATCCTGGACCTTGGCATGTGAACTGGTCATGATTGGTGCCCAGGAAGTTGACTTAGTCATGGAATCTACCAGGCACTGAGATTGCTATTATTGGCTTGCTTGGACCCCAGCTCATTAGAAGTTTCATTAGTTTATTACCATAAATCTTTCAATGTCTGGGTGTGGTACAGTATTACATAAAGGTAACTAGCTCTTTTAAATGGCCTTTTGGATGGATGGATGAATGGATGAACCTTTATTAAACGCTTATTCTCTACCAAATACTGGCGATGGAAATACAAAAGTGAAGACAGTCCTTGCCCTCATTTAACTTATATTCTAATAAGGGAAGGAAATATATATAGTGGTGGCCAGTGAGGAATATTTTGTTATGGTGAGTTACCAGGAGCCACAATGGAACCACAGAGGAATAGGTTGATGCACTCTTTGCAGTAACAATGGCAGGATTCATTTGTTTCTGACTATGTTGGGAGGAAACAGAAGTTATAGGAACAACAGCAAGATGGCCGTAGTATAAAGTGAAGAATAAGTGACACCAGCCTAGATGTGGCCTAGATATAGTGGGCCATATCATGTGGGGTGATTGGAGGAGGAAGGAGAGGAAAGCAAGAGAGTCTCAGAGCTGAAAAAGTGAACTCCAGGACATCATCTGGGATAGAGGAGAGACATAACTGGTGAGATAAGTAAAATAGGAATAAGGTATATTTTAACAAATAAAACATCAAAAATATAATATTCAGATGAAAACAGGATGAAACTTACCACATGTTGATATCATCATCATTATTATTAAAATACTTGATCTGAGCTGCTGTTACCCTAAGCCACTGTTATGGGATGTAGAAAACCCTTTGGAGAGAGTTGTTTGCAAATGGGACGGCCATTATAGACAGAGATCAGCAGAGACATCTTTATGCATAATAATGGCAACTGGCAAATATGCCATGTTTTAATTTGCTAAGTACTCTATAGCCATTTGGCCAAAAGCAGAGAAGTTAGGCTAAGAAGAAAAAATGGGTAGAACCAAAATGACATTTTCCTCTTGATCCCTAGAATTCTTTTACCAGGGAACACAAAGGTTTTTTTTTCTCCCATAGGGATTTTTTGTCAGTAGGTTGAGTAGTAATGACTAAGAAGCAATCAATAGATCAACATTAAACACCTACTACGTGCCAGGTACATAGTACTGAACATACAAAAAGAAGCAAAAAACCCAATCTCTGCCCTCCAGGAGCTTACAATCTAATGTGGGAGAGACAATATGCAAAAATATGTATACAAAGCAAGATACATATTATATATATATATAATATATATATTATATATATATGACACTAAGTAATGGAGGGAAGGCACTAGAATTAAGAGGAGTTGGGAAAGGCTTCCTGTAAAACATAAGATTTTATTTGGGTCTTAAAGGAATCCAGGGAAGTCACTGGGCAGAGTTGAGGAGGAAGAGTGTCCCAGACATGGGGGACAGCCATAGAAAATGACCAAAGCCCGAAGATGGAGTGTCTTCTTTATGGGACAGCCTCCAGGGTTACTGGATTGAAGAGTATGTGTCAGAAAGTAAGGTATAAGAAGACCAGAAAGTTTAGGATGAGTACAGATTATAAAGTTTGTTGAGTGCCAAACAGAGGATTTTGTAATGGATGCTCGAAGCTGTAGGGAGTCTTTGGAGCTTATTAAGAAGGAGACTGACATAATTTGGCCCATGCTTTAGGAAGATCACTTTGGTGTCTGGATGGAGGATGGATTGGAGTGGGGAGAGACAGAAGGCAAGTGGACCCACAAGAAGCCTATTGAAATAATCTAGGTGGAGGGTGACAAGAACCTATACCAGAGTCATAGCAATGTCAGAGGAGACAAGGGGAGGTATGTGAGAGATGTTATAAAGGTGAAATCAATAGGCTTTGATACCAGATTGGATATGGGGAATGAGAGATGGTGAGGAATCTAGGATAACTCCTAGGTCAAGAGTCTGAAGGACTGGCAAGATGGTGTTGCTCTTGTCAGTAACAGGAAAGGTGGGAGGTAAGGAGGAGAGTTGAGGGAGAAAGATAATGAGTTCTGTTTTGGACATATTGAGTTTAAGATGTCTACTAGATATCTATGTAGGGATATTGAAAGACATTTGGAGATGCAAGATTGGAGGTCAACAGAGAGGTTGGGGCAGGAGAGGTAGATATAAGAATCTTCAGCATAAAGATAGTCATTAAATCAATGGGAGGTGATAAGATCCGCATGTGAAGTCATACAGAGGGAAAAGAGAAAAGGGTCCAGAATACTACCCTGAGGAACACCTTTGGTTAGAGAACATGACCTGGAAGAGAATTTTGCAAACAAGACAGAGAAGGAATTGTCAGATAGAAAGAGAACCGAGAAAGAGAGGGTTGTCTCTAAAACCTAGAGAAGAAGAGAGTAGCAAGGAAGAGAGGGTGATCAGCATTATTAAAGACTTCAGAGAGGTCCAAGAGAAGGAGGCTAGAGAAAAGGCCATTGGATTTGGTAACTAAGAGATCATTAGTAACTTTGGAGAGAGAATTCCATTGGAATGATCAAGTTAGAAACTGGATTATAAAGGATTAAGAAGCGAGTGAGAGGAAAGAAAGTAGAGGCACATTCGTTCTCTGATGGGTGGGTAAGTAACAGCAGAGATTTTACTGGAAATGGGTTTCTAGTGAGGTGGAGAGAGTGCCATAGGATGATGATCAGGTTGAGGGTGCTGAAGACAGAATCACAAAATCCCAGAATTGAAAGGAACTCCAGAGACAATCCAATCTAAACAGTTTCTGGAGAAAAACCCCCTTCACTACAGAACTAATATCCAGAGTGTTTGACTGTGTCTAGTAGGGAGAAGTCTGTTTGCGACAGTCTTTTTCACTGTCGGATAGCTTAGTTAAGACCTGTTTTTCTTGCAGGTAGCTTAATACTGCCTCCCTTCAATTCCAATTCACTACTCCTAATTCTTTCCTCTTGGGTCAAACAGCAGCAGGCTCATCTCTCTCCTACATGACAGCCATCACATTCTAAGGTCACCTTTTCTCCAAACAAAACAGAATACTTGAAGCCTTCTGTCATAATATCCCTTGTGAACCTTCTCTCAGAAAAACATCCCTGGTTTCTTTCACTGATCGTCATATGGAATTCTACTTGGGATCTTGGTCACCTGCTAGGTTGCCAATGTCCTTCCAGATGTACTACCCAGAACTGGTATAATACTCCCAGTGTGACATGACCAGGGCATAGTGCAGGAGAACTATCCCCTCACCATTCCTAGATACTACACCTCTCTTTCTGCAGCCCAGCATTGTGTTAGTTTTTGTAGCTGCTATATCCCTAGTGGTGCCTATTGAGGTTTCTAATGCCTTCTGTATTTTTGAGTATGAACTGTCTAATCATTTCTCTCTTATCTTACATGTGTGCAATTTATTTCTTGAAGTAAAGTATAATACTTCAAGTTAGTTCCTATTAAATTCCATTTTAATTACACCTCTGCCCCTGGATCTCAGTCTCTCGGTCAACACTTCTTACACTGTGGGTCGTGACCCCATAACCCACAGTTTAAGAAGTGCTGAAGGGGTCTTAAGTGGGAAAGGTTTAAGAATCCCTGCCTAGGCAACTCTTCTAAGACAGTTTCTTTACCTAAGAGTTCCTTCTGTCAGTGATATCAAATCTACTCCCGTCCCAAGTTCTAGACTGTCAAGATCTCTTTTTTGAATCTTGATTTGGCATCCATTGAGATGTACTTCCCCTCCCTGGGCCTTAGTTTCCTCTTTTGTACAATTAGGAGGTTGAACTATATGACCTCTGAGGTCCCTTCCAGCTTGACTTCTATGAGTCTTTATTAAATATGTTTATTAGCCTGCCTTATCTGGAGTCTTTAACAAATTGAATAAGAAGATAATGGAGACATAGCTTTCTTCAAATATGCAAAGGACTCCCATGAAAGAGGGATGCAGTTTATTATGATTGTCACCTGAGGTTAGAATTTGGAGAAATGAGTAGAAAAGACTTTAAGAAGATTTTGCCTTACGTCAAGAAAACCTTTCTAATAGCTGGAGCTATCGTAAGGTTGAATCAGCTGTCCTAGGAGCTAGTATGTTGGTAAATGTTTAACAATTGACTCTCAAGGGGAAAATATAGGCATGACACACTTTTAAGTTTAATCGTCATTATTCACATTTCCTTCATCACTTTCTTAAGTTTAGACAGTCAATTAAACAACAAATGAAGCCATTATTTGTAGTGTTTGGTGATTTCTGAGGGATAAGCGTTCACACTGAAAATTAACAATTGGCTTTTGCAAGCTTGTCGGAGCTGCCTTCAGTACGACCTTTTCCAAGAGATAGAAGGAACCCCAGAGGTCATCTCATCCAAACTCCCTCATTTTACAGAGGAGGACACTGAGGCCCAGGGAGGGGAAGGGATTTGCCAAAGGTCACACAAAGGATCCTAGGTCTAGACCTGGAAGAGATCTCAGAGGCCATCTAGCCCAACCCCCTCATTTTATAGAAGAGGAAACTGAGACTCTGAGAAGTTAAAGGAAGCCCAAGGTCGCAGGTAGAAGAAGCAATATTTTAGCCTGCTAATTCCAAATCTAGCCCTTTTTCTCTGTGTGAAAGAATCATGTCCCACTGTGGAGTTACCATCCAGTCTGGGAAAGACAAGTAGAATGTGGTTGTGGTCAGAGAGGGGAGAACAAACACTAAGTGCTGGGTGGGATTAGATGTGAAATAGTCCTGAAATGTAGAAATACAGAAGGAAATATTCCTTCTGATAAGAAAAAAAGAGGAAGAGAAGAAAGAAAAGCCAATTGTAGGAGGAGAAAGAAAGGGAGAAAGAAGGGGAAAGGAAGACAGTGAGTGACAGTGTGTCCGAGACGCATTTGCAGGTTTGGGGGTGAGGCATTGTCTGAACCAACACAAAATCCAGACCATCCTTCCTAATGTGGGATGGCTGATCCATTTAATCCAATTTATTCTTCAATCAAGCAAGAAGTTTGATTGATTTCTTCTTACTCCTCTGACCAGTTGTGTGAGCAAACTAACACACCCTTTCACTCAAAATAGTTAAACCTGTAGTGCTTTCAGACGTAGGCTCTGCCTGTATTAGCAAAGAGATAATTTGTAAATTTCACTCTGAGAGAGTTAACACCCAACATAGAGGATGCAGCATTAGCACCTGTAGGCGCCAGTAATAATGAACTTGTTGGCACTGTAATGACTGGTATCATAATATGCTGGCTGGATCCACCATCTATGAGGATAATTAAACATTAGCACATCTATAGAAGAAGATGGGAGGAACATGAATCGAGAATCTAACACTACCACCCATCCTGTGTTCCCATTCTTTCCATCAAATGTGAATTACTCCAAAGGCAGGGTGAGACCTGCTTTAGTCATTCAGTAGTTCCAGGAAAGGTCTCCTAATGAAGCCATAAGTCTCTAATTAGTTGTTCAGTGGGGTTTTATTGACAATCCTCCCTTGGCTTCTACTAATAGCACACAGAGACCTCAAATGTGATCACTGAGGAAATTAATTGGTTTGCCTGCTGGTTGTGTCTCAGCTAATTTCCAAGTTCTGGTTACTCAGTCTATTTGTCTCTGGTTTGGGCTGCTGGCCAGCTAAACTGCCCCACTTATTTTTTCATCTTCACAACAATGTTATATGCTTCTTTAAAACTCCCAGACCTTGATGCATGTTTGCTTGTAGTGGGCAAGGCCTCACAATGTGGTCCCCCTTGTCAGATATACCCAGGTTCATGGTACTGATAGAGTAAAAATCTATTCAGATACATAGTTCATTAATCAATTAGTAAAGATTTATTGTCTCCTATGTGCCAGCCATGGGGCCTAGCACTCAGAATAGAAAAAAAGACAAAAGACAGACCTTGCCCTCAAGGAGACTGAAATCTAGTGTAGGAGACAACATGCTAACAAATCTATATGAAGCAAGCTATATATGGGATGAATAGGAAATAATTCACAGTGGGGAAGCACTAAAATTAAGAGGAGTTGGGAAAAGCTTCCAGTAAAAGATGAGATTTTAGTTGGGACTTGAAGCCAGAGAGGTCAGTAGGTGGAGTGAAGGAGGTCATGCATTCCAGGCATGAGGGATAGCTGAAGAAAACACCTGAAGCTTAGATATGGAGTATCTGTTGAAAAGCCAGCAAGCCAGTGTCACTGCCTAAAAGATCATGTGTTAGGGAGTTAAGTCTAAGAAGACCTGAAAGGTAAGAGGGAGCCTAGGTTATGAAAGGTTTTGAATGCCAAATAGAGAATTTTGCATTTTTTCCTGGAGGCAATAGGGAGTCACTGAAGCTTATTGAGCTGAGAGCTGAAGTGGTTGGACCTGCACTTAAGGAAAATCACTTTAGTGACTGAAAAAAAAGGATGGATTGCAATGGGGAGGGAATTGAAGCAGGCAGACCCACCAACTGACTATTCCAATAATCCAGGTACAAGATGATGAGGACCTTCACCAGAGTTGTGGCAATGTCAGAGAAGTGGGTGTATTTGAGAGATGTTACAAAGGGGTATTTGAGAGACATTACAAAGGGGCAATTAGCAGACCTTGGATGTGGGCCCTGAGAGATAGTGATGAGTTAAGGATATCATCTAGGTTTCAAGCCTCAGGCACTTATTGTAGGTGATCTTTTGGAGGAGTTTAGCTACTAAGGCACAAGAGATATAAGACAATAGCAGGAATGGAAGGATAAAGTGACGGTTGTTTTCTTTTTCAGGATGAGGAAGACATGGGCATATTTGTAGGTAGTAGGAAATGAGAGTTTACTCTCAGAGAGAGTCTACTGGGAGAGTTTGAAAATAAGTGAAAGAGTGGGGATGACAGAGGGGACACTCTAATGAAGGAGAATGAATGGGGATCACTTGAACAAGTAGAGGGGTTAGCTTTGGTAAGGGGTAAGACCACTACATCATGAGAGACAGGGGCGAAAGGAAGAATGGTAGAGTGATAGCGCCCCCACGAGTGTTTCTTTTGTCAGATAAAACCTATGACCATGAATTCAAGGTAAAAGCATTTAGTGAAATAGAATAACTAGGTAAGAAGAAGCATTCATTCAGATGTTAAACACTCCTTCCTATCCTGCTTGAATGCTTGTTTTGGCTCCCAAATCTATTTACCTGTCATAATGGGAAGGAGATCCGTAGATCCCTTCTAAAAAGCTTTTTAGGCAGACTCACTCCAAATCTAGGGATGATCCACTGGAGTGACCCCTAGGCTTCTCCTATCCCAAGTGTCATGAGACTTCCTGCCTGAACTCTTAATCCCTAAATCACAAGGGGTATCCAAGTACATCCATAAGCTTACATTATAAATATTGAATACTTGTCATACAGAATAGGCTTAGGTAATTATATCAACATACAGCAGATCTGCAGACTATATAGCATTCCTTATGTTGCAGAGCTGTATATAGCAGGCCAAACACAGAGGTCAATGCAAGAGCATAAAACAGAATCCAAGGTTGCACACCAAAGTATATACCACATGGATCCCATCAGTGAGCATCATCTGACTTTATATATAATGTCCTATCTGATTATTCCTGGAGCATCATTATTCACCCAGTTCACTATAGTGATATTCTCCTCGCCCTTGTAGTGACCTTCTCTTTGTTCAACACTCTCAGTATCTTCAGATGCACAGAATGACAAACTTGTTGAAAAGCCAGAGCTGGTTATCTGTCTCAAGCCCTGTCATACTAGTTAGATGACGTCCATTCCCTCAGGCCCACCATTGTTAGAATTTTAAATAGAAAAATAAATGGCTTTTGAATTCATTTTCCTCACCCTGTTCTGGGCAGAGGTCTCCCTTTGGGTCAGCCAGATCTGCCTTCCCTGACTCCCGAAAAGATATCGCCATAAAATCCTCTTCATCTGAATCATCATCCAAATCTTCTTCATATGAACTATCATCTGCCTCCATTAATCCATCTACCACTGCTAGATGTACTCTCTGGAGCCTGCCTTAGAGCCTACTTGGCTAGCTCTTCCGTACGTTGTTCCTGTCCCCCAGGGAGTCCAGCTGACTCCCCTACGGATAGCCACCGGTTGCAATGTATTGAAAAACAGAAGTCTGAATAATTGGATTCTCCCATCATTGCCATATCACACATTTGTGCCAAGATTGCAATGCTCCCTCAGATATTTCCCATTCCTTTCCCATTCTCCAATGGCAAAATCACATTTGCACTTTTATCCATTTATCTTCAGTAAATGTTCTCAGTCATGTTTCCCACCTCTGGTTCCTGGATTTTCTCATAATAATATGCTTGTTACTATACTATGCTATCATATTCCTCCTTTTAAATCCATCAAGAGACATGTTTCAGTCATTATTCTCATTCCACAAAGTTTCAATGAAATCTGTGAGTTCAAATTTGACTCCTTACATTAGGAATTTTATTCCTTTCTGTGTATTGTCTAATATTTGAGCATTTGTAGGAGCTGGCCATCTTACAAAGGGCTTTGAATGCCAAAGGATTTTATATTTGATGCTGGAGACCATAGGGACCCAGTGGAGTTTATTAATTTGAAAAGTGGAGTGGTTGAAGTGTGTTAACATGATCAAAACTTCCTGCTTTAGGAAAATTACTTTGGTGGTTGAATGGAGAATGAATTGGAGTTGGAGAGACTGGAGTCGGGCAGACTCACCAACAGGCTGTTGGAATAGTAGAGGCATGAGGTGATGAAGGCCTCCATCAGAGTAGTGGCAATATCAGAGAAGAGATGAGGAGGAGGAAGGCTGGGGAGGACATTTGAGAGATGGTCTGAAGGTGAAATGGGCAGGCCTTGGGAATAGATTGGATATAGGGGATGAGAGACTGTGATGAGTCAAGGATAATGCCTAGGTTTCAAACCTGAGAGATTGGATGGTGTTGCCCCCTATATTCGAGGTGATAAGATAGGTTTTCTTAGTGGTTTCTTCCTTAGATTTTGTCTGCTGTGAACTTCTGGGTGTCTCAACTGCTGTTCGTCCTTTAACATAACTGCTTTCTATGGTATCTAGCTTGATAGATGTACATTGGCAGTTTTCTCCTCCTCTATCCTTTTTATTTTAAAGCCCTTTTGCTTAGATTTGTAGGACAGCAAGCAGATATATTCTTACCAGCTTTTGCTAGATGCATTTCATCCATTGCCAGGAATCTATCATTCTTACGCTGTAAAATAGAGCCCAAAAATCCAAATCCCATTTTCAGACCCTATTTCCATTTCATCACTTCCAAAATAATTTTTCCCTTTCCTATCCCTTGTCTTCAGTGAGCAACAGTGAGGAAAACACAGCCTGTACCCTGTCTTTTATTTCCTTCCCAAGACTTGGTAATTGTTGGCAATACTTTCTAGCAATATCATTTGTATCCATGACAGCCCACAAAGCCAAAGAAATCCCATTTGTATATGGGGTAGTGAGTCATCTACTGACAAATTTGAAAGCCTCCGATAGCCATCCTTCCATCAACAAATCATATTACAACATTTATTAAGCACTTACTATGTTCCAGAGACTTTGCTAAGGGCTTGGGATACAAAGAAAAAGTAAAACAATCCCTGGCCTCAAGGATCTTACATTCTAACAAAGGAAGAAAATATGTGTATAACTGTAATCAACAAGACACATACTGAGTAGATAAAAGGTAGCTGTAGAGGGAAAGCCACTAGCATCTGGGGGTACTGGGAAAGACTTCAAACAGAAGGCAGCATTTAAGCTGAGTCTTGAAGGAAGCTGGAGAGACAAGATAGGAAATGGCCAGATTATAAAAAGAATCAAATGCTTAAACAGAGGATTTTATATCTCAACTTAGAAGTAATGGGGGAAGTCATTATTTTGGAGTTAATTGAGTTGGAGGACAGCACTTTAGGAAAATTATTTTTGGAGTTGAGTTGGGAGAGATATGGAGTGGGGAGAGACTTGAGGCAGGAAAACCACTTAGAAGCCTATTGCAATATATCCAGGTGAGAGGTGATGTGTAACACAATCTTCCACTGTCTTAATGAAGGGAAAAAGTCAAATGTAAGAGACATTTTGTATGTAGAAACAGCAAGATTTAACAGCTGCACACTTGGAGTGAGTTTCCCCTTGGCATTCATGCACCTATCTTGCCCATAGCCATATTACATACAACTATGCCTCTTGTTTATCTTCCCAAGGTAAATTGTCTCACCCTATGACTTCAACCTCTCTGTCCCTTGAAGGAAAAACAATCTGAACAGTAGAAAATAAACAACAGACCTGTTTTTGACTGTGTCCGCAAACCTTGGGCTTCTGGAGAGCACACAGATGGGTATTGCCTAGAGGGAGGTCAGAGATGCCACTTTTTGTTGCCTAAGCAAACTCGCACCTTCCATGTGCGTGTGTTTGTCCATTGCCGAAGAAGACCATGCCACCAGAACAATGATGACATGACTTGCACTTGACTTTTGTTGTGAGGGAGGGCTGTGTGCAGGTCACCCGCCTCACTTTTCCTCCAGAGTCATCTGAATCCAGTGACCAGATATTCATCAGGATTACTAGAGATGATCCAGGATGAGGCAATTGGGGTTAAGTGACTTGCCCAAGGTCACACAGCTAGTGAGTGTCAAGTGTCTGAGGTGAGATTTGAACTCAGGTCCTCCTGACTCCTGCACTGGTGCTCTATCCACTGCACCACCTAGCTGCCCTTGCACCATCCATATGCTCTTATTTTACCTCCTGAATCAACTATATCGGTTCAGAATAACTTGGAGGCTCTTCCCATTGCCCACATATCCATTACTTCATAGTAAGTATACTGCCATCTATCAATGGCCCCTCTGGGCATTTGAGTCAACTTAATGTTATCATAGTGTTCTTCAGATACTGTACTCCAGTCATGATTTATCTGTAGAAAAAGTTCTGGCCTTGGTACAAAGTATGAGGCCTTCACTTCCAGGATCACCAAACAAGCATGCCTACAGGCATCTGCAGACATTCAGTTACTCAAACCTCAGAGTAGTCTGGCTTTAATGTACGTAGGATATCAAGAGAAGGTACCCAGGGTTCTCAGATACTCACCTGTAACAGTTTTCTAGCTCCCCATAGTATGTCTGTGGCACTTTCCAGCCAGATATCAGAGGCTTTCTAATCCTACAAGGCTCCCTGCTACAAGGACTGCAGTTTCCCATACTGAATACCTTGTTGTAATGTCATTGGACTGATATACTGCCTTTTGTGAGTAACTGCTACCCAAGACTCACTGACTATTGAGAAAGGTGTGACTGCCAAGACTCTATCAAGGATGGGATTTCTTCTAATCATGAATTACTGAAGGTGGCATTGCTTCTGCCAGCAGGCTCTTCATATGGTACATAGTTGTTCCTTCTCTCACCAGGAAGACTTTCAACTTTCTCTGTAGCTCTCAGTCAGCAGTACAGGGTTTAATAACTAGTTTGCAAACAACACAAGATATCTCCTTAGGGATGCTGGAGAAACAATGAGACCATTGTTTCAGCCAGCTTACATAATGCCACTATCATAATCTGTCTTTACCTCAGTACACTTTAGATTGCACTTGTTGTTCAGTCATTTAAGTTATGTCCAACTCTCCATGACCCCATTTGGGGTTTTCTTGGCAAAGACGCTGGAGTGGTTTGTCATTTCCTTCTCCAGTTCATTTTACTGATGAGGAAGCTGAGACAAACAAAGTTACTTGCCCAGGATCACAGAACTAGGAAGTATCTGAGACCAGATTTGAACTCAGGGTTTCCTGACTCCAGGCTCTTTGCTCTATCCACTGCACTACTTAGCACACCACTGAATTATGTCAAATCTTTGCAGTATTTTTATAATCACAGTCAATGGAAACTCCCTTCTGCAATCAGTAATTCTTTGTAAGAATTCAGTACTGGTATGTGTACTAATTTTACAATAGATAAATAACTATGGTGGCAATTTAAGCCAATAATTTGCAAGTTACTTTAACTGACTCACTCCAGTCAATAATGTTACTCCAGTAAATAATGACAACTTTAATGGAGCTTTACACAACAGCAAAATAGCCATTTGAAAATGAATTTATCTGGCCTGGAAAAGTTACATTGTAAAATGTTGTTCATTCACATCCAAGGGGAATAAAACAAAAAACAAAAAAATCTTTGATGGATCCTCTACAATGGCAAAGCAGCCAATGCATATATACTCACTCTCACTCTGTATGTGTGTATATGTATATATATACATATATATACACATATATGTGTGTATATATACTATATATGCATGTGTGTATATATACTATATGTATATACGCATGTTATATATATGTGTGTGTGTATACTATATGTATATACACACATTATATATGTGTGTGTATAGATACACATATATATTATCCAAGATACATACACCATATATATGTGTGTGTATACACACACACATATACATAGAGTTAACATGCATTTTTTTCTTTTAACAGTATCAACCTTTATTGATGTATTAGCTGAGAACATATAGCTAACACTGTTTTTCTTTATTTCACCTGTGACACAATAAACTCTGCTCCAATTGCTCCTTTTAACTGTGTTGATCTTTATGCTTCAGCTGTGTTAGATGTTTCTTATACACAATATGTACTGACCTCCATTTTCTAACAAATTTTTCCATTATCCTCCATTTTATGGGCGCATATATCCCATTTATATTGACAATATGATTGTTAATTGTTTTATTAAATATATATGTACACACACACACACATATATATAGGGTGTATCTTGTATGCTTATATGTGTGTATATAGATAAATATAGAGATATGGAGAGAGAGACAGAGAGAGAGTGTATGTGTGTGCGTGTGTATGTATCTTGGATAAGCTCCCACAAATATAGTATATAGAGCCCTTGGTATGGCCACTTAGCCATAGTGGGCGAGACTGGGAATTGAATCAAGTAGAAAATACTATCACACCTGTATCCTAGTAACTACTACCTTCCCACCTTCTGTTGAAGAGTACTTATCTCAGTTCTCAGTGAACCACTTGATTTCCTCAATATTTTGTGGGGAGAAAACATGAATTACTTGAAGAAAGCTGCTGAGGAAACTCTACGTAGCTCTAAGGAATATTAAGCTTCTGTGCATGGGAATTGGGCAGTCACTAAAATCTGCAATAGGTCTTGAGTGTGCTGTTTTTTGATACGGGGACCAGATGATCATTGAACCTCCCTGATTTACTTCAACCCTGTATCTTTTCCTTTAGAAGGCTTCCAAATGAGTCCCTGACATTGCTTTTTAATGTGGCTCCCTTCCAAGGCATTAGTGGTTAAATGAGTGGAAAACTGAAGACTTAGGTAGAACATGATTGCTGTCTTCATCTATTTGAAGAGTTATCATGTGAAAGAGAGATCAGACCTCAATGCAAATTGATTCAGTCCAAAAAGTATCCCTGCTCTTCTCCAGAAAGTAGAATTGGGAACAATGGATTGGAATTTCAGAGAAGCAAATTGATGTTGAAATTGAAAGACTTCCAACAATTAGTGCTACTGTCTTGGGAAAACTTCAGACAAAGTCCAAATGGCATCTTGTTGGGTTTGACAAGAGGCTTCTCTTGTTCAAGTAAGGGTTAGATTAGAGGGCCTCTACAGACCCTTCCAAATGATTTTGTGATTCTGAATGTCCCTGATGGTTTTCATGGCCTTTTCTCTGAGGACATTGGGAGCATTATGGTAGCAGTAATACCTATAACTAGAAAGGCAACTAGAAGGTCCTGGTGACATAGGCTAATTTTTCTTTCAAAAGTCAATGGAACCATCCTTGAGATTTAATTGGTTCAAAAGAGTAAGGTTCAATCCACTGATGTATGTTCCCAGTGACCTAAGGCATAAAAACCCAGCACATGAGGAGTTGAGTATTCCTCAGCCTTGATGAATGCTTTACTATTATGTAAATTAATATGCCTCTCTGGCCAGACAGGCCATCACAGCAAATGCAGAGCTAGGGAAGCTGGGCCCAACTGAACCAACATTCTTTATTTACTGAATACCCTTTCAGGGCTGCTCTTAAATGAACTTCCTTTTATAAAACGGTTTATGGTCTATGAATCTCTCATTTCACTCCAGTGTAGAACCTGAACTAACTGGCTGTTCTGAATTAAGCCTGGCCCAGAAGAGATGACTAGGATGAGGATAAAGACCTTGCTGCCAATGTTGGGTCTTGTATAGTCCCCAAATTGTTGTATATGGCTTAAACTTCTGACCTCAGTTCTGTGAGAATCTATTTGCAGGTCTGGTCCATGTTTTAATTAAGTCTCAAGTCCTAACATAAAACTCAACACAAGGTCTAACATAGTACTTGCCTTGCCAGAAACATATGACCTACCTATTCAAATGACTTTGGATTGAATGGCCAGTGAACTGTTTACTGAAAGGTAGATATTGGCCTTGGGACAGCAGGTCTAGAACAGGGGTCACATTTGGATTCAAAGGGCCACACTTGAGGACCTAGAGGGACACATGTGGCCTCGAGGCTTCAGGTTCCTCACCCCTGGTCTAGAAGGTTCAGAAGGACCTCCCTGAAATGACATATTTCAGATTCTATTTTACTGGGAATATTTATAGTTGCAAAGCAGTGGATATGGTATTTGGCTTATTATATTATATTTAAATGTTTTTTTATTCATCCCTGCAAGCTTACCAAAACCACTCAAAAGGAGTCCATTTATTTAATCTTGTTAGAAAATTTAGCTGTCAAAATGGCCTATTTACAGTGAATCAATAGGGCTCCAAATGTGCTGGGAAATTGATATTATATGTATGGAGTAGCAGCCTAAGGAAGAATACTGTATAATAAATGTTTACACACCATCAAGTCTGCAAACATTAAATATCATACTAGATAGAATCTTTTTTTCTTGTGTAATTTATCTCCATTTTTCCATTACTTTCTCTCATTTTCTCTTCCAGCGTTACTCACAGACAAACCTCCCAAGCCTTTGTTTCCCAAGGAGAATCAGCCAAGTGTTATTGATGTCCAGCTGGGTAAGTCCCCCTCTGGGAATAATAGATAGGAAACTTCCACTCAGTTAACAGATGGGGAAAATTGCGTGAACCAAGATAGGTTTATTGCCGCCATTATTACATGCAAATCAATTTGCGTCCACTCTAAGTGTGGAGTTCATTGCAGTAACAGTTTAAGGAAATCAGTTTGTATTGTATGAAAGAATGGTTATCCTAATCGGTTACACTGAGTAGTCAGCATACATGTCCACAGAGTTTTTCATCTGTGATTGATGGGTAAATGGACATCTTGCCTTCATGAATGGGAACCAAGAGCCTTTCGTGTGCTTTAGCCAAAATGTCTTCTTGGTAGAGTACTGGTTCCTGGAAGCAGTCTGCTCCTTTCAACAGTGGCCAAATCTCCAAGGCTGAATAAGAGCACCCTTTATAATAATTTGGTCATGTTATTTCCAATGGCATAATCCAGGGCTATTTTAAACTTGTTTCTAAGTTGAGATCCTGAATATTTATAAATCATCTGGTGTTAGAAGAAGTAACAACTTGATTTATGGGCACTCCTTTTTTCTTTCTTTCTCTTTTCTTTTTTTTTTTAAACAAACTCAAATCAGGATGCAAGATGTCAAACCTCCTTTTTTTAGTCCCCCCCCAGCCAATCCTTGTATTTTTAGAGCCATGGACTTGAAACTTGGAGACCTAAGAGTCCTCTACCAAATTGCAGCCTTTAATCTGAAGCTTTCTTTTATTCTCTGTGAGATTTCAATGAGGCCCAGGAGTTTTGTCTCAATAATCAGAATTTCTCCTTCTCTAAACAACAGAAATATGCCAAGATTGTACAAAATGCTGAAAGAATATTAGGGTTGTTTGAGGGTCTGCAATTTATTTGTTCCCATGACACTAAAAAGATACACTGATTCTTTAGCCAGTAGAAGCCAAATCGACCCCAATATTGCACTCACTTTGGGAATTTTTGACTCATTATTTACTGCTCTCAATTTTACTTGGGTTTGGAGTGGGGGCGATTTATTTCTATCCATAATATCTTAGAGAGAAAATTGCATTATTCCTATGAGTGAGTTCATTTATCTGAAATGGAAGGTAGCATATTGTATTCTGGCTTGGAATGCATTTTGGCTTGGCTGGAACCAAAGTAATTTTGATACTTTCGATAATTTAAGCTGGCATTGCTCTGAGGGCTCAAAATGTTGGGGTGTATTTGGGAAATTTGTGTTGAGGATGACTTTGGATTCTAGAATAGGAGTAAGTACCAAGATGCCAGGGGAAGAAGGACAATTGTTAAAATTATGATATACTTCAAATGCACATAAAATACTTCACCAGACTTTTCAACCCATGACTTCAGACTCAATTCAGCAGCTACTTCGTTAAGAGAAAAATGAAGACATGTTATTTTTTTCCCCTCATGCGAAGGCCACTCAACCATGATGCCCAAAGAACTGATCCATTCAGCTCAAAATAATCAGTCAAACTGACTCTTTGTCATAAAGCAGACAAAACAGATTTGACTGACTTGCTTTTCCAATGGTTGCTCTGGCATCACATGGCCCCAGCCAAAGATTATCTCATAACTTACATTTACAACTGGGTAGTAAAGTGACTTTAGAGAGCTTGGAGAACAGTGGCAGTGGGGATTCTGTGCTCCAAACAGCTGTTCTTTTGAAAGCCTCAAATGTGGAAGAGAGTTCAGAAATAGTGACTTGATAACGAATATTTCTGTCCATGACAGAAAACATAACAGAATATCTAGGAAGATGCTAAGCCCTTCTGGAAACTGACTTTTTCCTTCCATTCTAGAATGTATCAAACATCTCTATCCTCAGAAACATCATAGCGTAATAGACTTAGAGCCAGAAGGGACCTCTGAGACCATCTTATCCAAATCCCTTGTCACACAAGTTCTAAGCATCAGAGAATGCTTGTTTCAGAACTGTAGCTCTTTTCACTGTACCAAATAGCTTTGTATCTAAACTAGAACTTTAAAAAATTAACATATAAATGCCTTTCACCCAATACACTCAGATCACCAAACCCTTCAACCAGTTTAGGGTATCAAAATCTGTATGTGGTTGTCCTTCATTCTCAAAGAGGACCAACATGACATTACTATGTTAGAGTCAAGGTACAGTGCATCTGACTGTGGCTGATCAGACCAATACCAGATTGGAATGCTTTGCCACAGGTCAGGCACAAATAGTCCAAATGAACATTTGGGGTGGATTCTCTAAATCTGTATACTTCACATTTCCTTTGAGCTGTCTCAATTCTGGTTTTCTCATAGAGCACAGCACCTTCTCTGATGAGGGCTGAGTGGTCCTGTACCAGTGTCTCCCATATCACACAATCAATTCCAGAGTTCTTAAGAGAGACCTTAAGAGTGTCCTTGTATCGCTTTTTCTTAACATTTGCCCTGTGTGAGTTCTTCATAAAACAGCCTTTTTGGCAAACGTACGTTTTGCATTTGAACACCATGGCCAGCCCGTAGGAGTTGAGCTCTTTGAAGTAGAGTTTGAATGTTTGGCAGTTTAGTTCAAGAAAGGGCCTCAGTGTCCAGTACCTTGTGCCGCCCAGTGATCTTCAGAATCCTCCTAAGACAATTCAAATAGAAGTGATGCAGTTTCTTGGTATGGCGCTGGTAGACTGTCCAGGTTTGACAGGCTTACCTGTCTACCCTCTTCCTGGAGATCAGTCACCCACCACTTAGTTTTCTCTGACCCCAGCAACTTTCTTTTCTTTTTTATTTTTATTTTTATTTATTTGTTTATTTATTTACTTATTTTTTATTTATTTAACTTTTAACATTCATTTTCACAAAATTTTGGGTTCCAAATTTTCTCCCCTTTTGTCCCCTCCCCCCACCCCAAAACACCGAGCGTTCTAATTGCCCCTGTCTGCCAATCTGCCCTCCCTCCCTCCCCACCCCTTCCCTTTGGAAGGCAAGCAATTCAATATTGGCCAAATCTGTGTAGTTTTGCAAATGACTTCCATAATAGTAGTGTTGTGTAAGAACTAATTATATTTCCCTCCATCCTATCCTGTCCCCCATTACTTCTGTTCTCTCTTTTGATCCTGTCCCTCCCCATGAGTGTTGACCTCAAATTGGTCCCTCCTCCCCATGCTCTCCCTTCCATCATCCCCCCCCACCCTGCTTATCCCCTTATCCCCCACTTTCCTGTATTGTAAGATAGGTTTTCATACCAAAATGAGTGTGCATTTTATTCCTTCCTTTAGTGGAATGTGATGAGAGTAAACTTCATGTTTTTCTCTCACCTCCCCTCTTTATCCCTCCACTAATAAGTCTTTTGCTTGCCTCTTTTATGAGAGATAGTTTGCCCCATTCCATTTCTCCTTTTCTCCTCCCAATATATTTCTCTCTCACTGCTTGATTTCATTTTTTGAAGATATGATCCCATCCTCTTCAATTCACTCTGTGCACTCTGTCTCTATGTGTGTGTGCGTGTGCGTGTGCATGTGCATGTGTGTGTGTGTGTAATCCCACCCAGTACCCAGATACTGAATAGTTTCAAGAGTTTCAAATATTATCTTTCCATGTAGGAATGTAAACAGTTCAACTTTAGTAAAGTCCCTTATGACTTCTCTTTGCTATTTACTTTTTCATGCTTCTCTTCATTCTTGTGTTTGAAAGTCAAATTTTCTTTTCAGCTCTGGTCTTTTCATCAAGAATGCTTGAAAGTCCACTATTTCATTGAAAAACCAATTTTTCCCCTGAAGTATTATACGCAGTTTTGCTGGGTAGGTGATTCTTGGTTTTAGTCCTAGTTCCTTTGACTTCTGGAATATCCTATTCCACACCCTTCGATCCCTTAATGTGGAAGCTGCTAGATCTTGTGTTATCCTGATTGTATTTGCACAATACTTGAATTGTTTCTTTCTAGCTGCTTGCAATATTTTCTCCTTGACCTGGGAACTCTGGAATTTGGCCACAATGTTCCTAGGAGTTTCTCTTTTTGGATCTCTTTCAGGCAGTGATCTGTGGATTCCTTGAATACTTATTTTGCCCTCTGGTTCTAGAATCTCAGGGCAGTTTTCCTTGATAATTTCATGAAAGATGATGTCTAGCTCTTTTTTTGATCCTGGCTTTCAGGTAGGCCCATAATTTTTAAATTGTCTCTCCTGGATCTATTCTCCAGGTCAGTTGTTTTTCCAATGAGATATTTCACGTTATCTTCCATTTTTTCATTCTTTTGGTTTTGTTTTGTGATTTCTTGGTTTCTCATAAAGTCATTAGCCTCCATCTGTTCCATTCTAATTTTGAAAGAACTATTTTCTTCAGTGAGCTTTTGAATCTCCTTTTCCATTTGGCTAGTTCTGCTTTTGAAAGCATTCTTCTCCTCATTGGCTTTTTGAACCTCTTTTGCCAATTGAATTAGCCTATTTTTCAAGGTGTTATTTTGTTCAGCATTTTTTTGGGTCTCCTTTAGCAGGGTATTTACTTGTTTTTCATGCTTTGCTTGCATATCACTCAATTCTCTTCCCAGTTTTTCCTTCACCTCTCTAACTTGATTTTCAAAATCCTTTTTGAGCTTTTCCATGGCCTGAGCCTATTGGATGGGCTGGGATACAGAAGCCTTGACTTCTGCGTTTTTCCCTGATGGTAAGCATTGTTCTTCCTCATCAGAAAGGAAGGGAGGAAATGCCTGTTCACCAAGAAAGTAACCTTCTATAGTCTTGTTTTTTTTCCCTTTTCTGGGCATTTTCCCAGCCAGTGACTTAACTTCTGAGTGTCCTCTCCACCCCCCGACCTCGCCTCCAGATCTGCCCAGCCAGCACTTGGGGTCTGAGATTCAAATGCTGCTTCCCAGCCTCAGGGCTTTGGGCAGGGGCAAGGCTGCTGTTCAGTGTGAGATTAAGTTCAGGTGCTCAGGTCAGGGCAGGGCCACCTCTCTGGCTCCATTCCCTCAAGTGGTTTATGCAGAGACCTTCAACAGTGGATCCGGGGTCCTGCCTGCTTGGGGAGCCCTGGTCTGCTCCCGCCTCCGCTGCTGCCTCCCGAGGGGGCCTGAGTTATGGGGGCACCCCACTCCCCTCTCGACCCACCAAAGAGACCCTCTCACCGACCCTTGTCATCTGTGGGTGGGGAGGGACCAGTGCAGCTGCTGGAGATTCCATCCCTGAAGCCTGCTTGGATCTGCTCCTTTTGGTGCTGTGCCGCTGAGGCAGGGTTGGGCTCTGCTCCGGGTCTGGGATGCAAGGGACCTTTTGCGAGAGGTTTTCAGGCTCTCTGGTGCAGAAATGTCATCCGTTCCATTCTGTGGCTTCTGCTGCTCCAGAATTTGCCGGTGGTTCTTTTTTTTTTTACAGGTATTTTATGGGCAGTGGGTTAGGAGGTAGCATATGTGCATCTTTCTACTCCGCCATCTTGGCTCGGCCCCCCAACTTTCTCAATATATGCTAAACTACCCTTTTTTTGAGAAGCAAAAGATGTACAAAGTCATTTGTTTTTTTTTCCTGAGTATGGGACAAGCTTTCATTTAACCTCATAGAAAGTACAAAAGATACAGAGGACTCATAGGAGTTCATAAACAGATACCAAAACATATAAAGCCCCCAAAGGACTCACAGGAGCTCATAAGCAGACACAGAGAATATATAAAGCACTCAAATAGCCCATAAACTCCTTCCAGAAGACAACCATATTTTTGGAGCTTTTGAAGAAGTAATACCCCTGCCCTGCAGACCTGCACTATACAAATCACTGTAATCGGAGCGGGTAGCAAGATCAAGGTCCCTTGCTTCCCCACATCATGGGTTCCTTTTTTACTCCTCCAACCACAGAGGTCACAAGAGTAATCCTCTTCTTTCCAAGCACACTGCCCAGGACATCCATTTCTCTCTCTACAGCCTTGCCTAGGGTCATCCATGAAGCAGCTCCAAGGCTGGTGCTGCCCGGAAAAATCTCTATTTTCTTCCTAAAAAGCTATTCTGAGATAACCCAGCCAAGTGATAGAAATTCCCCTGCCTGTACATAGGAGGTTCAGATCAATGAACAGTGTCCGTGAATTCCATAGCTGAGTAGGCCTGCACATATGCACTTCTGCTTCCGTGAAAAAAAAAAATCTATTAATACTTCAGCTTCCACTATCTCTTGGGCTGGCAAAGTCCCCTCTCAGGCTCTCTCCTCTTAGGTTGTATACTAGCGCACATCTACCTCCACCAAATTCTTCTGACAAAAGGCACTATGACCTGCTCCTGGGGCAGAGAGCAATTAGGAAAAATTCCTTCTGCCCTTTTCCCAGCACTCTTGGAGAGAGGTGCAAAGGAATGGCAAAAAGGTGAAGATATGAAAGCTCAAAAAAAGAATATACAATCATTTTTTCACACAAGGTGAGAAATTCTTGGGAGCGTTTGAGTCTCAACCTGAAGATTATTTCGAAAAAAAGAAAACATTGTCTAAGTTATTTATTTTCATTTTGTTGGGGCTAAGGGTGGTTTCCTTACTCCATGCATTTATAAGAGAAATTTGGTGAATATTAGATTTCAATGGAAATACTCCATGTCTGCTGCATGGAATTGGCATCAGTACAGATACTTTATTATGTCTCTAGAGGAAAAGAAACATCTTGACTTTCTCTCTCCTATAGTATAATCCATTAGTCATCCTCGAGATTCTAGGAATTTACATACATTTCTGCTGACACAGCTATGACAGCTTGAGTGTAGCTAAATAGTGTTCACATTAGAATGCTGAAAAAAGATTCATCTTCACCAAAAAGACATCCATTTCAAGAGCACAAACACATTCTTAACCAAATAATTGGGAAACAATTGCCTGACAAAGCAAACGTACAAAACTAAGGTACATTAAAAGTACCTGCAGTAATGATAAGAAATAGGAAGAAATATCAACCAAACATAAATTTAGTCCAGCCCTGTAATTTTCAATTTGTTTTATTTCTCATGGAGATTTAGCTCTCAGTTTGAAAAAATAATCTTCTACTAAGTTAAAGCTAACTTTCTCCTATATTTTCCATAAACTAATACTTAAGAATTGATGGAATAGTGTACTGACTTCTGAGATCAGAAAGCCAAGAGTTTGAATCCTTCTTCAGACACAACCATGCCTAGCTGTGTGACCCTGAGCGGCACACTTAACCTCTCTGTGCCTCAGTTTCCTCATCTGTAAAGCAGGGATAATAATAGCACCTACCTTACAGATCGCTGTGAAGAACTAATGAGATATTGCATGCAAAGTGCTCTGCAGATCTCAAAGGACAATGTATGTACCATGTTTTTTTTTTCCTTGTTTGAATTGGACCTATGATTTCAGTAATATAAAGAGAGCCTAGTGCACGAAATTCCTGTCATCATTGTAGATCTATACCTGCCCTGTAGCTTTGAGCTAGGGCATTTAGAGGTTAAGTGACTTTTCCAGAGTTTCACAGTCAATGCTTCAGCGACAGGACTTGAATCCACATCTGACTCCATTGATGATCTTCTACCCACTCTGCCATGTTGCATCTTACTTATTTTTACTTTTTATTACACCTTTAATAATATCAAAACATCGAAGGACCATCACAATATACATTTTGTTCAGAGAGGCAGTCACTTCCTTCTCCCACAATTTATTATGACATGAACCCCCCCCCCCCCCGCCAGTGCACATTCAATGAAGCCCAGCATTCTCCCTGAAGGTCAGAAGCCATGGGAAAATGTGGACAGAAGTGACAGACATTTGCAATCTTAGTTTGAATAAAGTTGAACTTGATAGTATGTGTTCTGTTCTTTCTCATGGAGAAGGGATTTTTTTCTTCTTTGGAAATTCTTAATGATCTGAAATGAGTCAGTCAATGTTGTTCAGAAACAATAAGTCTAGACTTCACGTGTTTTCTCCATCTGTACCCAAAAGACAGAAAACAAGTCCAAAGCTCTAAAAAACATCAAAGAGAATCAGACCAGGAGAGGTAGGAGTCCTCACTAACCAGATTAGCACAGACATTTCATTCCTAGATGAAGTCGATACTGGACAATAGTTGGTTTTTTTCTCTCTCTCCCAGTCTCATTCAGTATTTACTTTATTTCTACAAGATTTTTGAATTTATATTTCATGACATTGGTCTGTATTATGCGCTCCTTACTCAGACATCCCATATATGTATATGGAATGTTAATCTTCTGAAATTGATTCCCCAGCATATCAATTTCTACTGAAAATGATATTGACAATCCAATGGGACCAGAGTAAAAGATTTAGCCAGAGGATTTTGTGAAATATTAAAGCTGGTGCATTGTTCAGGACTGAGAGGCAACAATTATACAAACCGAACTGGAAATTAGGGAATTATCCAGGCAATGAAATCTATCCTTATTAATCCACTATCTTATAATAAGAACCCTTATACCGGTAGCTCTCAGAATTTGAGCCCTCACTTGGTGACTTAATGTATTCATGTCTCACTGCAACTTGTTCCTAGACACCAAATTTATTGTGTTTTTATACATTATAGAGATTGTGTTGATTTGACAGGTTTCTCTGTCCACTCTTTGTTTCAAGATGGTAAACTGACCACAAATACGACATACCTCTTGATAGTGTGACAGATTGGAGTGCATGTTAGGGTAGAATAAACACTTGAAAGCAAAAGAGCAGGCAGTTTATAAGTCCCTAATTTCATTGGTTGTCACTCTGTGTGTGTGTGTGTGTGTGTGTGTCAGTCAGTAGGGGTAGGTGTAGAGAGGATCCTTTGAATCCTCCAGCTCTTCACATATGGCTTAAACGTGTCCCTCAGAACACCTCTAGTATAAATTTGAATAAATACTGTGATGTTTCTCAAAAGAAGAAAGGAAGAAACCACAACAGTATCCAAATGTCTAGCACCTGGCTATTTTGGCAGATAGAATTGGAGACAGCCCACAACAATCTTCCCTCTCCTATGCAGAAACACTGAGTCAGTGGCCTACTTCTAACAGGCCTTCCTTCTGTTTATTCTGGATAAAAACTGAAAACTTAATGGATGACGCCAAATAACATGTTCCCTGAATTGTCCAACATGCTAATTATTTGCAGCTTTGGATAATCTGAGCCAATCTCCCAACATTTCGTTGTAGTATTCATGCCCAAGTCTTAATGGCATTTTCCGTATTTTGGCCAGATCTTTGTGGTTTCCAAGGACTGGGGTCTTAAAGATTTTTGGAGCATGAAAGGACAGTCCTGTCAATGATCAGGTCCATTGAGAAGGTGATGGCCAATCATCCAACACCCTGTCCTCTGTTAAGAATCAGACTCTTTTGTTTGGTGCTCCTACTCATTGTTTTTCAGTCTAATTAGGAATCAGGCCTCAAGATCACAGTTGAGCAAGAAGTTAAATTAGATTAGATGTAAGCTTAGTAAAAATCAAAGCAATGGACTCTGGTATCATAGAGCACAACTGTTACACTCGCTCCACAATTTCAACCCCCCAAGGCAGAAAAACTCCCATTTAGGCAACATTCCAGTTGTCCCAGTTACAATCCACTCCTTGCCACAAAGAATATAGAAACCACATGCTTTCTGTACTATGCTGTAATTCATTAACAAGCATACAAGTGCACTAGGACTTTGGGTGTTGCCGATTGGGAAATCATCATTTTTACTGAAGTGCTACTGTGTGTTATTGATTGTGTTTCGCCATTACATTATTAATCCCCAAACCAGGCTTGTCCGTTTAAAGTTTAAAACTATGCTAGTCTATCAAGGATATAGAGTTGGAGCCATAAGTACCAGGGTGTGGATGCCTGGGGCAGGATAGAGTTATTGATCAGGAAAAAGAAAGCAGACTGGAAAAAGCTTTTGCATGCCAAGAGTCATCAGAATACAGGACAGGCAGCCAGCAGGTCACACATGGACCGTACGGGATTCTAGATTTAGAGTGAAAAAAGACCTCAGCAGCTACCTATTCCAACCCACTCCTTTTACAAAGGAGGACACTGAGACCCAGGGGATTGAAGAGACTTGCCCAAAGTCTTGCCCTGGAGTTTCAGGGCAAGTGATCAAGGCCAAGAGTCCAAAGCAACTAAAATGACCCCACAGCACCAAGTCAGGATGGAGTAATTGGAGATCAATACAAGGCAGACTTTAAGTATGCAGGTGCCTACTTCCTTTTCTGCTTTCAACCTCTTTTGAGACAGCAGGTGGGTGGTCAGAGATGAGGCAATGTGCCCAAGCAGCAAAGGTTAAAGGGTAGCAAACGAGGAACTCTATAGGGGAAAAATCACATGAATTAAAGGCTCTGTATTTTTTTCTCTTTCTGACCCTGAGTACCATCAGCACCAATTCCATTTCAAACAGCAAGCTATTTGTGGTTGCAGCTGTTTCTGAAGACTGGCAGAGGGTCAGGCGAGGTGTTCTTGAAAGATGTGAACTCAAATCGTCAGAAGTCTCCATATGCCCCAAGATCAGAAAAGAGAAAAGGGGAAGTTGGACCATTCCCTCTGGAGTTAGGATGTTCCCACTGATGAGGGGTAGCTAATTGCCTGGACTGTTGGGGCACAATGACATGCTCACATTGGGTTTCTGTCTCAGGAGCCTGTTGGTGGTTCTTAACAATTCTAGACCCTTGCTCACTTTTCCAAGAAGAAGATGGATCCTTTTTTAATACTTATCTTTAGAAAAGAGGTGAAAAAGAAAAACTGAGATTGACTTTTGGTGCTGTGGAAGTAAATGAGAAACTAAGGGAAACATCGGTATAATTGAGGCCTGCCTCTGACTCATACTGGCTGTGTGACCCAGTGTAGTGTATCTAGTCACTCTCTTAAAGTTAGGAAAGGTGCCAGTCTGCATTTGGGAGAGGGAATTCCCTATGTCCGTGAAATCATGGGTCTCAGCCCTATTTCCCAACCACTGTACCAAAATTCCATCTTCAATACCTGGATATTTTCGATGTGAGTGTGTTTTATACTATATGCATGTAAATAAGTAGAGAACTGTGGAATTCAGAGAATCCCAGATTTAGAACTAGAAAGGATCTCTGAAGCAATTTAGTGCAATGTCCTCATTTTATAGACAAAGAAACTGAGACCCAGAGCAGTGACTTCTAAGGTCATAAGAAAGGATCATGGGATCTTAGATTTTAAGCTTAAAGAGACTTCAGAGGTCATGTTGTCCAACCTTCTCATTTTATAGAGAAGGTAATTGAGGACCAGGGAAGTCAAGTCTAAGGTCACATGTCAAATCACAGATTTCGGGAAAGACGCACATACACATAGCTCCGAACCCACAACCCATAGAACAACTACAAAGAAGTAACTCACTGCGAATTCTGCACCCAGAGGCCACAGAACATTGGAGCGAGGGAGATTTCTGTTCCGGAGAGACCTGCAAACCTCTCGTAAAAGGTCCTTCGTGCTGCGGACCGGGCGCCGGGACTGGGAGCTGAGTACAGCCCTGCCGTGGCCGCGGCACCGAGAGGAACAGATCCGAGCGGGCTTCAGGGACGGGATCTCCAGCGGCCGCACAAGTACCTCCACCCACAGGTGATGGGGGTCGGTGAGAGAGTCCCTTTGGCGGGTCGAGGGGGGAGTGGGGTGCCCCCATGGCTCGGGCCCCCTCGGGAGACAGAAGCTGAAGGGCAGCGGCAGACCAGGGCTCTCCAAGCAGGCAGGAGCCTGGATCCATTGTTGAAGGTCTGTGCATAAACTCCCTGAGGGAACTGAGCCTGAGAGGCAGCCCTGCCCTCACCTGAGCATCTGAATTTAATCTCACACTGAATAGCAGCCCTGCCCCCGCCCAAAGCCCTGAGGCTGGAAGCAGCATTTGAATCTCAGACCCCAAACACTGGCTGGGAGGATCAGGAGGTGAGGTGGGTGTGAGGAAAATATTCAGAGGTCAAGTCACTGGCTGGGAAAATGCCCAGAAAAGGGAAAAGAAATAAGACTATAGAAGGTTACTTTCTTGGGGAACAGGCATTTCCTCCCTTCCTTTCTGATGAGGAAGAACAATGCTTACCATCAGGCAAAGACACAGAAATCAAGGCTTCTGTGTCCCAGCCCACTCAATGGGCTCAGGCCATGGAAGAGCTCAAAAAGAATTTTGAAAATCAAGTTAGAGAGGTGGAGGAAAAGCTGGGAAGAGAAATGAGAGACATGAAGTCAAAGCATGAACAGCAAATCAGCTCCCTGCTAAAGGAGACCCAAAAAAATGTTGAAGAAAATAACACCTTGAAAACTAGCCTAACTCAATTGGCAAAAGAGGTTCAAAAAGCCAATGAGGAGAAGAATGCTTTCAAAAGCAGAATTAGCCAAATGGAAAAGGAGATTCAAAAGCTCACTGAAGAAAATAGTTCTTTCAAAATTAGAATGGCACAGATGGAGGCTAAGGACTCTATGAGAAAGCAAGAAATCACAGAACAAAGCCAGAGGAATGGAAAAATGGAAGATAATGTGAAATATCTCATTGGAAAAACAACTGACCTTGAAAATAGATCCAGGAGAGACAATTTAAAAATTATGGGACTACCTGAAAGCCATGATCAAAAGAAGAGCCTAGACATCATCTTTCATGAAATTATCAATGAAAACTGCCCTGAGATTCTAGAACCAGAGGGCAAAATAAATATTCAAGGAATCCACAGAACACCACATGAAAGAGATCCAAAAAGAGAAACTCCTAGGAACATTGTGGCCAAATTCCAGAACTCCCAGGTGAAAGAGAAAATATTGCAAGCAGCTAGAAAGAAACAATTCAAGTATTGTGGAAATACAATCAGGATAACACAAGATCTAGCAGCTTCTACATTAAGGGATCGAAGGGCATGGAATAGGATATTCCAGAAGTCAAAGGAACTAGGACTAAAACCAAGAATCACCTACCCAGCAAAACTGAGTATAATACTTCAGGGGAAAAATTGGTCTTTCAATGAAATAGAGGATTTTCAAGCATTCTTGATGAAAAGACCAGAGCTGAAAAGAAAATTCGACTTCCAAACACAAGAATGAAGAGAACCATGAAAAGGTGAACAGCAAAGAGAAGTCATAAGGGACTTACTAAAGTTGAACTGTTTACATTCCTACATGGAAAGACAATATTTGTAACTCTTGAAACATTTCAGTATCTGGGTACTGGGTGGGAGTACACACACACACATGCACACACGCACACACACATAGAGACAGAGTGCACAGAGTGAATTGAAGAGGATGGGATCATATCTTAAAAAAAAAAAATGAAATCAAGCAGTGAGAGAGAAAGATATTGGGAGGAGAAAGGGAGAATTGAATGGGGCAAATTATCTCTCATAAAAGAGGCAAGCAAAAGACTCATTAGTGGAGGGATAAAGAGGGGAGGTGAGAGAAAAACATGAAGTCTACTCTCATCACATTCCACTAAAGGAAAGAATAAAATGCCTACTCATTTTGGTATGAAAACCTATCTTACAATACAGGAAAGTGGAGGATAAGGGGATAAGCAGAGTGGGGGGGGGATGATAGAAGGGAGGGCATGGGGAGGAGAGTGCAATTTGAGGTCAACACTCATGGGGAGGGATAGGATCAAAAGAGAATAGAAGTAATGGGGGACAGGATAGGATGGAGGGAAATATAGTTAGTCCTATACAACACAACTATTATGGAAGTCATTTGCAAAACTACACAGATTTGGCCTATATTGAATTGCTTGCCTTCCAAAGGGAAGGGGTGGAGAGGGAGGGAGCTAAAGAAGTTGGAACTCAAAGTGTTAGGATCAACTGTAATGTTCTTACCACTAGGAAATAAGAAATACAGGTAAAGGGGTATAGAAAGCTATCTGGCCCTACAGGACAAAAGAGAAGACAGAGACAAGGGCAGAGAGGGATGATAGAAGAGAGAGCAGATTGGTCATAGGGGCAATTAGAATGCTTGGCATTTGGGGGGGGAGGGGAGAAAAGGGGAGAAAATTTGTAACCCAAAATTTTGTGAAAATGAATGTTAAAAGCTAAATAAAAAAAAAATAAAAAAAAAAATCACAGATTTCAAGATGTAGATCTAGAAAGGACTTAAGAGGTTGAATCCAACCCCTTCATTTTACAGAGGAGGAAACTGAGCTCAGAGATAGTAAGAATCTTCACCAAGTTAATAAGTGTCTGAAACAGGATCCCAATGAGGTCTTCCTGACTCCAAGTCCAGAACTCTATCTGCAGTAAAATATCTTCTCCGAGTTTCAGTCATTTCATTTGTATAATGGGGATAACTTGTCTGTCAAGGCTCAGAGCAGTTAAAGAATACAAAAAGCTTTGCAACCTTTAAAGTACTAAACAAATTATACTTATTAATATCAACTAATCTAATCCTTCATGGTACAGAAGAAACTGAGGCCTAAAGAGTAAGCCCCCACTCCCATTCCCATATCATAGCCAAAGCATGTCTGGTGATCTCTTAATACAAGACGACTTTGTTAGGTTAGTAAGGAACAGACTCCTGGGAAAATGGGGCAGAGGACTGTATGCTTTTCATTGAGGGGGTGCCAAGTAACATAGTCCAGAGTACAAGGTCCTATAGGCTTGGACAGACCTGGACAGCCAAGGGGCAGCATGAAGGCATTGAATACCTTGGGGTGGAGAGGGTAGAACCAAAAGATGGATAACGTGGAAACTTACTACCTTAGAGTTTTGTCTAATCCCATTTGGTGGTACTCTTTACAAATATCTCAGTGTATATTAATTAGATTATCAAGACCAAAAACACCTTTTCAAAATTTTATTTGTTTCTCAATTTCAGTATCTCTGCCTTCTAAGGAGAGGTCTCACGTACATAGAAAACTTGGTATACTTTTTTTAGATGCGCGTTATGCAAGTAGAGGCCAGACTCTGGTCTCTTCATGGTGCTGTGGCAGGGATTTAGATGGGTTTTTGGAACTGACAGTGTGTCTAGAAGCAATCTTTTCCTATGATTTGAATTTCCTTTCATTGTCATGCCTTTGGGTAAGATTTTAACTGTATGAGACAGTTTTAACTGGGATGTGTCTTGGAGTTCAATTGCTAGGATGATTCAAGGAGGGGACAAAGGGAATGAGACCATGGGAAGTAGTGCCAAGCACCAAGGGAAAAGGAATTAATGTGGATGCCAAGTTCTGAACTTCTCATTCCAGAAACCTTAATTGGGTTATGGGAAGAGGCAAGAGAAAAGTGTTAATTCAATATGGGAGATTCGGGGAAAGGTGGGACTATTTTTTAAAACATATTTTTATTAATATCTTTTGTCTTTGACATCTTGTACATTTTACACTTCCTTCCCAGAGAGCTATCCTTTAAAACAAAGAATAAAATGGTAGAAAAATCAGTTCCACAGATCTAACCAGCACATCAAAAAAAGGCTGACCTCACATTCAGCATCCCATACGCCATCACCCACTTCTGCAAAGAACAGTGTAAGGAAGGTGCCTTTTGATGTCTCTTCTCTGGAACTAAGGATGGCCATTATGATATTGCAGCATTCAGTTTTGATTGTTTTGTTCTGTTTTTTCATCTACATCATTGTAGCCATTGTGTATGTTGTCTTCCTGGTTGTGCTTACTGCATTCAGCATCAGTCCGTACAAGTCTTCCTGTGATTCTCTGCATTCTTCATAATCCACATTTCTTAGAGCAAAAATTAAATATTCTATCGCATTCAGGTACCCACACCATTTTTAGCTATCCTCAAACTCATAGTTCATCTATCTATTTTGTTTCTAGTTCTTTGCTCTTGCAATAGGTGATGCTATAAACATATTGGTGAATATATATTCTTTCTTTTTACCACTAACCTTCTTGGCATATAGGGCTTGTAGCGGGATTTCTCAGTCTAAAGGCATGGGACATTTTGTAAGTCAAAATTGCTTTCCAGAATAGTTAGACTAATTCACAGCCCCACCAGCAGCAAATTAGTGTGCCCATCTTTCTGCAACCTTTTCACCATTGACTATTCCCAAGAGGGAACCCATTTAAATAATTAGACCTTCTGTTTCTACAGTGAATTTCTACAAAGAGCACAGAGAATTTTAGGTGCCATTAACTAATCTTTCCTAAAGCTTTGTACGGCAGACTGAAAGGTGACAGCATTAGCCATTATCCCCACTTAGAGTGAAAAGCTTTTGTTCAATCCAATCCACCACCTTCTTTCTTTTGGCTTTTGTATTATTTGGGGGATAATCCTAGGACCTATCTTCCAGGCTTGTTGTAATGAGATAAGGTATGCAAACCCAGAAATGTTATCTATTTGTTATTAAATCCATATCCTTTTTCACACCTCCTCCTCCTCCTCCTTGAGGAGCCAAAGTACATAGTAGGTGCTTAACAAAATGTTCCTTCTTTTACCCCTCCCTCCATCTAGTACCCCCCCTCCATCCAGTACCTCTCCCTCCATCCAGCTCTCTGCCACAATTTGACACTACTGACCACTCCCTGTTCTGAATGATCCTCTTCCTCTGGATTCTCTCTTGTGGTTTATTTACCATCTCTTGAATTAATCTTTCTTGGTTTCCTTTGTGGGATCATCGTTTCAACATCCTGCTTTCCTTATTTGGTTGTCCCCTGCAGCTCTATCCTGGGCCTTCCCCTCCTCTCTCTCTCTATTCCCCTTTTGGCGATCGCTTCAGCTCCCAAGCATTCAACGATCACCTCTATGAAGGTCACTCTGAATTGACAGATCCAACATTCATTGCTCTCCTGAGCTCCAGTCCCATATCTCCAAGTGTCTGCTAGAATCTAAACATTTCTACTGTCCCACAGACATATCAAATTCAACATGTCCAACACTGAATTTCTCTTCCCCTGAACTTTCCCCTCCTACTTCCCCGTCGAGGATTCTAGTCAATCATTCATCCAATCACAAACATTTATTCAGCACGTCTTGTGAGTCAGGCACACACATTGTGTGTGCTATGTACCAGAAACACAAAGAAAAGCAAAAACACAAGGAGCGCACATAATTGGGCAAACAGCTATGTACATAGAAGATTATGTACAGAGTAAATGGGAGGTAATCTCAGAGGGGAAGCAGAAACAGCACTGGGGACCAGGAGCAACCTCTGCTGCTGGTAGTTCTGCTGCTGAAGTTGGGGTCTGAGCTGAGTTTTGAGAGAAGCCAGGAGGCCCAGATGAGGAGGGAGAGCATTGCACATTTATGAGACAGCCAGAGAAAAGTCAGAGTCAGGAGGAGTTGATTATTCAAGAAAGAACAAGAAGGTCATTGCTACTGGAACTTATAGTTCCTAAGTTCTTTACAGTTATTAAGAAGAACCTAGGATGACCCTAGCCATGGGTGGGAAACCTGCAGTCTCCAGGCCAATATGTGACCCTCTAGGCCCATGAGTGTGGCCCTTTGACTGAATCCAGACTTCACAGAACAAATCCCTTGAATAACAAGATTCTTTCTGTAAAACTTGGACTCAGTCAAAAGGTCATACTCAAGGATCTAGAAGACCATATGTGGCCTGAAGGCCACAGATTTCCCACCTCTGCCCTAGGCACATCATTTAACCTCTCAACTTGCCAGGCACTTTACATAAATGTGTGTATGTATATGTATACATATATACATTTATGCACATGTATGTGTGTATGTGTGTGTACATATATATGTGTATATGTATACATACGTGTGAATATGCCAAGTACTTTGATAGGAATTGAAGATACAAAAACCAAATGGAAAAGAACCTCTTTCCTCAAGGAGCAATGGTAGGGGTGACTGGTTTTGAAGACCATTGACATTAAAGCCATCCAGGGGACTGGATGGAAGACCCAGGAAGTCACTGGACTTTGTTGAGAATGGGGGATGGAGGGTGACACGTAGTCCTGTTAGTGCTTTAGGAAAATAACTTTGGCAGCTGAGTAGGGAAGGGACTGGAGTGGAAAGAGAGTTGAGGTGAGGAGACCAAGGGGGAGGCTATTGCAGTGATCCAGGAAGGTGGCTATGTTAACGAGGAGAAAGAAACATATCCTAGAAATGTTGTGAAGGTAGAAACGACATGATTGGACAGAGATTGGGGATGTTACCATCATTGGGACAAAGTGGCAGGCAAAGAAGAGGAGTCCAGAGAGATTCCATGCATGAGTGAGGTGAAGCATGGCTGGGGTCCTTGCCAAAAGTAGGAGTGAGGGCAACACCATGGTGGGGGTAATCCAAGGTTGGGATTTAGCAAGGAATAATTAGCGATATAATAAGGTGCAAAGGACTTCACTGCTATTCTTACAGTCACCTAGGCTTACAATGTTGGAGTCATCCATGACTCCTTTCTTAGAAACACTTCATAGCTAATTAATAGCCATATCCTATTGACCATAACTCAACATCTTTCATCCATCCCCTTCTCTCTTCATGCCATAGTCACTCTAGTTCAGACACTTGTCACTTCCCACCCAGGCTATCACAGTCAATCCCTAAATTTCCCCACCTACATCCAGTTTGTCCCCTCCCTAATCTATGTACCACATTGCTGCCCAAGTGATAGTGCTAAGTCACAGGTCTGATGATATCCCTCTTCCATTCAAAAGTGAGTGAAGTGTTATTTTAGAGCAAGTTCTGACACCACTGTTCTCCTTCTCCTTCTGAATACTCTCTGATCCCTTAGAATTCTGACTTTGTTCTCTCCAGCTCTCTTCCTACCTGTCTGAATGCTCCTCATTCTCCTTTGTGGGATCTTCATCCATATCACGTTCATGTGGATGTTACCCAAGCCTCTGTCCTGGGACTTTTTTCCTTTCTACCTCTTTGTTGGTGATCTCAGCAGTTCCTATGGTTTCCGTTGTTATTTATCTACAGATGATGCCCAAATCTACGTATTCAACCCTAGTTTCTCTACTGAACTTGTATCCTAAATCACCCGAGGATTGGGTGGATCTGTTGGACATCTCCAGCTGACTGTCTCATAGGCATTTCAAACTCGATATGTTTGAAACTCACCATAATTCCATGCTTTCTTATTTCTGCAAAGGACCCATCATATCTTCTATCATCCAAGTTATGAATCTATCTTTTTTGAGTCTTCATCCCTCATCCCATAGCCAAGTTCCAAGTCTTGATTATTTTACCTCCACAACATCTCTCACATCTTCCCATGGCTACCACCCTAGTTCAGGCCTTCACCACCTTTCACTTGGATTATCCCAGCGGTCTCCAAATCAGTCTCACCACACCCATTCTCTCCCCACTCCAATCCTTCCTCTACATAGCTATCAAAATAATCTTCTGAAAGCATCTCTAATCATATCACTCCCCTGTTCTTGAGTCATTAGTCACTCCCTCCTCTAGGCTAAAATACATACTCCTCAGTATTGAATGAGAATCTCCCACCTTTGTACCTTTGCACAAATGGTCCCCCATGTCTGCACCTGGAATTCTTTCCCTCTTCACCTCTACCTCTTTGAATCTCCAACCCCCTTCAAGTCAAGGCTCAAGTGCTATCTTCTCTTGGCTACCTTTTCTGATCTCCTTAGGTGTCTATACTCTCTCCCCTCCTACAATATACATTTCCATGTTATACTCTGACCATAGCCCTTTCAGGAAGAGGCCTTTGTCCATTTAGCTTTGCATCCTCACTACCTTGTATTATAAATATTCCTTGAGGCTTTGCACATGCTACTTACCTGGTGAATACTGGTTGAATTGAATCCGATTAGATTGAAGTCATGAGAATAAAATCATAGGATCATAGATCTAGAATTGGAAAGGGCTCTGGAGATCATTGAAGCCAACCCTCTTATTTTACAAATGAGGAAACAAAGGTTCAGAGAGATCAGGTATCTTGTTCCAGCATCAGTAAGTAGCAGCGGTAGAATTCAAATGCAGTTCTTCTCGACTCTGTCTGATATACTATCCACTGTACCACATTTCCTACCTATCCATTTCATTTTTCCATTCCCATTCCATGTTTTATGTTGACAAGAAGAATCTCTGCAAATGGTCCTGTAGCATATGAGTTACACAGAATGCCTTGTCCAAATAAACATTTAGAACAAATGAAGATTGTTTGATCTCTGCGGGGTGGGCAGAATAGTGGTGCTCATTCTTGACCTTGTTTATCCTGGCTACCATATTTACAGGTCAGTATTTAAATGGATCACATGTCATTTGCAGGGAACCTCATGTGTCTCTGGTCTCCTGATAAATGAACAGGCTGGGTACCACATAGGAAACATCCTGAGATTGTTTTGTTTCCCCTGCCTGTTCATTCAATAGACTCATGTTCTGCCATGTTATGCTCTTCTCCATCTGTCAAGAGAATGAGTTATGAGAATTTGAATGTCCCATATATTCTGTAAATTACAAATAGTAACATTCAGCTGTACAATTCTGACCTTTTCAACAATGTATAATTTTCGGGGAAGGCCATCACACGTCTCCTCTTGTTTACAGCCTCACTGAACTGTGGAGAAGAGGTGGGATGGCCAACACATCAAAATATACAATCCCAAGAAGGTCGAAAGAACACGTTCATGAGACTATTTATCAAAGCAACGAATAAAGTCTGGATGAGTCACTGCTGTTTTCGTCCGTCTCTCTCCCCATCCCATTCGAATGGGATTTCAGTGACAGTGATGTGGATGGTGAAAAGGGACAGCATAATTATTGAGCCCTGGACTCTTGTTCAACAAGCCATATGAGTTTATGTAACAATCAGCATGTTACAGACCAATAATTACAATCCCTGGTTCTGTGAGACCGAGAGTCTCAGTTGTCCAAAGATTCTCTTGACAAACCGAATGACCATGTACTTGATTTTACAACACTTTTTTTTAAAGGGACGAGAGTGGTTCAGGGTGATGTACAGGAAATAAGATAACGACATAATAGCTTATACTCCAATCCTTCCAAACTTAGCGATTTCGTTTATGAGATGAGGTCCCCTCCACTGATGCATATTGCCATTTCTATTTGTTGCAGAAGGAAGTTTTCATAAGTTGTCATAATCAAATGAGAACCACGTCTCGTCTGACCATCAAGCAATTAATGGCTATGGGAAACTTATCAAAAGTTGCACATTGGTAAAACTCTATCCTTTCCTCAGCTGCTTTCAACAGTTGGGTTTTTTTTTTTTGGTTATTGTTGAGGTGGTAATGATTTCACTGGTGCAGAGAAATCTCTCCTCTCAATACGTATCAACACCTGTGCTATAATACAATTATCCCTTCTGCATGGGGGGAGGGGAAGGGAGAGTGGTGCTTTCTGTGATCTGGAAAATTTGCAGGGGCATGGAGCCTCTTTGATCTGAAAAATTTGTGTCAGTGTTTTTTGGCCCTCCTCTCATACCAGAAATGAAATCTGAAGTTTTTTTCTTTTATGGGATGCTAGCCATATCTTATGGTAAAATTTGGGTTCAGTATTTGGTCATAGGTCACGTGCTTGCCTTCACATGTCGTCTGCAGGTTCTGCCAAACTCCCCCAAAATTTCTATTTAATTTCTTATCCTAACCTATGATATAAAAAACCCTCATGATGTGGAAGGGATAACTGTAGAACTTTAGATTTAAGAGACTTACCCCAAGTTCAGGCTTGTCAGAGACAAGACTTGAACCCAGCTCTTCCTGAGACTGGTTCTCTATCCAGCATTCCAGGAGTTAAAAACTTTTTTTTGGTACCAAAGAGCTCTTTGGCAGTCTGACAAAATGTATAGACCTCTTCTCAGGATAAAGTTTTCTACATAATGGAAGGAAATGAAGGAAATGCTCAATTTCAGTTAGAAATTTAATGAAAATAAAGATGTCATTTTTCCCCCTTTCAAGTTTATGAACCTCCTGAAATCTACCCACAGCTCCCTTGGGTTCTGTGGGTTTCCAGGTTAGGAACTCCTGTGTTCTATACCATGTTGCCTTTTTCTACTAAAGTAAATCTTACAACTCAGAAGCAGCAAGATTGAGGCAAGACTGAAATACAGACCCCTGTATTAATTTTGATTAAAAGGGAAAAGTCAAGTTCATTCTAATATTATTAGCCTGGCCTTTGGAAACTAAAGAAACACATTCCATCCCTCAGTGGCTCAGGGTTAGCATTCCATTTGTCTGATATTTCAAAAATACCTTAGTTCTGCTAATCTTGGCACCTGGTTTCTGAGGAACGCTCTAAGTTCCTGGTCCTGAGGTTTTATGAAATCAGTCACTGAGTATTTATGAAGCATGTACTGTGTGCCAGACACTGTGCTAGTGATAGAGGGGGTCAGAACAGAACCATAAAACATAGAGAAGCAGCTTGGCATAAGGGAGAGAATCAGTCAACAAACATTTATTTATTAAATATCTATTGCTTGCCAGGTACTGTGCTGGAGTCAGGAAGATTTGGGTTCAAAAATCTATGTCCAGTATTTATTAGATACATGGCCAAGGGCAAGTAACTTAAATTTTCTGAGCCTTGGTTTGTTCATTTAGGAAATGTGGGGCAAAAATTGGACAGGGTTGTCATAAAGCTCAAAAGATATGCTATTTAGAATGCATTTGGCAAATTTTAAATATTATAGAAATGTCAATTTTTGTTGGACATCATGATGTATGCCAGTAGTTCCTGCTAATGGGGGAGGCAAAGGCTAGTAGATCACTTGAGCTGGAGAGTTTTGAGCCACAGGAAGGCTAAAGTAGACCAGATGTCCATACTAAGTCTGACACCTATAAAGTGAACCCCTAGAAGTAGGGGGCCACCAGGCTGCTCAAGCACAGGGGAAGCAGACCAGATCAGAAACAGAGGAGAACTAAAACTTCCATGCTCATCTGTAGTGGGAGCAGACCCACAAGTCACTGCCCTTCCAGCCTGGTCAAGATGGGGAGACCTAGTCTCAAAAAAAAAAAAAAAAGTTAATCATTATTATTAGCTCTTGTGATAATTCCAAGTCTCATCTATTCTCAGTTCTAGAAAATTCAATACTTTGAAACTGGGTAAGGAGTCAGAAGACGTTGATTATATCAGCTCTCACTGTCTAAGTAGCTATGAGTATGGGGCAGCCAGGTGGCACTGCAATGGATAGAGTGCTGAGCCCGATGTCAAAAAGACCTGAATTCAAATTTGATCTCAGATACGTATTTGAGCTGTGTATCCCTGAACAATTCATTTCCCCCAGTTTGCCTCAGTTTCCTCATCTGTAAAATGAACTGGAGGAGGAAATAGCAAACCACTCCAGCATCTTTGCCAAGAAAACCCCAAATGGGGTCACAGAGAGTCAGACTGATTAAAAACAAACTGAATGGCAACAATAACTGAGTATGTCACACCATCTTGAAAACCAGTTTCCTTTTCTGTAAATTATGAATGTTAGAGTAGTAGAGAGAGCATTGACTTTTTTTGGAATCAGAGGATCTGTAGTTCAATCCTGAATCAACTATTTACTCCCTGGATCACCTTCAGCAAATCCCTTTTTGAAGCAGCTCTGTGGTATAGACACTTACTGGCTGTGTGACCCTAAGCAAGTCACTTAACCTTTATTTGCTTAACTTTCCTCATCTGTCAAATAGCATCTGCCTCCCAGAGTTGTTATGGGGATCATACATATGAGATATCTGTAAAGTGTTTAACACAGTGCCTGGTGTATAGTAGGAGTTTAATAAATGTTTATTCCCCTGCTCTTCCCCTCTCCCCCTTCCTTTCTCTCTAGGTTTTAGTTTCCCCATCTGTCAAAATGAAGGGGTTGAATTAAATGAGTTCTAAAGTCACATCCAGTTCGAAATTCTAGGATTTGAGTAATGACCTTCCTTGCTGCCCACTCTTAGCTCTTAAGTGACTGTGTCATGAGATAATGGATGAGAAAGGGAATTGAGAAGTTTAAAGCATTATATTAATGCCAGCCATTATTATGAACTTTCTACTGTATCATAGATATTTTCTTTACTGATTCTGCTCTGCACTGTTAATATAATGACCCTCATGTCCAAAGATGGTGGTGGGGATCACTGTCTTGGCTGGCTGCCCTTCTGACTACCTGAATGTATATATACATTGCTTCTTTGGATAGAGTATAAGCCCCTTGAGGTCAGGGACAGTTTCATTTTGTCTTCATATCTTCAGCACTTGGTGCAATATTAAACCTTTCCTCTACAAATGTAGACCAGAGAAAGTGTTTACAAGAGATTTTTTACTGGCTGTTTCCTGCACCAATCACAGACCAGGTCCCTCTTGTTCCACCCCATACCCTCCAAAAAAAATTTCAGACACTGTACTAGATTCTGGGAATCGAGATCAAAAATGAAGAATAAGGGGAAAAAAAATGAAACTGTCTCTTCCCTCAAAGAGTTTATGTTGTATCAGAACACTAGGGAGGGGCACTATGTCTATAGTTTCCCTGGTATAAGGAACTTTCTGGTAGGAAAATTTCCTCTTCCAAGGCAGATCAGTCCATTCTCTGCATCTGAGAGTTTTGGAGGGTTACGTAGAACATTGAGAGGTGATGTGAGTTGCCCAGGGTCATGCAACCAGTATGTGTCATAGGTGACACTTGAACCTGTCTTCTTAGTTCAGAGGTCAGCTCTCCATCCACTAAGCCATACTGTCTCCCTCTGAGTAATCATCATGAATAATATTTCTATAATGCTTTTAATTTGCAGTTCACCGAGCACTTAGATAATCTCAATTGAGGAAACACACTTCCTCAGCTCCCTTATCCCAGAGGCCTTCCATCCCATTGGAAAAGGTACAAGGTTGACATTGGAGAACTGCTCCCATATCCTCTATTTAAAGAGGGCCTTGGGCAATCATCTTCTCATTTCCTACTCTACTTCCTCATGTCGCTGGGTTGGGTGACTTCCTTCCCTCCCCAGATCCCTGTTGAGCCTTCTTTCTTTAGACTCTAAGCTCCTTGAGGGCAAGGCCTGGCTTTTGCCTTCCTTTATAAGCCTAGCACTTAGCACCTGGTCTGATACACTGGAGGCTCTTAATAAGTGTTTACTATCTGACAGATAAGGAGACTCAGTGTAAAATATCAAAAACAAAACACTCCTTTGGCTGTATATGTAAATAGTCTTTTGATCTTCTATAGGATGCTTTAAACTCAGAAACAGCAACACATAGAAGGACTTCTTTCTTGTTATGACTGTTATAGAACTTGCTAACATTGCTACCAACAATTTCCTGGAAGCCCAGTTTCGAATACTTTATGGGAATGCGAATTTTTCTAAGCTCCTCTAAGTCCAAATTCTGTGTGTCTTTTCTCCCTTATTCCAATGTTGCCATATGGTGTTTCTGGGAGGAAAATTGTCCCAGGCAGCCTCTGTTTTCATGGCTTATTAAATTGGTTCCAAGTGAACAGCTCTCAAGATAGATATTGTAATTGGACATGGGCCTTTCACCTCCACTCGCTGATTTCCAATTGGGCCCAGGTCAATGAAAACTGCTTGGGAATATATTGATGGGTTCCAGGACTGAAGGGTTCTTTCCAGGCCTGAGTAGCGCCCCAAGGCATGCAGCAGAGCATCAGATATATGGAATTTCCCTGGAAATAAGAAGCTCTTCCTTGAATTGAGACTGGTGTCATGGGAACAAAGGGGGGGGTACTGTAATTTCTATCAAAGCCATATGTATGATCCTTTCCAAGCCCAGTGATAAGTCTATCAAAACAGGTCCCAAAGAATTGGAAGGGACCATAGACATTATCTCATCCAACTGCCCTCATCTTAGTATAAGTTGCAGTTGGGGAAACTAAAAGCTAGAGAAAGTGACTTGCCCAAGGTCACCAAAGTCATCAAAGACAAGAGTCAGGATTCATACCAAGGCATGGTACAGTACTAGCTTGGAATTGGGAGACCCCAGTTCAAATTCCAGCATTTCCATTTGCTACCTTTGTGACCCTGGAACTGTCTTTTTCTTTCTCTGGATCTCAGTTTCTTCATCATAACAAAGAAGGAGTTGGGCTAGATGATCTCTAATCTTACAGGCCCAAACCTATGATCTTGTCATCCTCTGACTCCTGTTCCGTTATTCTTTCCACAATACTGTGCAGCCTTTCAAATGTTACTCTAATCAGATAATAACCACAAAGAAGGCTGGGGAAATTCCCATAATGCCAGGTTCATTAGTCTATGTGATATCCATATAGAGACAACATAGCCAGATGACTGCATTTTCCACTCTTCTACCTGTTCTTTTGGCAGTAAGAGTCTTATCAGCTCCATAGTACGAAGGCCAAAATACCAAACTGGGAGGGAAGAAGCTTGGCCGCTAGTCATGACTGCATATGATTTGCTACACATTTTTTTTCGCCCAATTGACTAATGAAAAAACAAAAGGACTTGACCAGGTCTGTTGTTTGTTTGGGTATCACACGGGCACCCTTGTATTTTGGAAAATTCATAGATTCATATAGCACTAGAGCTACAAGGGACCTCAGAGGTCATGTAGTTCAACCCTCTTTATTTTACAGAGGAGGAAACTGAGGCCCCACAACTGAAATGCCTTACCCAAGGTCAAGAATCTAAGGTAGGATTTGAACCCAGATCCTCTGACTCCAGATCCATAACTCTTTCTGCTGTACCAAGCTGCCTCTCTAATCCAACTACCCTTGAACAATTTAATTTCCTTCTGGTAAAATCTCATTGGATTTAACTAGTTTCCCAAAGGATACCCAAGGCATTGTTCTCCCACCAGGTCAGTTTCTTCCCTAATATTCCAGTTGAAACCTAAATATCTAGGTGACCTGCATTGGGACTAGTTGCAAGGGCATGCTGGGATTTCCATTCCTCTCCAGTATCATCAACTCTGCATTCTTCTTGTGCTCCACACTCCTTTCAACTCCTTGGTGAAGTAGGCTTTGTAAACATACTTAGGCATTGTGCAGACTTCTGTAGCTGGGAGAGATGTGATGATCAAGGGACCCGAAGCATTTCAAATTCTTTTCCTAGGTGGCACTGTGGAGAATGTGATGTATTCGGAGTCAAAAAGACATGAGTTCAAATCCAGCCTCAGACCCTTAATAGCTATGTGATCCTGGGCAAGTCACTTCACCTCTATTTCTCTCACCTGCAAAATGAAGATATTAACAAAACCTAAGTCACAGAGTTGTTGGAAGGACAATCAAATCAAATGATAGAGATACACACATATATGTATGCATATATATGAGTGTATATAGCATTTTGCAAGCATTAAAGTCCTATATAAAAGTGCTATTATATTATTATATCATTAATAATAATAATGCCATTATAACATAATCATATAAATTTACATTTAATTATATAATTACATTTAATTATATTTAATTACATAGAAATGAATATTATATAAAAGTGCTATTATCATGGGATTAAGTAGGGAGTGGTCCAACGCCTTATGGTTATTTGACAATATTATATTATTATATCATAAATAATAATATCATTATAACATAATCAATACCTTGCGGTTATTTTTGACATGCCACTTTGATTAAATGAGTTGTTAAAAATTGCAACTGTCTGGTTGCCAGTCACCGTCCTGGTGCCCAGGATACAAAAACAAAAGTGAGAGACTCCCTGTGCTCAAGGAGTTTATGTTCTAATGGGAGGGGGGGATACAATTCAGAGAGGGAAATGGAAGACAATTATGATCTAGAACAGGGGTGGGGAACGTGCGGCCTCAAGGCCGCATGTGACCCTCTAGTTCCTTGAGTGTCCAAGTTTTACAGAACTAATCAGTTTATTAAGGGAATTTGTTCTGTGAAGTCTGGATTCAATCAAAGGACCGCACCCAAGGACCTAGAGGTGTCTTCAAGGCCGCAGGTTTCTTATCCCTGGTCTATGACTTGATTGTCTACCTACATGGATGGGCTATCTTGCTAATGACTCTGTCATGAATTCTCTCTCATTGATTGCTTATCTCAGTTCCAAGAATGACGGGATGGTTGATTTAGAACTAGCAAGAACCTTAAAGGTCATCAATTCCAATGCCCTCACGTGAGGTACATGGAGCCCAGAGAGTTGAGGTGACTTGCCCCAAGGTCACACATATGGTGAGTCAGAGAGTTGGTTTTTAACCTAGGTCATTTGACTTCAAATATATCCCTCTTTCCACTGTGCCAGACCCTGAAGGATTAAAGCAATTGGATTCTGATCTTTCCTTCATATTCATAGGATAAGAGAATCCTAGATCTTGTGCTGAAAGGGTCCTCAGAGCCCATAGTCCAACCTCCTCATTTTACAGAGGAAGAAACTGAGGCACCTTATGGGTAGTTGCAGTGAGTTGGTCATGGTCACATGGTTAATAAATATTGGGGGTTAAGTTTGAACCCAAATCTTCTTAATTTAAAAGCCAGTATTCTTTCCACTGTCCCCTAGAGGAAGGGAGCCATAGAGACCTAAGGCTATATTAATTTGGCTTCATGACCCAGCCTTAGCATGCATTTACTTTCTTTGCTTGATGTAAATATAAAAAGACCACACTAGGCTCAGAAGCCACAGGGTTTTATCTTTAAGATCTACTTCACTGGAGGTGACCCTAGCAGCTGCTCTTTGTGCCAGTGAAAATTGAGTGACCTGTCAGTGGAATTGAAAGGTTTGCAAGGTATGGGAATTAGTTTCTGAGAGAAGTTCAAAGCCCACAAGACATGAGAGGGTAGTACCGATGAATAAATCCTAAGGAAAGTCTCCAGTCTATGTCATTTGAGTTCTCGGGACAGCTGGCAAAGATGGTTCTCCCCAGCTATGGTTTGGGCTCACTGAGTGCATGCTGTTTACCTAGACAGCAAATAACCTTGCACAGCAGTGATCTGGCAAGGCAGTTTGCAAGTCCCAGTGCAGAGGGCTGAGATTTTCCATTTAATTCATCATTCTCAACTTGCTTTCCTGTTTTGAAAAGTCACAAGAAATTATTTGGTGTTGCCTTTGACAGCAGCCCAGGAGCACAGAGGAGGCTTTGCCCAGGCCTTGACGACATTGGAACATTGGAAGGAAAAGTCAGTCAATCACCCAGATGTCAGGTGTCCATGATGCCAAACACCTGGTTGCTTGGAAGGTGGGGGTTGGGGGGGTAGTGAAAACACCTGCTTTGGAAATTGTTTGGCTAGCCTCTGGATTTGGGATCTCTGGTCCATTGCCAGCTGTGAATGGAATCATTGTATTTTAGCAGGGGGAGCTGTGCACACTCAACTGTCTGAGATGAGGCAGGAGAAGGGAGAGAGGAGGACCTTCAGGTCCCCATGGATGCTCAGGTTTGATAAGTCCCTCAGTAAGCAAAGACTCGGGGGCCCCTATACTGCAGGCAACCAAGCTAGAAGGACCCTGGAAACTTCAGCAGAGAAAATGGTTGAAGGAGCTGAGGATGTTTTGCCTGAGGGGACATGATAGCTGTCTACAGATATTTGAAGGGCTGTCTCATGGAAGAAGGAGAAAACCTGTTCCATTTATTCCACAATGGCTGGTTAGTTCTGATAAAGCAGAGGTGATTGATTAGTAGGCACCTGGGGCTCCAATCTGAACTTAAGAGTATTACCTCTATGTTGTTTACTCTTTCTTCTCAAAAAGGACCAATGACATCATGAAGGTGATGTCTTGACTGACAAATGAATTGGATTTAAGGGAGGCATGGCCATGCAAAATCAACGGCTTCATTCTTTTCTCCTGAGCCATCTGAATCCAGTGGCATGACATAGGTCAAGCCAACTGTGATGACCCCAGATACGGTGATAGACCTTGACCTTTTTAAGCTAAGGTCTTTCCCAGGTCTCAGTACCTCTATGTAGGATAGAGATAGAGACTGGGCCTATGCTTTTATTGGTGTAGGGAACTCTGAAGTGAGGAGACTCCCCATATGTATGTAGGTTGGCGCTATCTTAGAGAGTTTCTTAAGTCACAGAGATGTTAAGTGACTTGTTCAAGGTACACTGGGGGGGTGAAGGTGGGTGACTTGAGCCCTTATTTTCCTATTTCAAGGTCAGCTCTGTATCCTTCACAACAGAATACCCCTTATCTCCATGCTTCCCAAATATACATATCCAGCTCTAATCTCTTTCTCCAGTCTCACATTTCTAACTGCCAACTGGTTTCAAATTCTGCCTCTAATACTTACTAGCTATGTGACCATAACCAAGTCATTTAAGTAAAGGAGGGGGTTGACCGCAAAGAATTGAAAAGAAGAAGACCCGTTTTCCCCCAAATATTTAGAGCAGCTCTTTCTGTAGTGGCAAAGAACTAGAAACTATTGGAGTACCCATCAACTGGGGAATGGCTGAAACAAGTATGGTATATGAATGAATATCATTAAGTGCCTTAAGACACTTGTAAGTGTCCTTACAAAAAGGTCAGTTTCATATAATCTTGGGAAGACTTGTATAAACTGATGCAGAGTGAAGGTAGCAGAACAATTTATAAAATAATGACATCGTAAAGACAATTGACTTTGAAACACCTAAGAAGTCTCATCATTGTAATTACCATGATTCCTGAGGAATGATGAGGAAGCATTGTACTCACCCTCCAACAGGGGTGTGATAGATTCAAGATGAAAAATGAAGCACATATTTTTGGACAAATCAATGTGGCAAATGGTTTTGGTTTTTTCTTTTATCATTTTTTTAAAACTTAAATACACAGTAAGAAAAGAAAAATAAGCACTATAAGCTTAAGTACTCAAACTTAAATACAAAATAAGAAAAGAAAAAAAACATTGCCATGTGCACAGTGGAATGTAAGAGAGGATTCAAAATATAGAGCAATAAATTTCCATTTCAAGAAAGCTTATGTAACAAATATTACACATTGTGTTTAGAACTGTCCGTCTTTGCTTCCTTGTAAATTTTCTTTATTCTCTGCTGTACACTTTTTACTTTGTTCTTTTTTTCCCTCCTTCCCCCACCCCTCATCCAAGAAAGCTACATTTAAGTGCAGATATTTACATATGTATGTGTGTATGCACATATGCACATACATATATACATATACACACAAATATATAAATACATACCTATACACATGTATACATACATTTACATATACTTAGATATTTATAGTCATACATATGTATGTATACATACACACACTCACACACACACATACACACACATTCATATGCGTCGATATAAGACCATACTATGCTTCTTTGTTTTCTGTTTCTCTGAGGGTGGATAACATCTTCCTTCATAAGTCCAAGTCTTTCCATATTTTTGTAAGTCCACCAACTCAGCGTTTCCTACACTACAACAATATTCCAACCTTATGCTGTCTAGTTATTTAAGTAAACTAAAACAATATTGATTAATATGGCTGACATATAGTGAAATTTCCCTATTTTTCTTTTTTGATTAAATCTATTTTAGCTTTGACTTTGTCTGAGACCATGATCACTACCCCTGCTTTTTTTCCTAATAAATTCTATTCCTTATCTGTACTCTGTTTGTGCATATCTCTTATTTCCTATATCCTTCCTGACTCCTCTACTTTACTTCTACCCATTACCTTGCCCTCCTATTACTTAACCTACCCATCATCAAAATCCCTCCCTTATCATACCTGCCTTCTGCTAATCTAGAGGCAAATTGTTTTGTTTCATTATGCAAACTTGTTACTAGGATTTTGTTTTCTTTCCTTTATTTTTCTCTAGGTTTGGAGAGTGGAAGGGAGAGAAAATAAATGCTTTTTAATTTTAAAAAATGAGAGGGTTGAGCTAGATGGCCTTGGGACGCCCCTTGCAGCCCTAGATCTTTGATTTCCACTGAGATGTCACATAAGTATCTCAAGATCACCACAACCAAAAGAGAACTCATCATCAACCTCTTTAAACCCTCCAAACTTCGCTATTTCTGTTGAAAGTGCCATTGTCCTCCCACTCACTAACGTTCCCAACCATGGTGTCATCCTTGATTCTTCTGTCTTCAGCTGCCCCACCCCCACTATCAATCAGTTACCAAGTTGCTCGATTCTACATCTACAATATTTCTTATCTCTTTTCCTTTCTCTCCATTTCACTTACCTAAGGTCCTAGTTCACACCCTCATTGGGATTATTACAGTAGCTCCTTGCCACCAATCTCTTCCCCTCCCCAATCCATATACCATACCACTGCCAAAATAAATTTTACAACAGTTTAGATCCAACCTAGGCACTCCCCTGCTCAAAAACTTTGTTGGCTCTATGATAAAATACAAGTCCTCTGCCCTCAGCAGTTCGGCTCCAACCTACCTTTTCATTCTCATCTCACACATGGCTCCTTCACACAGGCCCAAGCAAGTCAGACTAACTCTTCCCAAACTTAATATGTCATCTCCTACCTCTACACTGTTGCACAAACCATTCCCCATGCCCTTGTCATTTCTGCCATCTCCATACCCTCCCTCATCTGCTCAGTTAGTGTTTGTTCCTTTTTCAAATTACTTTTTCAAATTATTTCTTCCCTATATATATTGTAACCCCTATATGTGTATGTATTCATATCTGTGTATATGAACACACACATATATGTATATATGTATATGTACACATGTGTATATATCTATATACATACTTTACCTGTATATATACATATACGTGTATGTGTGCATGTGTGTATACACACATCCTGAAATAATAAACTTGCATTTCATTAGGATATATATGTGTGTATGTATACGTAAACATACATACACACACACACATACACACCCTGAAAAAATAAACTTGCATTTGATTAGGGTATGTATGTATGTGTGTATCTGACAGTGTTGTCCATCTTCCGATGTTTCCCACATCTGCAAAGAGGATGGACAGTTAGAGCATTTCTTAAACCCAAACTATGTGCCTCACTCTGTGCTAAGACAGGGAAGGGAGGGAGATATATTTTCTCATTTTCTCTTCAGGGCCAAACTCCCTAGGTACCGTTCCATTGCTATGTTTTACATCCCAGTGCCCAGCATGTTACCTCACACATTCCATGAGAGAGGAAATAATATATAGAGATAATATGATAAAGGAACAATCTAGGCAAAGTGCTCCAGGGTTAGCAGATGGTGTAAGACTCTTGCACAAATGTTTGTCAGTAACTTGAATGAAGTCATAGATAGCAGACCTGTCAAATGTATGGTGACATGAAGCTGGAAGGGAGAGTAAAAACACTGGGTGACAGAGTCAGGAGCCCCAAAGTTTGACAAGTTAGGATGATGGGCTGAATGTGATTGGCTGAATTATGTATGTACAAATACAAGGTTCTACACCGGAATTTTCATCATTGGTTTCCCAAAGACAACGTAAGTGAGGAATTGCTAGATATCAGTTTTTCTAAAAAAAGATCTGTAGCTGCAAACAGATAGCGAACTCAGTATGAGTCGTCAATGAGATACAGCCACTAAAGAATCTCTAGATCTAGAATTGGAGAGACTTTAACTCTTTTTTATAGATGAGGAAACTGAGGCCCAGGGAGGAAAAGTGATTTGCCCAAGGTCATACATAGAATCCTCGATCTAGAGCCAGAAGGGACTTCAGAGACCATTAAGTTAATTTCCCTCATTTTACAAAAGACGAAACTAAAACTAAGAGAGCTTAAGTGACATAGCTACCAAGTTTCTGAAGTGGTGAATTCACATCTTCCTGGCTCTAAGTCCTCCACTCCCTCTATGAGGATCATAGGATCACAGTTCAGGAAGGGGCCTCAGAGACCCTCTAGTCCATCCCCTTTCTTTACAAAGGAGGAAACTGAGGCCCAAGGAAAGGAAATGATTTACCCAAGGTCATACACACAGGGCCTTAAATCTAGAACTAGAAGGACCCTCAGAGGCCTTCTAAACAATCCTCATTTTATAGAGAAGAAATCTGATGCCTCGGGAAGGGAAGGGACTTGTCCAAGATCACACATATGTTCCTAGATTTAGGGCTGGAGGAGACCTCATGGACCATCTAGTCCATCCCCCTCATTTTCCAGAGAAGGAAACTGAGGTCTATGTGGGACTTTTCCTAGGTCCCACATAGGATCCTAGAGCTAGGACTGGAAGGGATCTCAAAGACCATTGCATTCAGCCCCCTCTTGTTGTGGATGGGGAAACTGAGATGCAGATTCACAGAAGCAGTAAGCATCAGGTAGTCCTTTAGACTCCAGAGTCAGTGATCTTTCTACTATTGTACACTGTGTCCTTGAGTTCAAGGAAGTCATAGTAGTCCAATTTGAGGGAGGTAAGAGCCAGACTCCGAAATACCTTCAATGTAAAGTTGAGGAGTGTGTATTTTTTCCCCTAGAGTTAGTAAACAATTTCCTGTGTGCTATAGCTGTTCCCATCAAGGCTTCCCAATGGAATATACCTATAGCATTTCAATTACAAATCATGGTATGGTCGAGAGAACATTGGTTTTCTGTTGTGTGTGGTTTTTTTTTTAGTCAGTGGCCCTATGTTCAGATTTTACCTCTGTGATCTCACACTAGCTGCGATCACTTAGCCAAATTATTTCACTTCTCTGGACATTTGTCTCCTCTTCTGTATAATAACAGGGTCATACTGAATAACCCCTGAGATCTTTCTCCCCAGCTCTAGAGTTATGATCCTGTGACTGGCAGGCCAGCAGAGACAACCCAGAGAAGGTCATAGCCTGCAATGTGGCCGAAGCCCTATCACATGAATGGCTTCCTGTGTATCTATGATTCCTAAGGGTTGCTTTCCACTGGTGAGCACTGCCCAGATACCCTTGACCAAGGATCTATTGGAGCTGCAAGAATCAAGAGTCTGGAATGGGTCAGCCCCTCACATGTCCCCATCTATATCTGGCACCAGAAGAGTCCTTCTCTGTGCCCATGCTGCTTCCACTTCATTTGGCAATGAGTTGGTGTCATCATTTGCATTTTCAAACACACAATTTTCAGTGATTTTTGGATATTGCTTTCCCAGCTGCATTTTAATATACTTTTTGAATCTGTTTTTCAAGCCATGTTACTCTTTATTATAGACTAATCATCTTTCAGATTTGATGTATGGAAATGAGATCAGGGGTCTCACTGGAGACCCTTGGAGTCATTCCAAACATAAGAAAATTATCTGAAAGTTTTCTAAATTGTATTGGGATGTTTGGGTTCTTGTTTTCTTTTTGGTCACACTTTAAACTCACACTAAAAGTTATGATTGCTACCTTTTTCCAAAGAAGGGCTTTAAGTCACAGAATTCCAGAACCAGAAGGGATTTTATGTATCACCTATTTTCATCTCTTGGTTTTATAGATGAGGAAAATCTGGCCCAGAGAAGGGAAAAGAGGGATTGAAAAAAGGAGAGAGAAAGAAGAGAGGGAGGAAAGGGGGAGAGTGATAGTTGGAGACATTTACTCATTGCAAAAACCTAGGGATTTTTTTAATTTTTAAATTTTTTCCAATGATTTAGTATTTTCCCCCCAATTACATGAAAAAAATTTTAACGTTCATTTTTTCTAAAATTTTGAGCTCCAAATTCTCTCCCTCCCTACCATTCTCCCCACCCCACCCCCACTGAGAAGGCAAACAATTTGATATAGAAAACCAGCAGATTCAAGACCACATATGACCCTCCAAGTCCTCAAGTGCAGCCCTTAAAGGGCTATGAAGTTTGGATTCATTCAAAGGGCCACACTTGAGAACCTAGAACGTGCCCTTGAGGTTGCAGGTTCCCCACCCTTGAATTAGGAAAAAAATTTGGAAAATTAAAGCAATGTGGATTAGCCTGACTTGGTCCTGCACCCATCTGTCCCAGCTATAGATATCCACTCTATGAATATATCCATGTGATGCTGGGGAACCTGGAAGAGAAGTAATAAATTCCATTGGTTCTCTAAATGTTTGCTCTGCCTTACATAAAAACCATCAGGATGCTTCAGGAGTGTGTTGAGACCTCACCACTGAATGGCCCTGTAGAGTGAAAACAAAAACAAAACACATTGATGACAGCTACATAACTTAGTCTACCCACCTGCAGCACTAATGATTCAGTGTATGGATATCTTAAAGGTTAGCTAGCATTGTAGTATAGTGGACCCAACTATTAATGGTAACCATCTAACTTAATTCCCACCATTTCCACCAATGCTCTTTAAGGAGAACTTTTCAGTATTGGTCAATAGGTTAACTACCTGAACACCATTAAATAAATAAACCATTTAGGGTGAGAGACAGACATAATAAAGACTAGCAAGCCTGTGGACTTTCAAGGAGATTTCTAGTTCAGTCCAAATATACAGATTCATGAAAAATATCTTGAAGCCAATGCAACCAAAATTTGGAGGGATGTAGTAAATTGGGAAAGAATTTTTACAGCTAATCTCGGGGATAAAGGCCTCATTTCTAGAATATATAGAGAACTGACTCAAATGTACAACTATACAAGTCATTCCCCAATTGATAAATGGTCAAAGGATATGAACAGGCAATTTTCAGAGGAAGAAATTAAAGATATCTATAATCATATGAAAAAATGCTCTAAATCACTTTTGATTAGAGAGATGCAAATCAAAACAACTCTGAGGTACCACATCACACCTATAAGATTGGCAAACATGACAGAACAGGAAAATGATAAATGTTGGAGAGGATGTGGGAGAGTTGGAACACCAATTCATTGTTGGTGGAGTTGTAAGCTCATCCAGCCATTCTGGAGAGCAATTTGGAACTATGCCCAAAGGGCTACAAAAATGTGCATACCCTTTGATCCAGCAATATGGCTCCTAGGACTGTATCCCCAAGAGATCATAAAAATGGGAAAGGGTCCCACATGTACAAAAATATTTATAGCAGCACTCTTTGTGGTGGCCAAAAACTGGAAATCAAGGGGATGCCCATCAGTTGGGGAATGGCTGAATAAGTTGTGGTATATGAATGTAATGGAGTACTATTGCGCCATAAGAAATAATGATCAAGAAGACTTCAGGGAGGCCTGGAAGGACTTATATGACCTGATGCTGAGTGAAAGGAGCAGAACCAGGAGAACTTTGTGCACAGCAACGACCACAGTGTGTGAGAGTTTTTTCTGGTAGACTTGGAACTTCGTAATAATGCAAGAACTTAAAAAAAAACATTCCCAGTGGTTTTCTAAGGCAAAATGCCTTGCACACTCAGAGAAAGAACTATGGAATTCATTCACAGAATGTAGCAGATCATGTTTGTGTGTGTGTATGTGTGTGTATTATGTTTTGATTTGTTATATGATTTGTTCCATTTATTTTAGTTTGTCTACATAGCATGACTATAGTGATAACGTATTCAATAGGAAAGTATATGTAAATCCTATATAGAATTGTATGCCATCTTGGGGAGGGAGGGGGGTTGTGAGGGGTAGGTGTGTGGGGGGTAAAAATCTAAGTTTTATGGTAGTGATTGTAGAACATTAAAAAAAAATAAAATAATAAAAAAAAGAAAAATATCTTGAAGGCGAGAACATTCTTTACAACAGAATCATAAGCATTCCTGAAAAGATGGTGGACATGGACTGGTAGCTGTCCTAAACCCAGCAAAATATCTCTCTCTGTCTCTCTGTCTCTCTATCTCACTCTTCCTCTCTCTTTCTCTCTCCCCACCCCACTTCCTCTAAAGAAAAGCTGAAGAGGAAGATGGAAAAGGCCATTGAGAGAGAAGGGAAATGGGAAAGCATCTGTAGGCACTACTCATTGTTTCTAGGCCAACCATCTCAATTCAAGTCCATAAAATTCCACAAGCATTGTTTAGGCACCTCTTGTATGAAAGGCCCCATGCTAGGTACTATGAACACAAAGAAAAAACAAAATCAGTTTTTTGACAAACCCTTCCATCCATTATCATCTGCTTTGCTGCATCCTGAGAACCTCCCCACCCACCCCTGTCTGCCTTGCTGAACTCTTCTATATAGATCATCTCCTCTCACAATGAGCTCCTTGAGAGCAGGGATTGTCTTGCCTGTCTATTAGTATCACCAGTGCTTTAAACCATGCTTGGCTTATGGTAAATACTTAATAAGAGCTTTTGTTCTCATTCATTCATTCATTGCCTCAAGGAGTTTGCATTCTACTGGAAGGATACAAAATAGACATAGATAAGCAAATACAAACTGAATTGGGAGGTAGGAGAAGAGTAGTAAAAAGTGGAGCCTCAGTGAAGGCCTTGTAGGAGATGGCATTCGAGCTGGTTCTTGCAACGAGTTTGGGGTTCTGAGAGGCAGAAGTGAGGAGGAAGAGCATTCTAGGCATGGGGGACCACTATGCAAAGGCAGGCATGAGGAGATGGAGCATTATGTGTGGAGATCAACAAGGAAGCCACTTTGGCTGGAATGTAGAGTACATGGGCTTAATGATAAGCCCAGAAAGATAGGCTGGAGACAGATTAAGAAGAGCTTTATATACCAAAGGAGTTTGTATTTTATCTTAAAGTCAATAGAGAGCCACTGAAGCTTCTTGAGGAAGGAGGACAACATGGATCCGTGTTTTAGTGCTATCTGTTTGGCAAGCTCTGTGGGAGATGGGCTAGAGAGGGAGAAAAATGGGAGCAGGAAGAGCAATTATGAAGGTATTACAGTAGTTGAGGTGAAAGCTAATGAGGGCTTGAACCAATGTGGTGGCTTTGTACGTGGAAAGATTGAGAGTTGTTGGGGAGGTAGAATTGATAAGACATGGCAAGTGATTGGATATGGGGATGAAGGGAAAGGATGACCTTGAGGTTGCAAATGTGAGAGACTGGAAGGATGATGATGATGGTGCCAAGCAAGAAAGCTAGGAGGGATGTGTTAAGGGGGGAAATCAATGAATTATCTTTTGAGTATGTTGAATTTAAGATGTATATGGGACATGGAGGTGGAAATGTCTGAGTGATGGAGGAGTGGAGCTTAGGAGAGACGAGGGTTGTATTTGTAGACTGAGAGTCATCAGTATAGCAATAACAAATGAATCCATGGAAGTTTTTGAGATCATCAAGAGAGTGTAGCAAGAGAAGAGGGCCCAGGACAGAATCCTTGAGTGTGCTCATTTATGGGCTAGAATACTGATGGTGATCCAGCCAAGGAAAACAGCATGAGTTGGAGATGCCAACAGGACATCCAGATGGAGCTGTCCAATGGGCATTCAAAGATGTAAGTGCAGGAGGGAGATGAAGGATGAATGTGTAGATTTGTGAATCATGAAAATGAGTCCTTGAAAGATGAGATCACAGTGAGAGAAGGGTCTGGGAGGACTCCAGAGATAGCCCTGTAATATATCCATGCATAGGTAGCAGGACATGGAGGATTCTAAAAGGGAGCTTGAGAATGATTTTGTCCAATAGGTGGGAAGAAAACGATAACAGAGCATAGTCATGAAAATTCGGGGATGTGAGCATGCAGAAGGAAGGGGCTACTCACAGTGTCAAGTGCTGCAGAGAGGTCAAAAAAGGTGATAGCTGGGAAAAACCATTGGACTTTCCAATAAAGAGATCGTGCAGTGACCTTGGAGAGAGTAATTGCAATTGAGTGGTGGAGACATAAGCCAGATTGAAAGAGAAGTGAGTAGGAGGTGAGAAGGTGGAGACAATGAGTACAGATTATTTTCCTAGGAATTTGACTATGAGAAGAAAAATATAGGATGACAGCTTGAAGGGATGGGAAGGTCAAGCAGAGACTTTTAAGTAAATAGGAGATCTAGGCCTGCATGAAGGCAGCAGGGAAGTGTTGTTGGATAAGAAGAGAATGAAAATTAGGGAGAAAGAAGGGAAGATTAAAAGTAAAAGATGCTTGGGAAGACTGGAGAGTGTGGGATCAAAGTAGAGGGGTTGGGTTTGATGGAAAAAAAAAAAACAGCTGCTGAGACTAGAGGAAAAGCGGTGAAGATGGGGGCTGATGCTTAAGCAATCTGAAGTGTAAAATTGGCAAATGGAGGAAGCTTTGTGACAGATGACCTCTATTTTCTCAATAAAGTATGAGGTAAGGTCCTCTGCTGAGAGGGAAGAAATAGATGGTGATTCAGGTGACTTGAGAAGGAAATAAAAACTTTGGAACAACCCCTGCGGACAAGCAATAGAGAGTCGATCAGCCAAGTGTAATAGGATTGGCATGCAGCAGTGAGGGCCCAGGTGAGAAAGGAAAATATAAATTTATAGTGGACCCAGTCAGCACTGTTGTGTGGCTTAACTGCAGTGTTGCTGAGGAGCATATAAGCAGAATCCGAAAAGGTAGATGGTAGGAGTCAGCCAGGGGTGAGACTCAGAAAAGGGATGAGGATCTGGGATTCAAGGGTTTGAGGCAATGGAAAGTAACTGGTTAACTAAAAGGACTGTGAGTTCAAAGGGAGGAAAGTGAGGCCAGAAGAGGGGTTAATGACCCCCCAAAACAGGGAAGGGTAGAGAACCTAAAGAGAAGGGAAGGGGGACAGCATTTATATAGTTCCCAATATATACCAGGTGTAGTGCTAAGCATCTTCCATATCTTATCTTATTTGTTCCTCAGAAAACAATCCTGGGAGGTAGAGGTGCTGTTATCATCCCCATTTTATGGCTGAGAAAACTAAGGTAGACAGAAATGAAATTGATTCCCCCCAGTAAGTATCTGAGGCAAGATTGAGCTCAGGTCTTCCTCAGATCCAGTGGTCTAGCTGCCACTAGAGATTTCACCAAGGATAGAAAATAGATTTAGGAAGGTTGAGGTACAGGGAGAGATGGGAAGATGGGAGATTGTAGTCAGAATAGTATATTGCAGCACTGGATTACTCATGATGATGAGATTAGGTTATGACCCTCCTCTCTTGTGGCTGAAATGGAATCATGCTATAGATGGTAGGAGTTAAGTGGACACATCAGGAAATGAGTATTTGAAGAGATAATATAGAACTTGTATAGACAAGTTATATCCATATATGTTATATCCATATAACTTTTTATATTACATATGATATAATATAGCATGTTTATATATGGTATTCATATATACATATGTAACCTGGTTATCTATCGTATTTATTATATATGCATACATATGTAATATACATATGTAATATGTTATACATACATACACACAAACATACATAGATACATACATATATAAATCATCAGTATAAAAGCAGGGCCTAAGGTAGAAAGGAAAAAAATGAGCATAGCACTAAATTACTTGAGTAAGGAGGGAGAATAGCCTGAGGCCAACAGGATATGGATTGAGCATGCCAACTTGCTGACAAGACAAAAAGAATTGAAGATGATTGGTCAGTAAGAGAGTGGATTCTGATGAGAGGATGATAACCCTTTCCCATAGTATATATAAATGAGCCATGAGACCAGTTCATCCTTCCTTTTCCAAGTCCTTTGTTCTTGGATTTTGAGAAGACAGCCCAGCACACAGCAGTGTACAACTGCATTATGGGAGATGACCAGAATAGGAGATGTCCATGAGCAACTTCTTTACCCAAGGATGCCTGGTACCTGGCAGAAGTCCATGGCAAGCAGCATGTGATTGCCCAGGTTGTCTGAGAGAGAATTCATGGACTTCATGTTCACGACCACCTCCTATATTTTTGTTTCCTTTTCTGAGCCCTAGAGACTGAATAATAGACTTCCCCCAGATCAAGAGCTAGTAGTAATGGAGAGACACCAAAGATTTCCTGTAGAAGCACATGGCAGAGGTAGACATGTACATGCTCACTTGGCCCAGGAGGAGGGAGTTGCAGCTTTTATGAAGTTACATTGTGGGGAACATCAAAGTCAGAGGTTCAAAAGCTCAAGTATTTAGGCCACAGACCTTCTAGAGAGAGATGTAGCATGGGTCTTGGAAAAAAGAGAACTTCCTATTTGCAGAACAAAATCAGTGAATAACTTGGACAGAGCAGGTCTATGGAAAGATGATTGCTTATTCAACAACATCCAAAGAATGTTTCCCTTTTGGAAAAGAATCTTAATCATAGGGTAATACTATAAGTTTTGGGGAGGCTATGTATGACTGCAAAAGAAGTACTCACTGTAATGTCAGAGTTGTTCTGATACCATCTCCAAGTTTATTTCCCTGCTGAGGGTAGCTGATGAACTACTTGAGTGCTTTATAAGTTTCATTGACTCTGGTTATGGGCTCCTGGGGATCCTTTGCATTTGATCTGGGATGAAATAGAGGCCATCTTGTACCATATATACATTTGTACCTTGAGTGCTTATACAGGAGCTGGAGGTCTTCTCATCTTCATTTGGGGAAACCTAGACATGCCTTATACCATGAGTATCATAGATTCCCCTGGAGCAAGTTTAGGTGGGAAGAATGAGTTAAAAAGAGAAACTAATCCTCTTGGAATCAGGTTCTCTAGGATCAGAGCTGGTTTATGTGAGCCCAAAGTCTTGAGGCCCTTAGTTAATATGCATATATTTAACTTATTGTGTTTAATGGATGTCTATATGACTTCAAGACACCTGAATGAAAAGTAGAACATATTAGCCAGTCGTTCAGATGTCTTTCCTATGCAATGATTGGATTGTTTGAACTGTGTGTCAAATGGGATAATTTATCTACTTGGCTCCCTGCCACCCCACCCCTCTGTTTCACCCTATACATGAAGCTCTAGCTTTAGCCCCAAGTAAATCCCACCTCTGACACTTCCTATATGATCTGGGAGAGTTTACATCACATCCCTGGGCCTCACTTTCTTCCTCTTTAAAATGACAGGTTGAACTAGCTGGTCTCTTCCAGCTCTAAATCTTGGACCCTGTCATCCCTGGGACTGATCCTAGCCCTAAAAGGAGCCCTGTAGCAGTAACTCCCAATCTCTTCAGTTACTGGCATCACTCTGATTTTTTCTTACCCAATTCTCCAATACCAGAGTTCTTACTTTGTGCCTATCAGTGAGTCCCCCTGGACCTAGATTTCTTGAAATTCAGGATTGCCTTTTTCCTGATGACCAGTTTCCTGATAGCTGCTGCTAAAACCATGTTAGGTGCCACTACCCACCTGTAGTCACCTGCAGCATCAGCCTTTGATAGACACATCTTGGAACCTAAATTTATTTTGCCCCTTTGGCTACGTGCACCTGCCCCTTGCCCATAATTTTCCCCATAGATTCATCTCCTGGGTTTTGGCCCACTTTGGACTTTCATTCAACCAACTCCTGCCCTGGTTTTGAACCTGAAATTTTACCCTCTGCCTTTGCCTGACCCCACAGGCTGCTGGGTCTGAGTTTCCCTTGTCCAGCCCATCTCACCACTACTTACTGATGGAGGATATTCACCACCTATCTCTCATCTGTCTTTGCATTCTGTTAGTGCAGTGAGGTTTTCTTTCCTCCTACCTCTGCCTCCTACATTTCAAATGAGGTCTAATCCCAGGTGAGGAAATGGGGAAGGGGAGGACTTGGGACCCACATAAAAACAGCAAGCAATGATTTTGCAGTCGATGGATAATGTCTAAACCACACAGGACAATCTGGCCCGTATGTGACTGTGGCTTGGAAACCAACCATTCTAAGAGTAAAAGGTGTAGAGTACCACCCTCCTCCTGGAGGCATTGCAAGATACTACTTTGCTTCTAATTAAAGAGACCGTGTTGTCTTTGCTATCATAGGTAAAGGCTTAAATAGTTACTTCATAATTACTTTATTGCCAGAAGTTTTCAATGAAGCTGTAAAAAAAGGAAAAAAAAAGATCAGCCTAATTGCCTCAAGATGGATACGTAATGCATAAATCTCTTGTTTAATGGATCTAGTAATAGGCCACCTGTTTCAGCGCCTGCTTCCCAGTCAGGATATGACTGATGAGTGCTTTCTCTTGTGAACAAATCCAGACTTTAAAATTTAGTGACTCTCTACTTTCATGACAATTCATCTTTAATTTTTTTCTGATCCAAATGGAGTCTCCCAGGATCGTTTCATTCTGTGCTTCTGCATCCCTAGTGAGTTGCACGTAGTAGGCACTGAGTCAATGTTAATTGATCGACTGATATGGAAAAGGAGCTTCTGGAACTCATTTATAGAGGGGGCATAGAGAATAGGTGACTAAATTAAGGATCAGAAAGACCCAAAAGTCTTTGCTATGACTCTTACTAGATGTGGGATCCTGGGAAAATCACTTAGAGAACCTTGGAATTTATTATTAGAAGAGATTTCAGTGATCTCCTAGGCTATCCCATACTCAAAAAGGACACTTCCATCTACTATCCTTGATAGGTGTTTGTCCATCCTCTGTCTCCTAGGCAGGGGCAGGGAGGAACCATCACCTCCAAGACAGGTTATTCTAGTTTCATACAGTTCTGATCACTAGAAAGATTTCCCTGCCATTAAACTTAAATAAGCCTCTCTGCAGCTACCCCCCTGATCCTGATTATGTCCTTTGAAGCCAGAAACAACACATTTAACTCTCTTCCACAATTCAGGCCTTTAGATACTTGAAGAAAACTCCTTTGTTTTGCTTTTCATTATAATGTCTCAAAGCCTTTTACCGTCTTGGGTGCCTTTCTAAACATCCTTCAGCTGATCAATGTACTTTCTAAACTGTAGCACTCAGATGGAATAAAATACTCCAGATATGGTCTGATGGATGAGGATCGGTTCGTAGAAATGACAACTGATAAGTAGGGTGAGGGAGAGTGAGGAGTCAGTCAGGAGTGGCCCTCAGCTTTAGAGCCTAGGTGACTACAAAGGGGGTTACATCCTCAACAGTAATGAGGAAGTTCAAAAGAGGAATAGATTGGGGGTAGGGACTGACTTCAGTTTCGGACATGTTGAGTTTGAGATGCTGATGGGTTATCTAGTTGGAGATATCCAGAAGGCAATTAAGGGCAGGGATTGAGTGGACGTGTTTGTAAGCACTGAGGAAAGAACTAGTAGATAGGAAGAGGTTAAATATTAGAGAGGGAAAGATGATGGGAAACATCAGCTGGAACAGACAGAAAGGGATGGGATCTAAAGTGTAGGAGGAGGGTTTGTCTTTGTCTTGAAGGGTCAGTTCTTGATCTGAGACTAGAGTAAAGGAAGAAATAATGGTAGATAATGTTAAGGTATCATGAGAGCAAGAGGAGTGGAGAAGAGCTCTTGGCCACTGGTCTTAATTTTTTTGGTGAAGTATAAGGATAGTTTTTAGCTAAGAGGACAGGGAACTTTAAGAAGGGAAGAGAAGGAGAAGCCATTGTGAGAAGTTGGATAGAGAATTCATTATTGAAAAGTAGGATAACCTTGCTGCAGTAAGGCATCCATGAAATTAGACATTGTATATTTGTAGCGGATCCAGACAGCAAGGTTTTCTGACTTCATCTAGGTCCCTTTAGCAGCATGTGAGTTGGAGTGAAGGAGATAGAAGATGGGAATAATCCTGGTTTGGTGGCTTGGTAATACATGAGTGGTGATAAGACAAGGGAATTAGAAATTCAAGAATAGATCTCAGTGTAGAGTTGAAATAGTTCATTAAGACATCAAGATTGGGAAATGAGGAGTCTAGCCAGATCAGGAGTGACTGCCTGGGAAAGAACTGAGAAGCTGGAGCAACTGAAGATGATAGTAAGGATGAACATTTTTAGGAGAAGTAATAGATAGGAAGAGGTAGAGCGAGAGTACATTTTAATTGCGTATTGGGATTTCAGAGTTCTTGATTCAAAATGAGTTCTTGATGAAACCGTGTGGACTCTGCAATATATACTTCCTTTTTTAGATGGTACTCACCCATCTCTTTAAGGATCCATTCTAGACTTTTCCCAGGAGTCAAAGTCAAGCTCCTTGGCCTACAGTTTGCAAACTCTAATCTCTTCCCTTCTCTAAAATTAAGGATATATGCCTTTCACCAGCCCTGTTATACTTCAGGTATAAGTTCAAGTCACTTAATCTCTCAATAGCACAAGACACCATCAAAGACTAGAAATTGCAGAGAAATTGACATCCTGAATTGGTGGAGAGGCTTCCCTAACACAAAAAAGTTATAGATCTAGACAAAAAAATGTCAAAATTTATTATTCTAGGAAAATCTCATTAACCAAGACTACCATACCTCCTCTTTGATTTTCCCAGTGACCAATGGCTTTATTCTCCATCCCTCAAAGCTCTTTTTTTATTCCTTTTCTTGGTGTTCTGTATTTGTATTTTTTGTATTTTTTTTGTTTTTGCTTTGCTTTGTTTTACAAATTTTTATGTCATATGAATACGAGTCTTCCTTGGATTTCCTTTGTTGGAGAAAGCATATTCAATTAGGGATTTATTCTTAGGAAGTACCAGATTGGATCACATTGTGTGCTGTCTGAAGAAAATCATTCCCAAATCTCAAATCCACTGATGGAATCTGAATGCAGATTGAAGCACACTTTTTAAAAAATTCTTTATTTTTCTAGGGGATTTTGTGGTCTGTGTTTTCTTTTGCAACATGGCTAATATGGAAATATGTTTGGCATGACTACACATGTATAATCTGTCTCAGTATTGGAAAGATTAGCTCAGGCTCCTATAAAGATTTCACCCAATGGAATAAAACAATCCCTATTAAGGTTGGGTGTGCACTGGGACAGAATATCCCAGGTGACACTTCAGGCATATTAGCAGTGCAGTTCACATTTGGCTTATATAGTATTCTCTCTCTCTTTAAGGCTACAGAAAAGCACAATGTCACTGAAAAGGACCATGAAAAATAGGAGAGGTTCCACAAGAGTGGAGAAGGACAAATGCTCTAATTTAAAAAAAAAAAAAAAGATTAGAACTTTTAGACTATAGACTAGGGAGCTTGCCTTTGAATTCCTGGAATGAGTGGCAAATATCTGGAGAGGAAAACCGTAATTACAGAGAGATAGCACAGAGTATGTTTAGTCTAGCAAGAAGAAGATAGAATGGGTATGATGCTGTCTTCAAGGATTTGAAGGTCTCTCTTGATGAAAAGGGTTCCCATTTGCTCTCTTTTACACCAGAGGGCACGACCAAGAAGAATGTGTGGAAAGTCCAAAGAAGTCAATCTAATGATGTCAGGAAAGACTTCCTGACAATGACAGGAGTCCAAAAATAGATTGGATTGTCTCAAGCTATGGTGGGTTTCCCTTTGCTGGTCTTCAAGTGGAGTCTAGACAGCCATTCATCAAGTATGGTATAGTAGGGATTACTTGAAAGCATAGGTTGGACCATATGATACCTCTGAAGTTTCTCATAACTCTCAGCTTCTGAGATTCTTTGTTTCTGTGATTAAATGACCAGCAAGAGAGATGTTCCCTACCTGTTGGTTCATAGGTTCCTTTCCAATACACTATGACCTGCCTTTTTTCCATCATACTGCTCAACGTTAGACAGCTGGTCAAAAAGGCAACATTCTTAGTGACCCAAGTTAAACAATGATCTAGAGGTTATATGAAATATGACTCTAAATTTTGTATATATTTGTTTTTGATGTTGTTTCATCAGTTAGATTGTAAGCCTCTTGAGGGCAGGAATTGTCTTTTGCTTCCTTTTGTATCTTCACTACTTAGCACAGTGTCTGGCAAATAGTAGGTGCTTAATCAATGTTTATTGATTGATTAATTGATTGATTGAAAACTTCTAACCCTGCTCTGACCCAGAATTTGGGAAATTTCCTAGCTTATTCTGACCCTCTATATTTAAATGACATATATAGTCAACTAATCCAAAATCATATGACACTGAATGAACATAGGAAAGTGTAAAGAAATGTTTGTGGTTTCTCAGTATGGGATGCTTAGTTCAACCATCTCCCACATCCCCTTGACCTTTTATTTTTTTTAAGGAAATTCATATAATAGTGAATCTGCTTATGTCACCATGGTCACTTGAGAGCATAGTGAAACTTTTTTCTTTCTTTTTTCTTTTTTTAATTTGTTTTTTCTCAATTACATGTAAAAACAATTGTTAACATTCAGCTTTTAAAATGTTGAGTTCCAAATTTTCTCCCCCCCCCACTCCTCCTTGAGAAGGCAAGCAATTTGATATAGATTATACATGTGCAGTCATGCAAACATATTTCTATATTATCCACGTTACAAAAAAAAGACTCCCCAGCCCCCCAAAAAATAAAGAATAAAAAAGTATACTTTAATCTGCATTTAGACTCCATCACTTCTTTCTTTGGTGGTGGATAGTATTTTTCATCATAAGATGAAACTTCTTTCTGAAAGGCAGCTTTGCATAGTGGATTCCCACTATGGAATCAGGGAGACCTGGGTTCAAATCCTGTTTTAGAAATTTATTAGTATGTGACTTTGGACAAGTCACTTGCATTTTCTGAGCCTTGGTTTCTTCTTCTGTGAAATAGGGGGGACTCAACTACATAGTCTCTGAGGGTCCTACTACCTGAGCCTATAATCCTTTTAGGCATCAGTAAAGAAAAAAATGCCTTTTGTGGTAAGTCCAGTGAATCTCCCCAATCCTATCGTCAGCTCTCATTTGCGTGTGTGTGTGTTCGTCCTTCATTGCCGAAGAAGACCATACCATCAGGGAAATAATGACATGACTTGCACTTGACTTTTGTTGTGAGGGAGGGCTGTGTGCAGGTCACCTGCCTCACTTCTCCTCCAGAGCCATCTGAATCCAGTGACCAGATATTCATCAGGATGACTAGAAATGACCCAGGATGAGGCAATTGGGGTTAAGTGACTTGCCCAAGGTCATACAGCTAGTGAATGTCAAGTGCCTGAGGTGAGATTTGAACTCAGGTCCTCCTGACTCCTGCTCTGGTGCTCTATCCACTGCAACACCTAGCTGCCCCATCTCATCTGCTATCCAAACATGGAACAGCCTCACCAGCAAAATTTCCCAGTAAAGTCACAGTGCCAGTCAAAGATTATTTCCTAAGCCCTGTCTTGTCCTAAGGACTGTGGGGAGATATAAGAGAGAAAGAAGGTGGGGAGTCTGGTTCACAACCCAGGGCAGTGCATCAAAGATTTGGCCAAGTAGCCAGAAGTGTCCAGGGGCTGGTAGCTGAGATTGTAAAAAGGGAGATACCAGCACCATCAATATAGACTTGATCTGCAAGTCCACCCTGTACCACATGACTGTTCCTCTTCCCCAGCATAGACCTTTAGCCTGGTGGTGGGTCATGCATTTGGGGAGCAGCCTCCCACAGGACCTTTCTTGCTTGTTGTTGGCTCTCTGTTGCCCCTGTTGTTTAGGCAGGGGAACTGCATGTGGCCTTCTAGCTGCTAGTCCTCCACTCTCTGGTTAATCTGCAGAGGAAAAGGGAGGCCCCTCCCACATGCCCGTGTTCCTTGATCTCTATCCAACTCCATCCATGCATTTATATAAACTCTAGCTCAGTCACTGATAGAAAGAGCCCAGAGAGTTTCAGACGATTGCCCCGGACTTCCCCCTCTAATGAATGGAAGTAAATTCTCCCTCCTTTCAGACTTCAACATATATTATAGTTGATTATTGTTGGTGAAATTGAGCATATGGTCTTAAAATGGATCTAAATGATTTTATATGTTTTCTGTTTTATTATTATCCATCTGATACTTTGAATGAGACAGCATATGGCCGTTAATTCTCTCCTCTGGTCCCTTGTGCGCAATATTAAAACAATTCGAAGCAGAGCATATTTCAGTTGTCTTTTATGGATGAGTTATAGCTCCTGCAGCCAGTATAGAGAGACAAAGAGCAGGCCAGGAGACAGATTTCTGCATAAATTTTTCTTTTGCTTGCTAGAAAGTATGTAAAGAAAGGATCTTAAATCGTGAGTTTTAAGCACACTTCGAACTCCATTTGTTTAATTCTGAAATGCTTCTTTAATTATAGCCTGCAGAGGAAATCCAAATGAACTGATGAGTATTCTCCATGGTGTCTTTTGAATTCAAAGAGGCTTTTTATCCATTGCCAATAAGAGGCGCTGCATCCGAAAATGCTGAGACTTTCTGAATGAAGACAGAAAAAAGCAAAACCTACTCACAAGTTAACTCCAGACGTGGAGTTTTGACCTAGATTTCTCCTTTTGCAACTTTTTTTTTTTTTTTTGCAAGAGGTAGGATTAGGGTCAAGATCTGTAATTTCACTGGTAGAGGGAAATGCCAATGACAAGATTTCCTCCACTAATGTAGACTGGCTCTTGCTCTGCAGCTTATGTTATTTTCTTAGAGAACTGCCTAGAGCTATAAAAGGTGAAATGACTTGCCCAGGGTCACATTACCAGTATGTGTCAGAGGTGAAACTTGAACTCAGGGCTTCCTGACTTCACGGCTGTTTCTCTTGCCACCATGCTATGTTGCCCCTGCTTTGACTTATCTGTGATTTACACTCACTGTCATAGTGTCATAGGAATATAGATCAAGAGCTAGTAAGAATCTCAGAGGCCACCTCATACAGCCCCCCTCATTTTACAGAGGGGGAAACTGAGGCCCAGAGAGAGGAAGGGACTTGCCCAGGGCCACACTTAGGCTCCTGTATCTAGAACTGGAAGGGACCACAGAGACCCTCTAGTCCAAACCCTGCTATTTACATAGTGAGAAACTCAGTCCCAGGGAGGGGAAAGGACTTGCCTAAGGTCACCCATAGGATCCTAGCTCTAAAGTTAGGAGAGACCTCAGAGGTTCTCTAGTCCTACACCCTTATTTTGCATAGGAGGAAACTGAAGCCCAGGGAGGGAAAGGGAATGACCTTAAATCATACAAGAAATAAGCATTAGGCTTAGTCTCAGTAAGCCTCTCCCTAAATCTTTTTTACTATAATGTAAACTTATTTCTTCTCATCTGGTCTACTATGAAAATGGAGATTTAGTCAGTTCCTTCTTTTAACTATAGTAAACCCTTAGTAGGGGGCAGCTAGGTGACACTGCATTGGATAGAGTGCCAGGCCTGGAGTCAGGAAGATTCATCTTCCTGAGGTCAAATCTGGCCTCAGACTTACTAGCTGTGTGACCCTGAGCAAGTCACTTCACCTTGTCTGCCTCAGTATTCTCATCTTTAAAATGGGTTGGAGAAGGAAATGTCAAACCTCTCCAGTATCTTTGTTAAGAAAACCCCGGATGGGCTCACAAAAAGTCAGAAATGACTGAAATGACTGAACAACAAACCTTTAGTAAATCAACTTGTTACACCACTCAACCAGTTATATTGCTAGCCCAGATATGGCTCCAGTGTTTAGACTGAGAATTACAATTTCCCTAAAATCGTGGCAAACACAAATCCCTGAACCAAAAAAATTTCATAATGGAATTAGCCAGCCTTACCTCTTGAAATCTGGAAGTCAGTCCTTATATTAACTGATCAATCTCTAAGCATTTTTATGCATGTGTCAGGTACTAGGGGTGCATAAGGAAATAATCCCTGCCTTCTTGAGGCTTATTTTCTCTAAGTGGAGACAGCATGAATAGGCATTCAGATATATAAAATTCAGACAGAATAAAAACAAGATAATTTACTGGAGGGAGATATAGGCACTAGCAGCTGGAGGAGATGGGTCAGAAAAATATTCATATAAGAGATATTATCTGAGCTGAGCTTGGAAGGAAAGCAGGGACCATAGTGTGGAGGTGAAGTGGTACCTTCTGGGAGTTGAGGGAGAATCTATCAAAGACATGGAGAGGGGAAATAAGGTGGCATTTTTGAGGAACTGGAAAAGAGCCAATTTGGCAGAATAAAAGGGGTATGGGAAGGTCAATAAACTATAGAGCTAGAAAGGTAGGTAGAAGCCACGTTAAAGATGTCAAAAAGACGATTTAGCATTTGATTATAGAGATAGTGGAAAGCCATTGGTGTTTCTTGAGCATGCCCCCTCAGCCATCTTTTCTCTACATGATCACCCCAAGTCCTTAAGGAGGTTTTTTCCTCTTAGGAAAGTACTCGACCCATTCCTGGACCCAAATGCTTTGGGGGTTGTCCAACTTTGCTGGGATGCTCTGGGTATCAGCATGGTCCCTGTGCTTGTGACTTATCAAGGATGGTAGCCACCCAGATTAAATGCTGAAGCATTCAGCCTCCTATCTGAAGACAATCCAGGAATCTAGAAGTTGACCCCACTGAAGTATCCAGGAAGAGGGATATAAACTTAGCTGCACTTTCCCCCCACCCTGCCTTTGTCCTTCACAACAGTCTCAGCCAGTGGAAGAAATTCACTCATGTCTCTCGAGTTTCCCCAATTGTCACCTGGATTGCCACTTATTAAAAATGCTGACTTTCAAACAGCTCCATAAATTTCTTTAAACATTCCCCGACTCCATAAAGAGGGATGAAATTGAATGCTCGGGCTTATATGCCATTGTCTATCTCCCTGGAGTGTTCAGATAAACTGAAATAAATCTTTCTGCCTCATCCTGGCCGTTTCACTAGCTTTGCTATTATTTACAGGCCTATCCATCCAGCTCTGCTCTTTACCCCGCAGTCATCAGAATGTCCCCTCTCGCCTCATCACAAGCTCCCACGCAGGGTCTGCAAAATGAAAAGCTCCAACACATCCAACCCCAATAATGAGAAAAGTGTTCCTGTGGGGGCCTAGAGAGACTTTTCCCAAATGGAATATAGATCTGTTGGATAAGCAGAGTAGAACCTGGCCCCAGGGTACGGGATAAGGGAGAGATAACACTCTCAAAAGTTTAGCTTCCCCAACTCCTTTAAAGTATCAAGCTACTATCCTATAATTCAAAAACAAGGACACCTGCCATATCTAGCCCATTACAATTCATACATGATCTGAGTAGACCCTCCCACCCACTTTGTGAAATGGGCAGGAATATTATCCCTATTGTACAGATTGGGAAACTGAGACCCAGAGAATCTTGCTAATTAGTAACTGACAGAGCTAGGACTAGACCCAAGGTCATATGTCTGTCTTCTTTTCCATGACACAACAGTGGATGTGATATTTCTTCAGATGGAGAGGAGGGGTTCTTATCCGTGTGTGTGTGTGTGTGTGTGTGTGTGTGTGTGTGTGTGTGTGTGTGTAATAGATTCCTTTGGCTGTCTGTCTGGCAAAGCCTATGGAAGGACCCCTTCTCAGAACAGGGTTTTTAAATAAAGGAAAGACTGAATTTCGGTAAGAAGTTAGTGAAGATAAAGACATGATTTTTTCCCATTCAAGTTCACAGGCCTCCTAAAGTCTATCCATGAGGCTCCAGGGAATCCAAAAAGAACCGTGTTTTAGAGCAGTGCTTCTTAAACCATGTCTTCATGACCAGTGGTTTAAGAAGTGCTGAAGGGGTCGTGAGTGGAAAAAGTTTAAGAAGCACTGTTCTAGAGCTGATTATGGTGCCCTGCACTGCCACATACCCTTCCCTGTCTGCCTGTGAGTTGAGGACGCCTACTTATTTTTTCAAGGGTGTGGGCAGAAATGTGACTCCATTTGCTGTTGCCAGGCATGGCATACTATTATAACTTGTTATGTGGAATGACTTTACTTAGTTAGGTATCTTACCAAGTTTTAGGCAAATTCATTTTCCTCTCCTTCCCCTCTCCCCATGGCTTCCTGCTGTTCTGTGAGGCAATTCTGTTCAACATCTTCTACTTTCCTTCTTAATAAGATTTTACAAAGATGATTATGTTCTGAACCAGCCTTGCCCTAGGTTGTCCTCTCTCTCCTCTTGGCAAGTGGGCCAACAATTTGCTGACTGAGAAGATTTTAGGTTTGTATGGGAATTGTTACCTTGTTACAATAACTGATTTACATTGGTTAAACTAGTATGTGAAATTGTCATAATCTGTATTGGTATCCTTTCCTTTATCCATTTTCTTTTCTTTTTAATTAATTTGGACCAAATCTATGATTTATTTGAGGTAAGAAAACTTTCTTTACTAACGCAGATCAAAACAAACTCTGAAACTTGTCTTCGGGAGATTCCTGGGGCCTCGAGAGATCAAGTACCATTCCCAGCATCAAACAGCCAGTATATGTCAGAGGCAAGGACTTGACCGTAGTTCTTTCTGACTTTAAAGCAAGCTCTATCCGTTATACCACCCTGATTTTGTTGGTGCTTTTTGCATCAATAACATGTTCAAATAAGTCAGGCTAGAGTTGTTTTAATGTAGATCATTTCATTTTCTCATTTTTACTCTTTCTTTATTTTTTAAAAAAATTTTTGTTCACAAACAAGTCACTGCAACTAGGTGGCTCAGGGGATAGAGTACTGGATCTAGAGTTAAAAAAACCTGAGTTCAAATCTTCCCTCAGTCACTTAATGGGTATACAACCCTGGACAAGTCTCTTAACCTCTATCTCAGTTTCCTCAACTTCCTCAAATGGAAGTGATAAGCATCACCTACCTACCAGAGTTGCTGTAAGGATAAAACAAGATAATATTTAGGAAGTGCTTTGCAAACCTTGCAGCATTATATAAAAGTTATCATCATCACCATCATCACTATTATTAACAACTGATTTAGGAATAACTACTGCATCAATAATGTGTAATTTCCTGTCGGTTTCAATATCATTAGTTTCATTTGGGAAAATGTCATTCGGTGCTCATCATGTTCAGAATGTACCTATTCTTTTCTCAAGGAAAATATTCATATTGTATGGGCGTGAGCCTTCTGTGCATGCTTTTTTTGACTTTTCTCATTGCTTACTCCTGAACTATTTTCTCAACATATTTTTTTTTGTATCAAAGTCACTAACCATCAAAATATACATTGATTTAATTCTTCATAGAATTTCTCTGCCATTTTAGTCTCTTATGTTGAAATTTATGTTGACTTACTTACTCATAAGATACAATTCTTTACATGGTAGTCTTTTTGGCAAATATTTGCCAAGAGTAATGCAATATGAAATGGACAAATATCTCATGAAATGACATTTCTTGTTGCCTTTGGACACACAGTAAAACCAATTCCACCGACTCCTTTTTTGTCTCTCCAAGGAGAGCCTGAGTCATATTCCATTTTGCTGCATTGTCCTTCTGACTTTTGGTTTTGTTTATATCGAGAAGGTCAAGACTTGATACAATTCAGTTCCCCTGTTACTGTGTCTACTCATTGGCCTTTGGATGCGTATCTCACATTGAGAACTCTAATATCTAAGCTAATGTCTACAGATGATCTCAAGACTGACATTCTGAGCATCTGCTTCCACTGCTTCTATTTGTGTGACTGAGCAAGTCAACCAATTTCTCTAGTCCTCAGTTTCCTCTTCTGTAAAATCAGGACTTGAACTTAGATGGCTTCTGATGTCCCTTCTAACTCTGAACTAATGCTTCTATGATCCTGTGATCCCTCTTACTCTACTCTACTATTGGCACTGCAAAAGCAGAAGGGGCATAAGATCATTTTATATTCTTGTTTCCATGGCCAAAGAATTAATCAATAATGAGTCAGTTTTTTGGTAATGAAGGCCTCTGTTTTTAGCTAGGCTGATCCCCAGAAAGCAGTCTGTTACCAGGTATGATATGTTCTCCAGGTATGATAGGACCTTCCAGAACTGATGCCCTGCTGACATAGACCTTTATAGAATCCACTTTAACTTCTATGTTGAAGTAAGACATCAGAATAGAACTCTGGAGGAGTATATTTAAGAATGAAACTGGAAAGGGGACAACAAATTGTGTGAAAATGGAAAAGATCTGCAAAGATTTCATCAAGGTTAGTGGGACTACAGTATTTGTTCTTAAATTTCACAGTCCTTCATGTTCTTCTGCAGTTAAAATACCACTGAAGAAAACAAATAATAAGTGTGAAAAATAGCTGGATGACACCAATTATATACAGATAAGGTCTGCTGGAGGTACCTTCCTTGGAATATTGAATTGTGACTTTATATGGAATGTACCTGTGTGAAGGAACTCAAGTGCCCATTGCCTTGGTGGGAAAGCATTTCCTTAGCTGCCAATCAGGGTGGAATCCTTGCTAGAGTAAAAGACCAAAGATACTCCAAATCTAGAAATCGGTAGGAGGATGCCAAAGAACAGGCACCATTTTGGAAGCAAAAAGAAATGGGAATTGGTTTGACTGGATCAATATTCTCCTGAGACAACATAGTGGTGGGAGTCTGGATCTAGCTACTTATAGAACTGAATCAGCATAGTTAGACTGAGAGGAAGACCTGAATTCAAATATTGTCTCTTGTACTTGCTAGCTACGTGATCCTGGGCAAGTCATTTAACCTTTTTTCTGCCTCAGTGGGGATAATAACAGCACCTACTTTTTAAGGTTCTTGCAAGGATTAGATGAGATATTATTTGTAAAGCTCTTAGCACAATACCTGGAACATAGTAGGCTCTTAACAAATGTTTGTGCCCTTTAGTTATTCAGTGAGTTTTCAAGATACATGTGCTTCCACTTTATTAGACACTGATGGATATACAAAGATAACTGAGACATAAACATAGAATCAGAGAACACCAATGTCTCAGAATTAGTCCAACCCATTTAGAACTTGCATTGTCTCCATGATATCCCTGACAAGTCATCATTCAGCCTCTGTTTTATGACCTGCCATGATCAAGAACTCACTACCTCTTAAAGCTTAAAGTCCCATAGCACTTGGGACCACTTCTATTATTAAGATTTTCTCATATTCAACCAAAATCTTCCTTAAGCAACCCCAGACTTTGCTGTTCTGTCATTTTTCATTCATGTCCAACTCTTCATGACCTCATTTGGGATTTTCTTGGCAAAGATAGTGGAGTGGTTTGCCATTTCTTCCTCAAGGTTATTTTACAGATGAAAGAACTGAGGCAGACAGGCTTAAGTGTCTTGCCCAAGGTCACAAAGATAGCAAATGTCTGAGGCTGGATTTGAACTCAGGGAGATGAGTCTTCCCATCTTTAGGCCTGGAACTCTATCCACTGCAGCGCCACCTAGCTGCCCAACTCTAGACTAGTAATACGAATTTCCAATGCTCCCACAGTAACCTTGCTTAAACAATTGTCAGAGTGCAGGGTGTGCCTGGCCCTGGATTTACTGCTCTGTTTACTAAGTACAGTAATAAGGACATTGAGTTTGGAGTCAGAGGACCTATGCCTAAACCCTGCCTCTGAAACTTACTTATGTGTCCATGGACAAATCACTTCATTTCTCTAGTGCTCATAGATCATAGTATCAGAGATTTTAGAGCTAGAAGGAACTTCATACATCATCTAATCCAACCCCCTTATTTTACAGGCCAGAAAACAGATCAAAAGGGGTAAAATGACTTCCCCAAGGTCACACGAGTAATAAGTAGCAGAGTTGGAATTCAAACCCAAGTCTTTTGTGTCCAAGTCCAGTGTGTCTCCCACTTTGTTCATATGTAAAATGAAGGGGTTGGACTAAATGCCCTCTAATGTCCTTTCCAACTTCAATTAACGATCACAAGAATCTTCTAACAGGAAGAGAACTATGAGTATGATGTCCCAGAGGCCAAAGGAAGAAAGAGATTCCAGGAAACAGGCGAACAACAGTATCAGATGCTATGGTTAGGGCAAAGAGAGTGAGCCTTGAGATGTGACTTTGGGACAAGACAATTAGCTGGTTATTAGCAACTAAGAAGAGAACAAAACCCAACCTATATCTTAAGTCTTTGCCTAGGCCAAGCAAAGGTTATCAATAGCAAAAAAAAGGGTGAGGGAGTAAGCATTGATTAAGCACCAGGCACTATGCTAAGTGCTATACAAATATCTCATTTGATCCTCTCAACAACCTTGCTAAGTAGATACTGTCATTATCCTCATTTTTCAGTTGAGGGAACTAAGCCAGGCAGAGATTAACTGACTTGCCCAAAATCACACAGCCAGGAAGCCTCTGAGATCACATTTGAACTCAGATCTTCCTGACTCTAGGCTCTATGCTTATCCACTACAGCACCACCTACCTGTCTCAAAAGACATAGAAGGGATTCAAAAGGGTCCAGCAGCTTTAGGCTCCCATCCAGTAAAGATCAACTATAAAGAAGGGAGAAAATATCCATTATAGATTTAGCAATAGGAGCCAGACCCTTTGATGCCTGGAGTCATTTTAGTACAGAACCCACAGGAATAAATAGTATGGAAAGAAAGATGTAGAATCCATGTACCTTCCAATGGTGATTACCCACTGGTGACTAGACTCCCTGGTCTTCCAGCTTGGGATGACTACTTTATTTTCAATGTTTCCCTCACACATGAATAGAGCATTTGTAAACGTTAAATAATTGAACATCTCACCACTGTAATGTGTACATCAGGGCTGAGTTGCCAGTAAAAATCTTCCCAATGCAGCAAGGACAGAATCAAAAATTTTTCTTCTTCTTAATTACTCAGCTTTCTTTCATTTAAGGTGCAATTAAAAAAAGTCTGTGCTCAAAAATGTTGCCCATCAATAAGATGAGTTCATTTTAATTTAATTTAGTAACTGAATATTTATTAGGGTCCTCCTGTGTCTTGGGCTTTGTGCTAGATGATAGGGATGCAAAAACAAGAATGACACTATTTCTGACCTTCAGAAACTTATATTTTCTAGAAGGGTGACAACATTCTATGGGGTAAGGATAGATACAACCAATCAACTAGCATGTTTTAAGTGCTTACTGTGTTCAGGGTACTATGCTAAGCATTCTTGATAGAAAGAAAGAAATGAATCAGTCTGTCTCTGCCCCCAAGTAGCTTACACTCTACTGGGAAGATGCAACAGATACAATTTGGTAAGGAAGAGAAGGATAATCATTCACAGAAGGGGCATCACTCAGTCAATATTTATTAAGCATTTACTATGGACTAGGCATTATGCTAAGTGCTGGGGATACAAAAAAAAAAAGACAAAGACATTCCCTAACCTCAAGGAGCTCACATTCTAAGAGAAGAACATAGCAATAGTAATAATAATATAAGAGTAATAGTTGTAGTGCTAGTAACAATAATAATATCATCTAGTATTTGCATAGCACCTTATGGTTTACAAAGCACTTTACAGATTTTTATCCTTGCAACCATCCTGGAAGGTAGTTGCTATTACTATCCCCATTTTACAAATGAGGAAAATGAGGCAGACAGAGGCTCTATGACTTGCCCAGAATCACACAGCTAGTGTCTGAGGCTGAATTTGAACTCGAGTCTTCATGACTCCAGATCTAGTGCTATATCTATTGTGCCATCTGGATACCTCCATTCAAATAACTATGCACATACATGATAGAAAATGGAAGGAAACCACATGGAGAAGGGAAAGGCTTCTTGAAGGAAACAGCAACTTGAAGGGAGCAGAGGTAAGGATGGAGAGACATGCTGAAGCATGAAATGTCATTTATAGGGAACAGCAAAAAGGCCATGTTAGCTAAAATATAGTCTATGAATGGGAGTAATGTAAAAATCAGTCTGAAAAGTCAGAGGCAAGATGGTATAGTGGACAGAGAGCTGAGGAAGAACTGGGTTCAAGCTGTGCCCCTGGCAATACTGTCTGTGCAACTCCAGGTAAGTCTCTAGTCACTTTACCACAGCTGTTTTGACCATGGTAGGTGCTTACTATATACATAGTAGACTGGATGGTATTGACTGAACTGGATGACTTCTAAATCCCCTTCCAACTCTGAGATTTTGCCAGCATTTGAATTAGAACCCAGAGCAAGTCAGGATGGCATCTAGCTGCATCTTTTCTTCTAAGGGTCTTTTCCTCAGTGGCACAGGGATGATCTCTTCCACTGCCACCTTCTCTTCTCTCTCTATCTGTGTGACACCAAGTAACAGTCTAGAATTTTCTTTAAATTTGAAAGACTGTATTCTCTGGCTTGGTCATCATCCTTTGCCAAAAAAGGTTTCTTCCTTTATTTACTATTTGTTATAGTTTTGTGTTTTGTCTGGACCTGTGATTTCATCAGTGGGAGAAACCTCAAATGAGAAAACCCCCTCTACCAATGTACTGATATGATTTATCCACAAGTTACAATCTTCAAGGAGTTGTCTGGGGCACCAAGAGATTGGCTTGTACAGCATAACAGAGGTACTGCTAGGTGGCACTGCTGCGGATAGAGTGTCAGGCCTGGAGTCAGGAAGATTCCTCTACCTGAGTTCAAATGTGGCCTCAGATGCTTACTAGCTATGTGACCCTGGACAAGTCACTTAGCCCTGTTGACCTCAGTTTCCTCATTTGTAAAATGGGCTAGAGAAGGCAATGGTAAACCACTCCAGTATATCTGCCAAGAGGACCCCAAATGGGATCACAAAGAGTTGGACACAACTGAAATGACTCAATAACAGCAACACTTTACAGAAGAGGAAATTGAGGCTCATGGAGGAAAAGTGACATGCCCGAGGACACAGACAGGAGTCTAGCTCCAGAGAGAACTGGAAGGGATCTCAAAGGCCATCTAGTCCAACTTTTTGATGTTATAGAGAAGGAAATGAAAGCTTATGTAAGTAAATGATTTGCCTCAGGTCTTATAGATGACCCACAGAAGTGGGATTTGAACCCAGATCTTTTTACTCCAGAGCCATTGTTCCTTCCACTGGGCCTTCCTACCACATCTTACTACATTCTATCAGCTACTGAAAACAAGTGTCATGATCCCAGGCCTATCTCCCTCCCCTATTTTAGGACAAATCACTTGTCTCTCGTGAGGATAAAAAAAAAACTGAATGCATGTGTCTCAGAGTAAAGAGGGCTTTCTCACGTTTTATTTCACTTGGTCCTTCCAAAAGCCCTGGTAGTGAGGGAGACCAGGTTCGAATGTCCCCCATTTGACAGACAGATGCAAAAAACTGAAGTATAGAGGTGATTCGCATAAGGTAACATAGGCATTCTGTGACAGTTAGATCTTAAACTCAGATCTCCTGATGACACAGCCATGTTCCTTCTCTGTGTGTGTTACATGCATGTGGAAGTTGGAACAGAGTTCTGAGCACATGGACCTGGCAACAGAGGGTGAGAACCAAAAAACACTGAAGTAGAATGGGATGAAAAAACCAGGAAAATAGACAGAAATGCTTTGAGCTCAGGTTGCCTGATGACTGATGAAACAGCAACAGAGATAGTGAAATTAGTCATATAGTTAAACATCCCTAGTTCCTTTTACCCTGCCTTATATGTCAATGATTTTGAGTCCCCTAGCTCTGCCTCATGATTGTCCTCTAGCCCTGTCCCCTCGAGAAGAAAATTCTTGACGCCAAGTCCTTGGCATTGTCAGATGGTTCAATATCAGTAGCAAGTCTGGTTTTATTAATGGAAATGACATTAAAGAAAATGCATTACTATTAACTTTGCTTCTGCACCGGAAGGACCATTGGGCCTTTCCATCTGCCCTGTGGCTGCTGCCTCCTGTAAGTGTTGTCTCCCTCTCATTAACATGAGAGGTCTTTGAGAGAAGGGACTGTCTCACTTTTCTCAGCGTTTAGCAGGGCGCCTGGAACATAGAGGGGAGACGCTAGACCTATAATTTCGGTGATGTAAGGAGTGCCTGAAGAAGAGTTTCCTTCACCAGTGCAGGTCCACAACTTCTCTATAATTTATAGTTATACTCTTAGAGAGCTACCTAAGGCACTGAGACTTACCCATGTGACTTGCCCATGGTCAGAGATAAGACTTGAACCTTGGTCTTCCAGCTTTCTATCTACTCTGCCACCTTGCCTGGCACGTAGTAAGTACTTAATCTATTCTTTTTCATTCGTTCATTCCACTACCCTGAAATTGCCTCTTTGTTTTTTGAAAGCCACTTGATTCAGGCAACAAATGGCTCGATTCCTGTCCCTTCCAAATGGCATCTCCTTTAATCGCATTAGAGAAGGCTCATTAGGCAATGCTCCCTCACTGCCTTAGAGCCCCCCTGGCTCTCTTTGTTTTCCACAGCAGGTACCACTTCTGAACTCCTGGGTGCTATTCCTGCTTTGGCCAGGGGCATTTAATTTTTAGCATTTAGCTTTTGGATTGTAGCTAATTCGAGGTATATTTCTCTAGCAATGAGTTGGAGGAAGAGGAAGGGGAAATGAGAGGCAGGGAGAAAAGAGAGGGCATAAGAATTCCATTCAACAGAGGTTTGCTTGGGACACTCTGCCAGGTGCCAGGAATACAAAGACCAAACAAATAGCTTACATTCTACTGGGAGAGAAGGGAGGGGGACAACACTTATGCCGGTAAGTAGGCACATAATCTATTCTCTGGAAACCATCCCCATTTTAATATGAATGAATGGAAAGAGCTTTGGACCTGGGGTCATCAGGCTTGGTTTCAAAATGCCTTGGTACTAGCCTTGATTAGTGGCATGCAACCCATATCACTCCAAGTCTCTCCATTGATTTTATGTTGGTTAGGACATGTGTCGGTTACTCTGTTGAGGAAACACCCTTTGCCAAGGCAGGTCAGTGACTACCCTGCAAGTTAGAGGCTCAGAAACAGCTAGGTAGGGCAATCAATAGAGTGCTGGGCCTACAGTTGGGAAGACTTGGGTTCAAATCCAATCTCAGATAACTTACTAGCCATATGACCTTGAACAAGTCATAACCTCTGTTTGCCTCAGTTTTCTTGACTATAAAATGGGCATGATAATGTCACCTACCTCTTGGTTATTGCAAGGATATGAGATATTTGTAAAGTGCTTGCTATAATGCCTGGCACATAGTAGTCTCTTAATTAATCCTAGTTATTGCTATCATCATCATTATTAGTCTGGAACACTGAGAAATGAAAGGGTTTTCCTTGGGTCACTCGTAACCAGTATGTGTCAGAGGTTGAGATTCAAACCCAAGTCTTCCTGACTTGGAAACTGATTTCTAGAGCCCAAGCTACCCCCCATCCTCCCCTTAGGTGAATGAGATGGTAATTCTTGCATGACCTAGTTTACTGATTTGTGGGAAAAGTGCTTTGGAAACCTGAAAATGTGAAAGAAATAAGACCCATTGATTCCAAATACCCCAGCTGTCTGTCTCCCCCAGCATCAAACAAATCATCTTCCTTGGAGTATGTGAAGGTATATGTATATCATGAACAGCAAAGGCTGAAGGTTGAATGCTCCCCTCCTCCAGACCATCTTTGATTCAGCATTTGTCCCAGGCCTAACCACTTCCCTCTTCAATAGCTTTATGTCCCTTTCTCTCTTATCTTTGGCACCCTAGCTGCTCTTAGCCTCAATGAAATGGGGCCTGTTGGGCTAGGAAGACAGAAGAAAATCAGTTTTGTTTTTAATTCCTTTGAAGGAAAGAAATTGAACTGAATTTTGATTTAAATTCCAAAGCAAAAAGAGCCTCAAATCCAACCTTTCTCGGCGCACTGCGGGCTGGAAAAATCTCATTTTCCCTGCAAATGAAGCAGGAAGTGTTTAGCAGGACCTTTCAGAGATGCTCTCATCATGGTCCTTTTCTGTGCCCCAGTCCATTTTCCATGTGTAATAAGATTTGTGTATTAGTGACACCTGCTCCTGCCTAATCAGCTACTAAGAAGAATAACACATCATCACTGAAAATGGATTTAGGAAGTCTCTGCCCTCATTCACTCTGCTCCCTGGGAGGTTGGCCTCCATTGCTTCTATTCCCGCTGGCTGTTGGGGGACAGTTTTCAAATCCTAGCCTCAAGCAAACTTTGATCTGTATTTGATCTTCTCAGAAATTCTTCTCTTGTTTACTCAGAACTTAACTTCTCTTTATCATGTTATTGAGACTGTTGACTTTCCCCAGGACCCTGGCCAGTTATAGAAGTTGGTCAAGGTCAGGGCTTAATGCATCCGTGGGTAAATCAGCTTAGCTTTTCCTATGGATATGGGCTACCCCCTGCCTCTAAGTCCAAGAGAAAGGTGGAGAAAGTGTTTGGAGAGATTGAGAGAAAGCCCCATCCCCACTCCTTGGGAAACAACTGGAAGTCTGTGTCCTATCAAAAGGGTGAGGGACGCTGAGGAGGCTCACATGATCTTGAATTTGATTTGCTAACAGCAGAACTGACCACCACTACTGGAGCTTCATCCATTTCTTTCAGAGGTCCTTAAAAGCCTATGGACCCTATCTCAAAATGATATTTTTAAATGCATATAATAAAATACATAGGATTACAAAGAAAACCATTTCTACTGCTCTCAAAATACTAAAAAAGAATTTAACATGAATTACTCCTTGGTCTCTAAAATACACTGTGTTGAGGTATCTCAAAATGTTTAGAAAACTGTCTTTCTTTTATATACTTAAAAAACAACTCACCAAGTTCACAGAGCCCAGGTTAAGAATGGAAATAATATCAGCGCCTCTCTCCCAGTATGGTTGCAAGAATAAAATGAGATATTTGTAAAGCGCTTTGCCAACCTTAAAGAGCTGTATGAATTCTAGCTATTGTTATTTTTAATCTGTCAACAACCCAGGTGTCAGTATCAAGACATGGTCTAGCAACAGATCACTTAACACCCATTTCTGTTTTGCACAGAAAATAGCGATTAGAATTCCATATGAACAAGTACAGAACAAAACAGTCAAGGAATGAAACAAAGCAGGAGAAATACAAAATGAAGAATGCCTGGCTCTATACAAAGATACCAAAAGATCCCAAGAACACAGTAGATAATAAGCTGATAATGAGTTGGCCTTCTAGTATGGAGCTCCCCATCTGTTTCACGTGCCCCTTTCTGTCCGTGTGGTGGACTCTCATGACAACATCGTTTCTCTGTGCCTCCATTGGTCTTCATCAGAGTGTTCCCCACCACGCTTCCTTTCTTTGGTTCTGAAATGGCCTTACATCTTAATATAAACTGCTCCTGCACTGATCCTTTTGAAGCCAGATTCTCCTCAAGGGTTCTATCTCACCAAGTCTCAGCGATATCCTCAAGTTCAAATTTGCCTCCTTGCATCAATACCTCTTATCTGACTTACTTGTTACCTAGACCTTGGGTGCTTATATGTAGACACCAGAGTCCATGGCTTTCATTGCTGACTTCCTTGCATTTTTGTCTCCTCTGAATTTCTGGGCATCTCTATTCCTTTCTTCTTCCAATCTTGAAGTCACTCTCTCTAGTGTTTCACTTGGTAGATCTGCTTAGGCAGTTTTCTCCTTCCTTTTCAGTTGAAAGACCTTTTGATTAGATTCACAGGACTCCAGGCAAATATATTTTTATCATCCTTTAACAACACTCTTTCCCTGGTCAAGAGCCTGTCCTTCTTATATTTTAAGCTTCGTTCTGACAATCCAAATCTCATTCTCATGCACCTTCTCCTTAACCAGCTGGTCACATCCTTATTCCTTCTTTGTCCCTTCTCTTTTCTTTAGTATTGCTTTAAAAAAAGAAAAGCCCAACCTTATAGATGTTGTAAAGGGAATTCTCGGTCAGGTATGCGTTAGACTAGCTGGTCGCTGAGGACCCTTCCATCTTCAAGATTCTGTGAAAAAGGTGGTGTCATCCTAGGATGCAGGAAAATAACTTGAAAATGAAGGAACCAGGATGAACTTATCCTCTCTTGCCTCATTATATTCAACTCTGCCCTTTTTCTCTCTAGGCCATTGCATCTGGTTCTGGGCTTTATCACCAAAGAGGAATGTGGAGGGCTTAGGATTCAGAAAGAAACTACCATGAGGATAAAACATCCTATGCAGAAAGTTTAAAGAAATTGGAATTATTCAGTTTAGCCAGTAGGAGGGAAGGCTAGAGGGTAAATAACAGTGATCTTGGAGACTTAGAAGAGTTCTTCCAAAGAGGTTGGTGAGCAGCTGTTCCCTACCTACACTGAGGGAGAGCATGAAAATGTCTAAGTAGCACAAGGAATTTAGTTTAGATGTTTATAAGTTAACTTGGATTTTCCTCAGGCCTGAATGGTTTAAGTCTGCTCCTTGCCAAAGGATAGATAAGACTAGGGACTTCATTAGCCCTGGGGGCCATCAGAAGAACTGAACTGTGTGTGTGTGTGTGTGTGTGTGTGTGTGTGAGAGAGAGAGAGAGAGAGAGAGAGAGAGAGAGAGAGAGAGAGAGAGAGAGAGAGAGAGAGAGAGAGAGAGCTGAGAAGGGAGGCAGAGAAAGAAAATGGAAACAGGACTTAGGGTGGGTACTAGTAGAGGGCTCAAGACAATAACTTCTGTGTTATCAATTACCCTGCATAGCTGCTATGTTGGACTGATTCTCAAAGTCTTCTCTGTGCCTAGGATGCCAAAGACTAGTGCATGAAGTTTCTCACCAAAGCCAAGTATTTATGTGTGGAAAAATAATGGACAATAAATTAGCATGGGTAAGGAAAACAGAGTGATATAGTGGAAAGAGCACTGAATTGGAAGTCTGAGGACCCAGGCTCATATCTTGCCCCTGCCCATGCCCACGAGACATTGGACAAGTCATTTAGCTTCTCTGAGCCTCGGTTTGCTTATGTGTGAAACGAGAGGAAGGGGAGGTTGACTAGATGACTTTTAAGTTCTTTTCCAATCCGAGAGCTATGATCCTGTGACCCTATGTGTGACCTTCACTTCCCCGCTGTGGACCTCAGTTTCTGCGTCTATAAAATGAGGGGGTTGGAGCTCTCTTGTCTCTTTTGGCTCACTTCTATGCTCCTGTCATCCTGGCTTTGAGCCAGTTACTTAAGGGAAGGAAAAAGAACAACAATAAGTCAAAAGGGGGGTTTGGAAAGCCAGAGGTCCCTTGAGATTGGAGGCCTAATGTATTCAATATGGCCTAATGCATAATGAGAACTGGACCTTTGGAGCCCAGTAGCTCAAATTGAACCCCCCCCCCCCCATCTTGTTTTGTAGCTCTCAGCTTAATTAAAATAACAAGAACAACATTTATATAGCACTTTAAGATAGGCAAAGCACTTTACAAAACTTATTTCATTTGACCTGCACAACAGCCGGGGGGGGGGGGGGGCTATTATTGATTGTTTTTTTTTTCCATTTTATGAAGAGTTGAGAGAGATTAAGTGACATGTCCAAAGTAACAGAGTAAGTATCTGGAACAGGATTCAAGCTCTGGCCTTCTTGCCTCTAAGTGTAACCATTTTTCCACTGTGCTTTTATCTTATCTTGTGACTTTTTCTTTTCTAAGACAACAGCCATGTTGTGGGGACCATAGAGCAAGAGCTGGAAGGGACTTGAGGCCCAGGAAAGGCAAGGGACTTGTCCAAGGTCACAAAATATCCAGACTGAGAAATGGAAGGAACTTCAGAGGTCATGGAATCCAACAACTTTTTTTAGAGTAGGTAACTGAGAGACTTGTCCAAGGTCGTGTGTGTGTGTGTGTGTGTGTGTGTGTGTGTGTGTGTGTGTGTGTGAGAGAGAGAGAGATAAGCCTCAGAGGTGAAATTTGAACCAGGTGATCTGACTCTAGAGCCTGTCCTCTTTATGCTTACCACTGTCCATCTTTGAGTCTCCTTGTAGTCTCCTTCTCCATATACTCTAGCACATCATTCCTCCCCTGCCCCCAAACAATTAACAACCTATAGAAATCCATGAAAAAAAAAATTGTGCCTATTAGATGACTTCTATGGACTCTGAAAAGCTACCCCTTCCTTCCTTGCAAAATAAAATTAAAAACCCAAAACATTGTTGTGAGAGAATACTTTTGTATGGCTGAACCAACTCACTAAGGTTTTCTACCTGTTCCTGAATGGAATAATGATGCTTCCAGTGAGGAGCTCAGACCCACGTTTTCTGTAGCTAGGTGGCACTGCAGTGAATAGTGTTCACCCTGAAGTTGGAAAGCCCTGAGTTCGAACTTGGCCTTAGACTCTTATTAGCAATGAGACCTTGGGCAAGTCACTTAATCTTTTTCCACCTCAGAATCTTTTCCTGGAAAATAAGAATAATAATAGCACCTACCTCCCAGGGTTGTTATGAGGATCAAATGAGATAATATTTTTAAAAAGCACTTGACACAGTACCACTATCTATATTCATACATCCATGTGTACATACATACATACATATATACATACATATATATGTTTGTGTGTGTGAATGAAAGCACATGGTACTACTATATAAATGTTAGGTATTATAATGCAAATAAGTATACTAATGGAGTTCCACTTGAGCCATTTACCAAGGAAGTTATAGAACAAACCATTCCGAATGTGCAGTAAATTTGGAATGTTGATTAAGTGGGGCCTGAGGAAGGAGGGAGGGAGGGAGGAGGAGGAGGAGGATAACATTCAGCAGATTCATCTTCCAACTCATTTGCCCAGTTGACCAAAAGATGCAGAAGATGCTAAGAGGTAGTGTGGTGTAGGGTGTTGAACATGGAGTTGGAAAGACCTGGGTTTGAATCCTTCCTCGGATACTTGCTAGCTTTATGAGCCAAGTCAAGTCCCTTAACCTTGATGAACGCCTATTTCCTCATCTCCAAAAAGAGGGGTTTGGACTTGATGACCTCTAAAGTCCTTTCCAAACCTAAATCTATGGTCTGGGGGCCATCTCTAGTCATCCTGATCAATATCTGGCCACTGGACTGAGATGGCTCCAGAGGAGAGAGTGAGTCTGGTGATTTTGCACAGCCCTGCGTCACTTACATCCAATTCACATGCAAGTCATGGCATCACCTTCCTGATGTCATGGTCCTCTTTGAGAATGAAAGACAAACCACCACAACAAATCTATGGTCCTATGCATAGGTTTTTTAAAACTTCAGTTGTATTTTATTTTTAGTTCTGAACTCTCCCCCTCCCTTTTGCCTCTCCTTCCCATTGAGAAAATAAGAAAACTAAAACTCATTACAAATTCACAGTCACACGAAAAAAATTAGCGAATGTTGTTTTGAGGGTGCCTTGGTGAGTGCAGCGATACTTTTCTTAGGTGGAATATCAGATAGAGAGCCGGCCTTAGAATCAAAAGAAATGGGGTTCAAATTCTATTCTAGACATGTGCCAACTGTGTGACAATTCACATAACTGCTCTGGCCCTCAGTTTCCTCTGTAAAATTCCATCTATAAAATGGAAATAATCATATCTCCTAGAGTTGCTCTGACAGTCAAAGGAGCTACTATATATGCCAAGTGCTTTGCAAGCCTTACATTCTCCGCAAACATTAGCTACTACTATTACTGTTATTATTTTGGACAAACTCATTAGGACAAGGTCTAACAAAAGGTCATATGGAATAGTTCAATAGGCATCCCAGGCCTCTATGGCAGTTTTTTGAAACCTATGGACCCCTTCTCAGAATAATGTTTTTAATGAATAAAATAAATATGACCACAATAGAAACCATTATATTGAAATACAGTTAACAAAATATGTTCTTAAAAAACAAATTTACAACCCCCCTGAAATCTATCCGCAGACCCTTTGGGGTTCTATAGACCCTAGGTAGTAACTCCTGAGCTAGTCCAAATTCTCCATTTTACAAAGGAGAAACTGAGTCCAGGGGATGAAGTGACTGATCCAGAGTCACAGGCAGGATTTGAAGCCCCAGAGTCAAAGCCAGTGCTCTTCAGGCCTTCCCTAAGAAGGCCATGAGAAGCAGCTTCTTCCATCCCACCCTCCCCCTGGACAAGAAAGCAAAGAGGACGCCAGCCTTGAGTAGATCATACATCCACGGTCCAAAATGAATCTGCCATGGAGATAGGAGAAACAGGGCTGGTTTACCCTGTGTAGAGAAGATGTGGCATTTTCCCAACTTCTTCATTCTCTGCCCTACCTATTAAGATGCTATGACATAAAGCTGGCCTTGCCTGGCATGTGGCCCTACATGACGCCATTAGAGGTAGGAAGAGGCAAGGAGGATGGGATTGCAGCCTAGTAACCCTTGCCCTGAAACAGCAAACCTGTAGCCCTACCCCCCATCATCACAGTGTAATTCCTTTAGGTCTTAAAGGCTTTGCAAGTTTTCAGATGTTCTCCATTAAAATGTAAACACCCCTGGAAGGTATTAAGCCTTATCAGCTAACACCTTAGCTATAGGCAGTTAAAGCTAGACTCCATATGGAATGGCACATAGAATAAGCATCTTGAGAGAATGGAAGTACCAAGGGGGGAAGGGGGGAATTGTTGCCTTTAGGGGTCATAGAAGAATATCAAACACAAACATGTCTAAGAAGAAGGAGGGGAGGAAGAGGAGGAAGGAGGACTAGTGTTATGTATCCCAATCTCCTCATTCCTGACTTCCACTGGTTCAGCCATCATGCATTGATACCTCAACACTATACACACGTGTATTCACATATTTATATGTGAATATATTCACATATTTATATACACATTATCTACATGTGTATATAGAGGGGTGTGTGTGTGTGTGTGTGTGTGTGTGTTATTCGGCCATTTTCAGTTATGTCTGACTCTTCATGGCCCCATGACATTTTCTTAGCAAAGATACTGGAATAGTTTGCCATTTCCTTCTCCAGCTTTAGCAAAGATACTGGAATAGTTTGCCATTTCCTTCTCCAGCTCATTTTACAGATGAGGAAACTGAGGCAAACAGGGTTAAGTGACTGTTCTATCCACTGTGCCACTTAGCTGCTTATATTAGGTATATAAGATATATAGATATAGATATAGATATAGAGATAGATATATATCAGTACTTCAATGGATACAGTTTCATTGAAGAAGACATCCCTTGCATGGGTACAATTCAAAACCTATTCACACCCTCTCCTCTTGTGTGATTCATATTTGTTTCTATATAGACCCTCCCCAGATATCTAGCCAGCATGACATTGTTCTTTTCAATTGCCTTTGCTGGGTCATTGTCCACGTACTGGCTCCCAACCATAGACATCCCCCAAGGCTTGGTCCTGGACTTCTGTTTCCTCTCTTTCCACAACCACTCTTTTGGTGATCCCATCATCTCCTACAGGTTCAGTGGCCACCTCTACACAGGTAATTGCCAAGTCTACACGTGCTGTGCTTTTTGTCTCTTCCTCGCTCTAGTCCTGAATCACCACCCTCATCTCTAACTGAATCCCAAACTTAATTTGTCCAAAACAAAAGCCATTATTGCTCCCCATAATCCTACCCCTCTTCTAAATTTCCCTATTTCAATGGAGGGCATGACTATCCTTCTTGTTACATTGGTTTGCTTCCTCAAATTTTCCCTCTGCCTCCCCTCCCATAATCATTAAGTTGTAAAGTCTTGCCAATTCTACTTTGACAACGTATCTCCCATCAACCTTTTCTCTACACTCACATAACCACCATGTTATTTCAGGTCCTCATCAGCTCTTGCCTGAGCTATGGAAACAGACTTCTAATTGCAATCCCAGTTTCCAAGCTCTCCACTTTCCAATCCACTCACTCTCTTTTAAAACACTATCTGACCATGCCATCTCCCTGATCAAGAGAACCCTCTAGTGTCTCCCTATTGATTCAATCAAAAAAATGAGAAAAATATAAACCTCATCTTGGCATCTGAAAACCTTCACGATTAGGCTCTAGACTACCACCATGCCTCTTCCAGTACTCTATAACCCCCTTCCACAAAGTGGCCTACTTGTCACTCCCCAAACTCTGTATTCCATCTCCTGGTTCCATGTCTTTGTACAGGATGTCAGTCCCCCATTGCCAGAATGCAGTCCCTCTTCATCTACACCTCTTAGTGTCTCTCACTTCATTTAAGACTCTAGGAAGCTTCACCTCATTCCCCAGATGCCATTGCTCTACATGATTCAATAGGGGCCATTGAAGTACCATGGGTAGAGCTGTAAGCTAACCAAGTCAGAACAGAGCTTTTATGTAATCTATTTGATGAATTCATGTTCATCATTGTAGTATAATTGGCACCATTTAACATCTGTTTTTTTTTTTAAAAACAGGAGTATAACTTCAAATACTCTGTGGTATGACAATCATTAAATTACTTCCCTAATACACGAAGAAAAATTATTACATATTATCATGTATCAAATTATTAGATATTTACCTATCTATGTACATGTTTGATCTCCCCAATAGAATGTCAGCTTTTTGAGGGCAGGCACTTTTTCTATCACAGGGCCTGGCACATAGCTGATGCTTAATGGACGCTAGTTAGATATAATCTTCAAAATCTTAAGATCATAAAGATGACAGATTAATCATTCTAGTATGATATTGTCCGAGTAGGACTTTGTAAAGGATGTCAGTATAAAATATATACAATACATATACACATACTTGTATGTACATGTGTATATATATAGTTATAAATATATATAAGCATATATATATTTATATATATAGTTACATGTATAATTATGGGCAGCTAGGTGGTATAGTGGTTAGAATGCTGGACTTGGACTCAGAAAGGCCTGAGTTAAAATAGGGAAAATAGCACGTACCTCCCATGTTTGTTATGAGGATCAAATATTTGTAAAGTGCCTTGCAAATCTTATGAAAGGTGTGTGTGTATATCTATCTATCTATCTATCTATCTATCTATCTATCTATCAATATTTTATAAATTATATGATGCATGTTAATATAAATATATTAATATAAAACATATTCTTTTATAAATTATATTAAATTATATAAATATACCTATATAAATGCCAGTTATTATATGTATGAATGTATGTAAGTCATATTGTAAATCTTAAAGTGCTAAATAAAAGTGAGTTGTTATTATCTATAGCTGCATAATCTTAATATTTTAAGGAGCTACTTTTTATTGAAGTAGATGAGATCCAGGTCACAGTTTGGTTTTTGATCTATGGCTATAACAGAAAAATTGCTGTTTTGTATTCCCCCATCTCCAGCCCTTTGGCAAACCTGCTTTTCCAAACCTAGCTTGGCTAGACCTTGAGTCCATTAGGACTCAATGCCCCATACTCATGGCATTTTCTAGCTTGATATCATCTATCAGAGCCTGCTATCAGAGGGTATAGCCTGTCAGAACCGAGGGCCATCTCAACACCATGATGTAGTAGCAGAGGGGAAAATTAATTGAGGGTGTAAGAGTGTATGCACATGTGCATGTGCACACACACACACACACACACACACACACACACACATGCACATGCCAGAGGCCATCTTCTCTCTCCCCTCTTCCATGGGAACTATCCCATCCACCCTCAAGCCTGCTTATTAGAATCTGGGCTTAGAGAAATTAACCTAGGTCTTGAAGCAGACCCAGGGCACCTTGACACCCCATGGTTATCTTCATTACACAGTGAAGAGTGTGTTTGCCTTGTTGGGAAGCAGTGAGCTGAGGAGGAGGTTGGATGCAAGCTCTTGGTGGGCAAGGACTAAACTGATTTGTCTTTGCATCCACAGTGTCTAGTGCAAGAACTGGCACCCAATAGGTTCTCCATACACCCTTGGGGACTGATAACCTGGTTTCACTTTCCAGTGCAATGGCATATATAGAAGGAATAGACTGTTAAGACTGCCTCACTGGGGCAGGGAAGTAAGCCATAAGAAAAAAAAGGCTTGAACTAAGCAGGAAGCATTCCTGTTGGGCAGGAGAAAAAAATCTCTTGATGATCAGTGAGCTAAAAATACTGGGCTAAAAACCCTGGGAATGCTTAATCAAACAATAAGGAGATATTAAGCACCTGCTATGTGCCAGGCACTGTGTAGGCCCTGAGGCTACCAAGGACAGAAATGAAACCATCTCTGCCCTTGATATTTTAATCAAGTTGATGCCAGATACACAGATTATTAAATATCTTAAATATAAGATAATTTGAAAAGTATTCATATGATACTAGGTCTAGAACTAAGGGGATCTCAGATGTCATCTAGTGTAACCCTTTCACTTGACAGAGGTGGAAATTGAGGCTCAGAGAGATGAAGTGATTTGCTTGAGGTTACACAGGTAGTTAGGGACAGCTAGGTGGCGCTGCAGTGGATAGAGTGCTGGGCCTGGAGTCAGGAAGATTCATCTTCCAGAGTTCAAATGCAGCCCCAGACACTTATTAGCTATGTGAACCTGTGCAAATCGCTTCCTCCTGTTTGCCTCAGTTTTCTCCTCTGTAAAATGAACTGCAGAAGGAAATGGCAAACCATTCCAGTATTTTTCCCAAGAAAATCCCAAATGGGGCCATGGAGGAGTCCAGCAGAGACGAATGAACAACAAGAGAAATAGGTTAGTGGCAGGGATAGAATTTGAACTCAGGTCATCTGACTCCAAGTTCTGCACTCTTTGTATTGTAGCAAGGCAATCAAGAGACCCAGCCTAAAAGGAAGATGAGGATTCTGAGAGACACAGATGTGGAATGAGGGCATTCCAGGCAGCAGGGTCATTGTGAAAATGCATAGAAGAAGAAATTGGTCTTTATAGCTTGAGAGCCCCCTTGTCATCCAGAATGGCTTAAAGGGAAGTAATATGAAGTAAGGCTTAAGGTTGGCCCCAGATTATGTTGTTTTCAAATAGTATAAGAAGATGACTTCTAGAATGAAAGAACATTTGCTAATGATCAAGTGTACTCTATGGACCAGGCACTGTGCTAAGCCCTAGGGCTACAAATTCAAAAACAATAGGAAAAGGGCACAGTGAATCATAGGACTGTGGAGCTGTCCATCATTTATTTAACAAGCATGTATTAAGTTCCTACTATTTGCCAGGCACTGTACCAGATTCTGGGGTTGCAAAAGTAAAAGGAAACCATCCCTGCCCTCAAGAAGTTTACATTCCAATAAGGGGAGACATGTAAATATGTAGGAGAGGGTCTAGTTGTAGGAAGCTTCCCATAAGGAATTCCTGCCATTAAATGGGATGGGTACCTGTTATATAACTTAGAAAGTTTACTGGAGGCTCTGAAAGGTTAAGTAAATTGTCCAGGGTCACACAGAGGAAGAATTTGAACTGAGATCTCCTTGACTCTAAGGCTAGCTCCCCATCCAATTTGCCTGGCTGACTCTACATGTAATAATAATATAATTCACTTATATCACATCCTCACTCACTGGTTGAAGAGATGGACGGAGGTTGAAGTGCTCCTTACTCCCCATTGCCACTTCCAGGCTTTCCATCTATCTCCATTAATCTCTCCTCCTTTGCAGTTCACTCAATCCATATTTACCCCTCAGTTAAGATTCTGATGACTATTTTCTACAGACCCCAGAGCCCCAGGACACTCTTTTTTTCCTTAATGAGTTCAGTACCTACCTCACCGTTTTCCTCTACTTCCCAAATCCTGCCCTCATACTAAGGGATTTCACTATACGTACTGATACTCCCTCACTCTAAACTCCCAATTCCTCAACTTACTCATTTCCATCACAACACAGCTGCACACAAAGATGGTCATACCCTTGATCTTATCATCACCCACAAATGCACCATTGCCAGGTTCATGAACTTTGAAATTTTCTTATCTGATCATAACCTTATATTATTCTCCTTCTCCCATGACCTTACAACCCCAAATCCTGCTGTTTGTCCTCACCATGAGCTCCAATCCTTCCACCCCTTAGTTATTTCCCACACTATCACTTCATGCACTGGCTACACTCTCCTCCCTTCCTTCTGTTGGTAAAAGAGTTCAATTCTTCACTGTCTTCTTCTCTTGAGTCTCTTGCTCCTTATCCTATCACCATTCTTGCTCTGCAAAGCCTCAGTCTTGGATTACTCTCACCATCTGCTGCCTTCACTCCTACTCAAGTGCTGCTGAGTGAGGCTAGAGAAAATCATGAAACCATGCTGACTGAATCCACTACAAATTGATGTTACCCAATCCCAACTAGACCCTCACTGTGGCAAGGCAATCCTTTTACACCTCCATAATCAATTTACTATGCCACTCACCACAGCAGCTTTTCCAAACCTTTTCATTCCTCCTCAAATCCCCCAGAGTTCCCTTCCCTTCACCCTCTCAGTTGAGAATTTTGCCTCATATTTCCCTGAAAAAAAAATGGGGTCATTTGTTGAGAGCTCCCTTTTCTCTCTTCTTCCTCATGTCACATCTCTTGGATGCTTTCTGCACTATTTCTCCTTTATCTCTCTTTCATACAAAGAGATGCCCTTTCTTCTTGCCTAGGCAAATCCCTCTGCTTGCACAAGCCATTCCATTCCCTCCTATATCTATACTCTTTCACTAATTTTCAATTGCCCTGTCTACTGGTTGCTTCCCTACTGCCTTCAAACGTAGCTCATGTCTACCTCATCCTCAAAACACCCTCACTTGTACCATCCATTCCTACTATCTATTCTCCTTTTTTGTGGCTAAGCTTAAGAAGACCATCTACAATTAGTGCCTCCACTTCCTTTTCTTCTCACTCTATTCTTAACTCTTTCCAGCTTCTGACCTCATCATTCAACTGCAATTGCTCTCTCCAGCGTTATCAGTGATCCCTTAGTTTTCAGATCCAATGGTTTTTGCTCAGTCCTCATACTTCTTGACCTTTCTCCAGCCTTTGCCACTATTGATCACTCTCTTCTCCTTGACACTCTTTTCTCTCTCATGATGCTGCTCTCTCCTGGTCTTCTGCCTACCTACCTGAGCACTCCTTAATCTCTTTTCTGCACATTCATTTAGATCATTCCAGCTAACTGTGGGTCTCCCACCAGGCTCTGTGCTGAGCACTCTTCTCTCATTTCTCTATCCTATTTCACATGTTCAATATCATCAGCTTCCATAATTTCAGTTATCATCTCTAAACTGATGATTTCCGGATATGCTTATCTAGCTCCAACCTCTCAGACATAGCAAAATAATTGTTTTATTTTAATTAAATCTTATTTTAATTAAACAATGCAGGAAGATAAATATATATAAGTAGAGAGGAGAGAATATCCAAGAAAGAATCTGATAGACAAGGCTCCAACTGTCTAAACAAAGTTGTATCACCAGACCAGGGAGCACCAACATCTGAGTTCCCAAAACCAGGGTCCTCTTAACAACAGCTACCCAGAGTCTCATCTGAAAATAATAAAGACATGTATCCCATGAGTGAGCCCCAACAAAAAATGCTAACCTCGAAGTATATATAATTTTCAACTACTAGGCTCAGAGCCAGAAAGCGTCACAGCCCATGTGACTCAGTGCCTGATTGGCTCAGCACCTACCAGGGTTCTATCTGATTCAGAATGTATCACAGCTGTGAACAGATTCGAAGTTCAAAGCAGCAAGACATCCATGATTAAAATACCTGTGTATTTCTTATATTCAATTGAATATCTTATATTCAAAAGTGAACTCATTGTCTTCTCCCCCATCTCCCCTCCCCCCCTCCCCGCCATCACCTCAAACACTCCTCCCTTCCTAACTTCCTTATTACTGTAGAGGGCACCCTTCCTCCAGGGCTTGCAACCTAGATAGATAGATAGATAGATAGAGAGATAGATAGATAGAGAGATAGACTATAGATATAGATATGAAAACTCATATACATATATATACACATGTATATATTTATACATACTGTATGTATGTATATGTGTATATATACATATATGTATATATTTGTACATATTATATGTATGCACATGCATATGTCTCCCCTTCCTCCAAACTATAAACTCATTAAGGACAGAAACTTTTTTTTGGTTTTGTATCCCAAGCATCACCCAGAGTAGGTGTTATTAAGTGCTTGATGATTGATTAATTTCGAAGTTAGTGGAAGGGAAAGGGACAAGAGGCCTTGGCACATGACTCCTTAGAATTACAGAAAGCAGGAGTTTTGAAAAGAGAACATGAGCGACTCCAGGAACCATCTGTGCCCTAACATAGGTCTGAGCCCACAACACATATATCTTCTCTCTCTGTGTCTCTCTTTCCCTCTCTTTCTCTCCCTCTTTCTCTCTCACTTACATATATGGTATATATGTGTTTATCTGTGTATATGTATATGTGTATAAAACATACAACGTACACACACACATATACACATACAATGCTCAAGCAGGATTTTCATATCAAATCAAAAGCAATTAGGACTTGTGATTAGAAATGGATCCAGCTGCCAATGAGAAAACTTGGAAAGAATGATGGAGGGGAACATGGGTGACAGCTCTCCAGCTATGTAGAAATACCTTCTCAATGATAAATTGGTCATCTGTCTTCTCTTTCCATTCAAGAACTCATAGACATTGAAGTCATCAATTCCACTACACTGGAAAATGACATCATCAATTATATGATGCACTGTGGCCTTCTCCCTTGTCAGCCTTTGTTTAGGCAGAGCCTCACTTATCCAATAATCTCACTAAGATTTTCCTGGCCCCAGGAAGTTATGCAGTCTTTGTTAAACTACCAGTTTGGATGCTTTCAAAATTCTATGCAATTCCCACCCCCTACCCGGGAGTTTTTGCTAAAGACTTGCTGCCTGTGGCATTTATCCAAGGGGCTGTAGAATGATTTTTTTCAAAGCAATAGAAAGTCCTAAAAAGGAAGGAATTCAGAGAGCTGGCCTAATGGCCTTACTTTTTCTTCCTTTCATTCTTTTGCTCACTTATTTATTGGATTTTACAAAATGTGCCCCAGGACACATTACTATCATTCAAGTAGGATCAAACAATTAAGCTGTCAAAATGAGGGGAAAAGCAAAAATCTTAAAAAGAACAGCCAGGGTAGAGAATTTTATATGAAGTCAGACACCACATGAAAGAGGGGCCTTATATGATACTTCGAAGATGCTTATCAGGCCCTTAGCTTTCTGGGGCTAGAATCACCCCACTACCTTTATTTTGTTTTCATGAGACAGATGGCTTCTTCCATTCAGGGCTTGATTTGGTTGGTTTTTAACTAGCATTTTTGGGAGACATTTTTAAGAACTTCAGGGAGACTGAGATGACTGGGAGCACAGGGGAGAGTAAGAAGTGGAGTGGTTGAGTCCAGAGAATACAGATGTGGGTGTTAGAAACCCAAAGTTCTAGTCTGAGCTCTACCATTTACGGTGGGACCTCAGGCAAGTCATTGTTTCAACTCCTCTGCTGTAAAATAAGGAAAGTTGAACCAGATAACGTCTAAGCTCTCTTCCAGGGCCAACATTATGAATCTGAGGGTTCTGTCCAGTTCTAACGTCTGTACCCTATACCACAATTTTAGTATGCCAGTGAAGATCGACAGACTTTAAATATTGATGCCTATTGGACTTGACCAAAAATCAATCAAGCAAGCATTTATTAAGAGCTTACTGTGTGCCAGGCATTGTGTTAAGCCCTGGGGATGCAAAGAAAGGCAAAAGACAATCTCTGCTATGAAGGAGTTCAAATTGGCTAGAGGGAATGAATTTTCATGCATTTCACTGTCTTTGCTCCCAAAGTACAAATACAGAGACTATCAGCCGCTAATGCCCCCTATCAGTCCAGGGGTCCTTAACATGAGATGCACAAACTAGAGATTTCAGGGGACCCATGAACTTTTAAAAAATATATTTGGATGATTGTATTTCAATATAATTGATTTCCTTTGTCATCCTATATGTTTTATTTTATATATTTACAAACGTGATTCTGAGGAGTCCATTAGGCTTCAAAGAGATTGAGGATACACAGCAAAGGTTAATATCTTCTGACCTGGCCCTTATCTTGGTTGCACCAGTTCATATGATCTCGAGTTGGAATCCCAGCCTTGCCATTTACAACCCATGTGGTCGGGGCCTCAGTTTCTTCCCCTGTAAAATGAGAGGGTTGGACTAGATGGCCCCCAAGATCTCTTCCGGCTCAAGATCTAAGATCCTGAGAAATTATGAATAAACAATACATAGCTCTGTAGAGTGCTCATGCATATAGTACAAGATATGAGAGACTAGACCATGGGTGGGGGACCTGCAGCCCTGAGACCATCTGTGGCTCTTTCAGATTCTGTCATATGGCCACACTTGAAGACCTAGAGGGCCACACGTGGCCTCGAGGCCATGGGTTTCCCACCCACGAACTAGAAGAAGACCATTTCTTTTGTGTATAGGTTGGAATGGCCATGGAAACCCCTTCTAACTCTCATATTCTGTGTTTCTGTGAGATCAGGCTGGGTGTTCTTCCCTGAACAGTAGATTATGCCCTATTATGAGCAGGAAGACCACAGGATGGGTAAGGGGCTCCAGCCTTCTGTCTGACTCAGGCATTGAGAGCTGCCTAACCCCTTGCTGGTCCCCATGCTCTCACCATCTCCCAGCCCTGCAGCTGTCCTCTAGACACTCTGATGTGTTTTAGTCTGCCTCTTCCTGGAGATGTCAAAATGACACACTACAAATGTTTCTCCGGTTGCATTAATGAATTGTCTTTCTTCTGTACCCTGCCAGCTCCCTTCCTGGCTGAAGGACCAGCTGGTGTCTCTCCTACATTTCTGGGTACATCCTTGCCTTAATGAATCCTGCTTCTCAGATGTCTCGGTGGAGGCAGACCCGTGTGACAGGCTTTCTCTCAGGGCAGTCAAAGTAAAATCGTCCAGTCCCCAGCACTCTTATTGATGAGAGACTGGGTGACTTTTTTTATTATTATTTTAGCAGTGGTAGCTATGTAAATCACATACTTCTTTATATGAGCTCATTTTAGGGGGCTGAAAAATTACCTCAGGGTTTGCATATTTTTTCCCTGAAGGCACCACTCAAGTCATTAGTATGATAAGACAGTGGGTTGAAAAATATCAGTATTATTCTCAATATAGCACTGACAATCCCAGATGCTAAAACAGAGAGTGACACAAAGCAGAGGGATGTTTTTTTCAATGGAAAGTCCATCCACAAGACCACGAAGAAAGCATAGTGGTTCTCAAACATAGTATAATGACCCTTTCCCATAATTCCCCAGAGGTGAGTATTATGACACTTGAATAACTGAATCCCAGGACACTGCCACAGTCCTAAGTGGATCTCACTGGTGAGACAACCCCATAGCCTGGATCTTAAGGACACTGTAGAATGAGGCTTCAGTATACATAATTTTAATAACTTAGATTTTTTAAAATAGAATTTTATGTTTTCCGACTACATGTAAAGATAGTTTTCAACATTCATTTTTATAAGATTTTGAGTTCCAGATTTTTTGCCCTCTCTCTCCCCTCCCCACGATGGCAAGCATTCTGATATAGGTTATACATGTGCAGTGATGTTAAACATATTTCCTCATTAGCAATGTTGTGAAAGAAGAAACAGAACAAAAGGGGAAAAACCATGAAGAAAAAAAGAAAATAGTCTGCTTTGGTCTGCATTCAGACTCCATCATTCTTTCTCTGGATACGGATAGCATTTTCCCTCATGAGTCTTTTGGAATTGTCTTGGATCATTGTATTGCTGAGAAGCGATAGTTGATCATAACTGATCATAGCATAATGTTGCTATTACTGCGTACGATGAACAATTTAGATTTTTAAAAGCAATGGAAAGGAGGTTGACAGGATCTAAAGCAGCATAGAAAACCAGTAGGACAAAGTCTGGGAAATAGCCATTGGATTTACTGCTGAAAAAACCAGTGACCCCTCCAGACAGCAGTTTCAGTTGGGCGGCAGTGTTGGAAGCAGAGCCTTCGGGGTTTGAGAAGTGAGGGAGAAGTGGGAAAGTGGAGGCAGCTTTTTCACTGAGTATGACTGTGAGAAGGAGGAGAGATGCAGGATTCTATCTGTAGGGGATGGCAAGGTCTAGTGAAGGATTGTGAAGATCTGAGCTTGTCTGTAGCAGCAGGGAAGGAGCCAGTGGATACAAGGTGAGAGAAGATATGGTTATGGGAATAATCTAATATCAGAGATGAGGTAGAGATAAAGGATACAAGTTACTGGGGTTAGTCTTGGTGAGAAGAAGGATCATAAGATCATAGGATCTTAGATATGGGGTTGGTTAGGCCCTCAGAGGCCGCTTAGTTCAAACACTTGTCCCATTTTACAGAGGAGAAAACTGAGGCCCAAGGAGGGGAAGTGCATTGTCCAAGGATACCCACGGGATCATAGCTTGAGAGTTGGAAAGGACTTCAGAGGCCATCTAGTGCAAACTCCTTATTGTAGAAAAAGGGAAACTGAGGACCAAGGGGTAAATTCATTGTCCCAAGATCACATGGGTAACAGGAGGTCAATAGGAGGGGATAGTGGGAATGATGCAGTGTCAAAAGCTCCAGAGAGGACAAGTGGAGGTCAACAAAAACTTGCCAATTAAAGTGGAAAAGGGCTGTAAGGGTCTGAGAGGAAAAATCCCAAGAAGAATCAATTCTTTGGGATGTTTCATGGCCATGTTTGCTCCCAAAGATCTTTCCCCTTTCCTCTTGTAAATGTGCACTCTGAGACTAGGACTCTCAGGGCCCAGAGCCATCCCCAAGATGAACAATGGAAGGTGATGGTTGGAAGGGAGCTCATTCTCTCGGCCTGCTCCCTACCATTTGTATTGGAGTGAATTTCATTTGAAATGAACATCAATAGCAACTGTAGAGGGGAAAGAAGCTACAAAAAGGAAGAGGAAGTCGTGGGGTTTTTTTGCCTTGGTGACTGGGAGCCTCAGGTTTATTTTTTTCTCTCACTGGTTAAGCCCTCCCCCCACCTATGAGTTACTGCCCAAGCACCAGCAGAACAGTCAGGGTCCAGAGTGATCACCTAGGGTCAACTCTGGATGCTTCTGGTCAGAGCAGCACCTTTGACAACAAGAGGGGGGAAAATGTGGCTGAATGTTATAAGTTAAGGGCTAAAGCCTGGGGAGAGCCAGAGGCAAAGAGAATTGACAGTAGTTTCGTGTAACAGCAGCAGGACAGAAGTTGAGAGGAAATTGTCAAGCCAAGACCTTGAAGTACCTCTAGGGAAGGATGCCCAAGGAAAAGGGAAAAGAAAGAGCTGGGTTACATGGGATGCCATCAAAGAAGCAGAAATAAAATACCTTTGAAATGGAACATTCTGGCTGGAATATGTTAGGCCTGATCCCACTAACTCTGTAGAGCTTTATGACTTAGACAAGGAATTTTTATAAACAGCATAACCTCTAATTTACCCATAGCTAACCCTCTCATTTATCCATGTCAGTGGAGCTGAGGTGGACAGATGCTTCAAAATAACAGAAATCATTTATGTTTATTTCTAAAGGTCATTATGTATGTGATTTCCTTCTTCTGTAACCTGTGAATGAGCTTAATGAGGATTTCCTTAGGAGAATATCAGAGTCTGGAATCTTAAGGTATACACCATTTTGAAGAAGGCACCTAGGTTTGCTGAGGACAGTCACTGAATAAAGAACTCTCAAAACTAGAAGACTCAAAGGCCATCTTGTCTGGGGAAACAAAGGAACGAGCACTGAACTTGAATTCACAGGACCTAAGTTTAAATTCCTATTCTTTCTTTTACCAATTGTATGAGTTTGAGTAAGTCCCTTCCCTTCTCTTTGCCTTAGTTTCCTCATCTGTAAAATCAGAGGAGTTGGATTAGATGGCTTCTGAGATCTCCTCCAGCACTAGTGCTAAGATTTATCATGACCTTGGACAAGTAGCTTTCCATCCCTGGGCCTCAATTTCCTTATCCACACCAAGAGAATGGTAGAGTAGATACCATCTAAGGTCCAGTCTAGCTATGTGATCCTAGTTGCACCCATATCTGAAGAAAAAACAACCCTTATAACATACCAGCAAGTGGTCATCCAGTCTTTGCTAGAAGACCACCAATGAGAGACATCTTACCCTGCTGAAGCAGCCATTTCCACTCCTGGACAGCTCCCATTGTTAAGATGTTGTCCCATTCTTTAATCCTAAATCTGTATCTATATAACATGTATTCATTTTCCCTAGTTCTGTCCTCCCCATAACAGCCCTTCAGATACCTGAAGATGGCTATCAGACCCCCCCTGTATCTTTTCTTTTCCAGGATCAACATTCTCAGTTCTTTCAACCAAACATTTTCTGATAGTCTACAAAGGGATTGGCTATACCCATCTCATCGAGATTTCTTAAGTTCCTAGATGTATGGCTGAAAATGACCTTAGAAGTCATGTAATCTAATCCCCTCATTTTACAGATGAGGAAATGAAGCTCAGTGATGTGACTTGCCCAGGGTCACACATAAGAATACAGATATAGAGTCGGCAGAGTCCTCAAAGACCTAATCCAAGACCCTCAATTTTACAGATAAGAAAACTGAGGCACAGACTTCACCTCCCTTGGTCTCAGAGTTGTCCCTTGTAAAATGAGAGAGCTGGATTAGATGGCCAAACTCTGAAAGTCTTATTTTTGTGAAGGCCAAATATTGAGCCCTTTGGAGTGCCAGTAGATGGCTGAAGCATGCAGTGGGATAGGGGAGGAGAGACAAGAGGATAAAGAAGTCACAAAGATGACAGAGAATTGGTCAGAGAGGTAAGAGTAAGAATCAAAATAATACAAATGAGAATTTCAAGGAAGGGCTGGTCAGCAGTGTCAAATGTAGCATGGCTGACTTTCCTGGAAGCAACCATCATGCCTTCTAGTTGTTTTGTAACTCTCACAGCAGATAGTGGGTACTAAGTCAATAGATGTTGGCTGGTTGATTGAGTCACCCAGTAATTCCCAGGATTTCCAATGAGTAGACAGCCCTGCACCTGCTCTAGTGCCCTTGCTCCTAAGTAAGGCCAATGACAGCATTGCCTTCAGATCCAAGCAGGGTTGTGATTCTCCTCTTGCAGACTCACCTGTCAGCCTGTTAGTGACAGGGCTAATTCCAACCGATGCCATCCCAGCAATGGCGTTTGTTCCATCTCCCTCTGACAGATGGCAACCGGCGCTTCATGCAGAGCGCTCCTGTGAGTTGTGCCAGAATGAAGACGCAATTGCCAAATCGGGTGTGAAGCCAAGCGGTGGGGAAGATGCAGGAAGTGCATTGGGGCTTTGTTAATATCTGCTGTCATTGGAGGCAAGCACAAGCTTGTCGAGCTAATGAAACAAAGCAAGAGACGATCCTGGGGGAACTCTGTGAGCTTCTAGAAATGCCACCAGTGGGCCTTTGTTACAGTCTGTCGGGCACAGCTGGTGACAGCCAGATTGGAAGAGCCAGGAGCCAGTCATTTAGTAAAAAGAAGCTTCCATAGGGACCAATTCATTTTCACCCCATTCCCAGATCTACCATCCACTCTGGCAGGCCCCTCCTTCCATAAAAAGCCCCATCCAGATTTATCATTTCATCTTTAAAGCATAAAGTTGGGATCAGAGTTGAACAATAGAGAGGGTTAGATATGATCATGGGCTTATGGATCTTAACTATAGAAGGGACTTTGGAGGCCATCTATTGCAACCCACTCATTTCAAAGAGGAGGAAACTGAGGCACAGAGAAATTAAATCACGTAGGATTAGGTCTAGTTCTAGAGCTGGAAGGCATCTTGGCCCTCTAATCCAGTCTCTTCATTTTACAGAAGAGGAAACTGAGGCTCAGAGAGGGGAAATGATTGTCCAAGATCATAGAGAGAAAGACAGAGACAGACAGAAGAGAAGAGGGAGGGATGAGACAAAGGAGAGAGAGAGAGGGAGAGGGAGAGGGAGAACACAAAGAACCAAGGAATGCTTTTCTTTTTTATTCCTCCATCCCTCTTTCTTCAGCCTTACTCTTTTTCCATACTTCCCCCTTTTAGGCAACCAGTTCCTTCTTAGCAACCCATTAATTCTAAGATGGGTTCTTGCTGTACTTACAGAGACCACCTCAGTGAATGAATGCTGGCAGTTATGTGGAATAGAATATATTTCTGTCAACACCAAAGGAGGACAAAAGTGTTGCAGGATGACGAGGCATGGATAATTCCCTTTGCAGAGAATTACATCAATATGGTATCCGAATCATTCGCGTTTGGAAGGCTTGGTTATCACAGAATTTTTGAGCTGGAGGGGGCCTCACTAGCAGTCTTCTCTATCCCATACCCAAAAAAGCATCCCCATAGCAACAGGGCCAACAAGTGGTCAGCCAACGTTTGCCTGAAGACCACCAATGGGCAGGAACCCATTATCACTTAAAGTTGCCATTCTATGTTTGGATAGAACCAATTCTCAATAAGTTGTTCTGATATCAAGCCTAAATCTATCTCTTGGCTTCTTCTACCCATTGCCTTTGGGGGCCAAGCAGAACTACTTCTTTCACACTGGACAGCCCTTCTAATACTTGAAGACCATTGTCATGTCTCCCCCCACCCTAATCTTCTTCAGTTCTTTCAACTAGTCGTCATATGGCAGGGACTCAAGGCCTCATTGACTATCTTGGCTGCTCTTCTCTGGTCACCATCCAGTTTAGCAAGGTGCTTCCTAGAATATAGCATAGGAAATTGGACACAGTATTCCAGGACTTGTTGATCAGGGAATAGAACAGTGGGACTGTCACCTCCCTATTCCTAGATGCTATGGCTCATTATAGTTTGCACTGACTGTTTTGGCTACCCTATCACAGTGCTCATGCTCAACGACTTTCTAAGGGTAGCAATCCAAACTTCTAATAGCTAGTATTTCTATATAGAGCTTTACACTTTGCAAAGTACTTTATCTCATATTGTTCTCATCACAACTCTGTAAGTTGGGTGCTATTATCCCCATTTTGTAGGCAAGAAAACTGAGACTAAGAGAGGTTAAGTGACTTTTCCAGGGTCATACAGCTAGTTAGTATCTGAGGCAAGTTTACAATTCAAGTCTTTCAGACAAAAGTACAATATTATCCATTTCACTATCTAGTTGCTTATTCCAAATACTATCATTTTCTCCAGCTGACCCTAGAACATCATGTAAAGCTTGGTCAACCACTGAGCTTCCAACTCTGAACTCTTCAGAATTAGATTTTGTTTTGAATTTTTCTTCTACTCGAAACATTTCCCTTATTATTTTGAATACCCTCACAAACTTGAGATGATAATACTTTCATGACCTTGTCATAATTAACAATAGCTGTTTCTTGCTAATGAGCTATTACCTACGACTGTATATAATGCTTCTGACAAGATGACAGGCTGACTAATTAACCAGATTTGACCACTATCTCAAACTCACTGTCAGGTCTTTGGGTTCCCACATGAAATAATACTTGAAAGTTTTATTTGCCAATACTATCATGTGTGTGTGTGTGTGTGTGTGTGTGTGTGTGTGTGTGTGTGTGTGTGTTTGTAAGAGGGAGAGAGAGAGAATGAGAGAATGAGAACAAAATATTTAGGGCAGTTATCTCTTCCACGTAGTGAGGATTAGGGGTGTGGTGCCCCCCAATTTGGAAAATCTACCTAAAATTTTTTGACCCTCCCTTTGTGCCAGAGAAGAAGTCTGGATTTTTTCTTTTTCTTTTATGGGGTGTTAACAGTCTCTTATTGTAAAATTTGGGTTAACTATTTGGTCCTAGACTCTGTCATCTGCGGACCTTCACATGTCATCTGAGGTTTCCACAAAACTCCTCTCAAATTCCTATTTCACTTCTTATCCTGATCCATGATATATCAAAACTGTGATGGGGGTAAGTCTCAATGGGGAAGGGATGACTATATTGTTGAATATGGGAATATAAGAAGCATGAGTTTAGAACTGAAAGTAATCTCAGACACCATCTTATCCAAACTCCCTCATTTTACAGAGGAGAAAACTGAGGCCCAGGGAGGGGACATGACTTGCTTATGGTCACACATAAGATACTAGATCTAAAGCTAGAAGGGCCATCTAGGCCAACTCCTCATTGTATAGAAGAGGAAATTGAGGTTCAAAGAGAGAAAGTGATTTTCTAAAAGTCATATAGATAGTATCTGAGCTGACTTTTCCCTGGATCCCAGAATGCAAAGCCTTTTAATGCATTATCAGGACAGGATTAGAAGCAACCTAAAGTAGTGGTATCCAACTCAACAGAAACATGGCCACCATCCTGAACATAAAAAATCCCTATAGATCACATATAGGCTTAGTTTTAAAATGGAATATTATCTATGTATTATTGTATTTTTAGTTATTTTTTTTGAAATTTCCCAGTTACATTTTAATCTGGTTGTAGGTGCATGTTTGACACTCTGACCTAAACTATACATTTTTAACACACATTAACATACATTAAATATACATTTAAGCACCTTGAAAATCATACTACCCTACAGAAATAGGGATAAGGATAGGACCTATAATTTCATTCATTCCTAGGAAGGAAACTTCTATTACCAATGCAGGTCAGTCCTTTCTCTGCAACTTCTATTCTTACAAAGTTCTCTAGAGCATCGAGAGGTTAATTTACTTGCCCAGAGTCACATAGCTGTTCAGTATCAGAGAGAGGACTCGAACCCAGGTCTTCCTGGTTTTGAGGATGGCTCTCTATTCTCTATTCCTAGCTCTCTCCCCAACCCATTACAATATTAATATTGGATCATGACTCTTTTTTTTAAAGATGCCATTCAAAACAAAAATGATCAGACAGATTTTTATATGGGCCTGCAGTATTTCTTCAGGAGTGCCTCTAACCCAGATTAAAATGTAATTGGAAAATACTGAACAAAATAAATGAAAAGTCAATAAAATATTACATATTAAAAACTAAACTTGTATATGGATTGATGGTCTCCATTTCTATTTGAGTTTGAAATTGCTGGTTAAGGGGAATAGCTTGACTTTCTGCTAATACACCATGGAGACAGGAGTGGGTCAGGATAACGAAGCTTGGATAAGTTGTGATATGTACCAATGGAGGGAATCTCCATGTTAGTCAGATCCCAGATCCCAGCATGGAAGTCTTGATTGTCACAGAACTTGAGAGTTGGAAGTGACCTTAGCCACCAGATGGTCCTTCCCACAGCCGAAAAAGAGTTCCAATACAACAAATCCAGTAAATGGTCATCCAGCCTGTGTTTGAAGACTTGCAATGAAAGGGAACTTACAACTTTTCCAGGCCAACCCCTTCCATTTTTAGATAGTGCCTTGCTTTGCCTTGGAGAGATCAGAAGAGACAGCTGATAAATTAGGTGGCCAGTAGAGCCAACTGGCACATATACCTTTGCATCTTTTATGTGTGTACTGTTGATGGCCTGTAAGCCATTAAAATATATAACTATGTTACAGTTATACATTATATAACTAGTTTTTAGTAGGGTAGGCTCTATTTCTATTTCTTGAGATGTTGAATTGGACTAATTTAAACACCTGTCATATGAACGTAAGTTTAGTGAAATATGGAGAAACTTTGAGCACTGGCCTTAAAGCATTATCAAAAGTGATATTCATGTATAGTGCCTTATAAATATAAAGGCTCTTTGTATGTGTCTCTGTTTTGACATTCCTGTGTGAGTGTTTCCTTTCAGTGGTTTCTATGATCAATGAACACACACTTATTAAGCACCCATTATGTGCCAAGTGTTGAGTAGACCAATAGGAAACAGGCCCCCTCCAATAGCTTTTGTTTCATAAGAGGAGACAATGTTCTCTATGGGGAGACATATCAATGAACAAGATTCATTAAGTACCTGCTATGTATTGGGGATACAAAGTCAAAGATGAAACAGTTCCTCCCTATGAATCCATACACTATAGGTCATTTGAGGGGAGAGGGAATAGTAGCTGGGGGAGATTAGGACAAATCTCATGCAGGACTGACATTTTAGCTGACCTTTGAAAGGATTCAAAAAGGCAGAGGTGAGGAGGGAGAGCCTGTACAAAGACATAGAGATGGGAGATGATATGATGGGTGTGTGTGTGTGTGGTGTGTGTGCGTGTGTGTGTGTGTGTGTGTGTGTGTGTGTGTGTAATAGCAAGAAGGCCAATTTGGCTGAACCATAGAGAGCATGAAGGGGAGTAATGCGTAATAAATCCATTAAGGCGCTTAAATTACATGCTCTATTTAGCTAATCGCCATTAACAAAATCATCTACTTTAAGGGAAAGGAAGACTTTTCAGGGGGTCTGGGGAAGTTGAGCTTGAGCTGTAACTACGAATACCAACATCTGGGCCAAATTTAGTGGAGGTGATTGGGGAGGGAGGAAGGGAGAGAAAATCTGCCACTCTATGATTAGAATTTATATAGACCAGGGGCCCATGAACTTGGTGACATTTTTTTATTATTTTGATAGCTATATGTCAAAATAATTGGTTTCCTATTTATTTGAATATGTATTTAAAAACTTTATTCCAAGAAGGGATCTATCAATTTCAATGGACTTCCAAAGGGGTCCGCAGCACACACAGAGAAATTAGAACCCCTGGTGTAGACCATCAACCAAAGCCAGGAGGGGTGTTGGATCTTAAATCAAAGGAGGTGGGTTCAAATTCCACATGTGACACTATGTGTGAAATCTGGGTAAGTCACTCCATCACTTAGGCCCCAGTTTCCTCAACTATGAAAAGGGATTGTACTAGATATTCTCTACTATCCCTTAGTGTGCCTTTGGTCATGCTTTCTCTCCCTTCCCTGGGCCTCAGTTTCCTTTTCTGTAAGATGAGGGGATTAGATTAGATGGCCCCTAAGGGTCCTTCCAATTCTATATCTAGGATCCTGATGTAGAAGCAGCAGTCCTCAGTGCTACATTACCTACAGGCCTCTGCTTCCCTTGTATAGACCCTTCCCATTCTCAAGGGATGGGTCCTCAGACATACATTGGAGAGTGATTCAAGGCTCAGCACACGTGTTGATGCCCACAATATCTGCCAAGTACTCCAAAGGTTTCTCCAATAATACCAAATTGGTCATGAACATTTGGAGGGAAGCCTTCATGGAGTTCTGGAGATAGCTAAAATCATCCCTTAAAGATCAGTGGTGAGTTCTGTCTTTCCTAGGAAGGAATGAGGCAAAAAAGGGAGGTCTCTCCCATTTGAAAAAGAAGAGGATGCCATGTGAAATTTTCAAATCCTGGCCCACCAAGTCTCTCTGCCCTTTGATTCTCACAAATTCAGCCTGATCGTGCCTGTGGCATAGATGCCTATCTTAAAATAAAGTGCACTGCTAAGCATGGAGTGAAGGTTAATGGTATGTGTCTCTTGAAAGAAACAAATGCACGTTCACCATCACACCTGCCTGTTCTCTGGAACTGATGACAGACATTAAGCAGGCCCTCTGCTCAGTTCACTACATCCAGTTGCCTCGGTGCTCAACCAAAAACAAATGATTGTCAATGTTCACCATGTGCTTAGATTGGAAGGTAAAGATGGCTCATTTCATTGGAATTTACTCTGCCATCATGTCATCAAGGAAGTAAAAATGTCCCCCAAATCATGTCGATTGAGAAAGGTTCATCATTAAAATCTTCCACTTGATTCATTTCAGTTCTTCTATGCTTATTAATTATGTCCCAGATATACTGAGTTTAACGATAGCTTTGGCACTCAGAAATTGTTAAACATCCTCCAAGGAATCTGCCGGCATCATAAACAAGCAAAGTCAATCGTATGTATTTTCATTGGCTGCAATTTTTTTTGTTACTGCATTTTTAAAAATAACAATCCTAAGAGCACCTGGGGCTGCCTGGGATCTCCATAGATACCAGTTGAACTCAGCAGCCCACCGTGTATTGGAAGTACACAGGCAAACACAAAGCAGATGTTAGGATACAGCTCAAACTGCAAGAACCAGGATGAACTTAAGTCCTTTTGGGTTGGAATATGGGAAATGGTGTGCCCTGGTTCGTTTCAAGCTCAGAGGGGCCTTAGATGTAGCATAGCTCCATGTAATTCCCAACAACACCCGGCCTCTATTTCATTGTTTCCTGTGATAAAGAATTTGCTTCTCTCATGAAGCAGCCCATTTTGTTCTTGGGCAGCTGAAATGATTAGTAAACTCATCCTCGTATTAAGCCAAAACTTGTTCACCTGCAACTCTCACCCATAGTTTTTTCAGTTCTGCCTTCAGAGATTCAACAGAATAAGTCTAATCTCTCTTCCACAAGCCATGAGTTTCTTATTCTTATGCACCTACAGCTGTGGAAAGGCCCCCAGAAGGCATCCACTCTAACGTCTTCATTTTATATTTGAGGAAGCTGAGATCCAAAGAGGTCACTTGCCCAAGGTCACACTTGGGATTCTAGATCTAGAGCTAGCAGGACCCCCAGAGGCCTTCCACTCCAACCTCTTCATTTTGCACAAGGAGGAAACTGAGTCCCAGGGAGATTATGTAAGTGACCCAAGGTCATAGAGATGTGAAGTATCAGAGATGGGATTTGAACCCCTGTGCCCTGTCTCTAAAGTCAGTGCTCTTTCCACTGTGCCATGATGCCTCTAAGACTAAACTAGGGGTGTGGAACCTACAGCCTTGAGGCCACATGTGGCTCTCTAGGTCCTCAGGTAAGGGGGATTTGTTCTATAAAACTTGGACTTAGTCAAAGGGCCACACCTGAGGACCTAGAGGGCCAAATCTGGTCTCAAGGCCACAGGTTCCCCGCCCCCCCCCCCCCCCATCAGATAAAAGAAATTTAACAGCTGGAGGAATAAGGAAAGGCTTCCTGCAGAAGGCGGTGTTTGAGCTAAGTCTAGAATCTGGGGCCCAGACATCCCCAAGTGTTCCACGTATAGATTTCAGGAGGTTCATGAACTTGGAAGGAAAAAAGTACTCCTTTATTTTCATTAACTTCTAACTGAAATATAGCATTTCTTTCAACTATGTCTTTTTTAATCACTTGATCAGCCTGCCAAAGGGATCCATTAACAAGAAAAAGCCAACCCCGAGTATATAAGGAATCCAGGGATATTCAGAGGTAGATGCGAGCAGACTCACCATTCCAGTCATGGGAATAATTGAGTACAAGAAATAGAGATTGGAAATGGAATGATAATGTTTGAGGAAGAGCAAGTCTGCTGATATGGTGATCATAGAGGGGATTCAAGTGTAAGAAGACTGGAAAGGTAGGATGGGTTTTGGATCCTAAATGCAATGGTGTTTCTTGAGGGCAGGATGACATGGTCAGATCCATGTTTTAGGGAAATTTACTTTGGAAGTTGCATGAAGGATGGATTGGAAGTCAGAGACCTGAGGCAGGGGAACCAATTAGAGAGCTATGGCAATCAGTTGGGGAGGGGAGATGAGGGCCTGAACCAAGGTGGTGGCTATGTGAGTACAGAGAAACCAACATCCATGAGCAGTGCTGTAAAGGTATAAATAGCAACATCTGGCATTGGATTAGATATGTAAGGGGAATGAGAGTAAAGAATTGAAAATGATATCAAGGTTGCGAACCTGGCTGAGTAGAAGGACAGTGATACCCTTAATAGTAATAAGGAAAACAGATGGAGGAGTTGGGGAAGTTGGAATATAACAAAGTAGGGTTGTTTTGGATGTATTGAGCTTGAGATGCCTATAGGATATCCAGTTCAAAATGTCCAATCAGGGATGGGGAACCTGCAGCCTCATGTGGCCTTTTAGCTCCTTGGGTGTGACCTTTTGACTGAGTCCAAGTTTTACAAAACACATCCTTTCATTAAGGGATTTGTTTTGTGAAGTTTGGGTTCAGTGCCTACTAGGCAGATGATGCGGATCTGGAGTCAGGATAAAGATTAGAGCTTGAAATATATGTTTGTGTATATGAATCATCTACACAGACTTGATAATTGAACCAGTGGGAGCTGATGAGATCACTAATTGAGATAACATGGCCTAGAGAGAGAAAAGGGAGCCCAGGATAGATCCTTCAGGCATACCCATTCTTAGGGATCATGTGTGTGTGTGTGTGTGTGTGTGTGTGTGTGTGTGTGTGTGTGTGTTCATCCTTTGTTGCCAAAGTAGACCATGCCATCAGAGAAATAATGACATGACTTACACTTGACTTTTGTTTTTTGAGTGAGGGAGGGCTGTGCAGGTCACCAGCTTCACTTCTCCTCCAGAGCCATCTGAATCCAGAGACCAGATATTCACTAGGGTGACTGGAGAGGACCCAGGATGAGGCCATTGGGATTAAGTGACTTGCCCAAGGTCACATAGCTAGTGTGTGTTGAGTGTCTGAGGTGAGATTTGAACTCAGGTCCTCCTGACTCCTGCACTGGTGCTCTATCCACTGCACCACCTAGCTGCCCCCTTAGGGATCATAGACAGGAGGAGAATAAGGAGAGAGGTAACATATAAACCAAGTGAGGAGAGACTATTCTGGAGAAGACAGAGATCAACAGTGTCTGAGACTACAGAGAGGTCAAGAAGGATAAGGATTGAGAAAAGGCCATTAGATTTGGCCATTAGGAGATCACTGTGAACTTTGGAGAGAGAAGTTTTAGTTGAATGCAGACTGTTTAGGAGAGGAGTGAAAAAAAGAAGTAGAGATGCTGAATATTAAAAACTTTTCCTGGAATTTTAGCTGGGAAAGGAAGGGAGGGATTATAGGACAAAAGCTTAACAGGGATGGTAGATCAAGGAGGGTTTTTTTTTTAATTATTAATTTTGAACTTAAATACAAAATACCAAAAAAAATTTCATGTACACAAAGCAAAACAAAAAGAGGGTTCAGTATGAAACCATGAATCTCTATCTCACAGTTTCCCTTTTTTTGGAAAACTATGTAATAAATACTACCCATTCTTTTCAAATCTACCCTATTTTTCTCTGCTTCCTTCTGAATTTTCTTTTGTTCTCTGTTGTGCACTTTCTATTTTGATTTTTTTCTCCCTCTCTCCACACACTGCACTAAAGAAGGCTACCATTTGATGCAGATATGTGTGTGTGTGTATATGTACATACATACATATATGTAAAGCCATACTATATGTACTTCCATTGGTCAGTTCTTTCTCTGTAAGTGAATAGTCTTCCTTCATAGGTCCTTTGTAGTTGATTTGAGTATTTACAATACTCAAATACTAGTTCATGGAAAAAGTCAGCACCCTAAATGTCACAGAAAATATAAGCAGAGAAAATAGAGAAAATACAAGCAGAGAAATTGAAACAAAAACCCACAGACAGGGGGTCACAATACTAAATAACTTAGTCATTCATAGCTGTTCTTTGAATAATATTGCTGTTACTGTATTTAACATTCTCCTGGTTCTTCTGATTTCACTCTTCATTATTTCATGTAAGTCTTTCCATGTTTTTCTAAAATCAACCAGCTCATCATTTCTCATAGCACAGTAGTATTACATCACAATCATATACCACAACTTGTTTAGTCATTCCTCAATTAATGAGTATCCCCTCAATTTCCAGTTCTTTGGCACAGCAAAGAGAACTGCTATAAATATTGTAGAACATATAGGTTCTTTTCTTTTTTTTCCTGATCACCTTGGGAAACAGATCAAACAGTGGTATTACTGGGTCAAATGGTATACACAGTTTTATAACTCTTTGGGCAAAGTGAGGGTTTTTTTTTTTTAAAGGAGCGAGGAGATATGAATGTTTGTAGGCAACAGGGAAGGAGCCAGTAGGTGGAGATTAAAGATTAGTGAGAGTGGAGATGGTAGTGAGGGGAGTCTTCCAGAGAAGATGAAATGGTATTGGATCCTATATGAATGTAGAGGAGTTGGCCTTAGCAAGGACAAGGGTAACTTCAGAGATGAAAGTGAAGAAGGGATATGAAGGGAGATGAAGCAGTTAAGGATTGGCCTCTATTTTGTGTGTGTGTGTGTGCGTGTGTGTGTGTGTGTGTGTGTGTGTGTGTGTGTGTGTGTGTGTGTGTGTGAAATATGGGGCAAGGTCCTCTGTAATGTGAATGGGATATATGATCTTCCCCACCCATTAATAGGCCTCATGTGGAGCCCATTAAGGGAAGCTTGCATAGAGGAGGCTTTCTTGTAGGAAGGCTTTCACACCTTTTGCGAATTTCTAATTAGGCACCGAGTCATGGTATTTTACTCTGGAGGTTAGTTTATGAGAAGGACCATCTGATTCCCTGGTTGAGACTCTGAGTGATCACATGTTGAGACTCCCGACTGCTCAGATGTAAAGGTTATCTTGATCCAGTGGTGTATGTAAGTGTATAGCAATATTGCTTTGATTCAGGTAGTCAGAGCCCTGTCTGTGGGTTTTTGTTTCAATTTCTCTGCTTGTATTTTCTCTGCTTATATTTTCCATGACATTTAGGGTGCTGACTTTTTCCATGAACTAGTGAATGTAATTAAAGAAGATTGTTGACCCCTTAAAAGTTGCTTTCCTTTAAGAAAAACAGATCCAAGAACTTGTGCCAGCAAGTCATCCTGGGTGTGCCAGGGTGCTTGCTGCTACATTCTTAAATGAGAGGGTAAGGGAAGTTGTAGTATGAGAGGTTTGAGGAGAGAAGAAAAGGTCTAGAACAGCTGTTGTGATGAATGAAATAAAGAATTCGTGAGGGAGAAGTAGAAATATTACCTTGCTACAGTCAGCCCAGGATTAAATAACATACATTTGTATGGACCCAATCAGTAGTTTCATGAATTACTCCAGTTGCATAGATTACTTTGTGAGTGGGAGTAGAGGAAGTGGATGGCAGGAGAAATCCATACTTAAGGTTTGGTAAATCACTATTGGTTATAGGATAAGGAAGCAAAGGTTTTAAGAGTAGAGGATAATTAATATACAGAGATGGTTCACCAAGGGCTTTAGATAGAGAAGGAAACAGAGTGTAGTTGGTGGAAGGATAATGACCTGGTAAAGTAAGAAGGAATAGGAAAAAGATGGAATGACAAGATTATGACCAAGTAAAGAGATATTGAAGTTCATAAACATGAAATTGGAGCATTTTGAGTGATGGCAAGGTCAAGGGTATGTCTATCTCTGTGTAGCAGAGCTGGAGTCAGTATAGGTCATGGAAACTTAGAAGACTGAGGAACTAGAAAATTAGGGTACCTGAGGGACCATCAGTAGTATGTATGTTCAAGTCCTCAGGTATGAGGGTAAGAGATGAGTAGGAAAATCTATGAGCCTGGCATTGAAATCATTGAGGAAGAAAGACTGTCCTGGGAGGGTCTATAGGTAACAGCCATTAGGATCTGAATGGATGAGTAAAAAAAAAATGGATAGCATGAACCTCAAAGGAGAGATTGCAGAGTGATAGTGGTAGAGAAAGAGCCTGGAAGTGTTCATGGAAAGTAAGGAATGTTATGAGTCCCTCACTCCCAACAATCAGGGTTAGGTATGGGAGAAAGTATAGCCAATGTAAGAGTGACCAGGAATGGTGTGGAACAAGATACTAAACAAGAATCTCCAATGCAGCACAGCCAGGTGGTCATCCAGCCTTTGCTTGATGATAATATAAGTTGACCTATACTGACCTTTCAGTCCGCTAACATCTCCAGATCTTTTCCAACAAATTATTTAGCCATGCCTTCCTCTCCTCCCCATCCTTTACTTGTACAGTTGATGTTTTGAACTTAATGATTTGGTGTGGGAGAGTGCAAACTTGTGATTCCATTGGTATAGGGAATTCCTGCTGAGAAAGCTCGTTCTACCAGTGCAGATAAGGACCTGATCTGCAATTTATAGTCCAGGACAGGGATGGGGAACCTTCGACCTCAAGGCCACATGTGTCCTTCTAGGTCCTCAGTGTGGCCTTTTGACTGTGCTCAAGTTTTACAGAACAAATCTTTTATATTAAGAGAATTTACTCTGTAAAGTTTGAATTCAGTCACTGGGTTTTCCAAGGTGCTGATTTTGTCTACTGCTTCTTTGTGAACTTTTGGCCTTTTCTGAGAAGGGGGCATATTTGACATCTCAGTGCCACCTTTTTAAAAGTGAAATGAGAGCTTGTTTACTTTCATTGGGCAAAGAGATTAGTCAACAGAGAAGGAGAAATCAGATTCTATCAATTCCTAACTCTAAAAGCCAGACTTTTCCAACAGGCTTGGCTGCTGAATGTGGTATCTCAGCACCTATGGAGTGAAGGTCCCATTTCCTTTCTGGCCAGGCATGTAGTCAGGTAAGACACTCGGGGCCTTGGAATGGCCACCAAGGGGGCAGCCAATACCTTCCTGAAAGGCATCCCTGCCAGGGCTCCTTGGCATCTGTGTTCCTGAAGAGACAGAATGATGGGGTTATTCTTGGTCTCTTTCCTGCTTTCCTTGAGTCGGTAGCAGCAATCTTCCCAGTGGCCATGTCACAACAAGGAAACAGCAGCAGGGCCTGGCAGCATTCCAGAGGAAGTGGAAAACTCCATAGGCATTGTCTGCCCCCTCCCCCCCCAATCCCTGCCCCCCATGAGTTTTCTCACCAGACTCCTTTCCTTTCCCCCTGAGAAGTAGAACAATGCCTTTCAGTGAGCTCTGACTCCATGGAGCCCAAGCAACCCAAATTGACAGCTGGGAAGGTTTTTTTTCCTCCTTGCTTCAGGATGTAACAGCATATCAAGAGACATTTGAAACAGCTTTCTGTGTGTGTGCTGTAGTTATCACCAGCTTGCAACAGGATCCAGGGTGCAAGTGTGTACCTGAAAGGCAAAGCAATTGAATCCAGCTGCTCTCTGAAATGCTGGAAGTTAAGGTAGAGATTATTGACACTAATGGAGAGGATTAGGGTTAGAGCTGGGCACTGGACCTCAGGATTCTTGGATATAATGAACCTCTGGGTGAGGAAACTCCCTTTACCAACACAGGGGGTCACTTAGTCTGCAATTTAGTCTTAGAGATTTGCCGAGGGTCACACAGCCAGTCTGTATGGGAGGTGAGACTGGAACACAAGTCTTTGTGGCTTCCAAGACCCATTGTGTCACAGGAGTGGGGAGCAGAGGAGTTTGAATCCTAGCTCTCCCACTTTCTACAAGGGTGACACTGGACTGTGGGCTCAGTTTCATAACTGGTAAAATAAGAGGGTTAGACTAGATGATGTCTGAGGTCCCCTGCTAACTCTAAATCTAGGATCCTATGAACTTATGTGTGACTATAGGCAAGTCACTGCAACTATATGACTCAGTTTCCTCATGTGTAGAATGAGGGGGTTAGACTAGACGACTTGTGAAATTCCCTTGTTCTCATAATCTATTATATATTTGACTGTAAGTAAGTTACTTCCTGCTCCTGGGCATCAATTTCCTTCTCTGAAAAAATGAATGGTTGGATTAGATGGCTTCATTCCTGCAGAAGGTGGTACCTGAGCTATATCTTAAATGAGGCAGATATATGGAGCTGTGAGTCAGGAAGACCTGAGTTCAAATCACCCATGAGACAATTACTTAGCTGTTTGAACCTGGTCAAGTCACTTAACCTCTCTCTGCCTCAGTTTACTCATCTATAAAATATGGATAATAATATTCCCTACCTCCCAAGGTTGCTCTGAGGATCAAATATTTGTAAAGCACTTTGCAGATCTTCGAGTTTCATATAAATGCTGTTGTTATTAACTGGAGGATTTCTTGAGGTGGGGAGAACATTCCAGGTATGGGGGTAACCCAGTGCAAAGACAGGGAGGTGGGAAATTGGCTATCCTATGTGAAGTCAGGCTGGCCCATGGAATGCATAGTGAAGATGAGAATATAAGATTTGATGCCAGACGATTTAATATTTTTTTTCTTACAGCTAGCATTTATATGGTGCTTTAAGATTTACAAAACACTTGAAAAATATTCTCTCATTTTATCCTCATAATAACCCTGGGAAGTAGGTGTTATTATTCTCATGATGAGGAAACTCAGAGAATGGCTGTGATAGCTAATAAGTGTCCAAGGCTAAATTTGAACTCAGACCTTCTGGCCTGCAGGTCCTGAGCTCTATCCACTGGACCACCTGGGGGCCCTTAGCATAGGGAGCCATAGGTACTTGTTGAGGGGGGAGTGGAGGGTGAAAATGATCAGACCTGTGCCTTAGGAAAAACTCTGTCTCCTGACTCTTTATGCTGAATTTTCTGAGTTTCATTCAGTGAGCAAATACTTCTTTGCATAGTTCCTTATTTAAGATTGACTATGATAATTGCTCTTTGCTCTGTAATTTGTTTTCAGGACATATGATAAGCTGAAATATGACCTCCAGTTAGCATATTATTTGAGTTTGGCTAATTGCCTACTAATTGTTTTTTCTGCTTTATTGATCTTTAGCTAATATAAACTCAGGAGCAATTTCCTACCTTGTTTGTTTGAATTGTAAATGGGAGGGAGGGTCAGGCATGATGGCTTCAAACTTTGTTCTTTATTTGTTTTGGGCTCTCTTTTTACCCCCTCAATTTAATAGCTTGGCTGACAAGGGCCAGCCTTGTGGATAGGTAGAAAAGGCGACCACCTACATGTGTTTTCAGGGGTACTGGGACCACCCTGATGCCTCCTCCACTCCCTAGCCCCTCCCCGAATTCCTCTCCATGAATTGACTAATACCTGAAATTCTATCAGCAGATATCCATCCCTTTAGCTTAAAGCTTTAGCCTCTGTTGAAATGTTAAACACCTGCACCTGCCCTCTTCGGTCTCTCCAGGGGTCCCTGTTCCACTATGTAGAGCTAGGGTCAGGACCTGACAGGCAGTATATAGCCACTCAGGAGGATATGATTCATCTGGGTTATTTCAGCTCTGGCTGTGCATGAGGGTGGGGCCCTGTATAAATAAGCAAAGGTCAGGGGTCAGAGATACGTGGCCCTGACTGAAAGGGCCAGGTGATAAGCCAAGCTTTTGGTCGAAGTCAAGCTGAGTTAGCCAGACTTGCCAGTCATGGGGCTGAATGGACCAGAGTCTTAGAGGTGAAGAATTGGCAGATGTGGGCTGAGCTGAAGGAGCTTTCCAGCTGCTCCTGATGTTGACTAGCAAAATGTGTCAGGCTATTTCCCTTGATACAAAGATTTGTTCTGGAAGAAGGTGAGGATAAAGCATCCTTAGGTGGTGAGCAGCATTACAATGAAAAGATTTTAAGGTTGGAAGCTTAGGTATTGACAGGTAGAGAAATGAAATGAGCGTTCAATACCTGAGTTCAAATCCTACTTCAGATGCATCCTTGTGGTGTGGTCATGGGCAAGTCCCTTAATTTACTGGAGATTAATCTCTCTGTGCCTCTATTTCCTTATCTATGAAATGGGGATAACAAAATTGCCTGCCTCCCAGGGTTGATCAAATGAGACAAAATGTAAAGCATGCTTTGCAAACTGGAAAGCAGTATAAAATGCCAGCCACTGTATTGTAGTGAGAACATCTGAATCAATTAGTACACGTTTAGTAAGCATCTACTATGTTCCAGGCAGAAACAGCTAGGTGGCTCAGTGGATAGAGTCAGGAAGACTGAGTTCAAATCTGGCCTCAGACACTTACTAGCTGTGTGACCCTGGGCAAGTCCCTCTCTGTTTCCTTTAATCCACTAGAGAAGGAAGTACATTTGCCAAGAAAACCCAGTATGGTCCACAGGGTCAAAAAGAGTCAGACATGACTGAACCACAATGTTCTAGGCAAAAAGACAAGACCCTTCCCTGAAAGAGCTCCCTATCTAATAGAGGAGACATTAAACAAGTCTATACAGACAAGCATTATATGGATTAAATCAGAAGCAATGAACAGAGGGAAGGCACTGGAATGAAGAGGGGTTGGGGAAGGCTTCCTGTAAAGATAGGATTGTAGCTGGGACTTAAAGGAAACCAGGGAGATCAGTAGTCAGATGGAGGAGGGATAGCATTCTAGGCACAGGGGACAGCCAGAGAAAATGCCCAGAGCCAAGACATGGAGAGTCTTGTTCATGGAACAGTAAAGAGGCCAGGATCAGTGAATTGAAGAATATGTTAGGGAGTAAGGTGTAAGAAGACTGAAAAGGTAGGAGGGGGCTAGTTTAGGAAGGGCTTTGAACATCTAAGGGAGGGTTTTGTATTTGGAGGCAATAAAGAGTCCCTAGGGTTTATTAAGTAGGGAGATGACAGGCTCAGATCTGCATTTTAGGAGAATCACTTTAATGGATGATTGGAGTGAGGAGAGGCTTGAACCAGGCAGTTCTGTAGCTGTTTAGCCATGACTGACTCTCTGTGACCTCAGAGAGTGAGGGATTTCTTGGCCAAGATACTAGAATGTTTTGTCATTTCCTTCTCCAGCTCATTTTACAGATGAGGAAACTGAGGCAAACAGGGTGAAGTGATTTGCTCAGGATCACACAGCTCCTAAGTGTCTGAGGACAGGTTTGAACTTAAGATGAGTCTTATTGGTTCCAGCTGGTGCTTTATCCACTGTAGTGTCATCTAGCTTCCTTGAGGCAGATAGGGCCTCCCCTCCCCCCAGAAGTAGTCCAGATTTCAGATGATGAGGGCCTGTACTACAATGATGGCAGTGTCAGAGGAAAAAGAGGAATCTTTAAGAGATGTTGTAAAGGTGAAACCTACAACCCTTGGAAACAGATTGGATATGGGGGAAAAGGGAGTGAAGAGTCAAGGATGATGCCTCAGTTGTATGCCTGGGGAACTAGGAGGATGGTGTGACCCACGACCGTAATAGGAAGTCTGGAGGTGATGAGAGTTTAGGGGAAAAGATAATGTGTTCTGTTTCGAACATGTTGATGTCCACTGGAAATCTAGTTTGGGATATCTGAAAGGCAGCTGGAAATGCAAGATTGGAGGTAAGCAGAGAGGTTGGGGGAGCACAGGTAGATTTGAGAATCATCAGCTAATAGGCAGTAATTAAATCTATGGGAAGTGATAAGATCGAGTCAAGTAGTACAGAAGAACAGAAGAAGGATTGTGGTCTGAGAGAAAGGAGGGGAGAAAAAAGAGAGAGACAGAGAAGGTGATGCAAGGCTGGTTTGAATGGTGAGTGGACGTTTCCCACTCTGAAATAATAAGTGCGTGCATTTGGGGTGGACAGAATGTATTCATTTCTTAGGTGTCCTGAAAGATTAATATGGAAGTGTATGTGAATGGCTGAATCCAGGGTCAACTCCTAGATCTGTGGCCGCTTTGAAGAGTCCTAGATTGGAACATTGAGCTTGAAGTTGCAGAAGTACAACAGTGAACGTGAAGCAAGGTGGCTTTAGAGGTAGGTGAACTCTGCCTATGCAGCTGTCAGAGAGACTGAGAGCCCTGAGTCTGGAGTTAATCCCCACAGTGGCATCCTTGAGCATCATGAGCCCTGGACAGGTGGGAAGTATAAATGTGGAGTAGGCACAGTTTAGAGTCTCTAGTAGACACCAAAGGAAAAGAGTAAGCATAGAGAGAAATTGTCAGGACCAGAATCTAGACGTAAGATTGTGTGTGTGCACACATTGCAGGGGAAGGTGGGTGCGTAATAACACAAAAATGGATCCAGACCAAAGCCAGGGAAAATAGGTCCAAGAACATTACTCAGAATTTGGAAATGAAGAGGTCCCCTTGGTACTAACCATCAGCTTGGAAAGGTGCTGGGTCATTGGTCAAGTTTGCCAAATGCCTTGGAGTCAGGCATCTTGGCTGTTGGGTTTAGGGTTAAAAGACCCAGGATGGAATCTTAGCTTTGACACCTAAAGTATGACTTGGGTAAATCACTCCATCTCTGTAAGCCTCAATTTCCTAGTATGTAAAATCAGGGTATGAAATTAGATGGCCCTGAGGTCTCTTCCAGGTCTAGATCTGGGATCTTTCATGTGACCTTGGACAAGTCCCTTTCCCTCTCTGGGTCTGGAATATCTATTGTTTAAATCAGGGCAGAGATATATGATGATAAAAACCACTTCGAGTCAAGCCCTGCTCATGTTCAATGGAAGTGGAGGAAAAGCTTATCTGAATTACTCTGCCCATTGGAAGTACCTGCCCTGGGAAATTCAAAGAAAAATCTGAACTCAGAACTTCTTCTCTCATATGGTCCGACTTCAGTCAGTCCATCATAAGAAGTCTTCTGGATGATACTGAGCTGGAGTCTCTGTGGGTGCTTCTGTCCCTTCCTTCAAGGCCAAGCTCATGCCTTTTGTGATACCATCCCGGATCCCCACTAGCCAGGAATGACATCTCCCTCCTCAAATATTCATTCTGTTTGAACTCCTGTACATTCTCTATCCCCCTGACCCCACAGACGTTGAACTTCTCGAGGGCAGAGAATGTTCAGTGTTTCTTTTTTTTTTTTATTTTTGCACCCCCAGTAATGAACACAGCACAATGACACATAGTTGGTGCTTCATACTCATTTATTCAGTTAAATGAATCAAATCCAGGAGGAAATCTTTATTATCTTCACATCTATGAAGGTTACTGTGTTTGAGGAGGAGAAAGGGTAATGTGGTTCGGTAGCTGTCCATGGTACTCACTCCAGGTGATGAAGAATACAAACCTCATCAATCTTTTTTTTTTTTTTAATGTATCTCTTGTGACTGTCATTCTGGTTCCTTTCAAGTCAGCAAACATTTATTAAGTGCCTACAATGAGCAGAGGGAATCTTCTAACCTTTAGGAATATTTTTAAAAATCAACAGAATTCCCTGCTCTCTGGAATTTTACATTCTACTGGAGCCTTTGATGTGTACAAATATAAGTATGGTTCAAAGTAAGTACTGATGAGGACAAAAAAGAGTCAAAGAAAACAATCTAGGAATATTGTAGGGAGGGGAATATAACATTTTTAACTTGGCAGAGAAAGAATGAGGAATAAGGGTATAATCATGGGAGATCACATGGAATAGGTAGCATCTCATCTACCATATCTCAGCCCTTGATTGCTCCTGGTATTAGCTTCTTCTACTCCTAGTCACAGACTGCTTTAACATAAGCTGATGAATATCTGGTCACTGGATCCAGATGGCTCTGGAGGAGAAAGTGAGGATGGTGATTTGCACAGTCCTCCCTCACTCTAAACAAAGTCAAGTGCAAGTCATGTCATCATTTCTCTGATGTCATGGTCCTCTTCAAAAATGAAAGATGAACACAACAACAGCTTTAACATAGATGGAGGGGACACACAACTGTGTAGACTAGGTTCATTACAAATTCATGCTATTCAGCCTCAACAGAGCCCTCACTGGAGACAGACAATCCATTTATTCTTCTCTAATTTGATCTCTTTTTCTCAATACTCCAAGACACTAATCTAAATCTTACCTTCTCTCCTTAAGCCCCCCACATCTTCCTTCCCAACCCTCCTAGGTGAAGACTTGTTACTTCAATGAGAGAATTGAGAAAATAAGCTCCCTCTTCTCTTCATCTCAAAATCCCTAAATATCCTCCTCCACTCTTTCCTCCTTCCCAAGACCAACCCCTCTCCATGTGCCTTTGAACTCATCCCTTCAAATCATTCACCCTCCCACTCTAGTCTTCAACTTCACTATCTACTGAATCCTTCTCTGCTGCTTTCAGATATGCACATCTCCCCCATCTTTAAAGAACATTGACTAAACCCTATCAACTCACCAAATTATCACCCTCTATCACTTCTCTCTTTCACAGTCTCTGAAAAAGCTATCTACACTGGCTTTCTTTATCCCTTCTCCTCTTGCTCATTCATTAACCCTTTGCAATCTGGATTCTAAACTTACCGCTGGATTGAAACCCCTCTCTCTAAAGTTACTCAGTTGCAAAGTCTGATCTTTAATCTGTCTTCATTCTTCTTGATTTTTCTTTATTTGACTCTCTTGATAACCCTCTTTTCCTGGGTACTCTAATTTCTCTGGGTTCCTATGACCCTGTTCTCTCCTTGTTCTCCCTCTAGATCATCCCTTCCTAGATCATCATTTATATAATGCCTCCTTATTGTGGGTGCTCCCCAAAGCTCTATCCTGTGTCACCTTATCAGCCCCCATGAATTTAGTCACTTCTATTATCTTGACTCCCAGATCTCTATATTCAGCCTAAGTAGATTCCCTGAGCTTCCTTTACGTTTTACCAACTGCTGTTGGACATTTTCAACTAGATGTCCTACGAATATCTACAGATCAGTGTTCCAAAATAGAACTCACTATCTTTCCCCACTAAACCCTTGTTCTCTTCCAGATTTCTGTAGTTCTTTCAAAAGCAACACGATTCTTCCAATTTCCCAAGTTTACAACTTCAGTATCATCCTCAACTCTTTCCCTTTCACCACCCCACATATCCAACCAAATTTTGTCATTTCTGTCTCCACAACATTTTCTCTTTACTCATATAGTCACCACTTTCATTCAGGTTCTCACCTACATTAATGTAATTGATTCCTAATTGGCCTCCATGCCTCAAGTCTCTCCCCACTCCAGTCCCTTACTCATACAGCTGATAACTTGATTTTTCATTACTCCATATCAGACTGTGTCATTTCTTACTCAGTAAACTCCAGTGGCTCCCTATTGCCTCTAAGATAGAATATGAACTTCTTGGTTTGACTTGTAAAGTCCTTCACAACCTCAACCCATCCTATCTTTCCAGCCTGGTTACATGTGATTCCCCTTTCTACTTTCTGTGTTCCAGACAAACTGGACTTTGTATTCCTCACATATGGCACTCCATTTTCCCCATCACCAGCTTTGTACTGGCTCTTCCCCATCCATGGAATGAATGCCCTTCTTACCTCTACCACATAGAATCCCTACATTCCTTCAAGACTCAGCTTAAGTACCACCTGATCCCCTTATTGCCCACCCTCTACAATCATCATGTATTTATTCTTAATGTACTTTTATGGGTACATGTTATCTCTGATGGTAGAATGTAAACTCCTTGAGAATAGATAATTTTTTTTAATCTTAGGTGTTACATCTCTAGCCCTTAGCACAGACCACAGGTTGTATTCATCCTTTGTTTTCAAAGAGGACCATGACATCAGGGAAATGACATGAATTGCAGTTGACTTTGATTTGAGTGAGGCAAGGCTGTGCAAGGTCACCAGCCTCACTTTTTCATCTAGAGCCATCTGTGTTCAGTGGCCTGATATTCATCAAGGTGACTGGAGATGGCCGAGGATGCAATGTGAGACCCTGTTCTTTTTAGACTAAGTAAAGCCTGTTCAGGTTCTCACTTTTGAGTGTGAGGTAGCACCAGTTCAGTGAATAGGCCTCTTTAAGAAGTAAGTCAAGGGATGGCCCCTTTAATTAAAAAAACATCAAGCTCAGAGGGGAAGACCCTCAGGATTGCTGATCCAATTTGTGAGCTCCAGAGTGAAATAGGGTTTAAGGGTTGGTCTTTGAGAGAAGATGGAAGAAAAGAAAGGAAGGCACAGACCCTGGTTGATTGATTGATCCATATAGAAAGATAAGAGTTCTGATGAGCCAAGTTGAGAAGGCATTCAAGACATGGACAATTCTTTTATTGTTTTGGTGCTTTGGGGATTGTGGTGGTTTGTCCTTAGTTCACGAGGAGGGTCATAACATCAGAAAGATGATGACATGATTTGCAATTGACTTAGATTTGATGGAGAGAAGGCTGTGTAAGGGCACCAGCCTCATTTTCTCCTCCAGAGCCATCTGAGTTCAGTGGCCAAATATTCATCAGGACGACTAGAGATGGCCCAGGATGCAATGGGAGACCCTGGCCCTTTGAGACTAAGGTCTTTTCAGGTTCTCAATTTGTGTGAGGCAATTCCCACTCAGTGGATAGGCCTCTTTAAGAAGTAAGTCAAAGGCCCTGGCCACATTGCCCCAAGCAGGTTCCATATGGCATTGTTCTCAGTTTCCATGGTAACTTTAAAGGAAAACTTTCACAATGTCCTGAGCCCTATATGTCTTGCACATGAAGGAGGAGGATGTCCTCAAATTCCTTGCTGCAGGAATCCATTTGGGTGGCACCAATTTGGACTTCCAGATGGAACAGTATATCTACAAAAGAAAGAGTGATGACATCTACATCATTAACTTCAACAGAACTTGGTTAAATCTTCTGGCAGTTCGTGTCATTGTGGCCATTGAAAACCCAGCTGAGGTTAATGTCATCTCATCCAGGAACACTGGCCAGCAGACTGTTCAGAAATTGACTGCTGCCACTGATGCCACACCTATTGCTGGATGTTTCACGCTGGGTACCTTCACTAACCAGATCCAGGCAGCTTGAGGGAGCCCTGTCTCTTGGTGGTCACTGATCCTTAGGCAGATCATCAGCCTCTGACTGAAGCATCTTATGTTAACCTCCCAACCATTGCACTGTGCAACACAGACTCCCCACTGCGCTATGTGGACATTGCCACTCCATGTAACAATAAGAGAGCTCGCTCAGTGGGTCTGATGTGGTACATGCTGGCCCATGAAGTCCTACGTATGTGTGGTACCATCTCCCAGGAACATCTATGGGAGGTTATAGAGCTGATCTTTACTTCTACAGGGATCCAGAGGAGATTGAAAAAGAAGAGCAGGTCTCAGCTGAGAAGGCAAAAGAGGAATGGACTGCACCTGCCCCAGAATTCACTGCTACTCAACCAGAGGTGGCTGATTGGTCTGAGGGAGTAAAGTTGCCCATTCTGTGCCCTTTCAGCAGTTCCCTACTAAAGAGTGGAGTGCTCAGCCAGCTGAGGACTGGTCTGTGGCTCCTACTACTCAGGCCACTGAGTGGGTAGGAACTAACTACCACAGAGTAGTCTTAAGTTTTAAACCAGATGCTCTAATAATGTTGGAAAAAATGCTGATGGAAAATAAACATTAGTTTCTTTTTTAAAAAGTGATTCAAGAGGTGGCCCCTTTAATTAAAAAAATGGGGATATCCATAGGCTATACCTCACAGTCCTCTACAAAGCTAGGCTAGCTCTGAATTCAGGTTCATTTCTCTCGATTTCAAGGGATCTCATCTTTTGGTAGTTAGTCTAGTGGCATGGAATAAGCATAATGTTAATCAATGGGGAAAGCTTTTAAAATGAAACTGAGTCTTAAAACTAGCTCTTCAAGTAGAGATAATTAAAATAGTTGGAATAAATTGAATAGCGATTGGTTTCTATGATACTGCAAAATGAAAGGCTCCAATTTCAGGATCTTGATTTTCTTGCTCAGTGTCTGATAGGTTTTTTTCCCCAAAGAGCAGCTTTTTATTCAAGTATCCCCTGATCTAACCCAATTCTTTTACATTGACTCAGAGGACATTTTTTCTGGTCTTTGGCCTGCATCATCCAGGAGCTATGCCTAGTAGAAATATAGCTGAGAAAGCAATTACGCTAATGATTGAGTTGGTATTCTGTTACTGAATAGGAATGGGAAGACTGAGTGCTTAATAGTCTAACCAAAGTGGGTAGCTAAATAGAAACAGGCCAATTTTAGGAAGTTCATTTCTTCTTTTCATGTGGCATTTCCCCAATTGGTGTTAGGGCAAGTTTTTCTTAGTTGCCAGTTTGGTCATGGCTCAGTGAAAAATCAGGATGGTGTCATAGAAGACATGGGAAACTATGAACAAGGGTCCCAAGTTGAAATATTAATTTTACCACTTACTAGCTCTGCTGCTTTGAGTAAATCACTCCCCTCTCTGGACCTCAGTTATGTGTTAAGCAAAGGAGTTGGAATGGCTGTTCTCTGAGGCCCTTCAGAGTTGTCAAAATCTGTGTTCTAAAAACAACTCGTAATTTTTGCTTTTTAATTTTAATTAATTTATTCATTTAATTTTAATTAATACCTCTCTTGACTCCACCAAACTGTTTTTGTTATAACGTACCATGTTTTGCATTAGGTTGTTTCACCTTACTCCTCCCTCTTTTATCTTTGTTTATGTACTATCATTAAGCCATCATTGTGCACTAGGGACAGTCTACTATATCCATCTAATATGCCATAAAAATACAGGTCCATGATAATGTACATCACCTGCAAAATGCAGTGCAATTAAGATAGCAGCATTTGTCTAATATTGAGAATGCCATTGTAAAGAGGAAACTTTCAGCACCTAGCTTGAGGGCAGTGAAAGATTAGGCATTTAAATGGCCAGCAGTTGTTGATGAGATGGGCATTGGGGAAAGGAGCATCGGTTGAATAGGATTGACTTTTAGCCCTAAATATGAGTCCCCTGGGGTTGGTACTGAAAGCAAAGGGTCACGTTTACTAGATCCCAAGAGATGTGGCGGTCATGGGAGAGACAGATCTAAAGATAATCCTAGTCATAGTCAAAGCAGTCAAAACATGATACCAAGAGGAGACACTGAAGACTAGAAAAAGAGATGAAAATTTGGCCCTAAAGCATCCTGGGCAAAGATCAAAGGGGAAACAAACAAGAGTAGTGAAATTTGCTCATGGTGAACAAAAATTGGCTGGTGATGTGGTTGAGAGAGCCTCAGGCTCCTTTTGAGGAGATTCATGGTGATCATGTGCATCCTAATCTATTAAAAAGGTCTACAGAACTCTTCTTTCAGCTTCTATTAGAGGATGTTGTGTGGGAGACAGATCATAAGAAGAACCTGTACTGAAGAAAGAGAAGGAATTGTGAAGGAGACTTAGAGATTGCTTCCTACCTATGTGATCTTGGTCAACTCACTTAATCAATCTGAGCCTCATTTTGCTCATCTATAAAATAAAGACATTGGACTAGTCCAGGGGTAGGGAATCTGTGACCTTGAAGGTCACATGTGACCCTCTAGGTACTCAAGTGTGGCCCTTTGACTGAACCCAAACTTCACAAAACAAATCCTCTTAATAAAAGGATTTGTTCTATCAAACTTGGAATCAGTTCAAAGTTCACACCAGAGGACTTAGAGTAGCCTTGTGGACTCGTGGCCTTGAGTTCCCCATCCCTAAACCAGTCCCTTCTAGCTTGATTACTATTGCAAGATTCTGGAACTGCAAAGGCCAGAGACTGAATTTAAGGAAGGAATATTTGGGAGAGCTTGAAAAGTTGAAGGAAAGAGTAAAAGAGAAGGGTCTGAGCTGAAGACTTCAATGAGAAAGATATTAGCAGGAGAAGATAAAATAGGAATATAAGCAAAAGAAAGTCTAAAAGGAAAGAAAGGAAAAGGAAGAGAAGGACTTGAGAAGGAAGTAGTTAAGACAAATGCAGCACCCAGTTCCCTCCTCAATCTAGGATCCCCTGCAACCTACCCCAAAATACATTAGTGGTAAGTATCCACTTAAAACCATAGCTCACACATCTACACCAATGGGCTGGTTTTACCAGTCCATCAGAAGATGCAATAGTTTAAAATATATGTAAACAGTAGGAATTAAGTGATGAGAAAGGTTCCTGTTATGTGCACAGGAACAAATTCCCACAGGTTGTCACCTCACCAATGGGAGGTACAATATATGTAGGTAATGTGTGTGGCTGGGATAATTCGTACTCCCAAAGTGAGGTCCTAGATGGAATACCTCCCTACTTCCAACACTACTCCTTGCTTCCATACAGACATTGACTATAAATTTCTCTTTGCTTATATGTCTGGCAAACTTTTTAACTCATAGTCTCAGAAAACAAGTTCAGTTTTTGTGTTTCCAGATTCTAACCAATTGCATCCAACATCTTATTTGAGTTATAGTCAGAAAATTCTTTTTAATTCTTATAAGATATCTGCTCCTCCACCTGGTTTTCCCTTAGGGTTCAAATCTCTTATTTGAATTAGGGTCCAGAAACTTGATATTACCGTCACCCACAAATGCACCACTTTCAGTGTTCACAAACACAGAAGTCCCATTATCTGAACACAACTTGTCATTCCACCTCTCTCCTATGACCCCAAACATGTGCTTCATTCTCATCATGACCTCTGACCCCTGACTTCTTTCCCAACACATCACCTCTGCACTGGCTATACTCTCCTTCCCTTCTCCATCCCTCAGCAAGCCAATTCAGTTCTACACTATGCTCTTCTCTCCAGTCCCTTGCCTCATGATCATAGGTTTGCCCCATCAAGCCTCAGCCTTGGATCTTTCCCATCATCCCCTGTCATTGATCTGACACATGTGCTGCTGAATGAAGCTAGAGAAAGTGATAAAACTATGCTGACTGGGTCCACTACAAATTTATGTCATAAAACCTCAAGAGGGTCTTCATTATTGCAAGAAAATCCTTCTACGTCTCCCTAATTAAGTTGCTATGCCACTCACCACAGAGGTTCTTCATCCCTCCTCAAACCTCCAATGGCTCCCTATCAACCCTTTAACTGAGAATCTCCCCCTCATATTTTACTGAGTAAATTGAGGTCATGCACTGAGAGCTTCCTCTTCTCTCATTCTTATCTCTCATCATTCTCATACCTTGTACCACTATTTCTTCCTTTAACTCTTTCTCACAGGAAGACACAGCTCTTCTTGCCAAGCAAGCAAATCCCTCTATGTGCACAAGTGATCCCATTACATCCCATCTTCCCCAGCATATTGACCCCTCTATCATCCCCACTGTGTGCTCTCACTTATCTTCAATCTCTCTCCTGAACTACTGGCTCCTTCCCTACTCTCTACAAACATGCCAATATCTCCTCTATCCTCCCAAAACCCTCACTTTGACCAATTCATCCCTGCTAGCTATCCCATATCTCTTTTCCCTTTGGTAGCTAAGTTCCTCCGCTTCCTTTCTTCTCACTCTTATTAACTCTCCATAGTCTGGCTTCTGACCTTGCCATTCAACTAAAACTGTTCTCTTCAAACTTATCAGTGAGTTCTTATTTTTCAAATCTAATGACCCTTTTTCCAATCCTCATCCTTCTCATTCTCTGCAATCTTTGACACTGGCAAACACTCTCTTCTCTCTCAATTTCCATGAGATTCATTACTCTTTCCTTATTCTCTGCCTGCCTGTTTAGCCAATTCTCCTTGGTGGACATTCAGCCAGACATTCAATCCCTACTAACTATGGGTGACCCCAAGGCTCTGTCCTGGGCCTTGTCTCTTACCTTGTGTACTACTTCACTTTGTGATGTGATCAGCTCTCATGGATTCAGTTATTATCTCTGTCCTGATTCCCAGACCTACTTATCCAGAACCAGCCTCTCTCCTAACCTCAAGTTTCCATCTCCCACTGCTTCTTGGGTATCTTAAACTCAGCATATCCAAAACTGAGCTCATTATCTTCCCTGACCCAAACCCCTTTCCTTTTCCTAACTTCCATATTATTTTCTAGAGTACCATCATCCTCCCAATTACCCAGACTCCCAACCTAGGTACCATTCTTGACTCATTTCCTCTATATCCAGTCTGTTATGTCCTGTCATTTCTACCTGCATAACACCATATGTGTGTGTATGTATGTGTATATACATACATACATATACACTTATGCATATATGTGTATATGTATACGTGCATATATGCAGGAATAAGCATATACGCATATATATATGCTTACATACCCATACATATACACATGCATACACATATATATATGTACATATGTAAGTGCATATATGTGTGTCTCTATATACATGTATATATATTTATATACCCACACATACTTATACATACATATACAAACATATGTATACATACATATACATATATAGATATAGAGAGATATATATACTCTCTATATATACGTATCTATCTATCTATCTATCTATCTATCTATCTATATCTCTCCTTCTCTGGTTGAGGCCTCCATTACTTCATACCTGGATTATTGCATGTATCTTCTGGTAGGTTTTCTTGCCTCAAGTCTTTCCTCTCTCCAGTCAATCCTCCACTCAGCTATCAAATTGTTCTTCCTAAAGTACAGGTCTGACTACATCAACCCAACTCCCAATTATGCAAACTCCAGTGGCTCCATATTACATTCAGGATCAAATATTAAATCCTTTCCCTTTTAAAGTCCTTTAGAACCTGGTTCCTTTTTACTTTTTCAGTCTTGCTACATCTTATTTTTTTCCATGTACCCTATGACCTAGTGATATTGATCTCCTTGCTGTTTCCTGCCAAAGAAGCTCCATATCCAGCTAGTGAGCATTTTCACTGTCCCCCATGCCTGAAATATTCTCCCTTCTCACGTCTGCCTCCTGGATTCCTTCAAGAAATCTTTCATGGTTCCCTTTAATGTGAATGCCTTCCTTCTGAGATTATCTCCAATTTGTCCTGTATGCGTCATCTCTGTACATAATTATTTTCAAGTTGTCTCCCTCGTTAAATTGTTCCTTGAGACTAGGGATTTTTTTTTTTGCCTTTCATGTATTCCCCAGCATGGTACCTGGCACAGAGAAGGTGTTTAAATGCCTGCTGATATTTGCTTTACTAATTAATCTGATTATGATCATAACTCTAGAGCTGGAAGAGAGCATACAAGTCTTCTACTTCAACTTCCTCCTTTTACAGAGGAAGAAACTGAGGCCCAGGAAGGGGAAATGACATACCCAGGGTCACACAGCTAGGAAGCAGAACAATGAGAATTTAAATCTAGGCCCTTTCATTCCAAATATAGTAGGATTTCCAATCTACCCAGATAGTTGCTTCATTCCAATTCTGGAAGTGATTTTCATCAAGAAGAGGAAATGACAAGAATACTGAGAATTTATGTCATCTTAATTGTAGTAAAGGAAGAGTAGAAAGCTGGGCCTGCTGTGACATACACCTTAAAATTTGAGAAAACATTTCAAAAGGTTCACAGAAAGGATATTTAGAATCCTGTGGCCTAAAAATCTGTGGAGAAAGTTGGCCAGAAGGTATGCTAAGCTCTCAGGGATCAAATTCTGAAGATGCAAAAAGAACAAATTCCAGGCAGAAGGAAAGTGAGATGTCTGAAGAAACTGATGTGGCTACACAGGGAACACATTAATTCTATTTAACAATTCAGTAAACATTCATTAAGCTCCTCTGATATGCCATACTACCTACTAGGCTCTGGTGATACAAAGATCAAAAAAAAAAAATAGTCCCTGCCCTAAAGGAAAGAATGTTCTACTGGAGAGAAACAATGCACAGCAGTCATCTTCCTGAGTTCAAATCTGTCCTCAGATACTTACTAGCTTTGTGACCCTGGACAAGTCACTTGACCTCTGTTTGCCTCAGTTTCCTCTTCTATAAAATGATCTGGAGAAAGAAATAGCAAACCACTCCAGAATCTTTGCCAAGAAAAACCCAAATGGGGTCACAAAGAGTTGGACATGACTGAACAGCAGTAATAATAATCAATGAGATATATATACCAAATAAACAGTGTCATAGTTGAGACTGGGGGGAGGCAGGTAATTCACTAAACACAAGGCATCAGCAAGGTCTTTGGAAAGAGATTGGATTTGAGATGAGCTTCCAAAGGACCTAGGAATTCACAAAAGTAGGTATGGGGGCAAACATTCCAGGGATGTAAGAATAGCCTGTAGACATGGTAGCTGTATGGAAGGTAGGACCAGTAAACAGGCCAGTCTGGCTAGAAAAAAAATATGAGGGAGAATAATGTGAAATATGCCCAATAGAGGAGTGTTGGGTATGATTTGGTTTTTTAATCCTATGGGAAACAGGGAGCAACTGAAGCTTCTTGAGGAAAAGAGTGATATGGTCTGAACTGTACTTTATTTTAATTTTTTCTTTAAGCGCTTTTGCATATGTATTTTTTCATAAATCCTCGCTATGTCCTGGTAGTTTTAACCTAGACATTTTTTGCATTTGGTTGTTATTTGGAGTGGAAATTCATCTTATCTTTTATGCCTGATTGTTTGTTACTATTACATAGAAAAGCTAATGATCTTCATGGATTTATTTTGTGTCCTACTACTTTACTGAAGCTATTAATCATCTCCCTTGATGTTTTTGCTGATTCTCTAAGGTTTCCTCTGCCACCTCTTGGGTGGCGAGTTTCCAGTGTTTACCACCTGTTGTGTTAAGTTGGACCTTTAGTCCCTGTTTATACCTCACTGGGATTTGGTTGGCATGAGTATCGTGTCTGTCACTTTCATGATTTTATGACCATCATGCCCCCTCTAAGCCTTTCTGTCTCCATACTAAAGAATTGTCTTGCTCCCGCCTCTAGTTGAATCCTTTTGATTTGTCTTCTCTCCTTAGAACATGAACTTTCTGAGTATTGTCACCATGTCTCAGAATGAATTCCATGTAGCTCAGTGATAAGAGCATAGTTTTAAAATAGTTTGTCATCCTCATCATTATCAGACCTCCTCCTAGCACTTGCAATGGTTTCATTAAATACTGGGAATCTCACAATCTTTGGTATCGATGATATAGATGGCATTTTTAGAGATTAGCTTAATTCTTTCCCCTCTCACACTGCCCCATCCAATTAGTTGCCAAAACTCATCAGTTCTACTTACACATCTCTTGGGGAATTGTACTGCTTTTCTTTTGGTCAACCAGGTTTGCAATTTTGGAACCATCTTTGACTCCTCTCTCTCATTGACCTCAGTTACCAGTTAGTTGCCAAACTTCTACAACACCTCCCATCTACATTCTACCCCCTCATTGCAATCAAGACCCTCATCACCTCTCACTTGGTTACTGAAATAGCCTCCCAATTAGTTAATATGCATTTATTAAGTACCTACTATGTGCCAGACACTGTGTGCTAAGTCCTGGGGGATTAAAAAATTGTCTGCTGAGGGAGACAACATGCAAACAACTATGTGCCAAGAAGGTGTGTGTGTGTGTGTGTGTGTGTGTGTGTGTGTGTGTGTGTGTGTACACACACACACACACAAGGTAAATTGGACATAATATACAGAGGAAAGGAACTAGCATTAATAGGAATTTAAAAGGGCTTCTTATAGGAGATGGGATTTAAGCTGAAGTTTAAAGGAAACCAGGGAAGTTGGACTGCAGAGATGAATTCCCCTCCTCAATCCATCCTCAAAACAATTGCCAATGATATTCCTAAAGTGGGGTGAATAAGCATTGATAGTTCCTACTATGTGCCACACCCTTGATAAATATTATCTTATGTGATCCTCACAACCACCCTGGGAAGTCAGTCCCGTTATTATCCCCATTTTACAATTGAGAAAACTAAGGCAGACATCGGTTAAGTGACTTGCCCAGTGTCATACACCTAGTAACTGTCTGAGGTGGATTTGAACTCTAAGCCCAGTACTCTATCCTCATCATCCCTTTGCTCAAGAGCTTTTAGTAGCTCCCTATGGCCTCTCCAATTACGTACAATTTCTTGAGCTTGAAATTTAAAACCTTTGACTCTAGTCTATTTTTCCAAGCTTATTTTACATTACTTGCCCTCACACATTCTCCATTTCATCCTCAATGATCTGCTTGCTATTTTCTTCAACTCAGCATTCGATCTCCCACCTCCATGTTTTTGAAAATGCTGTTCCCTGTGATTGTTGTATAATTTTTTATCATCACTGCCTCTTAGGAAAAAGTGAAGTTTCTTTGAGGCTCAGCTCATCTCCTAGATCCTGCCAGGAGCTTTTCCCACCCCTGTACTGATTAGTACTCTTTACCTCCTCAAAATTATCTGATAATTTCCTATTTGTTTATGGCTTGTATTCATCCACACCTGGGAAAATGGAAACTCCTTTAGGTCAAGAACCGGTTTTCGTTTGTCTTTCTCTCCTCAAAGCCTAACACGGTTTGTATATACCAGCTACCCCCTCTCTATGACCTCAGCAATGATCCAAGAAAGATATTTCTAACAAAAAAATAAAATTAAAGAGAAGTATGGTGCCATAGTGGATACAGGGCCGACTCTGAAATCAAGAAGAATTGGGTTCAGATTCTGTCGTGGTCATATTATGAGTGTGTGACTCTGGGCAGCTCTCTAAGACTATAAAATGATAACATGCATTGGTAAGGGAAATTTCCTTGTCCATGAATTCCCAGCATTGATGAAATTGAGTTTTCCCCATAAGTAAATACACACACATACACACACACACGCACACACGCGCACGCGCGCACACACACACACACACACACACACACACACACACCCCTATCTTAATGTATAAAGCACTGGACTTGAACCCAGGAGATTTATATCCATGGATGTGTCATCATGGGCAAATCACTTGACTTCTGAGTATCTGTAAAATGTAGAGATAATAATAGACTTAACAGTGCTGTAGTGAGACAAGCACTTTTTAAAAATTATTTTATTTGTTCTAAGTTTTCTACAATCACTTCCATATATCTTAGATTTTTTTCCCTTTCCTCCCCACTCCCTCCCCAAGATGGTGTGCAATCTTATATAGGTTCTCCATATACATTCCTATTAAATACATTTTCACCTTACTCATGTTGTATAGAAGAATTAAAATGAATGGGAGAAACCATAAAACAAAACATAACACAAAAGAAAATGGTCTGCTTTATTCTGTGATCCAGTTCCATAGTTCTTTCTCTGGATGTGGAAGGTGTTTTGCCTCAAGACTCCATTGGGAATTTTTTAGGTTGTTGTGTTGCTATGAAGGACTAAGTCTACCAGAAAAAATCCTTGCACACTGTGGTTGTTGCTGTGTACAAAGTTCTCCTGGTTCTGCTCCTTTCACTCAGCATCAGTTCACAGAGGTCCTTCCAGGACTCCCTAAAGTCTTCCTGTTCGTCATTTCTTATAGCACAATAGTAGTCCATTACATTCATATACCACAACTTGTTCAGCCATTCCCTAATTGATGGACATCCCCTTGATTTCCAGTTTTTGGCCACCACAAAGAGAACTGCTATAAATATTTTTTGTACATGTGGGACCCTTTCCCATTTTTATGATCTCTTGGGGGATATAGTCCTAGAAGCGGTATTTCTGGATCAAAGGGTAGGCACATTTTTGTAACCCTTTGGGGATAGTTCCAAATTGCTCTCCAGAATGATTGAATCAGCTCACAGCTCCACCAAAAATGAATTAGTGTTCCAATTCTCCCACATTTTCTCCAACATTTATCATCTTCCTGTTTTGTCATGTTAGCCAATCTGATACGTATGATGTGGGTACCTCAGAGTTGTTTTGATTTGCAGTTCTCTAATCAACAGTGATTTAGAGCATTTTTTATATGACTATAGATAGCTTTAATTTCTTCCTCTGAAAACTGTCTGTTCCTATCTTTTGACTATTTATCAATTGGGGAATTCTTGTAAATTTGACTCAGTTCTCTCTATATTTTAGGAATGAGGCCTTTATCACACACACTAGTTGCCAAAATTCCTTCCCAGTTTTCTGCTTCTCTCCTAATCTTGGTTGCATTGGGTTTGTTTGTGCAAAAACATTTCAATTTAATGTAATCAAAATCATCCATTTAACACTTCATAATGTTCTATATCTCTTGTTTGGTCAAAAATTTCTCTCTTCTCCATAAATCTGACAAATACATTATTCCTTGCTCCCCTAATTTGTTTATAGTGTGGATCTTTATACCTAGATCATGTACTCATTTTGACACAAGAATTTGTGTACTGTGTCAGACCTTGGTCTATGCCCAGTTTCCACCACACTGTTATCCAGTTTTCCCAGCAATTTTTTTTTTGTCAGACAGTGAGCTCTTATCCCAGAAGCTGGGGTCCTTGGGTTTATCAAACAGTAGATTGCTATATTCATTGACTACTGTCTTGAGTACCTAACATTTTCCACTGATCTATCCCTCTGTTTCTTACCCAGTACCAAGTGGTTTTGATGATTGACCACTTTTTTCAACTCTGTAAAGAATATAAAAACATGTTATTGTTACTAGCTCATCTGTACAACAAAAATAATCATAAGAAAGATAGCCCAATAAACTATATGAAGTGAGACACTAAAGGACACTAAAGGAACTTCTCATTCAACCTCAGTTTTCTGTTTGTGAGATACCAGTGGGTGAGATGTGGCTATTATACTAGACTGTTTGCATGCCAATATTAGCTGTGAGAAATCGGATGCTGACATGGATTAGAACTTCTTGGCAGGTGAGAACGGCAGATAAAATGGGTCCCATGTGACCCAGGGAATGGACAGTGCACAACTGAGTCTACATTCTTCAGAGTTACTTATTGTCAAGAAGACTGAGAAAAATGGATCCTCCAGGGCTAGAAGGAATCTCAGAGGACATCTAAATCAATCTCATTTTACACAGAAGGAAACTGAGTCTCAAAGAGATGAAATGACTTGTCAAAGGTCACATAGATAGTAAGAGGATTTGAACCCAGTTCAGAGACTGTGCTCTTTCCATTGCCCCACAGTGCCCTTCTCTACAAAAAAAAAACAAAACAAAACTGTAACCACACTTGAGGACCTAGAGGGCCACATGTGACCTCAAGGCTGCATGTTCCTCACCCCTGACCTAAGCTCATAAAACAATAACCTCTTCCCCAGCTTCATAAGTGCTTAGGAACAACCTCAGAAAGATATTAGCTAATATGATTTAAAGTCATTAGAAGGGACTTTAAGCATCTTCCCCCCCAAAAAATTTAAAACTTAAGTTCATGTAAAGAGTTCTTTCAAAAGGTGCCTTCCCTCTCCCCCTCCCCTCCTCCCTCCCTCCCTCTCTCTATCTCTCTCCCTTCCTCCCTCTCTCTATCTCTCTCCCTTCCTCTCTCCCTCCCTCTCTCCCTCCCTCTCTCCCTCCCTCTCTCCCTCCCTCTCTCCTTCTCCCTCTCCCTCTCCCTCTCCCTCTGCCTCTCCCTCTCCCCTCTTTCCCCTCTCTCCCCTCTTCCACCCCCTCTTCCCCCCCCATCTCCCTCTCTCTCTTTCCCTCCTCTGTCTCTTTCTCACAGACACACACAGCTCATGTGAGCAATCCCTTGGCATGTATGTTAAAATGCTCTATTCCTCTGTTTCCGCTCCTTAATCAGGATATAGTTCTTTTACCCAGAAACCTCTTATTTCCTGACAGCCTCATTACTGCTGACTGACCTTCATCGACACAGAGGAGAGCCCTCAGCTTCAGCCCATTAAAGGCTTTAGCTGAGAGCCTGTGACAAAGGCAGACGATTCCATCGCTAGTCCATTACCCAATTTGATTCTTGGATTTAAAGCACATCTTGTTACTTGTGCAAGCTTCCTCTATCCTTCTCCCAATCACTACTGTTTTTCCTTCATTCTTTTTTCCCCCTTTCCCATTTTCGTACCGGCAGCAGGCAGAATGCCCAGGGTCCTAGCTCCTTCCCCAGTCTTCTTGACTAGGTCCCAAGAACTTCCCCATTCGTCAGTAGGGATGGTGGCAGAGCATTGTGGCACTACAGTCTTATTTCCCAGGGATAATAGCATCTGAATTCCAGGTCCATCACATTCTCCCTTTTTCTATTTTACTGAAAGCTAGCTAGATTGACCCTCATGTGGTTAAAATTACATTTATTGTGTGACTAACCTGAGTTTTATCAGCTGAGTGCAAAGCAAGGACCTTGGAACAAACTAGAGTCCATAACTAACAGGTTTTGAGTAGTTGAACCACTGGTTAAGTACCTCTGTCAAAGGAAGCCAAGGTCATTTTCAATCTGACACATTCATTGAGTATTGATGTCTCAAGTTGGCAAGCATAATGGATTGTCACTACGGGTGGCAGTGTGACACACTGTGACTCCCAGAATCCATGGACTTGCATTTAGGATAGAGGAAATAGTGCAATCTGGGGGAGGGAAGAGGGGAGAGGTAATACTCAGGATAAGTAATGGCAGAGTGGGAAAGTGGGATTGACTATCCTTAATACATTCAAGTCCCCTGTAATCCAGATAATCTATATCTAGAACCAATATTAGGATTGAAACCTTGGCTTGGATGTTTACTCCCTAGGGGACCTGGAACAAGTCATTTTCCATCTATGATGGTCAGTTTTCTCATCTGGTAAATGGGAGCAATAATCATCCCTGCCCTAGAGACTTCAAAATGCAGTTGCAAAGCTCATGTGAGATAATGGATATATAATGCTATCTAAAATTGATATATAGGTTCCTGAGTTTTGTTTTGTAAACTCTTGTAAGAGCTTAGGGGTAGTGTTGCATAGTGGGAAGAGATCTGGCCTAGGAGCCAAGAAGACCTGGGGTCAAGTACTTCCTCTGACATTTATGGAACATGTGCCCCCAGGTCAAGTCATTCAATCTCTTGATGCCCTAGACCAGCACTTCTTAAACTGCGGGTCAGACATGGCGACACAAGTAGAAAAAGTTTAAGGAGACCTGCTGTAGACCAGAGGTGTCAAACAGGTAGCCACTGCATTGACCCACAACACAAACCAGATTAAAATGAAACTGGCAAATATTTAACAAAGTAAATAAAAATACAGTAGAACATATAATATTAATATGTGGTTTTCAAAGTCAATACACAAAGTCAAAGTCTCACTGTGTGCACTTTAATGGTCCTTGTTTCTATGTGAGTTTGACACCACTGGTGTAGACAATTCTCTTAAGACACTTAAGTGATAAAGAAGGTGACCACCAACATTGAAAGAAGAAATTCCATTACCCCCGAGTTCCCTGTTGTTATTCGGTCATGTCTGACTCTTCGCAACCCCATTTGAGGTTTTCTTGGCAAAGATACTGGAGTGGTTTGCCATTTCCTTCTCCAGCTCATTTTACAAATGAGGAAACTGAGGCAAGCAGGGTTAAGTGACTTGCCCAGAGTCACACAGCTAGGAAGTATCTGAGGTTGGATTTAAACTCAGGAAGATGAGTCTTCCTGACTCTAGGAATGTTATCCTTTTTGCCACCTAGCTATCCAGAATAAATTAAAACCTATTCAGGCCCTCTCATCGTGGGCAACCTTTGTCCACTTCTTTCCATAAATCCTCCAAAGCGAATGTACCTTCTGTCATTGTCGAAATGTTTTCAAAACTCTGATTTATTTTAAAGCATTATTTGTAAAACTATCTTTATGGTAGCATTTTAGTTTCACACTCAAAACCTGGAAATAATCTAAATGTTTCACAATGTGGAAATGGTTAAATCAATCATGGGACATGAATGTACTACAACGTTACAATGAAAAGTATGAGGAATACAAAGAAATCGAAAGAAACCTTTAGAAAATAATCTAAGACCAACAAGGCAGAATAGAAAGAATAAAGCACACATTAACTACGATCATATGAGAGAAAGAAAAAAGAGAATGAATGGACAAAAAAAAATTTCTGATGGGAATTAGAGGGAGTAACTTAAGTGTCGTGATGCTTTATGCATTAAAATTAGTTAATTTAAACAGTTACAAAGCAACTTTAGTTGTGTTTGCTCATATGCAGCGATAAGCTTTTAATAAAACATTTAAATTTTCAAAAAGAAAAGGATGCACTAGTTACAAAAAGCCAGCACTGCTTCATCAAGAACAAAAAGATGCCAAATTAACCTGGTCTTTTCTTTAAAGGGTTACCAGACTGTTAGCTTATATAGTTATATAATTTACTTACATTTAGAGGTTCTTAACCTGGGGTCTGCAGACTTGTGTTTTTAAAATATTTCGTGTTTAATATGATTGTACATGTGCAGACTATATCAGATTACATGTTGTCTTAAGGAAGGGGGAGCAGAGGGAGGGAGAACAAAATTTGGAATTCAAAATCTTATAAAAGTGAAGGCTCAAAACTATATATGTAATTGGAAAAAAATAAAATGTTATTAAGTAGGGGGAAAACAAAAATATTTTTAAAATATTTCGATATAATTCGTTTCCTTTGTAATCTCATGTGTTTTATGTATTTAAAAATCTTATTCTGAGAAGGGGGTCCATGGGCTTCAGCAGGCTGCCTGAGGGGGTCCAGAACACACATGAAAGGTTAAGATTTATATCAGGTAATTGACAGTCTCTCGTGTAATTCGTGCCGACAACAATGAGAGATATGTGTTAGCCCAGAGTACAGTTAGTTGGATTTGAACCTGGCTGCTTGGATTTGACCACAGCCAAAGACGAATCATTAGTGGTTACATTTCAACTTGGAGAAATATCTTTACTTGAGTGGGCCATAGATCTTCCTTTGACCCAGAGCCAAACGTTTTAGATTAACATTTTTATCAGTAACTTGGCCAAAGGCTCTCTGCCTACTTATCCTATTTGCAGATGAAACATTTAACATATTGGATGACAGACTATAGAAAGATCTTAGGCTGAATGATGAGCTAAATCAATATGATGAAAGTTAATAAAGATAAGTATAAAATCCTACATGTGGGTTCAAAAGAAAATCATCTCCCTGAGTACAATATGGCTTGATAATAGGGGCAGCTAGGTGGCACAGTGGATAGAGAACTGGGCTAGGAGTCAGGAGTACCTGAGTTCAAATCCAGCCTCGGACACTTACCAGCTGTGTGACCCTAGGCAAGTCACTTAACCTCTGTCTGCCTCATTTTACTTCACTGTAAAATGGGGATAAAAATAGCATCTATCTACCAGAGTTTTGTGAGGATCAAATGATATAATATTTTAAAGCATTTAACACATTTAGCTAAATTTGGCACATAAAGCATTTAGGACAAAGTTGGCACCTAATAAATGTTTGCTCCCTTCTTCCTTCTCCCTCCCCTTTGAAAACAGTTTGTGTAAAAATGATCTAGGATAGAGATGGGAAACCTGTGCCCTCGAGGCCACATGTGGCCCCCTTCGGTCCTCAAGTGTGGCACTTTGAATCTGAACTTCACCAAACAAGTCTCCTTAATAAAAGGTTGTATTCTGTAAAACTTGAACTCAGTCAAAAGGCTGCACCTGAAGACCTAGAAGGCCACATGTGACCTCAAGGCTGCAGGTTCCCCCACCACTGATCTAGGAGTTTGATTAGACTACAAGCTCAGTAGACAAGAGTGTGGCAGAGGCACCTAGATGGTGCTGTGCTTAGAATGCTGGGTTCAAATTTGATCCCAGACCTGTCCAATCTGTGTGATCTTGGGCAAATCATTTAACCTCTGCCTCAGTTTCCTCAACTGTAAATAGGTATTATAATAGCCCCTACCTTGCAGGGTTGTTGTGAGGATCACATGTGATAATATTTGCAAAGCACATAGCACAGTGCCTGGCAGGCACATAGAAGGCACTATGTAAATAATATCTATTATGAGGGTGGCAGCTAGGTGGCGCCATAGTGCAGAGAGGGAAGGACCTGGAATCAAGAAGACTCATCTTCCTGAGTTCAAATCCAACTTCAGACACTTCCTAGCTGTGTGATCCTGGACAAGTCACTTCACCCTGTTTGCCTCAGTTTCCTCATCTGTAAAATAAACTGGAGAAGGAAATGGCAAACCACTTCAGTATCTTTGCCAAGAAAGCCCCAAATGGGATCACACAGAGTCTAACCTGACTGAAACGACGGAATGACCTCAAAATTATAATGATGATAATATGGCAGACAAGAAAGTCCAAGTGGTCATAGGTTGCATTGAATGCCTTCTTGTCCAGGGTTAGAGAGGTCCACTGTCAATACATTTTAGGAAAGGCATTGGTAATAAACCAGAGGGCGGTCAGATAATTAAGAGATCACACCAAAGGAGTGCCAATTTAAGGGATAAGGGATGTCTAACAGTCAGCAAAGAATTGGGGGAAATGTACTAGGTGCCTTCAAGTGTTTTAAGAGCTGTTGTGTGGGAGAAGGGGACTAGATCTGTTCTACTTGGCTCCAGAAGACTTTACTTGGAACAATGGATAGATGTTTCAAAGGGGCAGATTTAGGCTTAAAATAAGGAAACATTTGTTTTCTGAGCCTGACAAAACTCCAAGCAACCATTTGTGGTTATAAAAAGTTGTTTTTAACAAAGCCAAGAAGTGTGTTAAAGAGCTGGTGGGAGTTAAGGCCCAATGTGGTTGACATCATCACAAACAGAGGACATGCCATTGTAATAGGTGTGGTTATGGTTCTTCTCTGTGTTATTTGCCCCCTTTCAGGCTTGACAAATTGATACCTATATCCTCTAGACTTCTGCCTAAAACTTATATTATTGGAAAAACATTTCCAGCAATATTGTAGTCAAATATATGCATTGTAATTACCACACTTTGCACCAGGTTCAAGATTTCCATCCCATCTGAGGTGTCCTCCCCATGTTGGGCTTCATCTGGACTTTGAGCTTTGAAAGGTGGGTTTCAAATCTTTAGATACTTATTAGCTGGGTGACTCTTATAAAAGTCAATTAAGTGCTCTGTGCCTGTTTTCTCATCTGTATGTAAGGTATGTGCTCCCCATATAAGATGTGTGCATGTCCACATGTCTAAGCCTATATATGGGTGGCTTAATTCTAGAATCTTGCTTACCTTCCCTTTCTCCAAAGGTGCCTGTGATTCTTGACTTGAGGGGAGAAGGAAGCATCAAGCTGGTTGTTCTATTTTCAGAGAGAGGAGAACTACCATTTTATTTCTCTGCCTCTCTATATATTTCTCATCTGGGGCACAGTTAAGTTCAAAAGACACTCGCTTCCCTGGTCACTTTCCCTTACAGGGGAGACTTCTCCAATCTTATACCCACTGGCTTGGCCTCTTCCCACCAAATGCTAGTTATACAAAAGACCTTCACAAATAGTGAGTAATGAGTAAGCCCATTTATCCAAGTAAACAGCCGAAAGAAATCATAAAAGTTATATAGCTTAGAACACACCAGAAAATACACAAGAGTAGTGAATGAGCTCTTTATATGGGAGTGAGATGAGATATGAGCTCAACTAACAGAGAAGCCTTGATCTCTCCCTACCCCAGGGGAAATTCCCTGAAGTCCTAGGAGACAAGCTAGAAATCAGAGAAAGTTTGAGAAACCTACTTCTCCTATATGTCTGCCTTCCAAAGTCTGTCTCCCTCTCCACATGTCTCAAACTGGTCCCCAAGAGAGTCTAGAACCATGCATGCACTCTTAAAGCAGGCAATAATGTCTCTTCTCCAAAGCTCTTACACCAATCCTGCCCCTCATATAATCACACAGGTTCTCATCTTCGTTCTCCCCACCAATCCAGAGTCATATTCAACAGGCAACCTGTAGAACAAGGCTGCCCCACCCCTACCCAGTTTGGTCAAGAGTCAGGTTACACAATTCCCCTGGGTCAACTTTTTTCAGTTCATTGCAAAATCATCTGGGACTGTCTTTAAACCTATATCCATACATCATAAATACAAATTTCCACGTTTTGACATAAGGGCATTTCTCCTGCAATGCCAGGTAACCAACCTATCTATGGTACTGATGGAACCAAAATAAAACTAATGCACATAAACATTACGTGTGATAGTCATGACACCATACAGAGTACCGCGGAGGCAACATGCATCTTCATAGTACACAAGTCAGGTATAAACAACAAACAAGCTAGCTACGGTAATAGGTATGGAAAAATATAGCCTAATTATGATCATTAGCAACACAATTAACAGAAGACTTTACTATAACATAAAAACATAGTCAAATGCTCGTAAGAGCAAAATAAATATACTCAGACATGCAGTATTATTTGCAACAATAAACATATACAATGCCTGTTGACACAGCAATATCACTTCTAGGACTATATTCCAAAGAGATCATAAAAATGGGAAAAGGATCCACGTGTACAAAAGTATTTATAGCAGCTCTTTTGGTGGTAGCCACAAAGTGGAAATTGAGGGGATGTCCATCAATTGGAGAATGGCTGAACAAGTTGTGGTATATGAATGTAATGGAATACTATTGTGCTACAAGAAATGACGAGCACCATAGTTTCGGAAAAACCTGGGAAGACTTATATGAACTGATGCTGAGTGAACTGAGCAGAGCAAGGAGAACACTGTACACAGTAACAGCCATGGTGTTCGATGACTGACTTTGATAGACTTAGCCCTTCTCAGCAATGCAAGGACCTAAAACAATTCCAAAGAACTCATGATGGAAAATGCCATCCACAGCCATAGAAAAAACTATGGAGTCTGAATGTGGAGTGAAGCAGATTATTTTCCTTTTTTGTTTTGTTATGTTTTTCTTTCTCATGGTTCCTCCTTTTCATTCTAATTCTTCTATACAACATGACTAATGTGAAAATATGTTTAATAGAAATATATGTATAACCTGTATCAAATTGCATTCTGTCTTAGGGAGGGGAAAGAGAGGGAGAAAATGTAAAACTTATAGAAGTGAATGTTGAAAACTAAAAATAAATAAATAAACTTTTAAAATAATAAAAGTAAAGTGAGAAGTGAAAAAAATAAACATATACATTTATATACGTTACACTTCACATAGGCAATTTCTGTTATTCTGCTTAGGTATGTAACCATTTCTACAGGTTTTGTAACCTGTAACAGCATAACTTAGCCTAGTGACTGTCCTGATGGGGTTGTCAATGACCTCTACTCCTATAGGCTACAAATGCTAATAGTGGGTACAGGCTGATCAGGTTATATGTAAAATGAGGGGGTTCGATACAAAGGTCCCCAAGGTCCTTTATAGCAATAAATCTATAACCCAAGTATGGTAGCAATTCATCCAGCTTCTCTAAGACCCTGAGACCTGGCTAAACCATTAATAGTTATAGGAATTACATTTTCAGATATTTAAATTGTCTCTTGCTTTCATTTTTACATTTACACACTAGGAGATGGTGAAAGATGCTGCCCGTCCTCCTGATATAGAGGTAATAGAGTCAACATGTATAATAAGAATTTGTTTTACTTGACTTTGCATATTTGTAACAATGGTTTGGTTTTTCTTTTTTTTCCAAAGAGGTTAAGGTGACAAGAGAAAATAAGGGCTCATTAATTGAAAACACAAGTTTTAAAAAAATCTACATTAGGACAATGCTGACCCAAACTGTTTTTTTTTTTCAAACCACTTTCCAATATCAAAACTATAGCTTATGTACCACCACCACCCCCAAATAGCATCAAAATGATTTTCTAGATCACACATGAAAATATAGTAAATGAATCTAAGTACCTGAACTGTTCAGGAAAAAAATACATGGACACGTGCTTATTTCCTACAACATCCAAAAGTTTCAAATTTGGGGTGTTTGAAATTTGCTGATAGTGTCTCCGCAGATTGTATTCAAGAATTTACGATTACACATCTATCTTTTAAAAACCAGGGGTGAAAATTTACAGAATATAAAAATCATTTTTCAGCACAAAGAGAATGAGTTCAGTTGGATAATCACTCACGTGAAGGGCTTTCCTTAAAAAGGTTCTGATAATCACACATCCTATTGTTCTGTTCTGAGAGAAAAGAGTAATAAAAAAACACCTTTCCCTTTCTTAGGGGCTCAGCTCTTTCAAAAGGACATACAGTCAAGATATGAGCATGTCTATTACAAAGGAAATAAACAAAATCACGATGAGGTTTGGAGGAACTCCTGTATTCCACAATTCCCCAACCTGATGATAATAGGTCTTCCTGGTGTTGGCAGATGAAAGAGGAACACAATAAAATGCATTCTTGGAACAAAAATAGCCAGTTTTTAAAATTTCAATTTCCAATTAAACAATCCGTAGTGAAGGCATCCAGAGAAACTTCACCATGCAGTTCAGTATAACAACCATATCAAATCGCAATCTCATTCCCGTTATAATTTGCAAGAAAAATGGACACTTTTCCCCTTAATCATTCATCTATACCACCCTCACATAGATATACCATAATAATAATATTGCATAAAGTATAATAAATATGCTAATAGCTAAATTTGGGGATCCATCCAAAGTCTTAAAACTTTTTTTAGAGAGAGGTTATGTTACGTTCTGAATTTCTTAGCATTCTAGTTTGATCTTAGGAGACTCTCAACACTAAATTGAGGTTGTTCAAGTGATCACTGACACAGAAACAGTTCAATTCTATCTTCAACAGACTGGAGTGGCCATGGAGCTGACTTTTTTTCCTTATAAACTCATTGCAGAGTTTACAGTTTCATTGTCTCTTAAGCTCTACAAAACAATAAAAACAGGCTAAAGTCCCATAAAGAGACAGGGGAATATTCAGCAACCCCAATTTCATTTCTTGGGTATATGTTTTAATTCATAGTACAGCATTCACATCTTTTTGACCAAGTGAACCAAGACATCAGACATCTCAAAGATGTGCCCTGTATGAGTCCGCAGCACTCTTGAGTCTCCAAGCAGTAGGGGATCATGTCTGACCATCCTGTTATTCAGGGTTCCTTCTCCTCTGGCTTCTGCCTTTTCTAAAACCCTGCTTGTCACCATTTCAGTTTACTAATGCTACCACCAATTTTGCTGGGGTCTTTTTTGGAATATTGAAATAATGAAACACAAGTCTTTTGCTTTCTAATGCTAACTTTTATTCCAGGAGTGCACAATTAAAGTAAGGGTGTTCATGGCAAGAAGGAGTTAGTAGTGTCCCCACAGAAGCTTCCTGAGTCTCTTTCTCTGTGTGTGTGTGTGTGTGTGTGTGTGTGTGTGTGTGTCTTACTCCCTCTCTCTCTCTCAGTCCCATAGAGATGCATGTGACCAGAAACCCAATGCAATGGCCATCACAAAGTGGGGATCTCAAGTCTGGTAAACTATTTACGGCTTCCTACAGCGTTTGAGGGAATTCTTTTTTTTTTTTTTTTTTACTAAATTTCCATTACTTGTCCCCAAGCCAAGCCTGACCACCTGGATACAGCTGTGGTCATTGTTGGGGCTAGCTGCATAGTTTCAAGATGAGGGCCATTTTGGCAAGGTTCCTAGAGCACTTAATAAGATCAAATTTAATTCCAAGAGGGGGCTTATGTAACAAGGTCACTCAACGGACATCTCCTAGAGCCCCCTCCACAGCCCCCTGTTAATGACCATACTAGGAGCAAATAATACCAACCTGAACCTAAATTTTTAAAAAATAGACATTCAAGGTCAAGCTCTGTGAAGGATTGAAAAAAAAAAAAGAATTTCTTCCTAGGGCTGCTGCTTCTTTCTATAATGAGAATTGTCATTCTCTCTGGTTGGTTAATCATTGGTGAGCCCAGGGAAACAACAAACACCCAAAGTTGAGAGAGGTTACTTTCATGTCTTAAGAGCTATTATATCATGAAGTTGGTTTCCTTAGCAACTATGTATATATCTCTTGACATAGTACCTTAACAATTGCAAAGAGAAATATGGGAAGTAATGTTGTTCCTAAAGGTATCAAAAGATTTCTCCTAAATATTCAAACTTTGATTTCACATTAAGAGCTTACACTGCCGACTTTGGTCTGATGCCTGACAAACCATCACGGCAACTTGTTTTTAATGTAGTATCGTGTAGCCCAGCTTCAAAATCTAGCCTACTTCAAGGGAATAAATTCAATTCAAAGCAGCCCAATTCAGTAAGTATGTATTAAGGTCCATCTGTGTTCAAGATCTTATGCTGGCAATGGAAGAAACACTGAAAAAAAAATCAAAGAATTCCTGCCTTCAAGGAGCTTATATTATACTATACATGAACAAGTAGATGCAAAGCTTATAAGAGTAATTTTAAAATGGAGAACATACCAAGACAGCCAGAAGGACAAGGAAAAACCTTACATCAGAGGTAGTATGTGAGCTTATAATCTGGAAGAAGCTAAGAACTAAGGGGTAGAAGTAAAGACGGAGAAATCCTCAAATCTCATCAAGGCGGTGAAAGTTGAATAGCTGTTAGATCAGTTTAGTTTGACTGGAATAGAGAGTGATTGAGGAAGAATAATATGAAATAAAGACAGGTGGGAGCCTTTTTGTGGAAGGCTTTCAATAACAGACTGGAATTTTTCATTTTATGCTATAGGCAATAGGAAGCCAATAAAAGTCGATAAGTAAGGTAACCCTTTCTAAGGGTTTGATTATGAATGGGAGAAGAGATAGAAGATGATGGGGGGCGGGTCACATCAAGGGAGACCTGGGCATATGTGTAGACAGTGGGGAAGGAGCTGATGAACACAGAATGATCGAAGACATTAACACTCCTCTCCTCATCTCACATCATTCGGATCTTTCCCTATTCTCATCTCACAGAAAGAGGTGGCCCTCCTCTTGCTAATGCAAACCCCTCCACATGTATATTCTGTTCTTGTCTTATCTAGCCCTTCCTCACTAATCTTAAGTGTCTATGTAATAACTGCTTCCCCGCTGTCTATAAAACCACCCATCTCTTAGGGCCCCATCCTTCAAAAACCCTCACTTGATGCAGTCATCCCCACTAGCTATCATACTATATCTTTTCTCTCCTTTGTTTCTAAAACTCCTTGAGAAAGCCATCTATACTCAACCCTTTTCCTCACAATGGACACCCACCTCAACATTCAACTCAAGTGTTCTCTCTGAAGTTACCAATGGCCTCTTCTCAGTTCTCATCCATCTTCACTTCTCTGCAGCCTTTGACACTGCTCTTCCCCTGAATACTCTCTCCTTTCTAATTTTTTCATGAAACTCTTTTCTCTCCCTGTTCTCCTCCTACCTGCCTGACCATGCTTCCTCAGTCTTCTTTACCAGATCTTCATCAAGGTCATATCCACTAACTATGGGTGTCCATCAAGGGTCTAGCCTATGCCCTTTTCTTTTCTTCCTCTATACTATATCTCCCTTTATGATCTCATCAGCTCCCAGTGACCATTTCTATGCTGATGATTCCCAGATCTGTATATCCAGTCCTGAGTTCTGGTCTCACATCTCCAACTGTGTGCCTTGTAGACATCTCAAACAAAGTGTGTCCAAAATAACTTCCTTCCTCTCATCTCCCCTATTACTTTTGAGTAATACTATCCTCCTAGTAATCTGGGCTTGCAGCCTCAGTACGATCATTGCCTCCTCATTCACATTTGACCCACACAACCAACCAGTTCCCAAGTCTTATCATTTCTATCTTTATAATATCTCTCTACTTACAGAGCTGCCATGTCATCACTTCTTGTCTGAACTACTGTAATAGCCTGCCAGGTGGTCTATCTTAGTTCAGGTCTCTCCTCATTCCAGTCCACCATTCACTCTGTTGCCAAAGTCATCTTCCAAAATTACAAGTCTAACTATGTCTATCTGTCTGTCTGTCTGTCTGTCTGTCTGTCTGTCTGTCTGTCTGTCTCTCTCTCTCTCTCTCTCTCTCTCTCTCTCTCTCTCTCTCTCTCTCTCTCTCTCACACACACACACACACACACACACACACACACACCCTCACCCTCACCCTCACCCTCACCCTCAATAAACCTCTATGGCTCCTTATTACTTCCATTTGCCTACTACAGTGGGTGCTGGATGCATGCTTATTGATGGACTGATTCCTGGGGTGTGGACAGGTAGGGTGGGACCATATTATGAAAAGGGTTCTTACTCCATTTATCAATGATACAGGGGTGCTGGCGAGGACATGTGCCAACCCAACCCAGAAATAAACATTAGGGGTAGAAAGGAAAAGGGTGCAAATGGGAGAAACTAACTCCCATGGCCCTGCCTACAACTGTCACTTTGCTGACAACTACGCTACCATGATAATAAGCCTGATAGCAGCTTGGTTTCATAGAGAGCCTGTCCTCATATCTAAAAGGTCTGGGTTCAAGTTCTGTCCCATCATTTTACAAATTTGCATGGTATCTCACTCATTCATCGAGCTTTGTTCCTACAACCCTTATCTTAGGGCAAACCTTCATCACTTCTCACTAGGTTTGTTATAAAAGCCTCCTAATTGTTCTCCTTTCCTCCTTTCTTCCCCTCATCCTTCATAGACTGTTTCTTGGCTAATTTGACTAAAAATCCTCTCTCTTACTGGCTTCCTGACTGGTCCTTGATCTGCTTGGTTCCACTTCTAGGTCTTATCCTATTTCATCCTTGTCTTGGCCACTGTCTTCACGTCAGCTTCTGTATGAGAACCCAGTCTGCATTAGAGACTCCATTGTTTGCCATCCCTGGCCTGGCTACCCAACCCAGATGTTCCAACCCTGTCCTTTTGGATTCTTCTGTCTTATTCTAACTTCTGGTTTGCTATTTTCCACTACAGTGCTTAGCCACTCCCCACCCCTGTGCAAAATTGCTGCTCCTCTTGTCTCTATGGAGCCAGATTTAATCCATTCTTTGGTCCTAATGACCCAGCTTTAATCTGTGCTTCAGCTCCACTGGCCAACTCATATATAAATTGAATTCAACTGTTTGACCTTGGAAGGAATTCTCCCTTGCTGCCCTCTTCACAAGTCTTCTATCATATACCAGGAATAAACAGTCCAGCTTCTTCCATGGTATTCAAAAGGCCTATGGCTTTGTACCCTCCCTTACAATTATCCAGTAAATATTTCAGTTCATGTGGGCTAGAATCCAATAGTCTGCACAGTAGATTCCCTCAAGGTTGGGTGGTGTCTAGATGAATTAGGAATAATTTAATCATCGGAGAGTTTGAATTTATTAGAGAGGTAGTCTCTCTTCTCTCTCCCCTCTCCCCTCTCCCCTGTCCCCTGTCCCCTCTCTCCTCTCTCCCCTCTCTCTGTCTCTCTCTATCTCTCTGTCTGTCTCTCTTTTCTTCCTAGTGGTCCTTTCCCTGTGTGTGTCTGTCTGTCTGTCTCTCTTTCTTTCAGCATTTTTCTCTTAGTACACAGAGAAATGGCCTTGGAATCAAAAAGACCCACATTCATTTCCACCCTCACCACATACTGGCTGTGTGGCCCAAGACAAGTCTTTGCATTTGCAGAGCTTAGCATAGTGCCTAGTAAAGAGTAGTCCCTTAATACCTACTTGTTGACTGATGGCTTAACTAACTTCCCACTGCTCCCCAAGGCAACTCTCTAAACCCACACACAGCAGAAAAGTGGCCCATGTACATTAGTAGAAGGAATTTCTCCCCAGAGAGTTCCCAATGTTAATAAGGTTCCCAGTCTCTCCAACAAAACCCAACCTAACACTTGTGGTGGTGGTGAATACTCTTCAGCCTGTCTGCTCTCCTACATTCTGTTTATCCCTCTACCCACAGCAGCACTCCTAGAAATTCGAAGTTGTTTTAGGTCAGACCAGATGCAAACCAGTCCAGTGATTCAGTAATGAAATGGGGCAGCTGGGTGGCATAGTGGATAGAGTGCTGGGTCTGAAGTCAGGAGAAATCATCTCCCTAAGTTCATATCTGGTCTCAAACACTTATTAGCTATGTGACCCCTGGACAAGTCATGTCACTGTTGGCCTCAGTTTCCTTGTCTGTAAAATAAGCTGGGGAAGGAAATGGCAAGCCACTCCAGTATCTTTGCCAAGAAAACCTCAACTGAGGTAACAGAGAGTCAGACACTACTGAAGAGAACAATGAAATGATATACTAGCAGATCATCTAACATTGAACAAAAAGGATTAGGTAATAATAGTGTGGAAACAATATCCAACAAAGCTACGGCACTGATGAAGTTCACCACAGCTCCCCTGCACTGGTCAGCAGCATGAGTCAAACTGGAAGAGGACCCTCCCATATACCCCACTCCTTGTGAGCTGAATACTTTTTATGCCTTAAGCAACCAGGAAGTGAGGTTAGTGGTTCAAGTCTTAATCCCCTAGACCAAGCAAGCACTGAGGTTGGTGGGCATTGCTTTTCAAGGAAAAACTAGCCTAGCTTGCGTGTCACAAAAGTCTAATGACAGACTTTCAGTTGCTCTGGCAGACAAATGGGGGAGAAACTTGGGGGCCTCAGAAGCCTTCCTGGCATTCCTCAAATCCGACCACACAGCCAGCCACCTACTCTGCCTACGTGCCCCAGAGGCACTTCTCAGGATGATACTAAACCCACTCACTTAGATACTGACATCTGTTCAATAAATGAATTTCCGCAGGTGAGAGCTACCAAGCTCTTCACATGCTGGGAAAGAGAATCCTATTTCTTCAGTCTGTTGCAACTCTGGATCCCTAAAACCCTGCTTCGAAAGCCCTCAGCTGCTGGAGAACGTTGGAGTTATATGAGTCTGCTAAGTGAGACCCGTGTCAAACTGATCATTGCCGTGAAGTTTTGAATCACTGGCCGAATATGGGAAAGGCAGACATGCACGTCTCCCAGCTTTGGCAATACTAATTGTCTGCAGCAGGTAGCTGGGGGACCACACTTCAGAAGGAGCAAACAGACCCTTGGGAGGGCAGTGGGAGGGGGCAAGGTTGAACTTGCAGAGGAAATAACCTTCTAGACAAGGGACCGAGGCAGAGAGAGTCAGCGCTTGGGTCACAAGGAACTGGTTATGAGGCCAGAGAATGACTTAGAGCAAAGCAGTCATGATGTGAAGCCTCCTAAGCTATGTTTTTATCTGAGTGGGAACAATGTCGATTTGGAGTCAGGCGATAACTCCACTCCAGTCCTCCTTCTGACAATTCCTAACCCTGTTATCCTGGACACCTGGAAGGGGAGGAGAAAGGAATAAGCATTCTGTGCTAAGATCCTTACAAATAGCATCTCATTTGATCCCTCACAGCAACCATGGGAGGTAGGTGTTATTATTATTTGCATTTCACAGATGAGGAAACCGAAGCAGGGAGAGGTTAAAGTGACTCCCCCAGAATCACAGAGATAGTGTCTAAGGCAGGATTTGAACTCAGGTCTTCCTGATACTAGACACAGGACTGATTCTGCACGACCAGCTAGCAGTGGAAATAGTGGAAAGAGTAGTGGATTCTGTGTCAAAGGACTTCAATTCAAATCCCAGCTCTGCCACTTACTAATTGTGAGACCTTGGACAAGTCCCTTCCTTGGGCCTCAGTTTCCTCCTTTGTCAAATGAGGGTTGGACCAAAGGACCTCTGAGGTTCTTTCAGTTCTTTTGATCTGTTGATCCTTCCAGCTCTCGAAGCTATAATCCTACAAGTCACTTTCCTTATCTGAGTTCCAATTTCTTACACTTAGCACAGGGTCTTACTCACAGTATGTGCTTAGTAAGTGCTTGTTGATTGATCCTGGATGTGAAGTCCTCTATAAATAGCAGCTCTTCTTCTTACAGACCAGATCAACCCAGACCTAGGGCTGAAGATAACCCCACAAGTGACCCCTTTCATCTCTAATCTCGATGACGATGAGGAAGATGAATTTTGCCTAATTCTTGGGGGAATTGCCTCAAGTCTCTCCTTCCTTATTTTCCTTTCAGCCCTCTCCAGTAGTCAGCTCTGATTGCCCATCTAATTAATCTGACCATTGGAGGAGCACACTTCTGGGTTTCACAGGAGTAAAGCAACTGCTTCTATTCCACACTGGTGGGCCACTCCAGACATTATGTTCTAAGATTACAAGAGTGACCTCTAGTGGGGGATGCATGCCATGCTTGCCATCCCGGCATAGTATTCAGAGATTGGAGGCAGCTGCAGTGTGGGGCTACAGATAATGATGGCTTCAGAAGTTTGCTGGCCCTGGTAGCCGGCCTGCCCAAACAAATGGATGGGCATCATTCCAAGGGGGCTGAGCTAACATGCTTGTGCCTCCCTTGATATCTGGGCTCCTCAGGCAACCATGAATGCTAACAGCAGGTGAGAGAGACTGAACTGCCTAGCACCAATGCCCTAATAAGGACCTGAGAGTCATTCATTCCCTGTCTGCTAGGTGCAAAAGACTGTGGAACAATTGGTTTCTGCCTCTTAGGCCTCTTCAGGTGACTCATCTCAGAGCTTTTGCACTGGCTCATAGAATCAACCTAGAAGGGACCTCAGAGGTCATGTAATCCAACCCCTTCATTTTACAGAAGAGGAAGCTGAGGCACAGAGAGGGACAAAGTGACTTGTCCGTGATCACTCCCAGAATCATAAATCTAGAACTGGAAGGCTCCTAAGATACCATCTAGTCCATTTTACAGATGAGAAACCCAAGGCTTACATAGGTTAAATTATTCGCTTCTTAGCTGTATCTCTCAGATTCTCTAGTTTCCTTTAAAACTCAAGGTAAAAATATCTTTCTCCATGAAACTTTCTAACCTCTTCCCCTTCTAGCTCCTCCCTTCCAAAATTACCTCACATTTCCTTTGAATATAGTTTGCATGTACTCATATCTGTACATGTCACCACCCCTAATAGAATGTAAATCCCAAGGGCAGGAACTACTTGTTTTCTGTGGTTGTAAACCCACACCTAATACCATGGCTGGCACATAAGAAAGACTTATCAACTGATTGATTTTACTATTGATCCTGGTATTCTGGCACACTCTTCCCTTTCCTTTTTTTCCTCCTCCCTACTTTACCAGGGAAAGGCTGGGTTCAAGGCTTGCCAAATGAGAGCTAACAGAAGCTATTTTTGACAGCCTTAACTCCAGGCCAGTACCCCTCTTGGTGGCCAGGAAATGCCCTTGCAGACTCCCGGATCCAGGCTTTAGGATTGCTTTGCCAGTTCTCCAGTCAATCAACAAGCATTAAGTACTATCTATGGGCTGGACACTGTGGTGGGTGCTAGAAATACAAAGACAACAGTGAGATAGGCCCTACTCTCAAGAGGCTTACATGTATCAGGGAAACCAACATGGCCATACGTAAACATATGCAAAATAAATACAAAATAATGGACAGGAGGTCAGAAAAGTCTTCCCATACAAAGAGGTGAGTCTTGAAGGAAAGGAGAAACTCCATGAGAGGTAAGAAATAGAACAATCTCACTAGACAGTACAGTGTGGGAAAGGGAATACCATAGAGTGAGGCTGGAAAGATAGGTTGGGGCTAAGTCATGAAGGACTTTAAAAGTAACACTGAGGCATTTATATTTTCTCCTAAAGGCCAGAGAAAGCCACTGGAGTTTATTGACTAGGGGAGTGGCATGGTCAGATCTCAGTTTAAAGATAGAGCGGGAGACAGGACACAGGGGTCTTAGGAATAAATAGTGATAATGGTAAAGACTGGGAATAAGACCAGGTGTCATAAGCCAGAATAAAAATAGATTTCTTCATGAATTCACATTGCTGGGAGTGAGGCATGGCAGAAGACTCCACCCAAGACAAAAGGAAATGAAATAAGAGAAAAACACCAAGGGAAGAGAACATGGGACGATTTACAAATGCACTAACATAAAAATGGAACACATATAAAGTATTCCAGAAGTTCTCCCTCTCACGAGGAAGATGGAACAAATAAAAAGAGAACATGGAAAAGCATAACCCATGAATGAGAGAATACAATTCAGAATAGACTAGAAGGGGAAAGAAATAAGGAGGGAGACAATCGAGATTCAAACTGCTTGGAAAAGGGTACTGTAAAAAAACGTTACTTAAATGAAGACATTGTCAGTGGAGGAACTGTATAAAAGAAGGAAGGAAACCACCAAATGAATATAAAATAACTAAAAAGAACTAATAATTTAAGTAAATTAATGGAATTTGGAATAGGGAAAATAAGTGAGACTGGGGGAAAAGCCTTTGGGAATAGACTAGCACCAAATTAAGGTAAGGAAAACTCACTTCAGGGACAAAATGCTAAGGAAAAGATGAAAATCAATATAAAAGGAATAAATGGAGAAAAACACAATCCTAACAATCATAACGTTGAATGTGAATGTGTTAACCAGCCCACTAAAATGAGAGTAACAGAACGAATAAGAAAACAAATTCCAATAATTTGCCACGTATAAAGAAAAACATCTAAAAATAAAGCCCCATGCAGAGTGAAAATGAGAAGCTGGAACGAAATTTACTTTCCATCAAGTGATTCCAAAAAGATTCACAAAGTCAAGAAAAATAAACATGGAAAAACTGTATTATGCTTAAAGGTACCATAAATGATGAATCAATTATTAAGCATATGTATCAAATGTCATAGCAGTGTAATTTATAGAAGTTAAATGAATTAGAAAAAGACATAGAACCACATTGATTGTATGATACACTAATGTTCCTCTCTCAGAACTGGATAAATCAAACAAAAAGAAAATTAAAAATGAGAATATAGAATTGAAACAAACTGATGGGGAAGTGATATTTGAAAGACATATTGTCATCTGAATGGGAACATTAAAAATATACATATCTCTCAGCATGTTTTAGTACTGTTACAAAAAAAATTTGACCATCTATTAAGGTACAGAGACGTAGTAAATAAACACAACATCAGAATTATGAAATAATTTCAGGGGACACAAACAAAAGGTACTGACCTAAAAGAGCACTGAATAATGAATGAGTCAAAGAACATTGAGTTCCCAACTGTGTAAAAGAAAATAATAAAAAAGATACAACTTAGCACAAGTTAAGGGATGCTGCTAAAGCAGTCCTCAGAGGAAAAATTATCTTTAAAAACATACATTAACAAAATTGAAAAGAGAGAATTAAGGAACTGAACATGCACTAAAAAAAATACCAGAAAATCAATAAAAGCTAAAAAAGAAGTCTTGAAAATCTGAGAATTAGATAAAATGAAAATAACATATAAAAGAGAAGCAATTTGAAGACCAACAAAATTGATTAACCTTTAGCTAATCAGAGCAAAGAAGAACAAATTATCAAAAATAAAGCAAAAATCACAAAATTAGAGCTGGAAGAGACCTTAAAGACTGTTAAGTCCAGCTCCCTCATTTATAGATGAGTAAACTGAGGCAGTGAGAAGTTATTTCTTCTCCAGGCTCACCCAGCTAGTGTCTGAGACAGCATTTAAATTCAGACCATCTTTATTTCAAACCCAGAATTATGTCTACTTTTTTCAACCTACTTGCCTCTATGATCAACATGAATCTATAACAGAGAAAAAAAAAATAAAAGAATTTTCAGAACCTACTATATGGAGTTTTATGTTAGCAAGACTAAGAACTTATCAAAAATGACTAAGCTTAACAAAAATGAATGATTACACACACACACACACACACACACACACACTCACACACTCACTTTCCAAAATCATTTTATGAAACAGATACCTAACCCAGAAAGTAATAAAGCAGAGAAAGAGAATAAAGACCAGCATCTTTGTCTGGTAGCATTATTGAAACTCCAGATTTTGGCAATTCACCTGATGCATAGTAAAAATTTTTCCAATCTCTTTGTTTTCATTTTGTTTATGTGTTTGATTTTTAGGTAAGCAACAGATTGTAGGATTTTGTTTCCTCATCCAGACTCTTCCTCTTCATTTTGTGGAATTGCATTCATATTTAAAGTTATGATAGGCTTATACTTTCCTCCAGTTATCTTTAATGTTTTTCTTTTCTAATTAGGATTTTTTCCATTTTGTTATTCAACCATTTTTCAATTGTGTCCAACTCTTCTTGATACCATTAGAAAGATAGTGGAGTACTTTGCCAATTCCTTCTCCAGCTCATTTTACAGATGAGGGAACTGAAGCAAACAGGGTAAAGTGACTTGCTCAGGGTCACAGAGCTAGTGTCATGCCAGATTTGAACTCCAGAAGACTCATCCTCCTGACTCCAGTCCCGGCACTTTATCTACTGCACCACTTATTCCATTGCAAATGTGGTACGTTGTCTCTTCAGTTATTTTAGCTTAATCCACTTTAAAACAACCTTAGTCCATTGGCTCTCTTTCTTTCACCCTCAAGCCCCATAATCCCCTCTTCCTTTTGTCATCATCTTTCCTAGTTTTGGAGTTTTGCTTATTCTTTCCTTTTTGTTTCTTCCCTGTATCTATTTTGTTAGATTTATTATTTTATATCATTTTATAGATTTATTACTTATTGTTGTATCCATTCCCTCTTTTTTTTCTTCTCAGTAGTCAAATAAAATCCACCTTCTTCTCCTGCAAATTTATTGGCTAAGTTTTTAAATTTCATTTTCTATACCTTTTTCTAAAAAGATTTCTTTTCCTCTGTCTCTTTATCATATGTCTTCCCTTCCTTTCTCTCGTAGACCTTTATATTTATTCAGACCTTCTTATTCTCTGTATTTATTCCTCTTGGAATTAAAGGTAAGATACCTATTTTAAGTTTCCTCTTCTTAACAGTTTCTATGTTATTGCCTTGTACATCTTACTCCCTGGTCACCTTTGTCTATAGTACCTCACTCTTAAAAATACCAGTTCTACAGGTGATAGGATGTTGTCCCATGGCAGGAATTTTCCTATGTTCCTGATTGTATTATTAACCTTTGCCCTCTCCAGTCATTTTTTTCCCATTTGTCATGAAATCTCCAAATGTCCATGTTCTCCCACTCTTTTGGATGCCATTTGCCCCTGAAGTTCTGCTTCCCTTTCTCCTGAAGGATAAGTGGTCTCTCTAAATACTAAATGCCTGCAGATTATACCTATAGAATATCTCTCTTTCCCCATTCATCAGTGGTGAATGAAACAAGATCTGCCCCTTTCTTTACCCTTCTTTCAGTCCCTTCTTTTGCCTTCTCACTCATTCTTCTGTAGGTTCCCTTATTAAGAGACTACAGAAATGATTTTCCTGTCCTTTGACTTAATTAAGGTACATCACACATTCTCCTCTATTTTCTTTCTCCCTCACCCCTACCCTTTTATGCACCCTTCCATTCTGTAATTTATTCTCACCAAAATAAATAAATGAATGAATGAATGAATGAATCATCTGTAGGCTAGGTGTTGGGAAGCTTATTGTGTGATGTTTCAGGTCTGTTTCTTGGAACTGAAGGACGATCTGGAAAAAAAAAATCAAACAATGACATTGGAAGAAAATATGATCTCCATATAAACAAAATGTGATTTTGAAGACAGGATGCACAGAGATGATTTAAGGAGTATAGATCTCCCAGAAGAACACAAGTCAAAAAACCTGAACACCATTAGTGCAAGAAATCATACAAGAAAACTTCCCAGAACTTCTGAACACAGAAAACACATTGCCAATCAAAAGAATCCACATATCTCCAGGGGAAAAAATTCATGGGGCAGGTTGGTGGCACAGTGGAGTCAGAAGGACCTCAGTTCTTATCTGGCCTCAGTCACTTGACACTTACTAGTTGTGTGACCTTGGGTAAGTCACTTGCCCAAATTGCCTCCCACTTTTTTTTTAACTCATGCTGCATATTACAAGATACATAGTGATTATGTGTCTTGAAGTCTGCAGAATAGGATTACTTTTCTTCTTCCAGATTGTCCTTTACTGCTGTACATTTGCATTCCCAATAAGTTATTCACTCCTGTTTCTTTGCTGAGACTTGCCACTATGCATTCAAATTTTTCTCCTCTGCCCATTATTTCTCTTGGGCAATTCTTAAATTCTTCTTTTAAACCATTTAGGAACATCCTGCTGTGATTCCATTCTCTCGAGAATTCACTTGAGGTCCCCTGCCTCATCAGATGCTGATTAATTTTCTTTTGTCTTAGCATAGATGTCTGGACTCTTTTAGCTGATCAGGACATCATATTCCCTTTTGTTATTTATATAATCTGGGCTAGCTAGGTGGTGCAGTGGATAGAGCACCAGTGCAGAAGTCAGGAGGAACTGAGTTCAAATCTCACCTCAGACACTTTACACTCACTACCTGTGTGACCTTGGGCAAGTCACTTAACCCCAATTGCCTCATCCTGGGTCATCTCCAGTCATCCTGATGCATATCTGGTCACTGGATTCAGATGGTTCTGGAGGAGAAGTGAGGCTGGTGACTTGCAAAGCCCTCCCTCACTCAAAACAAAATCAAGTGCAAGTCATGTCATTATTCTTCTGATGACATGGTCTTCTTTGGCAACAAAGGACGAACACACACACATTTATAGAATCTCTGTTGGTTTATCTGCTTGTGCCCAATTTTTTAACTGCGTTTTCTTCACCCTGAAATCTTTGATCATTTCAGTCTTTTTTCTCCTTATTCTCCTATGGCTCACTTTCTACTCCTTCCTTTTCTATGGGGGTTTCCTGGAAGCAGCACCTCAAAGTTGTCTCAGCTTCCTCCCATGCTGAGCAATTCAACTTTCACCAGTCTGCCCCAAGTGACTTCTGGGGGCTACAGAACTGGCCCACGCTGGATGCTGAGTTCTTACCCTCAGGCTTAGTGGAGTGCCACATAGTCACATATGTCCTTCCCCTATTCCCCCTGTTCCTTGGTTCTCTGGCTGAGCTCTATTGCAACACCAAAGTGTTGCCACACTTCTGTCCTGGCCTGAACAAGCTTCTGCTTTTTGGTTTTCCTTAGCACTGGCAGGAGGGGGAGGGATAAAATTGAGTTCTGTCACAAGCCTATGAGTCTGCTCATGCACCCCTGCTGCTGGAGCAGGGTGGGTGGTGCTGAGTGAGCATATCAGATATTCAGGATTAGCTTTCTTTGCTGTTAGTTCATTGAATTGTTACCTTGTTAGCGTTCTTGGTGTCCTAAACTGTTGAGACAGCTTAAATTGCTTCATCTGCTCTATATAACTCCTATTTTGAAGAGGGTTGAGAGATTGTGAACATGCGAATCCATCTTAATGGTCACATGACCAACTCTAGGCCACTGTCGTAAATAAGATATGATGTAAACATTTCAAATAAAACACTAGCAAAAAAAAAACAAACTGCAGCAATATGGCCAAAATTATTCATTCCGACCACGTTGGATGGGTATTCCAGGAGTACAAACCGCAACATGATTAGAATATTTATTGCTTATGACTGGATAGTGACAATTTAATAGAAATGATAATACTACTCAAATTACTGATTTAGTGCTACACCAAACTACCAAAGCTAAAAAAAAATAATACTAATTCATTTGGAGAAACAAAAGGCCAAGAAACTCAAAGGAAATAATGTTAAAAGGAGGAATAAAGGAAACCTCAAAATATATCATAAAACAATGGTCATCAAAACCATTTAGTACTGATTAAAAAATAGAAAAATCTAATAGTAGACTAGGTTTGCAAGAATCGGAAATTCTTCAACTCAATCCACCTTAAATCATAAAGTGCCTGTGGAAGGACTCTCTGTTTAATAAGAAGTGCTGGAAAACTAGAAATCATTTTGTCAAAAAATCAGTTTAGACAAACATCTTCTACCACACAATTTACGAAATTCCAAATGATTAAACAAGCCAAATATAAAAAGGTCACTTTTCTCTTAAATGGAGGGATTCTATTCTGGAGCTTTCAAGAACAGAAGGTATAATGAAGTTTTGTCTAGAAGTCATTATGATTTCATTCAGTCAAGCAACAAATATTTATCGAGCATCTACTCTGTGCTAATGCATGGAGAGGCTATCATGTCATTCAACTTGTGGTCTAGAAGTGGAAACAAACCCTTTCACTATCTGATCATTGCCCTTTGAGGTACAGAATGGCCAGTTTTCAAATTATCTGACTGAACCTGCCCAAACAAAGCGAAAACTTTGATTTCATGGCTAATAAATAATTAAGTTAATTAAAAAACACTTCTGTTGAATTGCAAAAGAGAGTTCAAACACAATTAAGTTAATAAGCAGCTTTATTCCTTGCTTCTTAACTTAATGAAAGTTTAAAAATAATTTAATTGTTTGTTAGCTCAATAAAGGTGTTTAGGAATGTATAAACTTCATTGTAATTGTTCCATACTTAGGTACTTGCAAATTGGCAAATAGGACTATTTTCACATATGCACCTCAACAAAAGGATAAGAATGATTGGTAATTAGCATTTTATTTTCTGTAAATGGTTGTTCCTAAAGTACTTTGGAATACTTTGTTTTCTTAAACACATCACAGACACTGAAATGTCTTCTTGGCAATTTTGTTTATTCTGCTTATTTGCTTAGCAAACTCTATCCCCGTATCAATAGAGCCCAAATTAATGAGATTTTACTCTGTTATCACATAACAAATGACCAGGCTGATAAAAGCCCTTTTTTGCTTGCTCTCCCTATTGAGGGCAGGACCATATTTCTTTTGCTTTAGTGGCATAGCAGCCTGTCTTGAGGTTGGTCTTGGGAATTCCCTGATCAATATGATAAGCTACCTGGTGCGGAGTCTTTGGATCTTTGAGAGCATCTGCATATGGAAGGTGTGGCTATGCCCATTGACTTCTCATGGAAAGGACTAAGAATATCTTCTGATTGTCTCTAAAATGAAGTGGTTGGTTGAATTGGATCCCCTGAGAAAAGTCAGGGTGGGGAAGAGTGCTGCCTTTGTCCTATGCCAAGGGCAGGGAGTGGGTGGGGTGGTTGGGAACCTGTGACCTCAAGGCCACTTGTGGCCTTCTAGGTCCTTGGGTGCAGCTTTTTGACTGAGTCCATGTTTGACAGAATAAATCCTTTTATTAAGGGGATTTTTTTATGTGAAGTTTGGATTCAGTCAAAGGGCCACATTTGAGGATCTAGAGGGCCACATGTGACCTTGAGGCTACAGGTTCCTCATCCCTATGACCTAGGTCATAAAAGAAAACCTGACAGACAGACCTATTGACCCAATCAGACAAGCTGGGGCAGGGGGGAGGAGAAGAGCAATGACCCTGAAGTCAAAGGGCCTTGGGCCACATTGCACTTCTGATGCTTGCTACCTGTGTGACCTTCAGGAAATCACTTTCCATCTCTGGGCTTAAGCTTTCTTCTCTGTAAATGAGAGGTGAAAGGGGCCATAGGATCCTATGACTCTTATGACTATTGAAGCCTCTAGATCCTGTTACCAGAGTGTCCAAGTGGAGAAGGATTCTACATCTGGAACTGGAAGGAACAACCTTACAAATCATGTGGTCCAATCCCCTCATTTCACAGATGAGCAAATTGAAACCCAGAGAGGTGAAGTGACTTGCCCAGGGTCACTCGGCAAGTAAGTATCAGAGGCAAAATTGAAACCCAAGTCTTCCTGACACCAAGACCCATGCTCTATCAACTACACTACACTGCTCTGCATGGGCCCCATCCATAGTAACGGTACAAGTCAGAATTCAAACCCATACCCTCTGAATCAAAAACCAGAACACCTTCCACTGTACCACACTGCTTAAGAAGATGACATTAAGAAAAGATGCTCCATTTTCTCCTGCCTATAGGCTACTTCTCTCGGTTGGAGAGTTATATATTCATGGAGGTAAAGAAATCATCATATCCAAATGAATAGCGATTATACTATTGTGATTATCCGGACAATCTGAATATGCATATATAGGGATAGCAACTAGACCTATTATTTCATTCATATAGGGAGCTCCTCTACAAATACACCCCCCCTGCTATCAGTGTACCTCAGCACTGTCTCTTCAACCTAGAGTCTTAGGGAGATCCTCGAGCACTAAGATGTTAAATTGCTTATCCAGGGTCATGCAGCCAGCATGGGTCAGAGATAAGATGTGAACTCAGGTCTTTATGACATGTGTGTGTATATATGGACACATACATATATACATATACACGCATGTGTATATATATATAGTGTATATTTATGTATATATCTGCATGTAGATAAATTTATACATATACAAATACAAACATACATCTAAACTCATACATCTTAACATTCATATATTGGGCTCCTACTGTATACAAAACATTGCTAGGCTCTAGAGATACATAGGATTCCTTGAAGACAAAAATAAAACAGCCACTGCCTTAAAAGGAGCAAATATTTTATAATGGGAGACATAATCACTTATAAGTATGTTCAAAATTAGTATAAAAGTCATCAGGGAGGCACCAGCAGCTGAGAGGGTCAAGAAAGGCTTTATGGAGAAGATGGCTTTTGAATTAAACTTTGAAGGAAATAAGGGTTCTAAGAAGTGGAAGGTGAGGAGGGAGGGTATTCCAGGCATGGGGCGAAGTCAGAGAGAGACACAGAAAGAGATAATTTTATGGCCATTATAAATTTATACAGTTCAGAATCGGCCTGTGGGCTTTAGCAAATAAAAATTCATTAACTGCTACATTTTTGGATGTAACTAGTTGCTACTAAAATACTGGAAACCATTTTGTCCAATTCAGTTCAATTGAATTTGGCCACCATTTATCAATCAGGTGGTAGGTGATATTAGACAATCTAGAGGCACCTCACAGCTGGTCAGTGGTTGGGGAGGCCCAGAGAACTTGTTTCCCTCCCCTTGGCCTATCTGGTCCTGTTTTCACAAGGGCAAGGTAGGTAGACTTTTCACTTCCTGCCCCATGATGCGTAGATGAAAGGGTTCATAAGGAATAGATGGCAGCTTCAAGACATCAGATGAGATTTAACTCCAACTAGGAATGAGAGGTAGCATGGCATAACAGATAGAGTGCCATCCTGAGATTTGCTACCTCTATGACTCTGGGCAAATCATTTTACTTCTTGATCCCAGGAAAATCTTCCAGACTATATAAATTGCCATGCAGATCCTAATCTGCATCGGTAGAAAGGATTCTCCATGGTGGGAATTCATCCCACCAATAGAATTGCTGGTCTGGACAAAAGAAAAAAATGGCTGTGCATCGACTTCTCTATCCATTGTCCTTGTTTTCATGGAGAAATTGGTTACAACCACCAAGCCAGGTGATCGTGACTTGGTCATTCTGACCCTAAAGAGATGGCATCTGGGATGCTGCAAGGAGAGTTAGTCCTCACCATCGGGGAAGAATGTGGCAGGACTGGAAAAGCTCTGGACTAGAAAGGACAAAGCAAGGAAATAAGAGTGTCCTGAGGAAAGGCTACAAGACAGAAAGAAATAACTCATAAAGGGTCTTTTAGTCCAGTGGGGACCCAGTGTCAGGATATAAATAAATATTTTCAAGGTAACAATAGAAATGAAGGAAGGAAGTTATCCACAGAGCTTGGGAGGGCAAGGAGCCTTCCTCTGATGATAGGAAAGGAAAGGTTGAAGGAAATATTAGGAATGAGGAATTAAGAGGAAGTGCAATTGACAATAGATGGCCAAAAGGAGGTCAGTGCAGCTGTGGTTGCTTTGGATACGTAGACACCAAGCGATGATAAAAACACAATAATCTTGTCAAGAGACAAATGTACATGGCGGGGTGAGGGGAGAGATATAATAGAGGAGAAAGAGAGGCAGTATGGTAGAGAGGAAACAGCAATGTCTCTGGAATCAGTAGGCCTGGGTTCAGGAACCAGGCTCTAACACTAGCTAAGAGATCATAAGATCAGGTCTCTTTTCTAAACCTCAGTTTCTTCTTCTGTAAAATGGAGATAATATTTGTGCTATCTACCCCACAGGGTGGTGGTAAGTCAAATGTTATACAAAACTTGGAGTCATAAACATGTAAATTATTACTATAAGTTTTTAATTTGTATGGAATCTCTCTCCATCCTTAAGCCGAGAAGGCTAATAATAAGAGAAATACATCTATTGCACCTTCAAGCTGACAAGATGTCTTCCTTATAGGAAATGACTTGCCCAGGGTTACAGTTAGTAAAAGAGTTGACTCTCTAATTCCAATGGCTCTCATCAACAGGCTTTTTATTGAGTGTCTACTGTATGTCTACTTATGCTAACCATAGTCCTTGCCCTCAAGGAATTTACAACATAGACAGGAAAATGAGTGACCCATATATGTTTATCAAATCTCATGGCTGGAAGAAACCTTGGGCAATTCACACAGTTTAAGCTCTACCTGAGGTGTGAATCTCCTCTGTAACATTCTAGACCTTCAGCCTCTCTACTTGAACATCTTCAAGGATGGGAAACTCACTATCTCCTAAGATAGTCCCAATTCATTGCTGGACAGCTCCAATTGTTCATTGTTATCAATAATAATAATAATAGCATTTATGTTGCATTTACTATGTGTGAAGCACTGTGCTATGTGCTTTATAGTATTATCTCATTTGATCCTCACAACAACCTGGGGAGATAGGTATAATTTTTATCCTCACTTTACAGCTGAGGAAACTCAGGAAAACAGGTTTTTAAATGACTTATCTATTAAGAGACCTCCCTTATGCCAAGCCCAAATCTTCCTCTCTGAAACATTTACTCAGTAACTAAGAACAAATCCAATGCTCCATCCATATGAGAATCCTTGAAAACAGGTACGTGCCTGCCCTCCCTTTTCCAAGCTAAATATTCCCAGCTCTTTCAATTAATCTTTGTACAGCACGGTTTTTAAGTCCATTCCCTCGCCTAATCATCCTTTAAAACTATTTGCAGCAACTAGTACAAAGCAGTAGAAATTGGGGTGCTGATGGTAGAGAGGAAGTATAACATGTAGGAAAAGGTTCAGGGAAGGGAACAGTAACACATGTGCTTTTCCTAGTTGAGAATATAATTGTTTTGTCGTTGCAGGCCTGAAGAATTTCCTATATGTCCTTCAGCAAGTCACTGAACTTCCATGATCCTTCATTTCCTCCTCTATTAAAAGAGGGGGTTTCGCTAGATGACTTATGAGGTCCCTTAGGCAACCCATTGTACTTCTCCAGGCCTCAGTTTCCTCTTCCATAAAATGAAAAGAGTTGGAAGAGGCAGTCTCTGAAGTTCCTTCCCCCTCTTAAACTATGATCCTATGTGTGACCTTGGGCAAGCCAGTTCTGCTTCTTGGGCCTCAGTTTCCTCCTCTGTAAAATGAGCAGCTGGACAAGATAGCCTCTGAGATCCTTTCCAGGATTCCATTAAGCCTCTGATCCTTCAAGCATCTTATTTTCTCCCCACTGCAAACTGACTTCCTCAGCTTATCCCTAGCTAGCATTTGGGTACCTTTCCTCAGTTGAAACTGGCGTACCACCTTGTGAGTGGGCGGGCAGCCACCTAAACAGATGGGCATGGATATAGGTATGCCAGAGAGCTGGTATGTGCATAAAATATGAGCAGGGCCAGATGCCAAACTAATGGTTAAGGGAATTCTCCAGTAGTTGAGTGTTTCACTGGCTAGCTGAGGTGACTTTGAGAATCAGCTCTCAACTGGGTGTTTTAGTGGCCTTGATCTTATCATACAAATCTTTTCCTTGGCCTGCCAAGATTGTCAGCATGGTACAAGCCAGAATTTTCCTTACATATAGGCAAAATCAATGGCTACCAATATGGTATGAATCGAAGGATACTGCAAACCCAAAACTACACCCACCCCTGCCTGCCATGCTACTCTCTCTTCCTACTGAGCCTGAAATGCCAGCCATAAGAGATATTTCATTAGTCTAGACAACAAAAAGGGTAGCATTAATAGTAATAAATCATATTCTTTTTTTCTTAGTCCCCAATTTTTAGGGATCATAGAACCACCACTAGAAGAGCTTTTAGAAATCCAATCCCTTTGTTTTTCACAAGAGGAAACTGAAGCCTCTTGAGAAAACTACTTCCTCAAGGTCAGATATAGGACTGGAAGGGACCCTCAGAGAGACCATCTCATACAAATCTCTCATTTTTCAGATGAAGAAAGTGAGACCCAGAGAGGCAAAATGTCTTAGGTGAGCCTAAGTAACACAGCTGAGGTTCTAACCTAGGGCCCCTGACTCCAAATGTATTGGTGTCCTGGCTACATAATGAAGTACCTTATCATGGCTACCTGTGCAGTAAATATGTGAATTAGAATCCCCGTTTTATAGAAAAGGACACCAAGGTTCAGAAGGGAAAAGTGACTCCACTCAATGGCTGTACAACTAGCTGAGTATCCAAGTTGAGATTTAAATCCAAGTGTCCTGATTCTATAGTCAGTTCATCCTTCTACTCCAACACTCTGCCTTTCTAGCATGCATTGGTCCAGAGAAAACTTTGGAACTCTGCTAATTCATTCACCTGTTCATCTCTTTTAGTCCAATAGTGACCCAACAACAGTGTCAGATAGGTCCTGTATATGCAAATATTTGTGATATATTATAATATATACAATGTTATATATTGTATATAGTATATAGTGTGTATATATATTTACAATATATATGGTATGTATTGTATATACATGTACACATTTTTATGCTGAAAAAAATGCTGAAAAAAAATGAAAAGAAAATGAATACCCATTGATTGGGGAGTAGCTGGATAAATTATGTAGTATAAATGTGATGGGATTGTTCTGTAAGAAACAATGATTTTGAGGAATTCACAGAAGCTGGGTTAGATGTCTTGGAACTGTTATAGAAAAAAGTAAAGAGACTCAAGAAAGCACAGACACAGTCTCAAGAAAAAGAAGACTAAAAGACATCACAATTCATCTCAAAGCAATAACCAGTCAACTCCAGAGGCCAGTGATAGGTGTCCTTTCTCCTGGCAATGAGCTTGGGGTCTATGGGTGAGGAATAAGGCATACATTGTCAGATGTGGTCACTGTGCCACATTGTTTTCCTTAAATGTACTTCTTTGTTACAAAGGTGGGTTGTAGGGTGGGGAGGGAGTATTGGGAAGGGATGATGTTTAAAAAAAATTCAGAAGTATCAATAAAACATTAAAAATAAACAAATCAATGAATAAATGAATGCATGATTTTTCAGAAGTGAATAGCACCTTTGTTGAAGTTAGCTAGCACATTTTAAAATGCCACAGGTATTTTCCACAGTGTTGCCATATAATACCTCGTTCAGTATTCACATCCACTTTAAGCATTTCTGTGGTTGAATTAATGAGAGCACTAGGGACCTGGGCTGTCCACCTACCTCCTCCTGGCCTCCCCCACAGCCTCATTCACATGACTATCCCATCTTCTCTTTCTATCATACAATCTTTAATAACAACTTTGACTCCTGTTCTTCTTCCAGGAAGTGTTCCAGCTTCTTGGTGCCCCCATCCCAGGTGGAAAACTTATGGGAGGTCATGATCAAGACTGGTGCATGATGGGCAAAAATTGATAGGGCAGGACCACTGCAGGGAACACCTGAGGAGCTGCTATCAGAGCAGTACTGCAGTATGGTTCCATTATGGGGCTTTTCCTCCTAAGTTAGACAGCAGAATTTACTAGAGTTAGTGTCATTTAGTGGGTAGAGTGCTACACCTCAGGTAAGGAAAACCTGAGTCCCATTTCCATCTCTAATGGTGTGACCTTGCTGAGCCTAGGTTTTCTCATCTGTAAAATAGCAAACGGAGTTAGTGCTGACCTCACCAGTTTGTTGCCCTGGGAGGCTTAAATGAGATAATGTATGTAAGGAGCCTTGCAAATGTAATAAAGTGCTAGACAAACATCAATTATTACTATTCTTTGTGCCAACAGGTGTGATCTTATCACCTGAGAGTTTCCCACAATCCCTTGTGATTGGTGGAAAAATGGGGAGGGGACCTTCTGGTTGTTATTGAAGGCTTTCAGGGTTGATCCCTACTCAAAGAAAGGAATTAATGGACAGCTCATGTTCTGAGCATCCTCCTATGTGATAATCAATTTAGCCCAGCTGTAGATTCCTTAATTGCTTCAGAAACCCCAAATGGTTTCGAAACCAAATGCATAACCTAAAAGGAAAACCTGAGTTCTGGATTTGATTTGCAATCATACTCGACCGAAGTGATTATATTTGTCGGCCACCCTGCAGACCTAGATTTCTAAATCAGTCAGGGAATTTTTTAAATGAAGTCACTGTTCGATCTTAAAGCATTTATGCAAGGGCTCTGTTTTTTGCAATCCCATAGCAATCCCATAGCAATATAAAAAATCATGTGCATTTGATTTGTGAATCAATCTACATGGGGTGGGGGGGAGGAGAGGATGTGTGTGCTCGCTCAGGATTTAGTTACTTTGACTGCCAAACATTTTCATTTGCTGCAGGTGATTTGACTTAGTGGCGTGATATGTTAACATTCCAAGACATTGTCATTTCCCACAGGGATCTTTTTACACTCCCTTGGTTAGGCTGAACTGGACAGAGACAAGTAGGACCACAAATTAGACTGCAAGTGTGAAGAAAAGCAGACAGGGGCCAATGGAGAAGTTCCCACAATCCATTTTAATTGATGGGGAAAGAGTTGGGAGAGAATATGAAGACTGTTCCTATCCTTTAACCAAATTAGCTATTGGGGAATGGCTCTCTCTTTCAATTCCCCGTATACTTCAATTACCCAACTTTCCATTGGTAATATTCTATGCAAATGTCTTCCCACTCTACAATTTCTTTTCTAATTCTACCTTCATTGAATTTATTCATGCAGAGGCTTTTAAATTTGATGTAATCAAGACAGTCTGATTTATCTTTAATGATCTCCTCTAAAGCCTTGTTTAGTTAAGAATCTTTCCTCTTCAACATGGTTGTAAAAAACCAACCAGTCTCATTTGCCTTTAATTTTTTCTAATGTTGTGAACTTTTATTTTCAGGTAGTGAATCCATTTGAAGCCTTTTGTGATATTTGGTGTATGTTACCAATCTAAACTTAATTGCTGCCCAATTGTTTTTTCCATGTATGTTCTTGGGTTTATCAGACACTGGGTTGTTGTTTTAGACTCCTTCTGTTTCTTTCTTGTGTCCTCTGATCTACTTTTTGGTTTTTAATCAAACAGTTTTTTTTAATAGATTTATTATTTAGTTTTCAACATCCACTTTCATAAGTTTTAATCAAATAATTTTGATAGCTTCTGTTTTAAAATATAGTTTGTATTTTGATAATGCTTTCCCCCTTTCATTCATATTTTTCCCATCATTTCCTTTGAGATCCTAAATTTTGTGTTCTTCCAAATGATTTATTGTTACTTTGCCTCATTCTATAAAGTATCCTGCAATAATTTGATTGGTGTAACACTAAATTTATAACAATTCAGTAATATTGCCATATTTATTATATTGACACCATCTAACTGGGAGTAATTGCTATTCCTCTAATCATTTGTTTCCTTTTATTTGTGTATTTTGTGCTTGTATTTAAATAGGTCTTTTTCCTGTGAATGGATGGGTCAGCTCCCAAATATTTTATGCATTTTGCTGTTATTGTGAATGGAATTTCTCTTACTGTCTTTACTTCTTGGTTTGGGTTAGTACTGGAGAAAAATGCTAATCATTTTTGTGAAGATATTTTGCCTCTCGCTTATTTGCCAAAGCTATTGGTTATCTTTGGTTTGATTTGATTTGATTTCTAAAGAAGATATCTCATTACCCTGCTTTCACAGAAGCACAGACTCCAGGATTGGAGAAGACCTCAGTGGGCATGGAGTCCAACCCAAAACTGAAATCAAGACTTTTCCTTACAACCTATCCAAAAAGTGATTATCCAGCCTTTGCTCAAATACTCAAGGAAGGAGGTCCATTCCATTTTTGACTTGCCCTAATTGTGAGGAACTTTTCTCTGAAATCAAGCCAAAATTTACCTTTGTAACTTCTATGCATTCCTCCCAGTCCAGACTCTGCATCCAACAGACCACATCTAATGACTCTTCCATGTGATAGCCCTTCAAACACTGGAAGAGAGTAATCACATCACACCCCACCCCACCCCCAATCTTCTCCAGACTAAACATCCCTAGTTCCTTCAGCCGGTCCTATTACACAGAGTTGAGGCCATCACCATGCTAGTGGTTTCTTATGTCCTTTGTAAATTTTGAGATTGTCAAGATAGTTTTGAACCATGACTCTTACTAAGTATACAAACTAATTTTCGTCATCTACAAATTTGATGAGCACACCACCATCACCTTTTCCCAAGTGATTGCTAAAAATGTTAAACAGCATGGAATAGATCATTCTACTAAAAACATCTGCCAAAATGGAATCTAGATCATTGAATGTATCAATACATCTTGGGTCTTACCAAACATTTGGAATCTACTTCACAGTACTTAATATAATATTAATTAATAGTATTTAATAGATAATAATCTAGCCCAGGTAGTGTCAAATTCACAGCCCCCACAAGTAGCAACAAATCTTCCCAGTGTGGCAGAAACCAGATTAAAATGTAATTGGGAAATATATAGTGAAACAAATAAAAATACAGTAGAACACAGATAATGTTAATAGGTGATTTTTTTGTATTAATATGCAGCCTGCAGGGATCCTTACATATAAGGTTCTTGGCCCCATTTCTATTTGAATTTAATACCATCCTCCAGTGATAAAATTATTCATTCTTCCTTTTCCATTGATCCCAGTGTCCTCTACTATGCTTCTTATTCACCTCTGATTCTCAGCTTTTTTCAAATGAATAGATCTCCTAAATATATAATGCTACCTTCTCCCCTTCACCCTTTTATCTTTCTTTTGAATAAGCTATATTCTCTCAAGTCTTATTCAAGCCATAGGTTTCATCCCACAAAGTGTCAGCCATACCTAAGAGGTCAAGTGTGCCTCATCTCATTACAGTCTCTAGTTCATCTTGCTCGTGAGCCATAACTTGTGCATTTGTTTATAGACATCTAAGGTCAGGGGTTTAATTACTGTTGCCTTTCATGATTTTTGTCTCCTGTGAATTTCTGGGTGTCTCAGACAGCTGGTCTTCATTATAGCTGTACTCTTAGTAGCTATTCAGACAGCATTCTTTCTACCTCTTCCTTTTGAAAAATTAGAGTTACATCTCTTGTTAGAAAAACCTCACCCCTAATAGGAAACCTCCCATTGCTTTATTTTGAGACTTTCCTAAGGCCTTGCATGGGCAAAGAAAGAGGCATAACTGTCAGCATCTTTTCAAGAATTTCCCTAGTTCTGCATCCATCTGCATCTGCAAGGGGAGAAGCAGGGGAAAGTGTTTTCTTTGGAGGAAGGGAGGGAGCGTTCTCTCTACTTCATTTTTAACCATCTCCAAGTAAACATCCTACCCTAAAGTTCTCTCAAGAATCTGGTCCCGATCGACTTCCTTCACAATTCACCCAGCTTCAAGAACTCTTCTTCCTCTTGTGCCTAATCTTTGAAAATGCCATTTAGGGGAAGTTCCTGAACCCTGGGATACTGGCCAATATTTCTTCATCTCCTCAACTTTCATTTTTCTTCCATTCTTATTACAGGCCATTTTTTTCTTCCTTATCTGGCTTCTTAGTAGCTTGCTCTTAACTCCAATTCATTATTTACCTCTGTAGGTCATGTCATTTATTTCAGAAAATTTTTGGAGAGAGCTTTTATTTAGAAAAGAGAGAACGCTGTACAAAAACCAATCTTTGGTGACAGGGCTTCTTTTGTCTCCCTGATGTGTAGAAATTCAGAGGTGATATTTCCAGTGCATTGAACATGACCAAATATTAGAAGATGTGGATTTTTTTAGTCTTTTTTTTAATACACTGTAGCTTGCTTAACCTTGGGAAGTCACTTGATTTTGGTATAACCCTATTTCAAGATCTCTTCAATCAGGATTTTCTCCTCCCCATTGGAAGCTCAAAGAACAGGGTTGTTTCCTATCCTGCACCAGCCACATGAGGCTACTAGATACAAGTATAAGGAAAGACAAAGACAGAGCCAGAGCAAGTACCTTGTGATGAAACCCCATTCTATTCTTTCAATCACTTCTTTTATCCTACTTTTTTTTTAAAGACAGGAATGTATGCTTAGCCCCATCTCAAGGAAAACTACCCTTGAGAGACCCTATGGTGCACTGAAAAAAGCACTGGCTCTGAAGTCTAAGACTGTGGGTTCAAATGGTGGCCTCCTGATGACCTATGTGAACTTGGGCAAGTTCCTTCCCCTCTCTGAGTCTTGGTTTCCTTCTCTGTAAAAAGAGAGCTGGATTACAAGCTCTCTTCTAGATCTGACATTTATAGACTCAGATCCAGAGTTGGAAGGGCTTTCTGAGGCCCTCTAATCCAAGCCCCTCATTTTACAGGGGGGAAACTGAGGCCTAGGGAAGGGATGGGACTTGCCAAAGTCACACACAGGTAGTAAATATAAGAAACACATTTGAATCCAGATCCTCTGACCCCAGAGCCAGTGCTGTTCACTGTTCTGACCTCTCATTTAAACTCGCTGGTCTGGACCATGCACCTAAGACATCTGTCAACAGTTGGTGGCAGGAAACCTTAATAGCATGGTCAGTTCTTTGAAAGAATGTTTAAACCTCTGAAAAGTTGATTCTACAACTGCCTTACCCTCTCCTGTTTTGCATAAACCTTAGCTTTTGTTTAAGCCTTTAAATTTGATTCGTTGAAAGTGGTAGCGAATTAATGAATGGATGAACACATTTATCAGGTACTTACTGGATGCCAAGACTATGCTGGGGAGAAGGGGGAAATGAAACAGAAAAGGTGGAAAAACTTTGTCTTCATGGAGTTTGTATTCTAAGGAGGGGAGATAAAGCTATATATGAGAGTGGTAGCCAAGAAGGGATGTTTCAGTTTGGGGAAAACACAGAAGTGGTAAGCAGAGTCATGGGGGGAAGATCAATCTACCCTTTCTAGTAGCAGTGGCTATATTTTTTTGACTCTGGTCCCAGAACTGAGAAAAAGGAGGCAGAGAGGGAAGGGCACGTGCCTAGCAACAGAGAGGAAGGCAAGAAGGTGGGAAAGGTGTAAAGTAAGGCATGGCTGGGGCCAGCTAGAGCAGGCCATGGGAAACACTCACCCTTCAAGAGAAGTGTAGGCCCCGGGGGGAATCCTAAAGCTCCAAGGGTCATATCCTTCAGAGCATGGTCTCTGGTCCAGGAAGAACAGGGGGATAAAGTAGCAGGCAAGGAAGTATGGGGTAAAATGGAAATGTAATTCAACCCTGAGAAGATTGTCCTCCATTTTGTAAGACAAGTAGCACTGCCCTCTCTCTCTCTCTCTCCTGGTGTCTCCCCTCCTAGAGAGTCAGCTAACCCCAGAAGCATAAGGACAGGAAAGGAGAGAGAATACCTGGTTGGGTTAGCCATCCCAGAAATTGAGGACCAGCTCCTTCTTCCGTGGAGAGAATGATTATTTAAGAGTGGTTTATATAGGAAATTCTTTAAGACTATAAGTTCCAGAGCAGGTAGCAACCTGGACTTCCTCTCTTAAGGTTTCCAACACCAATGAGGTCACATACCCAGTACCCTCCCCAAAACACAGTTTACATCTGATCTGTGGGAGGTAAAACAATCATTCAGTTTGGTGAGAGATGGGATTTATTTAAACTCGAGGATAAGATCATACTTGGTTGAATGTATATTTATGTATATATACACACATACACTAATACACATATATACACACATTACATACAACCATGTATATGGATATATATATATAATGTGTGTGTGTGTATACAGATTTATGTGTATATATATATATATATATATATATGTATGCACACACACACACATCCTCACAGCCCAGAGAAAAGAGACTGAGTCACAAACAAGATGTTCCATGGGTTTAGAAGAAATTTGAGTAGAATCCCTATTCTGCTTTGGGGACAAAAATTCACTTGAATACAAGGATATTCACATGTCACAGAGAGGTTAGGTGACTTGCCCAGGGTCACACAATATTTGAGGTTAAATTTGAACTCCGTTTTGCCTGCCTCCAGGTTCCACACTCTTTCTCCTTTGCCATCTAGCTGCCTCCAAGTCAATTCCTGACTCCAAGGCCAGTATGATGCCATGCTACCTCAATAAATCAAATGCATATATTGTATGCTTACCATGTGCCTGGCCCTGTGAAGGATACTAGGACTAAAGAGAGTTGAGCCCTCTCTCAAAGAGTTTACATGTTAGTACAATTCATAATATTTTTATAATATTATAAAATCAGTTTTTTAATACATTGTATTATACATGTAATACATACAGAATAGATGGAGGATAACATCAGAGGGAAAGGTTCCAGTAGCAGAGGCTCAGAGGAGATCTTCCCCTCTTAGGTTACCCTCCATCTATAGAGTTTTCTCATTAATAAAATGGGAATAATAGTACCTCCCTTTCAGGGTTGTTGTGGGGATCGAATGAGAAATTGTGTGAAAAGTACTTTACAAGCCTTAGCATGCTATGGACATGCTAGCTGTTTTTACTAGCTCTCTGATCCTGCCAAGTTCCTTCATCTCTTTGCCTCAGTTTCTTCATCTGTAAAATGAGTCCAACAACTGTGATACTCACCTTACAGAGTTGTTGTGAGGAACAGATCATGTTACGTGCTTTGCTCAAAGTGCTGTCTAAATGCTGGTTGCTATCATTATTACCCTTTTTTGCTTAGGAGGAAACTGAGGTTCCAAGATAGGCCAGGGTCCAAAAGTCTGTTGGTGGCAAAGCCAAGAGACAGGCCTTTCACCTCCTGCTTTGCTGTTCTTTCCACTGCACTGCTGCCTCTTCAGCGGTGGCTGCCAACCCTACCATAGAAATGAGGCATCTCTCCTAGATAGATGCTTATGTATATTCCCCATCCCCAGTAGAATATGAGCTCCTTGAGGGCAGGCCATCCTTCACTTATGTTTGTATTCCTGACACATAGTAGGTGCTTAACAAATATTTGTTGATCCATTAGTAATTGTCATTTGTACCACGTCAAGGAAAACTACCATTAGTAATTAACCATTCCTTAATGTCAGCAATAAACAACTGAAAACAAGGTAGAAGGAATAACAGCCAGATTGAGGAAAGATCTGTTGAAAAGAGTGTTGGGCACGGCACTTCCTATGTGCTCAGCATGGCATGGAGCTGGGCACACAGGACATGGGAGGTGCTCTAGAAGCAGAGGACACAATCCAAGAGGAACTAAAGAAGAGGGTTCTCCTCTATCCTGAGGAGGGGAGACTGAGGGGAGCTAGCTCGTGGTGTGCCTTCCTGTAGGCCAGGGGTGGGGAAACTTTGACCTCAGGGCTATATGTGGCCTCCTGGGTCATTGAGTACAGCCTTTGGACTGAGTCCAAGTTTGACAGAACAAATCCTTTTATAAAGGGGATTTGTTTGGTGAAGTTTGGATTCAGTCAAAGGGCTGAATGTGAGGACCTAGAGGGTCACATGTGGCCTTGTGGCTGCAGGTTCCCCACCCCTGCTGCAGACAAAAGAGAAAGAGGAAATTATGGTCTTGTAAGAATTGAGTAAGAAATAACTGAGATTTGTAATGGTTTTTCCAGAGGCCTAATCATCATTTAGCAAATGAAGATGGGGTCACATCCAATTTTGACTTTTCATTGGAACAGCCTTTTCCTGTCTATCTGTCAACGATACTCAAAAGCCATTTCTCCCTTCCTCTCTCGTTTCCTCCCTCCCTCTCTCACCCATAGGTAAGCCTCTCAACATCCCGTGCAAAGCCTTCTTTGGATTCAGTGGTGAATCGGGACCAATGATCTACTGGATGAAAGGAGAGAAGTTTATTGAAGAGCTAGCAGGCCACATTAGAGAAGGTGAAATCAGGTACTGGACTGGAATTGTGTGTCTGTGCCATGTGGGTTATTAAGGGAATGAAGTCCTCTGGACAAACTGACACAATGCGGGACAGATCCTGGTGAGCTGGACCCCTTCCACGTAGGACAATGGCCTCCAAGAGTTGGCTCATGTACTATGGTTATCGATGCCCAGCCCCAGGATGGGCCAGCCCCAGCAGGTCCTTGGCATCCCTTGGTGCCCAAATTGCTGGACTCTTGCCAAGGGTTTCTGCTATTGCTACTCCTCCAGCCATAGGGCAAGTCTTTAATGCCCAAGTTTCTCCATGGTGGTAGGGGGGGCAGTGCCCTGTCACTTCTCAAAGGAAGCTCCCAGTATATGTACTACAGGCTAGGAGAGGTCTGATGTTCTGCCAAAAAACTGCTGATAAGTGCAGCCCTTGATAGGAAGTATTTCTTCCCTGCCCCAGTACCCAGTGATGGTTTTAAATGTGGAATTTTCAAGAATTCTCCTTTTCTCCCCACACCTCTTAAAGACAATCCCTCTTATCCATACCCAGGAACTTAATAAGATCTTTGACTTAGAACAGACCTTCAAGCTTATCTAGTCTATTGCCTATATTTTACAGCTAAGGAAACTGAGTCCCAGAGAATAAAGAGATTATCACAGGGTCACATGTAGGACCTCAGACGTCATCTAGAGCAGGGCTTCTTGAACTTTTTCCACTCCTGATCCATTTTCAATTGTAGGCAGCCTTCACTGGCATTGCATGGCCTGAGGGAATGCACAGTGCAAAAAACCACACAGGCTTTGTGTTCAGAACCAAGGCTGCAGTGAAGTTGCATGATGCAACACCAGCAAGGGCCCTCAGAAACTCCTTGGATTCATTACACGTTTGAATTCATTTTTGATGATTGCACATTCAGAAACCTTTTACTTCTGCCAAATTTTTTACAACCCCATATGGGGTTCACAACCAATAGTTTAAGAAGCACTGCCCTAGACCAACCCTCTCATCTTACAGTTGACAAAACTGAGGCCCAGAGAGTAAAGAGACTAGCACAAGGTCACTTGTATTTCAGAGAAAAGTGACTTGTCCAAATTACTTCTTGAACACTTGGAACTCCTATTACACAGGTAATAAATGCCAGAAACAGAATTCAAACTCGGGTCCTCTGACTCCAAAGCCAATACTTTTTCCACTGGACCACACTGCAGGAATCACTATTTTTCCAAGCCCACTTAGTTTCCACTTGACTGTACACAGTGTTAAATGACATGGTAAAGACTGGGCCCTTGGTCTGGTAGAGAGTCCTTTGACCTCAAGATGGTGATGGGGAACAGTTGTAATAACATTAAGGTACTTATCCTCATCAGTGCTCTTCCCCACAGGAGCCTATTGGGCCTTCAGTAGTACTATACTAGGTCATAAAGGAGCTTATGAGTCCTTTAATAGTGCTGTACTGGGTTTAAAAGGAATTCTCATGGTTCCCCTACCTGAGAGGTCATAATGCCAAAGAAATAAACCTGTTTATCTATCAAAACCGGAACCCTTCTTTCCCATAAGCCCTAAACTCCCCTTCCAATATGTATGCCATGAGGCAGAGTGCTGACATATTTGACTCCTTCAAAGTTCCACTTAAAATACTTGTCCACAGAGAAGTTATTTCCTTCATTACTAACTCAACCCAGACTCTCCTTTCATACCTGTATTATTTCCTCCCCTTACATAAGGACACACTCATCAAGTCATCCTTAATTTTGCATTTCTTAACACAACAAATTTCATTCCTTTGGGCCTGGTACCATTTAGGCTGGTGAGAAGGCAAAGAGCTCAAGTTCTATGTTATAATTTGGGAAGGCGAGGGGGACAGGTCTCATCAGCATGAAAAACTCCATGTGTAGAAATTCCCACCACCCATACAAATCAACAACTTGTCAAAGCAGTTTAGCGGCACATTAGTGAGAGCGCTGGACTTGGAATCAGGAAAACTCCAAGAAGTCCAGGCCTGCCTCAGAGACTTACTGGTTATATGACCCCTGGCAAGTCATTAAACCTCTCTCAACTTCAATTTCCTCATCTGTAAAACAGGAATAATAATAGCACCTACCTCCCAGGGTTATTGTGAAATCAAATGAGATAATACTTGTGAAGCACTTTGCAGGTCTTAAAATACTATATGAATGTGTTTTACTACTACTACTACCACCACTGCAACTACTACTACTACTACTATTATTGGTACTACTACTAGTAATGGTAGTTGTAACTCAATGAGGAAGATATCATCAAAGATTGAAGGAGATAGAATATGACCAAGAGGTTTGAGAAATGTATAGAATTTAAATAGGCAAAAGGGAGAGAGAAGGGCATTCCTGGTGGGGGGAAGTAGGGAGATGCATGGTTGGCATGAGAAAAAAAAGTCTGGTAGAGGTCAGACTGTGAAAGGTCTTAAATGCCAAGAGCAAGTGGGTAGAGTTTTATTCAATAAGCATAAGAGTGGTGGAAGGTTTTTGAGCAGAAGAGTGAGTTGACAAAAGTCAAGGTCTTAGGATGAGTCACCTTGTGGTCTAATAGAGAATGGCCTAGAAGAGGGTAAGACTGAAGGCAGAGAGACCAGATTGAAGACTGAAATATTGCAATAATCCATGAATGGACTGATCTAGGTAGGCCTAAAATAAAGTGGTGGTAAGAGGAAAGGGGAAACAAGCATTAATTAAGGGCCTATAATGTGCCAGGCACTGTGCTAAGTGTGTTACAAATCTTGTCTCCTTTGATCCTCACAACAGCCCTGGGAGGGAAAGTATTATTATTCTACCATTTTTACAGTCGGGGAAACTAAGGCACACAAAGATGAAGAGACTGGCCCTGGGTCAGACAGCTAGTAAGTATCTGAGACTGGATTTGAACTTGGGTCTTCCCAGCCCCAGGCCCTGTGCTATATCCACCACATTCACCCCAATAGGAGTGATCAAGAGAGTTGAAAGGATGTGGTCATTAATTGGCTACAAAGGGTGAAGGAGAGGGATAAGTCAGGGATAATTCCAAAGTCTTGAGCCTAGGTCACTGGTAGAATGACAAGACTCTAGGAAAGTTACAATGGAAAACTATTTGGGGAGGAAGAGGTGTCTGATTTTTAACTATTGTTGAATTTCACACCCAAGCAAGACCAAGAAGAGAGCCCAGGCCTAGGCCCACAGTTCTAGGTCAAAAGGAGAAAAAAATAGAAATCAATGACAGAGAAAGGTTAAGGATTATTAAATACTGTAGAGATATCAAGGAGATTGAAGGCTGAGAAAATGATGTATAGAGAAAAGAGAAGAAATCGCCCATCAAACCATAAGGGAGCCGTGACCACATTCATCAGCTTTTATTCATGTAGCTTTCCTTTTATCTTGACCATTCTTGAAAGGACATTCTAAATTTCACAGTATAAACCAGGAAAGGTTATAGAGTGATTTCTCTGGTCAATGGCCAATCACTTACAGTGCAGACTCTGGCCAACAACCTAACAGATGGAGACATGAGGTGTCATGAGGGGAAATGGAGGAAAGAATGTGACCCCAGCTCCACTATTGGAAAAGCAGCACAAAATTTTGGCCCTACCACCATCTTCATCCATGAGAAAGAGCACCCTCCATATCCCATTGTAATTGGGCATAGTACCTGGAACAATTTATTCATTTTGCTGTTATGTCTTTTAATTCAAACTCTTGAACTCAGATGACCAAATATGCTAATGACTTTTCATCACCTAATCTCATCTCTATCAGTTCCCCCCTTCTAATCACAGCCTCTCCTGAGCCTAATAGGAATAAGCTTATTGTTTTGTCATTTTAAGAGGTAGCTCAATCTAGTATCACTCTGTCTATGGTCTTCATTAAGCCAATTACACATTAACAGACCTTCACTCCAGCTGATGGCTCTTATTCAATGAATGTTCTTGGACATATAGGACATTACCGAAACAATAGAAAAGGCACATGGGACTACTTGACATTCTGGGATGTGAGACATTGACCAGGACCAGTCAATAGTTCCATCTTGGTTAATTCTTTTAAATAGGAAGACCGAACAAACTAGCACTGTTAGGATTACAGATGGACAAGGACCCAGGCCTTTGGAAAACTGAGAGAGTAGGGTGGCATGGCAACCCAGTGTCCATAAGCTTCTAGAAATACTCTCCCCATAGTTCTCGAGAACTGAAAGTGTATGGGATCCCTCCCTTCAGTGGTAGGATTTCAGAAGACCAAAGATTTAGAGCTCCAAAGGATCTTAGAGACCTCTGACTACAGTCCCCTCATTCTACATATGAGGAAACTGAGGCCCAAAATGGTTAACTGACTTGCCCTAGGCCATACATCTAGTATGTATCTAAGGCAAAATTAAAACTCTGGACTCCTTTACTTCATGGCAAGCAAACTTGCCCCAATACTATACTTCCTCTCAAGCTAAACCTAGGAGACTTCTATTTTCTCAAGCAATATAAGATGTCACAATTTTTAACTCTGTATATTATTGCCCCAGAAAAAAAGACTGAGGGCAGTTTGCCTAGGGAAAGGAGGTTTGAGTGGATAACATAACGGTCTGTAGAGATTCCTCACACCCTCCCTATTCAGGTATTACCTTGTAGCTCACCCAGCAAATGGCATGAGAACTCTGCCAAGTTTTGGTAGCTTCCCTATGATGTCAATATGCCTCTCACTGGCCACGCTGCCCTCTGTTATGTCCTGAACACACATTGTGTTGCCAAAGCTCACAAGCTCTGGGCTAGTATCTTATAATTTCAAGCAGAAAGGGACCTATCCCTTCTACACAACTCCAAGTGGAAAACAAGGGATTATGTGACCGGGCTACTGGCCTTTGTAATTGCATCAGAACCTGCCCATTATTTACCCTGGCTGCTGTCAATGGAAAGATTCAACTTGAAGAGACTTTAGCAATGTCTCTTGTAGTCAAACCCCCTCATTTTACAGAGGGGGAAACTGAGGCCTAGGGAGATTAAATGACTTGTCCCAGGTCACACATAGCTTCATGGATGTTGACCTGGAAAGGCCCTCAGGGGCCATCTAATCCAACTCCCTCATTTTACCGAAGAGAAAACTACAACTCCAGGGAGGGGAAGTGACTTGCCCCACGTCACACATAGGATCCTAGATTTACAGGTGGAAGGGACCTCAGGGGCTACCTAGCCCAACCCTCTCATTTTATAGAAGGGGAAATTGAGGCCAGGAGAGGTGAAATCACTTGTCCCAGATCATCTAAGTAACAAGAGACAGAATCATGATTCGAATTCAGGTCCCAAATTCACCATTCTTTCCACGTGCCACAAATGGGTAGCAAGTAAAGTTGGTGTCCAAGACCATTGTTTCTCCTAGTTCCCATTTAGGGCTTTGAGGATTGTCAGTTCAGCCTCTTACTTTAGAGGCTGTGAATAGGTCCATCTAGTGAGCATGCTGGCTTCACTGAGCCCATTAGCATCCGTCTGTTGAGGCCAGGAAGTTAAACTGCTATTTGGCGAGGACTCAGTGGGCATACTGGCAAGCAAAGAGGGCACTCTCTCCTACTGTATATGTGCCAGAGCTTAACAGGAGCAGTTTGGTGGAGCCAAGGAGGGCGCATCTCAAAGCCAGGGAGTACCTCTGATGGAAGCTCAGTCCCAATCTGGGCCACTCCAAGATGAGAAGCCCAGTGCTACTCCTTGGCCACAGCTTCCTTTTCACTCATCTAACCAGTGGCTGGAGAACTTGGGGTGGGGGGGTGGCGGGCAGGAACCAAGCCTGTTTGAGTGCTGTGTAGTGTTAATAAAATTGTCCTAGAAAGTAAGTCAGTCTTATGAAAGAATATGAAGCAATACTGTTCCTTAAGCCTGTCTACAGGCTTGTGAATTACACCTGATTGTCAAAGGAGCCTGGTGAATTTCACTGCACCTACTTTGGCCAAGAAGAGACATTTTTTATTCAAAATCTCCTTCACAAATCACTCCATCAATAGGGCAGGCTGGCTTCCTGATGCCAGCCTGTAATATACCAAATCCTTTATGCCGCTTAACCTGAAAGCCCTATTCAATGTATCTTTAAGTTTTTATGGAAAGTCTCTTAAAATGCCAATAATTTGATTCATATTAGGCTCACAAGAGACTGGGAATAGGACAATTTTCCATCAATATGGGGAACATTTATTTCATCCCTTTCCAGTAATATCCTTTCTATGGTCCTATGATCCAGGCATACCTAGTTTATTCTATGAGAAGAAAAGTTAAGTTAAAAGGAAGATTCTGAGTCACCTGCTACATGTAAACACCCCCTCCCCTCTCCAAAAAAAATGTCTGAAAGGGTCCATGGAGTGAGAGGTGGGAAGGCCCATCTAGTCTAACCCCCTCACTTTACAGATGCAGCCTCGAGATGCTGTGACATATCCAGGGTCACACAGGAAGTAAAAGACTAAGGCAAGACTTAAACCCACATCCTCCGAATCTAGAACCAGGGCTCTTTTTGCTGGACTATACTGCATCTTGCAGTCTGAAGAAACCACAAAAGTCAGGATGGAAAGGAAATTGCCAATTTTGTTTTTGACATGTTCCCACCCATTCTTTCATGTATCCTCTCTCTTTCCTGAATGCCCAAGATCTTCCACTGTACTCTCCTCCCTAGTCTGTCTTTTCCTGCCTTCTCTAGGCAGTGTCTCCTGTTCCAAAAGGATTCCTCATCTGTAAAATGAGAATGATAATAATAGCACCTACCTCCCTGGGCTGTTGTAAGGATCCAATGAGATAATATTTGTAATGTGCTTAACACAGAACCTGGCCCATAGTGAGTGTTATATACATGCTGGCTATCATAATTATTAAGTCTCTTGGGAACTAAGCACTACTAATGATCATCTGGGCAGCTAAGTGACATAACAGATAGTGTTCTGGGTCAGGAAGACTCATCTTTCTTAGTTCAAATCTGGCCTCAGACACTTTCTAGGCATATGAGCCTGGGAAAGTCACTTTAATCTCTGTCTGCCTCAGTTTTCTCATCTGTAAAATGAGCTAGAGAAGGAAATGGCAAACCACTCCAGGATCTTTGCCAAGAAAACCCCAGATGGGGTCACAAAGAATCAGACACGACTGAAATGACCAAACAACAATGATCATCCAATCAACTGGCCAGTATTTGCTGAATACCTGTTACATCCAGTTCACTATGGTGGGCGCTTGGGATGCCAAGACAAAAAACACTTCATGCCCTCAAGGAGCTAACATTCTTGGGGGTGTGAGGGAGGGGAGAGAAGGGTAATAGCATTAAACAATCCACCAACACTTATTAAGTGCTAGGTTCTGTATTAGCTCCTGAGAATCCAAAGACCAAAATGAAACAGACCCTGCCCTGAACAAGCTTACAATCTGCTGAGGGAATGCAATTCATACACAGATAGAAAGTAAATATGGGTTAAGTTGTGGCTGGAGAGACCGCTAACAACTGAGGGGATCTGAGTTTTCAGTAGGAGGTAACACCTGAGTTTAGCTTTGACGGAAAATTAGAATTTCAAAATTCAGAGACTGAGGAGGAAGCACATTTGAGACATGTGTGCCTGTGCCAAGGTACAAGAAAGGGAGAATGCCAAGTCCAGGAACAGTGAGTAGGCCAGTTTGGGTGGATCCAAATGTGTGAAAGGGAGTAATGGGAAATGAAGCTGAAAACGTAAACAGGAGCCAAATGATGAAAGACTTTAAATGCCGAGCTGGGAAGTTGGTATTTTATCCTTTAGGCAAGAAGGAAACACTGATGATTTCAAAACCAGACTGAAGAGTTTATATTTTGTCCTAGGTGAGGCACTTTTAAGCAGGAGAGTAATGCAATAAGTCAAACACAATAGCCAAAGGGCAAAGAAAGGCCACATCGATGTTGTTTAAGGAATGGGGAGACTTGGGTTAGTTTGCAGGCAGCAGAGGAGGAAAAAAGGTGAGACTGAAGATTAACGATTAAAGGGTGAGCAGAAATGATCAAAGGGGGAGTTGGGGGAATTGGACCAAGCAAAGGCACAACCTAGGAAAAGAGAAAGGTCACATCATTCTCAGACACTGAGACAGGTAAGGCAAGATTAGGTGATGATATAAAAAGTTTTGAGGCATGGAATAAGGGAGGAGAGGGAGAATACCTATTGTAGTCAGTATAATAGGGATTCAATCAAGGAAGAAAAAATAAGGATTACCAACCCCGTTGAGGTGAGGTAACCTACTCTTGTAGTGGACTGAACTGAACAGCCCACCTCTGGCCAGTGTATCTACCTATTTTATTGACCCACTACATAAAAATATGTGACTCAAATCTACAGTAGCCCAAGTCACTCCTATCATTCCATGATCACTTGATCACTCCATAGAAATGGTCCGCCCGTCAGAGAGACCCAGAATGCTTCGTATCTGTTCAATCAACGTATGGGGAGGGGAGACAGAAGCATCGCAAGAGGATGTTTGTGCCTATAGAGGAGAGTATAGAGAGTACTACCCCCAGAATCAAAGGCCCTGTCAAGAGGATAAAACATCTTCAAGTTGAATGGATGTGGTTCAAGTCCTGGATAGCCCACTCAGCTCTGTGAAAATTTGGCTCAAAGGCAATCTGGGAAAATGGGTATATTCCCCTTCCCACTGATTGGTCTTGGAGCCAATCACTATCGAGAACCAGAACTGGCAGGTTTTGCCAAAGCTCTAAGGATAAACTGCAAAGTGTTTGGATTTCATAGGACTTCACTAAATGTATTCACTGACTGTTCTCTCTAGGGCAGAGGCTGATAGGTGGTGTAGTAGATGGAATACTGAGCCTGAAGTCAGGAGGACCCGAATTCAAATCTAGCCTCAGACACTTCTTGCGTAGCTGTTTGACTCTGGACAAGTCACTTAATCTCTGTCTGCCTCAGTTTCCTCAGCTATAAAATGGGAACCATAATAGTACCTACCTTCCAAAGCTGTTGTGAGGTTCAAATGAGACCATATTTACAAAACCCTTAGTGTAGTGCCTTGTTTCCTTCCCTTCTTACTCCTTTCTAGGGTCGTTCCCGCCATTACCCATTTTTAGGTGGTAAGGTACTAAAGGACAAGGACACATCAAACACATCTAAGTGGTTGTCACTGTCACAGTCTTGTCACCCACACTTTCCATTCCTGCTCTCTTTCTCTCCCAGCTGGCCAGGCTGATGGCTTCATCTGAGTGGGCTTTAGGCCTCAAACTCCCCCTCCCCATAGTCAGCAGTGCTCAGCCTCATACTTAATCTCTAATTCACCATATCTCTCTTTCCAGAACACATTTACCAAATTGTAGAATTCTAAAACTAGAGAGGGAAGAAGCCACAGAGGTCATCTAACCCAACCCTCTCATTTTACAGAGGGGGAAATGGAGATCCAGGTAGGGAAAAATAACTTAGCCTAGGTCACACAGCTAGGAGGAGACAAGCCAGTCCTTGAACTCAGGCCTTCCTGATGATAAGTCCAATGTTCTATCCAGTAACCAGAAAGGGAGAATGGTCTTATCTCTCAGTTGGTTTGATAACAGATCTGGGATTCATCTCCAGAGCTTCTATCTCCCAGTTCACTGTCCTTCCCACCATGCTCTGCTGCTTTCTTTTGCTTCCTGCCACTTTTAGGAGAATGAGGGAAACACCACAAAATCAACAATAAAAGCAAACTTCCAAGGGATATCTTGGGTTCCATCCACATTCAGTCCAATCTCTCATTCCTTATGTACCCACAGGCGGGGGCATTGATCACTGCTTGAAACAATGTTAGAGCCCTCTGGCCCAAACCCCACATTGCGCAGAGAAGAAAATGGAGCCCCAGTGAAAGGAAGTGATTCACCCAACATCTTCAACAAATCAGTGGCAGAGCCAGGCCTCAACCTTGGGTCTCCTGATTTCAATCCCAGGTTTTTTTTTCACCACGCTCAGGCTTCACAAATTCAGTTCTGTTCACTAGACTAGTAACTGAGGCAGAAACAGGGGCTCAAATGCTAGAAGAAGTTTCAACAATTGGAGGAAACAGAAAAGGCTTTCTATTTAGTGAAACATGATATTCCATTCCTTGGAAGTTCCCATTGCCTCTAGTATTTGCATTCCCTCATGCACAAAATGCTCCTCATTCACATAGTCCTCCTCAGCACTCTCTGCCTCGGGTTCTAAATCTCTGGGAGCCCATCTGGGGAACTATTGGTGCGATGCTTGGCACTCAGAAACAGGGTCAGGAGCAAAGACTTTTTGATGATGATGATAATGGTGGATGTTGCTTACTGGACATTGCTTAGGCATTAGAGAAGCTGGGGCTGCCAATTATCCCCATTGGAATTGCTCAGCTCTGTAAACTAGGCCTCCTAGCAATCCCAGAGCACCTTTGCAAGCTCACAAGGAGGCAGTTAACCAGGTGCCTACAGCGGGCCCTGAAAGCAGATGGGAGTTGTCCGCTTCATGAAACATTTTCTTTTCCACTATCTACTTCCATGACTACCATTAAATAAAATAAAGTGCTCATTCAGAGGGATGGGAAAACAGGCTGGAACAGAGAATTGGTTTGATGAACACCATACTAAGCACAGAGTAGATTTTCAGGAAATCAAGTAAAATTGAATAGTATAGAATGACCTTGTATGAAAGGAGAGTGAATAAAAAGGCCATTTCTACATCAATAAGACCTGGATTCTAGTCCAGCCTCTGAGATCTACTGACTGGGTGACCTTGGGCAAACTGGTTAATCTCTCAGTGCTCTGGGCAGCTCCAAGTGTATAACTTACAGAAAAAATGCCACCCTGCATTGGCAAAGGAACTTTCCTCATTCTGGAGTTCCTCTATTAAAGAGAGAAGAAGTCTAGAGATTATATAGATACATACGTATGTGTATATGTATATATATGTGTGTGTGTAATTATATATAATATTTATTGTGTATATTTTTATACATATCTAGATAGATATAGATATCCTATCATCCATGAATATAATTATCCCATACTGAGTACTACTTTTTAATCTAATTTAATGATTTTAATTTATCTCAATTAGACAACGTTCAGTTGTATGCCCAACTTATTGACTGCAGACATTAGTCTGTGGAGTGAAATCACCAGTAACTGACATTATAAGTGTTATCCTGCTACTTCCCAATACTAATCTTGCGTGTTTATCAAGCTGGTTCCCTGATTCCTGTCTCTGAGACTTTACCCATACTAATCTCCCTCCGCCTAACACACTTCCCACCCCTCTTTGCCTATCTACATCAACCCATATTTGTCCAAGATCTGGTTCCTACCTTCTACAGTGCCCCTTCCCTCCACGCTTTCCTTCACTGAACTCATGTTGCACCCATTCCAGTACCACCCTGTCTAACATTTGGTTCTATACTATCTATATTACTCTCAAAATTTTCCATATAGGTTCAATCTGGTTCCCCAGCCAGGCTATAAATCTCTCGGGACTGGCGACTGCCCACGTCTTTCTTCTCCTTTTATATATATCCCCCATAGCGCCTGGCCACACAATAGGGGGTGTCTGTCTGTCTCTCTCTAAATATATATGCATATATATATATACATATATATACATACGTATAAATATAAATATTGTGATTGGCTGATATTTACTTGCTAGGCAGTCGTCTGCCTCTTCTGAAGAATGATTTACAACCAGAAAGGGCACCTTACTATTTACTCCCAGAGGAGTAAGTGGTTCCCTCCCTCCAAATTTTCCATAGCTGATTATTAATACACATCGTCTATATTAATAGATGGGCCGAGGGCAATTTTTCAAATCCTCTCCCCAGATTCTCTCTGCAGCCTCTGAAGATCTATTTTGGAAACAGCCTGAGACACGAAGAATGAAGTCCTGTGTATGGGGGACAGGCCGCAGCCTTGTGTCTCTGTGCCTGGCGAAGGCAGAGGCCACCCTGGGAGGGAAGCGTCCAGTCAAACTGGGTTTGTGGGGTCTGAGGAGTTTCTGTGAATAAACACTGCTATTCCTGAGAGGGATACCCAGGAGGTGGATGGAGCCGCCCAGGCAGGAGGCCACAGAGAAGCAATGGGAAAAGGGGGAGGAAACAGCCAGCAGGCTACGGAGGAGAGCTTTGGTCAGGAGAAAGTTCGAGTTGTTCCTCAGATAGAAGCGGGGGATGGGGACAATCTCTCCAGAGCTGATCGGAGAGCAGAGGGAATGAGCAGAGAACTCCATGAAGGCAGGAGGTGAGAAAAGAAAGACCAGGAGCTTGCCATTTTCCATGATATTAGAAGTGAACAGAGATGAATGATCTTCAGATCTTTTCCACTTGCCTTTAAAATCCCCCATTAACATTTTCTGGGTCCTGGACCCCTTTGACAATCTAGTGAAGCCTATGGACCCTCTTGTCAGGATCATGTTTTTAAATGCATAAAAAGAAAACACATACAATTACCCAAAAATACTTTTAAATAGTCATCAAATATTGTTTTAACGGCAGGACCTCAGGATAAGAACCTCTGCTTTAGAAGGTAGTGGCGTCTCCAAACTGCAGCATGGGTCCTTGGTTCAGATGGGCATATCCCACAACCTGGCAGTTCATAACCAACAAAATCAAGAACTGAGTCAGGACAGAGTTGGGGAGCCATCCATTTCCTCCATCTTGCCTTCCCCAAACTGGGGACAGTCCAGCACAAAGAACTAGCTTTAAAGGATTTGCCCTCTGTAGGCTTCCCTAAGGCTAGAAGGTAACTGAGTGTTGGGATTGCCAAGGGTTGTACCCGTAGGGGGAAAGAAAATAGGGCAGGCCTAAGCACCAATACCCTGGAAAGCGAGACTGGTTTATGAAAACCAAATGGTGGATTATCTGTCTACAGATAATCAAGAAATAACTAGTTAACTCCATCAGGAACCCTCAGGTCACTACAGGAGCTATTATTTTCCTCATTTTATAGAGGCACAGATGTGGCAAATGATTTGCCCAAGGTTACATACCTTTTAAATGGGTTAACCAAGACTAGAACTTAGGTGTTTCTTAGCCTGGAGTTGTTTACACTAATAACAATAATTCCTATTTCTACAGCCCCTTATGAGATTGGTGTGCTACAAGTTGTTGTTGTTTTGTTTTGGGTTTTTTTTAGGGAGGGATTGGATCAATCCTATGATTTCATTGATGTAGGGAACTCCCAGGTAAGGAAAGCCCCTCCACTGAAATCCTTCAACACTTGATCTGCAACTTACAGTCTTAGTTGCCAAGTATTATGATGCCTGTGTTCATGGTGAGGGAGTTCCCCCACTCCCCCTTCCCCTGCCTGCCCCCACTTTGTCCTGGATCACAAAGTCAGTAAGTGGTAAAGGCAGGATTTAAACCTAGACCTTACAATATCATTCTGCCTCTGACTAGGCTGGCCTCATGCTAACTGACACTGAGTGTTGGAAGTATCCTCAGAAGTCATCTCTAGGTGTGTAACATAAATATGGGAAGTATCTTTGGTACCTCACATGTTCAGTTCAAATATAAAAGCTTGATCACTGGAAGATTTGAATTCATTACATAAACCTTCCAAAGCCACAGGTGCCACTAACCATAAACAAAAGTGTCAAACAGGAAAGGTTCCGTTTCTCATACCTTGCCTGCCTCTTTACCCCACCAGAGGTCTTCCCCTTGGTGTCCAGTGACCTCATGTTGTCTTTTGACTTCCCAACTCCACCACTTTGCCCTCTCCAGGCAGTATTGCCATGGCCCTGCTTTCCTCCCCTTCCATAGCTCTAGAGCTGGAAGAGGGGGAAACTGAGGTCAAGAGAGGTCAATTGACTTGCTCAGGGTTACACAAAGGATCCTAGATCAGGAGCTGAAAGGGACCTCTGGGGCCCACCTAGTCCAACCTGCTTATTTTACAGAGGGGGAAACTGAGTCCCTGGGAAGCAAAAAGATTTGCCTAAGGTCCCAAAGAGTAGGAAACTTCAGAGGCAGGATTTAAATATAGGCCGATTTGCTAGGCCCCCTGCTTTCTCTGCCTTTCAAAAGCTACTAAGCTCATTCATGTTAAGTGGCTAAATTGACAACAGATTCATGTGTCTCCTGGTGGCATTTGCTTTATAACAAAAGATTCCTGGAGCCCAGACAAATTAACTTGAGGAAATGAGTCAAATAGAAGAAAATTGAGGCACTAAAGAAAATTTAGTTGGGATGATTCTTAGAGGAAAGGGTCTTGTACCCCCACCCCCATATGATTGGCCCTGTCTAACCTCCTCTGGGATTCTTTTCCAAACACTTCCTAAGTACCATGGCAGTATCATAGGATCAGAGATTTAAACATGGAAAGGACCTCAGAGGCCATCTAGTTCAACCCCCTCATTGTGTGGAGGAGGAAACGGAGACCGGGGGAGAAATGAAGTGACTTGCTCAAGGTCCCACATAGGACCCCAGGTCTAGAGCTGAGAGGAACCTCAGAGGCCATCTAGTCCAATGCACTCATTTTACAGAAGGGGAAACTGATGCCCAGGGAGGTTAAAGTCACAGAGCTAGGATTTAAATCCAGGTGTTTTGATTCTAAATCCAACACCTTTTTCACTTTACCAAAGAATCTTGACTCAAAATGTTGAGTCCAGACTCATCTCCTTCCCACTTCATTTGGCACCAACCCTGTTGCTATATGAATCTCTCACATCCTTTCTTTCCAATCTGAGTTTCAGATCAAGAGCACTTTACCATATTTCCCTGCTGAAGCCCCAACACCCATTCCAAACGGGGTCTGTAGGTGGTCCCCAAGAATGCATATGTGCTATCTGTGCCGGTAACAGTTTGTATCCTTTAGAGGCTAGGCTTGGAACCTTAACCAATGGATGCAGCCAAGAATTCCATCTTTGTTTTAGACTTCTCAAAGAACATCTTGGAGAAAAGGAAGTGGAATTAACCCTGACCTTCGATGCCGTGGTTGAGGCAGATCTAGCTAATTACACCTGCCATGTGGAAAACAGAAATGGACGAAAACACGCGAGCATTCTATTGCGTAAAAAAGGTATTTATTTTTAGTATCACATTTACATATCTACCAAGTGACTGTTAAAGCAAAAAGAAATCATTGCCTTGGCCCAGTTTTACTTTTCAATATGCTCGGGAGGCCTAGACTGTCTCACTTTTGTCTCTATTGCCCAGGGCCCTATAAAGAATCTGACACTTAGTAGGTGCACAAGATGTGTTCATTGATTGATTTTGTTAGTTGAAGTCAAATTATTTCCCTGCTTGTGGAAATTGGTAAAAAAAAATGCTGACAACCTGCTGCATGTTTAGTCAAAGGATAAATGAAGTGGGTGAGATTCAAAGAATCTTAAGTAGACACTCTGGGAGTACAATGCGTGAAACTGAATGCATATCACCATGTGGTATCTTGAGCATTATCAGATCAGAACTTCTAAATAAGATATACAGCTATAGAGAGGGCTTGGCAGAGCTCAATTGTGATAGGATAAGACTCAGGGGTGCTAGGCAAATTGAAATAGTCAACCAGAGATACTCCAAGCCCCTTCTCATCACACTTCAAGAGAAATGGGCACATTCGAATCATCTGCTCTTTTGTTGTTGCTGTAGTGAAGTTGTTTTTCAGTTGTAACTGACTTGTCATGACCCCATTTGGAGTTGTCTTGGCCGAAATATTGGAATGGTTTGTCCTTTTCTTCTCTAGCCCATTTTACATCCATTTTACAGATGAGGAAACTGAGGCAAGCAGGGTTAAGTGACTTGTCCAAGGTCACACCGCTAGGAAGTGTTTGAGGCCAGTTTTGAACTTGGAAAGATAAGTCTTCCTGACTCCAGACCTGGCACTCTATCACAACACTGTTGCACTACCTAGTCCCCTTAACCCCATCATTACAGAAGAGGAAACTGAGACCCAAGGAGGGAAAAGGACTTGCCCAACGTCACCTAGCTTGTATGTGTCTAAGGTGGGTTTTGAACCCCCATGGCTTCCTAACTCCAAGTTCAGTGTCCTAGCTAGCCAGTACATCATACCTTTGAATGTAGTCAGTTAGCTGAAGTGGTAGAATTTTCAATGTGATGAAAAATGAAATCACTGTGTCTTCTCAACACTGATTGATAAGAATGCATAATTTGGGTAAAAGAGGAAAAAAGTAGGCATGGTCCATGATTTTGATGTCCCCAAATATCCCCCAAGCCCAGCTAGTTTTAGTGTGTACTACTAAGGAATGATGCAGCTAAGTAGAGGGAATGAGGCAGAGAGTTGACATCTGTGGTGGATTTGGCCACCATCAAATTGGCCCAAGGACCAATGTTCTTTGCAAGGCAACACCAGGCAGGACTCTGGGGCCATCCCAAGTGCCCTGGAATTCATTCCCCTTTCCTCTCTGTTCTCTGTGTCCCAGATTTAATCTACAAGATCGAGCTGGCGGGAGGCCTGGGAGCAATCCTCCTCCTTCTTGTGCTGCTTACTGTCATCTATAAATGCTACAACATCGAGTTGCTGCTTTTCTACCGACAGAACTTTGGAAGCAATGAAGATGCAGATGGTAAGTGACCACCAAAGTGTTGAATTCCATTCCAAAGGCCCCAGTTGATCAGGAGGCCAAGGAAGGATGTCCTTTGTGAGAAGCAAATTGGAATGGATTCCATTTCCCCCATCTTCCAATAAGCATATGCAAGGATCAGTTGCATCAAAAACACATTTTAGTATGTGTTTGCAGTAGCTCATTCTAAAGTCTATCAGGGCCCGTCTATCAGTTCTCCGAGGAAAATGCAATTGATCAGTCAACATGGTGTAACGAAAAGAGCACTCAACTTGCAGTCATGAGACCTGAGTTCAAATCCAGACTCTTACACTTATTGCCTGTGTGACTTCGGGCAAGCCACTTCACCTGGCTGGGCCTCAGTTTCTTTCTCTGTCAAATTATGGAATTAGATTGATGGCCTCTGAGGGCCCTTCCAGCTCTACGTTTATGATTACATGTGTAACCTTAGGTAAGTCATTTAACCATGTTATGCCTCAATTTCTTTCTCTGTAAAATGAAGGGATTGGACTAGAGGGCCTCTGAGGTTCCTTCCAGACTCTAGAGCTAGGAGCCTAGGTATGACCTTGAGCAAGTCCCTTCTCCTCCATGGGCCTCAGTTTCCTACCCCCAAAAATAAGGAGATTGGACTAGATTTGAAGGTCCCTTCTAGCTTGAAATCTAGGTTCTTAAGACTCTAAGCATTTCTTAATCGTTTAATACGTGCCCGGCACTGTGATAGGTACTGGGGATACAAAAAGGACCACACTCTTTTCCAAGGAAGCCCAGAGCACAGGCATCCAGGATGTGGTCTCTAATTTTCATGCATTTCCCAGAAATGACCCAAGAAAAGCCTCTACTGCAGACTTCAATAAGACATTCAGCTGAGCTCTGCTCCTCTGACATTCGAGAATGACTGCCTTATTTTCCACTGAGCAAATTGCCTTGGACCAAATCAATACGAATGAAAATTCCTGACACACAGCCCCTTCTGCTTAATTCCTTTCCCACAAACTATTTAGTGTCTTTGAAACAGGGTTCTGCAATTAGATTCTTAGACTGTCAAAGCTAGAAAGGACCTGAAAAATCGCTGAGCCCCAAAGTCTTTTTTTTTTTTTTTTGACAGATGAGAAAGCTCAGGTCCAGAGAGGAAGGAAGACTTGCCCAAGGTCACACAGCAGAGCCAAAACTAGATTGTCTCCCCAAAATTCCAGGCCAGTGTTCTTTTTTTATTTTTTGAGACAGTGTTTCCCTATCTCCTCCAGGCTAAAATTACAAGGGCCATTCACTGGCCCATCCCACTGCCGACTGAGATGGGAGTTTTGCTGACCTGTTCTCTTTCTGACCTGGACCAGTTTTCTCCTCCTTCAGCAGTCTAATGGCCCCCGTTCCCAGGGGCTTATCATATGAGTGTCAGATTTAGAATAGACACCTGGTCTGCATTCACCCTATTCCAGCTATACCCCAGAGATCAAGTGATCCACAAGTCTCTGTCCCCCTGGAAGCAGGGATTGCAGATGTGTGCTACCATGCCCAGCCAATGTTCTTTCCAAGACACTCCTTGGCTTAGAATTCTTGAAGCACACTAACATTCAGACTAGGTCACTCCATCAACAAGAAAGTCCCTGTTCTCTAGTGCCTACTCCTCAAGCCTTTTATAAGAGCAGCAAATAGCCAGTGCTGATGGAAATCTTTAGTAGGCAGAGACAAATCCAGAATATTGGTTTTCAATATAAAGAAAATTCAACCAGAAAAAATAATGTGATGTTTAGTGATCACTTGAGTTTCTCAAGGTAGGGGGTGTGGAGGTGGGTAGTAGGATTAGAGATTTTGAGCTGCAAAGGATATTGGGAAATTAAAGGTCATCCAGTCCAACCCCCTCCGTTTCCAGTCAAGAAAAGGTTGAATCTTTAATGATATGACCTCCAAGGAGCCCTGGTGCATGAAGGACAGAGCGCTGGGGGCAACCCTGAATTTCTGAGGTTTCTTTCATGGAGAAAGAAAGGCGTGTGACTTGATTGCATCAATAATTCCACAACCTGACCCATTTGGAAAGCAGGCATTTACTAGTCAGACTAAGGTAATACTTTCTACTAAGATATACATCCCAAGTATGGAAGCACAGTCAAGTGCATCATGTATTTTTAGCTGCTGCCATTTAAAACCCTGGACTGAGAACAGCTTCTCTACTCATCTGATGAAATAAAGTTTTGTGGCATAGTTGAAAGAGCCAGGGGACCTGAGTTCAAATCTTGCCTCTGGCACTACCCATGTAACCTTGGTTAAATTGATTCATTTCCCTGAGTCTCAATTTCCTCATCTTTAAAATGAGGTTAGACTGTGATCTCAAGTCATTTTACCTGCTTAGACCTTTGTTTCCTCATATGTAAAGGGTAAGGTTGGGGTGTATTGGAGAAAAGATCTATGTGTGACTTTGGGCAAATCTTTTCACCTTTGAGACCTCTGTTTTCTCATCACAAATGAGAAAACAAAGAGATTGGCCTCACAGGATGCTAAGGTCCTTTCCAGATGTAGATAGAGGATCCTTTGGACAAGTCACTTGAATTGTCAGGTCATCAGTTTCCCCCTCTGGCCTCTGAGGCCCCTTCCAGCTCCAGGTCTAGCATTCTTTGTGCCACCTTTGACAAGTCACTTGACTTTCCTGGGTCTCAGTTTTCCCCTTTGTAAAATAAAAGGACAGACTAGCTAGACCTCTGAGGTCCCTCAAAGGTCTAGGTTTAGGACCCTATAAGAAGTTGAACTTCATTACAAAGAAGCCACTAGTCTCAAAGATAGAATGTTCCACTTGGAAGCCTCTTTCTGCCTGTTTTGGATCAGGTTATCAATACAGTATAGAAAGAACTCACTGCTTACCAGTAGTCAGCCTGACATGGCAAACAAACGCTTCTCCATAGCCTCTTTCTGAATAGAAAGCTGCCCTGTTCAACACTGCTTTGCAATGGCCCCTCTTACAAGCAAGTCCCAGAGTGACAGGAAGGATCATAACTCTAGAACTCAAAGGGCTGTCAGAAGTCATCTTGTCCAACCCTCCCATTTTACAGATGAGCCAACTGAAGTCTAGGGAAGTCAAGTGATTTGCCTAAAATTATCCAAGTATTAAACATTAGAGGCCAGATTTGATTCCAGGTCCCCTTACTCCAGGGACAGCCCTTTCGTTGTATTCTGCCTCTTACAAACTACCTTAGACAAGTCATTCACCTTCCCAGGCCCTGAGTTTCCTCATCTATAACATAGAAGAATTGGGTGGCACAGCCTTTCAGGGTTCTTCCAACTTCAGAGCTATGAAGGCTATAATTCTATGAGTCTAATAAAATATTCTGCCCTGGATTATACAGTGATGTAAGAGAATAAGACCAGCTAGGGAGTGGAGTGTCACCGTGACCAAGGAGAGGGGACTGCCACCTCCCAATCTGGGTCCAAGTGCCAACACACTATACAGGTTGTTAAATGTTGAGAGGCAGTTCATGGACCAATAAATTAAGGTAAGTGCTGATGCAATGAGACTGGGTAATGAGATGTCCAGTTTCCCACTCTGAAACTTAGTACAGTGTCTGATACTTAACCATGGTAACAACACTAATAATAGCTTACAATTATATGGCTCTTTAAGGCTTGTAAAGAGCTTTTCAAATATCACCTCATTAATAAATGTAGCCACTTAATCAATGTTTCTTGATTGATTCTGACCTGGGGAAACGATGAGGAGCAAGCAAAGCTGAATGAACACTGAACGGACATGAAATATCTGGGTTTGAATCCCACTTAGGACGCTACCTGATTGGGAATCCTTGGCAAGTTCACTCTGGCTCCCAGTTTCCTCATTTGTGAGACAGTATGATTATAATACCCATAGTGCTTCACTGACAGGGAGCCTGTAAGGACCATGGAGGATAATGTAGTGAAAAGTGCTTATGATCTAACAGTGATCTAACATTCCTTTTTATCGTTAAGATGAAGGTGATCGAGGACAAATGCTCAAGGGAAACCAGGAATCTGGGAGAGTGGGGTACAAGGCTTGGGCAGAGCCCCAGTGTCACAGCTGCCAAAAGAGGCCATTGGACCGACTTGTTAGCACCTGTCCATTTGTATGGGGGAGGGGGTGGCCACTCTTCCCTCCTTCCCTCCCTGCTTAAGGATCCTGTTACAACTGTACCATAAGCAGAGCGAGACACCAAACCTCGATTTCATTGGATGGAGGCCCAGAGACCCAATTATTCTCTGTCCTCTGATTGGTGGACAATAGGGAGTAGCTAGTCTAGGAGACTAGCACCAACCTGAAAATAGTTGTTGGACAGGCCCCAGGTGACTTAAGGCAGTCTATAGCAAAGGTCTCTGTCTCTCCCTCCCTTCAGCCTTAGTGGCCCCACCCCTGAGGACAAAGAGTAGCAAAAGAGTGCTAGTTTGGGGATTCTCTTCTCATCATTCACAGCCAGTCAGTCAACAAGCATTTGCTAAGTGCCTACTATGTGCCATGCCCTGTACTAAACACAAAGAAAGACAAAAGACAGCCCTTGCTCTCAAAGAGCTAACAGCCTAATGGGAGAGACAGCATGCAAAGAAACAAGTTCCAAACTTTACACAAACAAGGATCAATTAGAAACATCCAGCAGATGAAGTCATTAGAATTAAGAAGGACTGGGAAAGGCTTCCTGTAGAAGGTGGGATTTGAACTGAGGCTTCATGGAAGCCAGAAGGGAGAGAATTCTAGGCATGGGGGTGAGCAGAGGAAAGACACAAAGTCAGGAGATGGAGTGTTATGTGCTAAAAAAACTCAAGGAGGTCATTGTCCCTGGACCACATAGAACATGAGAGGTGGAAGAAAATGGGTAAGGTAGGAAGGGGACAGGTGATGAAGGGTTTTAAAAGCTAGATGACTTTGTATTTGATGGGGGGGGGGGTGTAATAGGGAACTACTAGAGTTTGACTACAGGAGTAACATGGTCAGATCTGTGTTAAGATCAGCTTGACATCTGAGTGGAGGACAAATCTGAAATAGTCCAGGCATGAGATGATGAATCCTTGCACCAGAATGTTGGTAGTATCAGAGAAAAGAAAGGGGGCATTTATAAGAGATGTTATGTAGAAACAACAGGACTTGACAACTGGCTGGACAAAGGTGGTGAGAAAAATCCATCATGGATGGCCCCTAAGTTGCAGCGTGGGTAACTGAGAGGGTGGTGGTACCCTTGACAACAATAGAGAAGCTGGGAAGAGGAGAGGGTTGGTGTAGAGAGAACACAATGAGTTCATTTTGGGACATGTTGAATTTAAGATCTCTATAGGATGCCTAGTTTGAGATGGGAAAACAGAACTCAGGAGGGAGGCTACTGTTCAATAAATAGCTCTGGGAATCATTGAATCTCTGGGAGCTGATAAAATCCAGGTAAAGGAGTATTAAGGGACAAGAGAAGAGGTCTCAGGACAGAGTCTTGGGGTATGCTCACTGTTATCAAGCAGAATCTAGATGAAGATCCAGCAAAGGAGACTGAGAAGAAATCAATAGATATAGGAGGAGTATTGGGAGAGAATAATGTCGCAAAAACCTAGCAAGAAGATGATAACTAACAGCATCAAAGGCTGCAGAGAGGTCAAGGAAGAGGAGGATCATGAAAAGTTCGTTGGTTTTAGTGACTAAGAGATCACTGGTAACTTTGGAAAGGCAGTCTCTGTGGAAAGAAGAGGTTGAAAATCAGACTGAAGAGAATTAAAAGAATTAAGGTGAAGTGAAGGCACAGATTGTAGAAAGCCTTCTCAAGGAGTTTAGCCAGAACAAGGAGGAACAATATAGGTTATTTGACTCGACTGTCAACCTGAAAACTAGAGTGGCCCTGTCTGATAGATTTTCCAAACAGCTGCCAAAGATCTGGCCACACCACTCCCCAGATCAAAAACCTTTGTTGAGTCTCTGTTGCCTCTAGGATAAAATTTAAATTCAGCCCCATAGTTAAAGCCCTCTACAATATGGCTCCAGTTTGCCTTTCCAGTCCCTCCCCCTCCCTCTGAGGTCCAGTCACTTGCCCAGGGTCACACAACTAGTAAGTATCTGAGTCAGGATTGGAGCCCAGATGTTCTTGATTCCAAGTTCAACACTCCAGCCTTTATTTCATGCTATACAAAGTCAGATTTCTAAGATTCTAAGTTGCAGAGCAGAGGCTGACCTAGCTTTGGTAGAGGGAATTTCCTCACTGGAAGGTCCCTATTCCAGTGAAATCATATGTCCAGACCTAAAGGAGGAAAAAAAAGCTGGAAAACATAGGTTGCATCCAGATCGTGGAGGACAATATCAGTTGGGCCAGGTTTGAATTTTATTCTAGAGGTAAGTTTTTTGATTTGGAGAATGACATAGTCGAATCTGCTCTTTTGGAATGGCCGTCTGGAAGCTGTGTGGAAGATACATTGGAGAAGAGAAAGATTGAGGCCAGGGAGGTTAATTAGGAGGCTCTTCCAATAGTTCAGCTGAAAGGGGATGAGGGCCTGAACTAAGGCAGTGACTGTGTGAAGGGGAAACAAGGGTATGGATGCAAGAGGTGTTGGTGAGGTAGACTCAGTGACAGCTTTGCCATTGATGATGGGGGAAGAGTCAAGGATGTCTCCAAGGTTATGAACTTGGATGCCTTGTAGGGGAGTTGAACACTCAATGGGGAAAAAAAAGATGATTGGGAAGGAGGAGCACTTTGAAAGAGTTCTGTCCAGAGCCCTCTTGCACAAAGGCTCATTAACTTAGCCTGGCAATACTGCTGCTTTAAATTACCATTTGATTTTAAAACAATTTTCTCGACCTTGCTGTTAACCTTATTTGCTATATCCATCCTAATTCTCTTTGAGAGCAACAGCTGCAGCTATTGAAGCCTTGTTCTTGGCTGCTGCCATGGGCTGGAAGTGTCCTTTTTATCTCTGGCATCTGTACCACTGATAGGTTAGGAGCTGGCATCCTCTAGGGTAGGTCAGCTGACCTGGCTGCTTTCCTCTATGATCCAGTCACCTTTTGTTCAACTCCAAAAGATGTGACTAAAATATAAGCTTTATATAGCCTCTAAACCGGGACCCATATCCAGAAGGAAGGGTAGAGAGCATCTTCCACCCCATTTAGGTGCTCCAAGGCTCAAGTGAACAAGAATCCCAGAATGCCCTGCTCTGGCATGAGTTGGTATTTTTACTCCACAGGCTCATGGGTCTAGATCTCAAAGGGACCTTAGAGGCCAGTAGTCCAGTCCCTTCATTTTACAAAGGAGATAACTGAGACTAAGAGAAGTGAATGGCCTGTAGAAAAGCCCTGGCAGCACAGTGAATGATAAAACACTGGGCCTTGAGTCAAGAAGACCTAAGTTCAAATCTGGCCTCAGACACTTGCTACCTGTTTGACCCCATGCAAGTCACTTCACCCTGTTTTCTTCAGTTTCCTGATCTGTAAAATGAGCTGGGGAAGGAAATGGCAAACCACTCCAGGATCTTTGCTGAAAAAAACCCAAATGGGCTCACTTGGATACGACTGAACAAGTAGCTCTGACTTCAAAGCCAGTTTTCAGCCACTAGCTGCTTCCTTATTTTACATTGTCCCTTTCTGTATACTCTATGATCCAGCCTGATTGGTCTTTACACATGACAGTCTTGCTCCCATCTCCATACTCTTCCAGTGGCTGTCCCTCCATCCCCAAAATACTCCCTCCTCATCTCTTCCAGACTAGTCAATGTCTGAGGCCAGATTTGAACTCAGGAAGATGAGTCATAATCTTTGAGCCACAGTTTCCTCATCTGTAAAATGAGAACATTAAAGATGAGAAGACTTCTTGGCTCCTTTTCAGTTCTAAATCTATGATTCTGAAAAAGAAGTTGAAGCCAAGTTACAAATGACTTTCCATGCTAAACAGAGGAGTTTCTATTAGATCCTAGAAAGCCATCGAAGTTGACTGAGCAAGGGAGTAACATGGTCAGACCTGCACTTTAAGAAAAATGACTTTGTAAACTGTGTGGAAAATGAACAGTAGAGGGAAGAGACCTAGATACCAGGAGACCAGTTAGGAGGTGATTGCAGTTGTCCAAGCAAGAAGTGATGAGGGTCTGAACTACAGTGGTAGCTGCATGCAGAGAGAAGGGAATATATATGTGAGAGATAGTGCAGAGGAAGAGTAGGCCTAGTACACTAAGTACACAGAGGAGCCAGAGAATGAGGCAGGGCCAGAGGGATTGGACAGCCCAAGGAAGGGGAGAGAGGATGACAGATCAGAGAGTATCAGGCAAGAGCACCAACCAGCATGGCTACCAAGGGAAAATCTGACTTCAGGGCAGGGAACTATTTTTCCCTGGGAGGTGTGTGCCACTTTAGCCAGAGAGAGAGAAAGAGGCCGATATCACACTCTCTCATTGACTTGGGGCTGTATCAAGTATTGGAACATCCAGTCTGATCTCACGTGGATTCTGACCAGGAACCTCAGAAGGCCCCTTTAAGCAGGATGCCCTTCTCTTGCATAACCAAAGGATCCCCAATATGTGCATTCTTCAGGGAATCAGGTAATTCCAACAAGGTATATAGTAGTCTTTCCCAGCCAGAAGACACATTGAAAATACTGGCTACTGTTCAATTTTGGGAATCATCCTGGCATGACGATCCAGATCTTCATTCACTCATGTCCCCTTTGCAAGGCAGACATGGAGATGTAGGCTAGCAGCACAGTAAGGGAGCTAGAATACTATCATCCTACCTCCACTATCTCCACATGACTAGGGGATTCCCTGGGGTATCTGGGAGGGACAACCTACAAGTTTTCAATAGATGTTCATATGGCCATAATTCCTATGTTCTCCTTTCAGTAGGAGGAATGAAATCAACCTCATCATCCAAATATGGGAAGAAGAACTTCATTCTCCCAGTTATCTTTGGGTTGAGTTTCAGCAATATTTTCATTATGTGTTTCTCTCTTTTTAATAAAAAAATTAAAATGCCTTATTTTGGAAACAGGTCCAGGGATATTACCCATTTTTTTTACTTATAGAGAACTCAAGCTTAATAAGTATCATCATTTCATATCATTCTGCCATCACTGCATTAATTGCTTGATTTTTCCCCTTCATTTTCTATAGAGAAATTAAATTTGTGAATATTGCTCACAGTTTTCCAGTGTGGCCCTTGTAAATCCTATGGGGAACCATGCCATGATTAGCTGTGGCTTTGTTAAATGTTTCATTTCACAAAAAGAATACTAGTCCATTTTCTCTTTGATCATGTTGGCTCCTAGCCTCTACCACAAAGGGGAGAAAATGCATGATGCAAAACACAATAATTCCCTGACTACATGTGAAGAGGAAAAACTCCAAGTGGCAATACTGCCAGGGGGTACATTTTAAAACAAAGCCTTCTTTTGGAAGCTCTGGTCTAAATCACTGCTTATGAGAAGATGAATAGTAAGGGGGAAAGCACTGTGGACATACAACCCATTGGAAGCATGGGATCTCAGAGGTAGAGCAGGAAGAGACCTTTGAAGCCATCTCAGCTAACTGTCTCACTTTCCGAGGAGGAAACTGAGGCCCAGGGAGGTCATAGGGTCCTAGATCTGGAGCCAGAAGGGACCCTTGAGGCCATCTAGCCCAACCTTGTCATTTTATTGGGGGAAAACAACTTGTCCAAGGTCATCCATATGCTCACAGATCTAGATCACGGGTGAGGAACCCTGCAGCCTTGAGTCCACTGCTAGGTCAAGTGCAGTCCTTTGACCAAATCCGGTGGTTTGCCACTTCTGATCTAGATCCACAAATGATCTTGGAGGTCCTCAAGTTTAATCCCCTTATTTTTACAAATGAAGAAATCGAAGACCAAGGAGAAGAAGTAACTTACTGAGCATCATACGGTAAGTTTCAGAGATGGGATTTGAAACTGATTATTTCAGTCTCTGGTTCTAGTGCTCTCTCCCTCATGTTATGTTACCTGACTGTGATTTGCCACTGAGCTATCAGCTGATACTATTCAGTCCACATAGCTCTGGATCAAGATTTAACACTTTTCTTATAAGATAGGGTTCGTTCTGCGCTCTGGAAGATGATAAAGCTACAAGCCCCGACTGGATGTGGATCCTTGACTTTGACCTTTTTCTTTCTCTCCTGTTCACAGAGGCCCATTTCAGGGCATTCCTTTTATGTCCTTAAATGAGATGCTTTGAAATGGACTGGGCTCTTCTTTAGATGTGTGGCATGTCCTTTGCTTACTCCCATTATGTATAACAACCACAGAGAATCCTGCTGATTCTGATCTCTGGCTGGTTATGTCTTTTTTTTTGGTCCTTTCACAAACATTTAGCTGTGACTATTTCTAAGTCTCTTATTATTTCTTCTTTTTAAGACAACAAGGAGTATGACGCCTATCTCTCTTATACAAAAGTCGATCCTGATGCTTTAGATTGCGATAACAACGAGGAGGAACAATTTGCTCTCGAAATACTACCAGATGTCCTGGAAAAACATTATGGCTATAAACTCTTCATCCCAGATAGAGACCTGATTCCCAGTGGAAGTAAGTACTTTTGAATTTTAAACTCTAACCATTTCATTTCTCTGAAGAGATCGTTATGTGTTGTATAATAGAGCTGATTAATTACAAATTCCTTCTTTGGTAAAACTGTTCACAGAAGGCAAATGTCCTTCTTTCATTTTTTAAACATCCAGGAGAACTAGCTAGAGAGGTTGCATCAGGCTGAAACCTTCAGAACCCCAGACAGACATGGTTGTGTTGTAGATAGACTAATGGACTTACAGTCCAGAAGATCTGGGTTCATATCCTTCCACTGACATTTACTAGTTCTCTGACCATGAGGAAGACGCTCATCTGAAAAATGAGGATGGTAGATTTGATAACCTCTGATATCATTTTTACCTCTAAATTTATGATCTTATGTTTGTGACCTTGGACAAATCCTTTCCCCTCCCTGGAACTCATTTTCCTCCTCTGTAAATTAAGAGGGTTGAACTCAATAGCCTCTGAGTTCCTTCCAAGTTTTAGCTGATCTGACGTGTGATGTTAGATAAGTCACTTAATCTCTCTCTGCCTCAGTTTCCTCATGTGAAGAAAATGAATGGACAGTTCTAGACGGTCTCTAAAGTCCCTTTCAGCTCTAAATCTTTACTTCTCTCGCTCTTGACCAACAGCTTACCTTCTCTCTATGCCTCTTCCTCTGCAACATGAGGGGATTGAACTAAAGAACTGCTAAATGTCCCAACACTAGATCTATGATCCTAGAAGATGCTTTTTTACTGGCAAAGGCAATAGATTCTTTGAGGCCTTCCTCTATTTGTCATTTAGACAGTTACTTTTCAGCAGAGGTTTTATAAGACCCTCTTTCCTCCTCAACTCCCATGTCTTAACCTTCCCCAGATGCTAAGTGGTTCTTGGATTCATATAGGGAATGTGGTTTGCAAATGCTAGCTGACACTTCACCAGGCTGTTTATTAATTTGCTCTTCTGTTCTGGGAAAAGAATGCTGGTTTTCCAAAATGGAGATCAGCTTATCATCCTAATGAGGGAAACCTTTTCCAATATATTAAAGACTCTTCTGATCTATTTCTTTCAAGTCATAGGAGGCATCATCTTTACCCTTATGTTTATGTACATACCTCCAACTGCCATTGATCATTTCAAATGGATAGCTTCAGAATCTCCATTCTCAAAGAATTTATTCAGGATTTCTGGATTTAGACATGGAGCATGGCAAGCAAAGCTTTTGGGGAGAGGAGTGAGTTGGGTAGACTCTTTACAAAGTAGATTGGTGAAAGGTGTTGAGCCAGATATTGCCTTCAAGAAGCATGGGGTCCTATGGACTAGAACATGTGTTTGAAACTATACTATATATTGAGAATAAACTCCCCAGTTCACATTTCACTCTTATTCGTTTTAATAGATGTTCACTGAAGCAATGTGGCACAGTGGAAAGAGCACTGGCTCTGGAGTCAGAAGATCTGGGTTCTGATCCTTAGTCCCTTTACCTCCCTGAGCCTCAGTTTTCTCCTCAACAATATGATAGCACTGGATATGGTGGCCTCTGAGGTCCCTTTCAGCTCTAGATCTAAAATCTTGTCTTTGACACTGGGAAAGTCTCTTTACCTCCCTGTACCTCAGTTTCCCCCTCTGTAAAATGAGAGGGTTGGAATAGATCCAATAGATCAGGTCCCTTTAAGCTCCATTTTTAAAATTTTTTTTATAGAGGGGGGAAGGCAAGGCAATTGGGGTTAAGTGACTTGCCCAAGGTCACACAGCTAGTAAGTGTCAAGTGTCTGAGGTCAGATTTGAACTCAGGTCCTCCTTACTCCAGGGCCACTGCTCTACTCACTGTGCTACCTAACTGCCTCTAAGCTCAAAATTTATGATTTTTTTGTAATTCCCACAAAAAAACCCAAAAGTCATATTATATATTTTCTAGTACTTATCTAGTGCCTAAAGGGCTCAAGCATTCCCTCTATAGCCCAGTTCAGAACTGTGACAGGAAACAAGAAACAGACACCAGGATCCCTGCCTCAGAGTCCCCTTTCAGGGGACCTTGATCCCATCTCCTCCATACTGTCCAAGACTGCAGGATAAGGCAGTGCCAAGAAGTTTCCATCAACCAGCCTTGCTGCCTGCCCAACTCCAGGCTAAGGCCTGAGAGTGCAGTGAGTGTGTTGACAGTGTTGACAGTATCCGCGATAAGTCCAGTTACCACAGAACCAAGAAAAGTTTGAAAGAAGCATCAAGGAGACACATCACCAGAAACACAAGGCAGAATGCAAACTCCTAAATACCATGAAGAAAAGATTGCTTTAGATAACCTTGAAATAAGATTCCAGAAGAAAATAACGTCACAGTAATTATAAGTAAAATCTCAGGAAAGAATGGATTTACACAAAGACTTCAAGGGTAAATGAAAGCCCTACCAAAATAAATGAAGGAAACTATAAACAATGAAATTAGAACTCCTATGGAGAAACTAGGAACAGAATATAGTTAAGAACAGAAACTGAAAAACCCTATCCACATTATGAGCACCTTGAAAATAGAGTGGAGCAAACAGAACTCAGAAATCCAGTGATATAACAAGCAATATTAGAACAAAGTCAAAAGACCAAAAAGGCAGATCATGTGACATATTTACCAATAAAATATCTACTAATAAAAACCAATGAAGCTTCACTGGGGTCCCTGAAAATCATTACAAAGCAAAATAACCTAGCTGTCTTATTTCAAGAAATAGTAACATTACTCGGGACTACTGGACCCAGAAGGCAAAGTAAAAATAAACGAAATCCACAAGAAAGAAACCTCAAATTTAACACACTCAGAAATGTGAATGCCAAACTCCAGAGTTACCAGGTCAAAGGAAAAAAAACCAAAGGAGCCAGAAACAAAGAGATCACATTCCAAGAAGCCATAGTCAGAATCACTCAATATTATATATTAAATATGAGAAAGAAAAGTTTTAATATGATATACAAAAAAGACATACAATAAAGGACAAAATCCTCAAACACTGAACATAATTCTAGAAGAGGAAAAGGTAGACCTTTAATAGAATTGATGACTTCCAAGCATTCCTACTGATAGGATAGAATCTTTAAGTACAAATGGAGGAGATGAGAGGAACTAAAAAAAAATCAAGCTTGAATATCCTGAAAGGACAAAGAATTGACCAAGTGCTTACATCTAAAAAAGGGGAGAAAACTATCTTCAAAAGTCAAAGAGAAAACAAAGAAAGTCACATTTAGGTTCTGGGAGCATTTAACTTTTTTTTTAACAGGGAAAAGAAAATATTTCTTTTCTATGAAAGGAATGATGAAGAAGAAGGAAAAGCTAATAAGTTTCTTCTAACTGTGGTATGACAGGAGATTATACAAACATGAAGACAGGTGGAGGGAGTAAGCATCTCGGGCAAGGTAAATATTTGGTAAGAAAAAATATAGTATAAAAATACATTAAGTAGCGAGAAGGAAAAGGAGGTTCAAAAAAGAGGGTAGAGATGGGAACAGAACAGTAACATTCAAAGCAAATTTCAGCTATGGAAGTTATGAACAGGGAATTGAAAAAAGAGAGAGAAAGGGCATATCTGGTCTGGATGAAGAGAGGTAGGGAAAGAAGGTTGAGATCAGAGAGACCCAATAACAAATTACTAGTTCTGATTTTATTTCCTTTTGTTTCTCAACTTTTTCATTAAAAAGAAGGGAGGTTGGAGGCAAAATGGAAATGTAATGGTGGAGGGAAAAAAAGTAAATCAGTAATCAAAAATTAATAAGAATGGGATAAATTTGACCACAAATTGGAGGAAGGTGAGAGGATAGATCAGAAAGCAAAATCCAACAAACAAAATATTTCTAAGAAACACAAAGATTAACACAGAGTCAAGTGAGAGGTTGAACTAGAATATTTTAAGTCTCAAGCTGAATCTAAAAAGTAAGGGTAGATGAAAGTGGCAATCGTGATCTCAGATAAGGCAACAGTTAAAAAATAAACAATAAAAAAACAAAAGAGTTAAGAGATAAGGAAGGAATGTACATTATAAATAAATGCATAATAAATAATCGAATGATATCAATAATAAATACACATGCACCAAAGAGTACATCATCTAAGAACTTAAAGGAAAAACTAATAGAAATAAACTATAGAGCAAAAATTCATGAATTTCACGTGCTGCTTTTTAGAACTAGATAAATCTAACAAAGTTTTCTAAAAAGTTAAAGGCATAACAAATTTTTTAGAAAAATTAGGTATGATAGAAATCTTATGATTTCTAAGAAGGAATTATAAGAAGTATAAATATTTTTCAGCTTGGCATGGCACCTTTACAAAAACTAGTCATGTGCATTAAAAAAACCCATTAATTCCATAAAGTAGTGATATGAAACCCATATTTTACAAGCCTGAATGCAATTAAAATTGTAATCTACAGAGAAAATTTAAAGACAGGAGTAGATATAGAGATGAAATAATAGAATCCTAAAGAATGAGTTTAAGTCAAAGAACAAATCATAGAAAAAGAAAACAAATTGAATCAAAGAAATGATAATAATGTGATAACATACCAATCAAACCTTTTGGGACACAGTCAAAGCAGTCCTTGGAGAAAAATATATGACTCTGAACACTTTCATCTAAATATCTGTGCTGGAGAAATACTCATCATCTTTCCAATAAAACATGGACAGAGAGCAAAGATGCCCAGTGTAACTGGTATCATTTGATTGTCATGGAAATGCTAAATAATAGCAGAAAAAGGAAGGAAGGAAGGAAGGCAGGAAGGAAGGAAGGAAGGAAGGAAGGAAGGGAGGAAGGAAAGGAGGGAGGGAGGGAGGAAATGAGGGAATGCATGTAGGCAAAGAGGAAATAAAATTATCCATTTGCAGATGAGATGATGGTTTGCTTAGGAAAGCCTGATTCAATGAAGAAAAATGAAACTATTAACTTCAATAAAGCAACAGGATACAAATAAACCCACAAAAATCTTCAGTCTGTTTGTTAACTCATAAAACCCAGCAAGAGTTCATTTTTAAATTCCATTAAAAATAATTCCAAAGCTCATAAAAAATATAGCAGTCAGCTTACCAAGACCTATTCAAAACTACAACTACAAAATGCTCTTTAGAAATAAAGGAAGACAAATAATTTGAAGGATATTCATTGTTCATGGTTGGGCCACACCAATATAAAAATAATACTACCTAAATTCACTTGCAGATTTAGTTGCATACCAATCAAGCTGCTGAGGAGTTAATTTATAGAACTAGACCAAGTAACAAAAAATTCATCTGGAATAATAAAAGTCCTAGAAAGGACCTAGTATTGCTATGTCTCAAAATATACTATAAAACAGTGATCACCAAAAACTATTTGGCACTAGTTAAACAATAAAACAGTTGATCAGTGGAGCAGATTAGATAAGCAAGACCCAGAAGCAATCCAACAGAGTTATCTAGCATTCAGTAAACTTAAGGATACCAACTATTGGACTAAGGACTCTGCATTTGCCAGAAACTCCAGGGAAAACTGCAAAATGAGGTGGGAGAGATTAAATTTAGACACACACCTTGCACAGATACCACACAATAAGCTCCAAATGGATTACTTTGTTGTTTTTGACTCATTTCAGTTGTGTCCGACTCTTCATGACCCCATTTGGGGTTTTATTGGCAAAGATACTGGGGTGGTTTTCCATTTCCTTCTCCAGCTCATTTTACAGATGAGGAAACCAATACAAATAGGGTTAAGTGACCTGCCCAGGGTCACACAGCTAGTAAGTGTCCAAGACTGGATTTGAACTCAGAAAGATGAGTCTTCCTGATCCCAAGCTCAGTACTTTGTACTGTACCACCTAGCACCTAACTGCCCTCCAAACATAAGGTCACTTCATTTAAAAAATATATAAATTAGAGGAGAATAACAGGAACTGTCTTACACAATTTTGCTAGGGGAGAACAACTAAAGATGAAAAATAAAACAGTTGTGACTATATAAAACTAACAAGCTTTTGCAGGAGCAAAATCAATGAATGCTACTAGAGTTAGACATCAAATGGTTATTTGGAAGAGGAGAGATATCTTGGCATAAAGCATCTGGAAAAGGTCTGGACTGTCAGTTCACAATACGTAGAAAATTTATACAAATATGCAAGATTGCTCAATAGATAAGTGACCAAAGGCAGTTTTCAAAGAGAAAAAAATAAATGCAAGCTGTCAAGAACCATATGAAAGAATGTTCCAACTCACTAATAAGAAAAGTACAAGTTAAAACTACTCTGAAATTTTACCTCAAACCCAGACTGACCAACTGACAAAAGACAAAAATGGTAAATATTGGAGGGGTTGTGGATTGGTCTAACCATTATGGAAAATGATTTGAAATTAACAAATTACTAAATTATCCCCATACTCTAAGCCACTGATACTAGTACTAAGCACATACTCTCAAGTGAGTCAGACAAAGCTTATACCTGTGTGTATATATGTGTGTATGTATACACATATATTTATAATAGTATTTTTGTACCAAGCAGCAAAGAGCTGGGAAAGAAAGGGGTGAATGACTGAACAAAGTATGGTATAGGAATACAATGGAATTTTGCTGTACCAAAAAAATATATAATCAGTATGAAGAATTCAGAGAAACTTGTGAAGACTTGTGTCCCCTGATACAGAGCAAAGTAAACAGAACCAGGATTAGAATTTACTGGATGACCCCAATAAATGTAAAGGAAAACAACTTTTAAAAACTTCAGAACTCTGCTCAATGAAATAACCGATGATGACTTCAGAGGACTTAGGGTAAAGCATGCTTCTTGTCAGAAAGATATTGGACAGTTGGTGTGCAATGAGCCATATATTATGGAATGTGCCAATTTGTTTTGCCTACCCATACTTTGGGTTCTGTCAGGCATGGCAGTAGTCACTGGAAAATAAGTCACAGAAAAAAAGAAAAGAGCATCAATAAAGCAACTTTAAAAAAAGACATCATTCCTTGAAGCTTGTGTATTTATGTACTTTCCCCCCATTCTCCCACAGAGAGACTCTTGACCAAATTGACGGGTTGTCAGTCAGCCATATCAACAATCAAACTGGGTAGTCCTTTACATTGTTGTGGATTTTGCCCGAGCCATCTAATAATTGTCTGGTTTGACTAAATAGGCCAGTTGTTTCCATGCGTTCTATAGACAGCTTTAATGATATCCAAGGGCAAATGTGAGGCATATGGTAGATTCCATACAAATCTTCATTTCTTCTTTAATAACAATCAGCATAAAGGAGCTGCAGAATATTCTGAGATTTCCAAAACACTAAGGGATGCCAGAGAGACATTCATTGTCACTGGGAGAGGTGGCACATTGAATGTAGTTACTTTTCATTCTCTTGTCAGAAATTTGGCTACCTGGCGTTAGTAAGGTCCCAGAAACCACCCTGTTAGGAGTGAGGACACAGGTTTCAGATCCAGCCATGAAAGGGTGTTTCCTCTTTATTTTGCCTTCTGGAAGGAGGCAACTCATCTGACCCAGATTCCAATTTTACTGGCAGAGTTTCTTCAAAGGTCCTTGGATTATTTTTCAGACTCACTTGAGCAGTCACCATGTTGTGATTAATGGTTTTTTCCTTAACATTTTTAACACATTCAGGAAGTTGATGAAAACGATGAATAATATATTTGATTTCCACATGAATGACAGAATAAAACATTTTGGAATTCATGTATATGAGTGATGAAGTCAGCTTCTGTGGTTTACACTTGCAGCTATTGGGGACAAGTTTAACAGTTCAAGGGATCACAGCTCTTGAGCTAGAAGGGAAAGCAGAATCCATTAAATTTAACTCTCTCATTTGCAGACGGGGAACTGAGGCCCAAGGAGGTGAAGTAACTTGGCCAAGGTAACCCATAGGCTCCTAGATTTAGAGCTAGAAGGGACCTTGAAGACCATTTAGTCCCACCCCCTCATTTTACATATGAAGAAACTGAGACCCAGAGAGGTGAAGCTACTTACTTGCCCAAAGTCAAACAAATATTAAGTGGTGGCAACAGCAGGACTCAAACCCAGGTCTTCAGACTCTAATACCAGTGTGCTTTCCACTACACCATGCTGCTATGATGATATATAATTTAGGCACACATTCCTATATGATATTGTTGGAAACCGTGCCCTTCACATCTCATTGAAAATACTTAGATCTTTATTCTTATATTCATTTAAAAACAGAAATGAATGGATTTCACATCATATTGTCAAATCTATAACAAAAACATAGTGGGAATTAAATGGACCACTACTACTCCATGAACTTCTTCCTATTTCATGTTTTTGTCTTTCCCATCTCTTTAGTTCCTTCTACCCCACAATTTTTATTAGCCTATTCTCATGGCATTCCAATTCAGCATCATCAGAGCACAGATCTGACCAACGCATCATCTTTAAAAGTTCTTGAATGAATGAGCCACTCTTTAGGCCAATTTTTGCAAACTCAAGGACTCTCAGAAATGTTAGATGAAATTAGGCTCAATTTCCAAAATTAGAAATATAGTACTTTTTCCACAAGTAATGGAAATATCCATTTCTTCGATCCTCCTTCCTCACTCACTCTATATGTATCACAGGTAACCCATGGCCTAGGCCCCTAGCTCTGTGCTCCTACAGGCTAGATTCAATCTTAGGTGCTACCCTAAAAGTTCATTTCTCTGACTCAGTATAACCCATCCAGAATTTACTCTGGTTAAACTCTGAATGCAACTATGTACAACTTAGATCAAGGTTCCCATAGATGTGAGTAACAGGGTTTCCAGCCCCCATACAAGCATTTAATGTAATAAATGGCATTCAGAGCAGGATAGCCTTTTATACCACATAAAATCAACAAAATGTCAAAGACTCACCCAAAAATGAATGTAAAAATCTCAATAACCCATAAATAATTAGTATGATATTATTTTCTCTCTACTAGGTCCCATTTTTTCATGAGCACCTAGAATACTTGGCCTCTTTGTATTTCCTAGGTTGCCAAGATCTTCATTGACTAGGGTTGCTAAGGTAAATTGGCTCAACCTGGATGGGGGAGGGGGAGACTGAGCAGACACTTCTAGGAGGAACAACCTCTTTCCATGAACTAAAACAATTCTTCATCAAGGACCCTGAGCTGATCCTCACCTTTTCCCATCATGGATAACCCACATGGTTTAAGTGGGGAGAATGGCATGAACAATGTCATTCCTGATCTCTTGCCTCCTAGTATAAAGAGGAGGAAATTCCTAGGCAATATAATCCTAGAATCTAACCTTCTGGCCAGAAATGGGAAACTTGAGGGTAATAACAAGCCTGGGAGGTTGCTGTAGGAGTAACCTTAAGTTCAAGACTTGAGAGAAAGGGTTCTTGAGTATATGCCTCTTCTAACAAGAGAATTGCTGATATGGCCTGAAATTAGAGGAGAAATAGGGAACTAAAGTCATGCCATGAACATCAGGAAGGCCTTGCCTTTTCTCCATACTATTACAATGAGTTATTCAGAAAGTAAAGGTTCTATGGGAAGACAGTTGCCAGTCTGGTAGCTCCAAAGTGTCTTTCTGTTTCTAATTAAGTCCAAACCACAGAATGACACTCCTAAGTCTGGGAAGGGTTGTGTAGCACCCAGGCACAGAGGAATTTGCCTGAAGGTTAGGGTATTGTTGTATTGGCAACCCGTATTCATTTCCCTTCTGAAGAGACTATGGTGTGCCACTGAGTCTAGAGGACTTTAGGATACTATGGGAAAAAATGGGAGAGAATTGTGTTGTTTACCGATTTTTGAGAGTTTCTTTATGTGTTTTTGACATTTATGAGTTTCACAGAGAGTCCTTTGTATTTTGTGCATTTTACATGGGATGTACTGAAGGCTGTCCTATACCAGATACCATTTACTATCTTCAGTATTTATTTGGCAGCTGGGGTCCTTGTTATTCATATATGTAGAGACCTATATACATCAGCTCTTTGGGGAGACTTCCCAGAGTGAATTCTGAGTGGGAGCATAAGAAGCCCAAGATTATGGTTTTTCACAGTAACCCTAAAGATTGAATCTGATCTGTGTGAGCCCAGAGCCAAAGGTTCTTGGGCCATGGGTCACACTGTGAAAGTACTCACTTTTTCTACCACAAGATGCTGGAGATGAACTTATAAGATCTGCCTGAGCAATTTCCCTAGACCACAAAGTCCAAAATTGTCAGATCTCAGCATTACTTCACTGGTGATTCAATTCAATGAAACATTTATTAAACTCCTGCCATGTACCAAGTAATGAAGAGGTACATGGTGGGTGTGAGCAGGCTACAACATATCAGAAAGGACCTACAAAGAAGAGCTAGAATAAAAGATGTCATCAAGAAATGTATTGTCAAAAATTACTAGCTATGTAGTGATAAGGGAATTAACCAATGAACAATCTGTGTATTCCATTGGTATTCTTTTGATGCCAGAAGAAATCAAGAAAGGCCCCCCCAGCATGTTAGGTGGACTCACTGTTATACATTTATGAGAGAACAAGAACAAGAGTCAGCCAGGATGGTCACACATGGATGGGGTAAGATTTACATCACCATATCAACTAAGGCTCTAGTTTCACTTGAGGACTTCTGTGCCACCTTTCTTCCAGTGACATTGTGACCCCAAACTGGCCCAAGCTGGCCAAAACACGGAGTAGAAAAAAGGTTAGGAAATTTTAGGGCCTGTTTACAGACTGTTCATCATTAAGTAAGGCCCAATATTATCTTCAAATACAAAATTCCAGAGAACACAGACCTAAGAGTCATGCCTAGAGAGGTGGTTGCAATGATTGAGGTTAATTTTCCCTCACCATGGACATCATACTTCCTGGGTACTGGGGAAATCATGGTGCTCTATGTGGTAAATCCACATTAAAGGGAATCCATTCGAGGTGCTCTTAGTAAGAATCGATCTCATGGCCTTTTGGGAACATGTACTAGACAGCAATGAATGAGACAGACAGAGAGATATAGAAAGTATGAGACAGATCCAGTGAAAGAGAGAAATAGAAAGAGAGAGAGAGTAGAGAGATGAGAGAAACAAACTCAGAGAGACAGCTACACAGAATTTATTATGTGGAAAGTACTGTGTTAAGCTCTACAGTTACAAAAAAAAATCATGACAGCCCCTGACCTCAAAGATCTTACATTCTACTGAGGGATTGGGGAGAGAAAATCTTTACCTTCCAACCCAAGTTCCCACTCACTGACCTCGCTTTTCTAATTGTCTTTTTCTGAAGCCAGTTAGAGTTCCCACAAGTTTGGTCTGTCTCTCCCCAGGCTAGAAGCATCTGTCACTGGCTGTGTAGCAGCACCAAGTTTACTGGCAACAGGCATCTAAAAGGCAGATGTGACAGGCAACCAAAAGACAGCCAGCTATTCAAACTTAAGATAAGAAGTGGGGATTTTCTCAGCCCCACAGCTGCTGGGATTTATGGTGTGAAGTGTTATACACAGAGCCCATTGTTTTCTTGGGGTCTTATAGATCTGTGTGGAATAAATTGATATGGGGGGAACTAATAGGAACTCAACAGAACCCAGATGTGAAAATGAGTTGCTAGGGAGGGTGACTTTGGGCAATCAGGACCACTGAGGCTATTGGTCTGGTCACTAATTGACCACATGGAACTAAAAGAGTATAAGTAAGCAGGAGTATAAGGAGGCCATCAAACTTGGCCCAGAACTCCTGCTGGCCTTCAAGGGAAAGGAAGCAGACAGATTGAAAGTGAGCCCACTATCACCGTGACTGCTTAAATATGGCTACTTCTGGCTTAAGCCAAAATGTTAGTTTGAGCTAACCCTTTACAGCCCTCTCTCTCAGTTTTTCCATCCACAAAAAATTGGGGAGGGAATGCTTATGAGCCAAGTCCCCTCATGGAAATGTGAGATTTAACATGTGAGAAAATAATGTGAAAGACAGCAGGGCATAGTGGATAGAAAGCTAATCTCAGAGTCAGAAAGACCGGAATTCAAGTCTCTAAAGCATGTTATTGTTCATTTGTTTTAATTTTTTGTGACTTTGTGACCCCAGTTGGGGGTTTCTTGGCAAAAATACTGGAGTGGTTTGTCATTTCCTTCTCTGGTTGATTTTACAGATGAAGAAACTGAGGCAAATGGAGTTAAGTGACTTGCCCTGGTTCATATAACTGCTAAGCATCTGAGCCAGATTAGATTAAACTCAGGTCTTCCTGACGCCAGGCCTAGGGCTCTATCCATTGAGCTACATAGCTGCCACATACTGCATAGCATACAGTTTCCGTATTCCTGGGCAATTCACTTAACCTCTCAATACCCGCTCAGGCAATCATCTAAACCTATAAGATTCAGAACTGCATTGATAGGAGTTTCCTCACAGGGAGTTTCCTATAACAGTGAAATTAGCAACAACAAAAATAAACCAAAGACACAGTCCAATAGATGTACCTCAGGTGAATGAGGCCAGTGAAATAATAAAAAGAGTGTCTTGGAAAGAGTTTAGCAACCACATCTATTGAAATTACATTTACATAGTTGGCAGAGACCACCTAATTGTCTTTCTATTGATTCATGTCAGACAATCCAGAGTTCCTGCTGAAGTGAAGCATGCGAAGATCGTTTGTGTACATGGCATTGTCTCTCTGAGCATGACAGATTGGGCACTGTTCAAGGAAGTCGTCCTCGGGATACAATGCAAACTTTTTGGGGAACCTAAAAAACAGGAGGCAAGAGGGGTGTGTAAGGCCAAAAATGTTTAACGTATTGAGTGAAGAAATGGGAAATAAGACCTATTATATCCACCATCCTACTCATGTGGTAGCTTCACCACAGCAGTAGATGGATGGGCAAGATTCAGTTCTGCCCAGAAACTCATATTTCATAAGTGGAAATTGTTCAGGAAACTCTGAGAATGGAAAATGCATATACAATGTCAAATTAAGATCAGAAGACACACATTTTGAATGGCTGAAAAGACAGAAGAGGAGATCCCTTACGCAAGGATAAAGAGAAATATTTCTACTTGCTAACAAAATAAGATGGAATTTGAAAGCACCAAGGGAGCCAGAGGAAAAGGTATCGTAGCAACAACCAGCCCTGCCATCCAATGTTCAGTGAAGCTATCAGTGTTTGACCAGAATAAGATGTCTGAATTTCTAGAGCTTGAGGTAGAAGGAGAGAGGAAGACATTGGGCTCCTCCTTAGGATCTAGAATCAAAAGGAACAGCTTAGAGATAACCTAGCCTGGTCCCCTTCTTTTACAGATAAGGAAACTTAGGGTTGAAGAGATTACATGTCCCATCCAAAGTCACATAGGTAGCCAACAGCAAAACCTGAAATCAAAACCAGTCTGTACTATTTCAGTCTACTTCCAAGTATTCCACAACCAAGGAGAGGAGGAGGAGAAGAAGGCAGGTCAAGCTAGAGATGAGAGAAGAGAAGGAGAAAAACTAGATCAAGCTGGAGAAGAAGAGAGAGGAAGGTACAAACCTGGAAACAGTTGGATAGGAGGGGAAGATGAAAAAAAGGTAGGTAAGGATGGAGACGAATGAAGGTTGGTGCCTATCAAAAATACCTATGACAGGCATTCCAGAACAGGTTTCATGCTCTCAGGAGAAGTGGAAAAACAGTAAGCTCCTCACTGCTGCATCCCACAGAAATGCAAATGATCTCAGCGTCCCTATGAGGCCCCACAAAAAATCAGAATTAAGGTCCTCATATGGGTCCTGAAAGAACAAAGCTCACTTGGCACAAAGGCCATTGAACATCTGTAATCCAGTTAACCAAAGGTATATGCAAAGGGATTGTTGGAGGCCAGAGAGCCAAAGGGAAGTACAGAGAACCTTCAAGAGATCAGCAGCAAGAATACACGTAATTAACTAGATCATTGGATTTCTGCTTATAGACCAGTCTGTTTGTTAATCTTGGGACATGGGAGGAACAACTGTCAGTTAAAATCAATTGAGCACATGGCCTCAGCCAAGCTCTAGGAAAGACAGAAGTCAGCCCAAATAAACTAAGCCTCACCCAAGAGCTTCCACTACCCAAGAGTCCTAAATGTTGCCATCTTCCCGTTATCCAATGGTTGGATCATGAAGGTCCAAGCAGAGGGAGAATCTCACTTAAGAAAGCAAAATTGGCCCTTTCCCTCCTTCACTAAGGGGATGCCAGAACCATATCTGGTGAGTTCATAGTTCATTCATTAAGTTGCTCTTCTGTATATAATGCTATTTATTCACAACTATGGATGCCTGGGTTGTATTTTTTAAATAAAAAAGGACTAGATATGGATGTATGGATGTGTGTATACATATATGTACACACACATATATATGCATACACATATGCATACATCCATATGTACATATACATACACAAATGTTCATATACCACACACACACACACACACACGCACACATATATAATTTTTCCAACATGAACTAGCAAGACTTTAGCTATCATGTTGAAGGATATTTAAAAAGCTATTTTAAACTATATCCCACTGCATGGGAAGGGTAGATGTATTTCACTTTACACATGCTTAAAAAGATCAAATAAAGTGAATGTTTCTAACTAAATCAAATTCTGGTTTTTTGTTTTTTTTTAATCTTCATTTATTTATTTATTTAACTTTTAACATTCATTTTCACAAAATTTTGGGTTCCAAATTTTCTCCCCTTTTGTCCTCTCCCCCCACCCCAAAACACCGAGCATTCTAATTGCCCCTATCACCAATGTGCTCTCTCTTCTATCATCCCTCTCTGCCCTTGTCTCCATCTTCTCTTTTGTCCTGTAGGGCCAAATAATTTTCTATACCCCTTTACCTGTATTTCTTATTTCCTAGTGGCAAGAACAGTACTCGACAGTTGTTCCTAAAACTTCGAGTTCCAACTTCTCTTCATCCCTTCCTCCCCACCCCTTCCCTTTGGAAGGCAAGCAATTCAATATAGGCCAAATCTGTGTAGTTTTGCAAATGACTTCCATAATAGTCGTGTTGTGTAAGACTAACTATACTTCCCTCCATCCTATCCTGTCCCCCATTACTTCTATTCTCTCTTTTGATCCTGACCCTCCCCATGAGTGTTGACCTCAAATTGCTCCCTCCTCCCCATGCCCTCCCTTCCATCATCCCCCCCACCCTGCTTATCCCCTTATCCCCCACTTTCCTGTATTGTAAGATAGGTTTTCATACCAAAATGAGTGTGCATTTTATTCCTTCCTTTAGTGGAATGTGATGAGAGTAAACTTCATGTTTTTCTCTCACCTCCCCTCTTTTTCCCTAAACTAAAAAAGTCTTTTACTTGCCTCTTTTATGAGAGATAATTTGCCCCATTCCATTTCTCTCTTTCTCTTCCCAATATATTTCTCTCTCACTGCTTGATTTCATTTTTTTAAGATATGATCCCATCCTCTTCAATTCACTCTGTGCACTCTGTCTCTATGTGTGTGTGCGTGTGCATGTGTGTGTGTGTAATCCCACCCAGTACCCAGATACTGAATAGTTTCAAGAGTTACAAATATTGTCTTTCCATGTAGAAATGTAAACAGTTCAACTTTAGTAAGTCCCTTATGACTTCTCTTTGCTGTTCACCTTTTCATGCTTCTCTTCGTTCTTGTGTTTGAAAGTCAAATTTTCTTTTCAGCTCTGGTCTTTTCATCAAGAATGCTTGAAAGACCTCTATTTCATTGAAAGACCAATTTTTCCCCTGAAGTATTATACTCAGTTTTGCTGGGTAGGCGATTCTTGGTTTTAGTCCTAGTTCCTTTGACTTCTGGAATATCCTATTCCACGCCCTTCGATCCCTTAATGTAGAAGCTGCTAGATCTTGCGTTATCCTGATTGTATTTCCACAATACTTGAATTGTTTCTTTCTAGCTGCTTGCAATATTTTCTCCTTGACCTGGGAACTCTGGAATTTGGCCACAATGTTCCTAGGAGTTTCTCTTTTTGGATCTCTTTCAGGCGGTGATCTGTGGATTCCTTGAATACTTATTTTGCCCTCTGGTTCTAGAATATTAGGGCAGTTTTCCTTGATAATGTCATGAAAGATGATGTCTAGGCTCGTTTTTTGATCATGGCTTTCAGGTAGGCCCATAATTTTTAAATTGTCTCTCCTGGATCTATTTTCCAGGTCAGTTGTTTTTCCAGTGAGATATTTCACATTATCTTCCATTTTTTCATTCTTTTGGTTTTGTTTTGTGATTTCTTGGTTTCTCATAAAGTCATTAGCCTCCATCTGTTCCATTCTAATTTTGAAAGAACTATTTTCTTCAGTGAGCTTTTGAACCTCCTTTTCCATTTGGCTAATTCTGCTTTTGAAAGCATTCTTCTCCTCATTGGCTTTTTGAACCTCTTTTGCCAATTGAGTTAGCCTATTTTTCAAGGTGTTATTTTCTTCAGCATTTTTTGGGTCTCCTTTAGCAGGGAGCTGACCTGCTGTTCATGCTTTGACTGCATGTCTCTCATTTCTGCTGGGGATGGAAGCTCAATTCCATGTGGACAGTCTCGGGCGGGTAAAGGTGGGAACTTCTAAATCTTAGAGTTCTCACGAGGCCCCCCAGGAAACGGCTGGGAATCGAGGTGAACCGAGCTATCTCGTGTATTTCCACCTCTTCCTGTGAGAAACGTGATGGGAGAGAGCTCTCCCTGCCCTCGAGATTGTCCCGGATCTGGGCACACCTATTGTTATCTAACAGGCACGGTATTCAGGTGCAAACTATGCGGCTGGAGAGCTTAATTAGGATCAGGAAAGCCTGAAAGCGCTCTTAGCTCGGGAGGGGCCCTGACAGACAGAAGGCCTCTCCTCCCTTTCCCTCTCTTCGCTCTTCCCTCCCTCTCTCTCCCCACTTACACTTCTGCTTCCAATCTCTTAATATAAGATCTTTGCCTCCTTGGGAGATTCCTTGCTCCCTCCTAAGGAAGAATTCCCCTGCACTTGTAACCAGAACCCTGAATAAAGCTTAACCCTTGTTTGACTCTGGAAGGTCTCTTCTCTCATACGACTATCCGGTTTGGCCAGCCGAAGACCTGCGAGAGGTAAGGTAAGAAGACTCAGGTAACCCTCAGGCCTCTAGGCCTGGCACATTTCTCTTCCCAGTTTTTCCTCCACCTCTCTAACTTGATTTTCAAAATCCTTTTTGAGCTCTTCCATGGCCTGAGCCCATTGAGTGGGCTGGGATACAGAAGCCTTGACTTCTGTGTCTTTCCCAGATGGTAAGCATTGTTCTTCCTCATCAGAAAGGAAGAGAGGAAATACCTGTTCACCAAGAAAGTAACCTTCTGTAGTCTTATTTTTTTTTCCCTTTTCTGCGCATTTTCCCAGCCAGTGACTTGACTTCTGAATATTCTCTTCACACCCACCACAACTCCAGATCTGCCCAGCCAGTGCTTGGGGTCTGAGCTTCAAATGCTGCTTCCCAGCCTCAGGGCTTAGGTGGGGGTGGGGCTGCTATTCAGTGTGAGATTAAGTTCAGGTGCTCAGGTGGGGGCAGGGCTGCCTGCCTCACAGGCTTAGTTCCCTCAGGGGGTTTATGTGGAGACCTTCAACAATGGATCCGAGCTCCTGCCTGCTTGGGGAGCCCCTGTCTGCTCCCGCCTCCACTGCTGCCTCCCGAGGGGGCCTGAGTTATGGGGGCACCCCACTCCCCTCTCGACCTGCCAAAGAGACCCTCTCACCGACCCTTGTCACCTGTGGGTGGAGGGACCAGCGCAGCTTCTGGAGATCCCATCCCTGAAGCCCACTCGATCTGCTCCTCTTGGCGTCGCTCTGCCAAGGCAGGGCTGGGCTCTGCTCTGGGTCCTCAGCGCGAAGAACCTTTTGCGAGAGGTTTTCAGGCTCTCTGGAACAGAAATCTCGTCTGGTCCATTGTTCTGTGGCTTCTGCTGCTCCAGAATTTGTTGGGAGTTCTTTTTTACAGATATTTTATGGGCTGTTGGTTCAGAGCTAGCATACGTGTGTCTTTCTACTCTGCCATCTTGGCTCCACCCCCCAAATTCTGTTTTAAATGTATGGAATGGGTCACTATTAAAGTCACTTCTTGATTATTGGGTGAAGCACAAAAAGATGATATAAAATAAGTAATTGCACAGTTTGAAAGTTAATCTGGATTACTGCAAACAAATTTACCTGAAATCAGATACACTTGACCTCATACCAGGATTCTGAGATTTTCTAAAAATTTGTTGGTTCACTTGTTTTGAGAAGAGAAGAAAAGAAAAGCAGCAAAGATGCATGATGGACTATTGTACTGTATCTTACAGCTCTACCTTCTAATGATGACACTTCCCATATAACTTCTTTCTTTTGGAGAGCAGAAAGAAATGAAGAAAATGAAAAATCAGGTTGTTGATACATTGAGACAATATGTTTGCACTGTATTTAGTCTTGTTACTTTTCTTTCCATTGGGATCCAAGCCGAAGTGATAACTTCTCTGTTTCTCCTCCCAATGGAGTCCCTTTGTACCAATTGAAATGCTGATATTTTTTTTGTCTCTATGTTATCACTTGCTATAAAGCACTTAAAAATCCCAAATGGTCTCCCCCTCAGCCCCTTCTTTTGTGATGCTACGGAAAGAGCTCTGGATTTGGAGTCAGAATTCCCAGGCTCCGATCCTGGCTCTGGTACTCACGACCTGTATAACCTAGACCAAGCCACTTGACTTCTCCAATTCTCAGTTTCTTTAACTGTAAAATGAGTGAATTGGACTAGATTACCTGAAAGGTCACTTTCATCTCTAAATCTATAATTCTATGATTAGATGTCCTCAGAGGTCCCTTTCAGCTCTAGAGCTATGATCCCATCTATGGCCATGGGCCAGTCACTTCTCTCTGGGCCTCAGTTTCCTCAACTGTAAAATGACTAAATTAGAATAAATGGCCTGTAAGGTCCCTTCCAGCTCTTCATCTGTAATCTTGTGTTTAATGTATATAGTTGTTGTAACCAATGCATGGGAGGGGAACCATGAATTTGATACCATTAAAACCACATTGCTGAAGGAGCCCCTATTCAATATTTAACACCTTTTTGTATGTAGGGTATATAAAAGGATTGCTTTGTTCCCCTTTACAAATCCATTTCCTTGCTACCAAGTGATGAAGCAAAGACCTGGGAAAGGGAGATTTTCCATAAAAAGTACATCTTTGTGAGATACTGGATTATTTTTTTAGGATCCTGCTTCCCCCAAGGCTGTGAGCCTACATGGTGTACCTGCTGCAGGGGGCCACTGGTTCCCAGATCTGCAGTACCAAATGTTGACATGACTATGAATACTGCTGCCTTCTGCTCAAGGTCAGCATGCATTAGACATGGCCCTATGCTCCACTGAGTAAAGACATGTTCTCTATGAAGCACCTGTGTCCACGTTTTAATTTGTTAACATGTGTGAGTTTCCTTTGGGGGCTGCCCTGTGCTTGCTCCATTGGAAGAAGAACTTGTTAGCTAGGATGTATTTCACCTAAGCTCCAAAGTCATACAACATTTCCTAGTCAAACTAGACTGCTTCCCTCTTCTCCCAAATCCAAAAAAATCCAATCAGCAGATTTTACAAGTATCCCAGTCCTGCCTCCTTATCAAGGAGACAAATGGAGAGAAGTCAAGTTGGGAACAGTAGAAGGTAGTCTAGGCACCAATTGCAGAGACAGCGCAATGCACAATACCTCTGCTATACCACTGTGTGGCAAATAGATCATATCTGGAAACTGACATGTTTATGAGTGGAACCCAGGAAAAAAAATACCCAGATCAAATTCATGAATCCCATACCTCTGTGTTGGTTTATGTTCTCTCTGTCTCTGTGCATCAATCAACTGGTTGGTTGTTCCCTTGCAAAGTGTTGGCCCTGCTTTGGAGTAAATGCTAAAATAAATACAGATCATTGAAATATACCCAAGCTCCAAAGAAGTTAGTTTATATTCGTCTATAGAACACTCTTTGATATTGATGCTGAGTGAAAAATGGAACTGGGAGAAATGGCCTTTTTTTTTTTTTAATGAAGGCAATGGGTTTTCTGAATGTACCATATGCCAGAAAACCCATATAGTTTAGTAAATGACAAAATCTTTGCTAAACCACCATGCAGTCCTGGTGTTTTAAGACTATAGAGCTTTCTATTTTACCCTCTCTCTCTCTTTCTTTCTGTGATTTGTAGCCTATATTGAAGATCTCACAAGATGTGTTGAACAAAGCAGAAGACTTATTATCGTGCTCACTCCAGACTATGTTCTCAGGAGAGGATGGAGTATTTTTGAGCTGGAGACCAGGCTCCATAGCATGCTAGTCAGTGGAGAAATCAAAGTTATCTGGATTGAGTGCACTGAGTTAAAAGAGAAAGTGAACTGCCGTGAAGTGGAACTGCTGAAGAGAAACATCAAGCTTCTGTCACTGGTCAAGTGGAAAGGCACCCAGAGCAGCAAACTGAATTCGAAGTTTTGGAAGCACTTGGTGTATGAGATGCCCATCAAGAAAAAGGTGACACTGTCCCGCCGCCAAGTCCTGGACTCGGCAGAACAAGGTCTTTTTGGAGAGCTGCAGGCCGCACCCTCGATTGCCGTCACCAGCACCTCCGCTGCTTTGGTAGCCTCTCAGGCCGATCTGAGCGATTTCCACCAAACAGATTCAATGCCAATGAGACACTGTTGCAGAAGTTATAATTATGAGATGCCAACGTCATCTTTGCCGATGGCTTCTCTAGGGTCCCACCACCACACATACTGCAACATACCCTTGACACTGCTTAACGGACAACTACCTCTAAATAATGCCGCAAAGAATGCTCCTGATTTTCATAGGAACAGCCCTCTGCTGCCTTTGTCATCCAAGGAGCTTAGCTTCACCAGCGATATTTGGTAGAGACGATCTGAAATCTTCAGTCAGCATCCCCAAAGGCCTGGGTTTTGTACTAAATGTTTAAGATTCTACAAAAAGAGTGCTTAAAAGTGATGGACAAAATGGCACAGTTTTTCTTTTTTGGTATTTAAATATTTTTGTTTACAGTTCTGGACTATTGGAGAAAAAAAGTGAACACATGGAGAACCTTCTTTTACATGGTACTGAATTCAGCTAGCCAGTTCTGATTTTGTTTTCTTAAAAAGAAATTCCTATTATCTTAGAGTAGATTTTATGATGTCACACAGATGATCTAGCTGACTCATATTTCAGAATTTCAAATACAGAAAACTAGAGACTTGATTACAGTTTGGAAATTCTAAACTTAAGTTGAAGGAGGAAACAACTCATACAGTGTGAAGGAATGAGGAATTTGCCTTAGGGAAAGGGCAGAGTACCCCCATTGCATTACAGTTACAAGTCTTTAGGGGAATAACTAACTAATTGGGGAGCAGGAACCTAGGGTAGTGATGGTGGAAACTGCATGAAGACTGGGGAGAACATCAATACTATTCACAACTACTACAAATATTGATCAAGAACTCATGACAACAGCATTTCATTTTATTAAGCAAGTACATCTTTAGAAAAAGCTGGGAGTCAGCTAAACAAAGGGAGAGATTGCTGTCTACTCTCCTGGATTGATTTTCAACAACCTGTGGAACTTACTTGTTTTACAACTTTTGAAAGACCTTTTTAAAAATGTTTTGAACACATTTTTTTTTTATTTGCTAACAAATTCACATTTGGATTTTTTTTTTAATTAAGATCTTTTGACCTGTTGTCACATTTGTACACTGATAGGATTTTCTTCCTATTTCTTTCAGCATCAATGGAGTTTCCATTTAAATGCACATTTGACTGAGAATGTCACCAACAAAAAAGAAGAAATATTCACAGCACTATTCACAGATGAAGAACCAGATGATTCAAGTTTCTTAGTCATAAGGCAGCAATTGCCAGGAAAATCGTCAGGAATGTAGCTAATGAAACAGACTATTCTGGTGAGGTTTAGAAGGCTTCTGTCAGAGGATACCAATTCTTGATCCTTCTAGCAGCCCACTTGGGAGACTGGAATCCTCAAACAGAGAGACCAGGGTATATGTAGAGCACCAAATACAAGACTCTACAAATTCTCAGTAATTGCAGGTTTTGCAATAGATGGAATGGCCCTGTCTGAATGGCTATTGAGCATTACTACTTCTTGAAGTTCATCATATTTTACCCTCCCCACTCACAGTTGCCCATGGGGGTCTATCCTGATTCCAGCTCAACGTGGGCATTTTGCAGATGGCAATTACAACTGCGCACCAGAATGAGTGAACATTAATGATGTACTAACAATGAGCAGTACGACAGAATTCCAGATTGGTCTGGTGCTTTTAATTGTGCTCATAATGATGAGATAAGCTTGTGTAGCCACCTACCAGCCAATGGATTTTGGTTGTTTCCTTAATTCTCTTCTCTTGATCAAATGTAAGCTATTGGTTTGTTCTAGGTATCCATTAACTATAGTCATTCAGTCAACACTTTATTCACAAATGTAGTGTGTGGAAGCTTAGTTGTCAGTGTGGGGGTAAAAGCTTACTCCTTCAGTTAAGTTCCCACATGTACGTGTTTCATAGATATAGTCGTTCTATTGAGAACGGTGACTTTGGCCTCCATTCTAACTGTATGTATTTCCAAACAGAAATTGACAAACTCTACTCTGTTTTCTACATGTTACAGACTTTGTGTTTATACTGGGTATGTTCGTTAATGCAATGTGTAACTAAAATAATATTTGCATGAAGTGAGCTGCATATGTTTGAAGTGACAAGTTGTGATTTCATTATTTTGCTTCCACATGATTCTAAATCTGATTACTCCACAGAGGATGTTCAGTGATATTTTTAAACTATTAGTTCTGTAGTGTGCATGCCTTTTCTGAAAACCTATTGCAGGTCTCTCTGTTTCCTTGATTTATGATGATTAAATGTGGGTATCCATTGGAACTGGCTGGCCACAACGTATCTTTTCACTAGTAGCGGGTATCTGAACACAGCATTAAGTATGCACATGTGTGTGTGCACATACACACACAAGGCTTCTCCATAATTTTCAGGAAACACCATAAACAGTATCTCTGTGGATTCATTTCCATAAGACAAATGGACATCTGACTGTCATCTGAGATTTTGTAAGATACAATCCTTAAAGAGATGACAAACAAAATTACTTCCAGTTCTGGAAAATCTGGGGAAGTAATTGGTCAAGTTACAATCTGGATAATTGGTTCCCATGTCAATCAACCACACATTTTTTCTTGGTAAAAGGAGGATTTATGAAAATGACTTATGAGATAAGTGAGCAATACAATATGGCTTTGGAGGCATCAGAAATTGAAACAGTCGTGGGAAGATTCCATACCCAACCTGAAAACTGAGATTAGGCAATGTCGATTCCAATGCTGGAAGTTAGGTGGGGGAAGTGGGGGGGGGGGGGAAGGAAGAAAGGTAGTTTATATGCCATTTATTCCTATTGACAAAATAAGAAAATAAGATGTTAAATTCTAAAGAGGTTGAATGATTTGCCTGAGGTCATACATAGGATCATACTATCATTTGGGAAAAGATTCCTAGGGCACTTTACTAGAGACCTCCTTCCAGGAAGATGTCAACCCCATTAATAGCCACTCTTTGAACCCAGTCATTCAACCAGTTCTGAACTCTTCAGACTGTACAATTATCTAACCCACTTTTCATCACACCTTTACAAATTATTGGACAATCTTCCACATTTCCCTGATCTACCAGTCTAATAACCCTGAAAAAAAAAGAAATGAAGTTAATCTGGCATCACATGTTTTTGATAATGCCATACTAGCTCTCTATAATCACCGCTTCCCTTTTTAAATGTTGACTAGTCATCCCTTTAGATCATTCTAAGATTTTGTTAGGAATTGAAGTCATACTTATTAACCCCTGGTTTATAGATTCCGTTTATACCAATCCAATTTGGGATCTCAAGTAATAGAAGCTGAACCACAAACTTCTCCAGTTTAACTACAGTGTTTATTTGCATTTACAACTCTAGCAGAACAGCCCCGTGCAGAAATGACACAAGGCGTCATGGTACCTCACCTCACCACCACCATAGGTCACAATCTTGTTCTGGTCCTGGGGTGGGAAGCTACAGTTACTTAACTGCACCCCAGGAAACCAGCCCTGCCCAGGACTACAAGCTAATTCTGAATGGTCAAAGGCTAACATTATTTCACACACAGGAGGGCAAAGTGAACTGGAGCCTTTTAAAAATGCACCACCCTAAGATAAGCAGACCCCAGGGACCTTTGAATACACCAATCATGCCTAGGCTAGAAAAGGACATTGAGTTGAGTTGCTAGAATTCCTTTGGTGTCAGGGGGCTACACTTATAGACTCATCAGTCACTCTCGTCTACATTCCCCTCCTCCTCCCCCCTCTGGGGGAAGGGGCCCAGTCTGGCCAGGCTGCATACCCACCCTTTGCCCTTTTCGGAAAATCGGGACACCATCCAAAATCCAGGATGAGATCCAATACCATTTTGTCTTCAAGCACATTTCCTTAAAAATAGACAGGTATGGAGTTTCCCCAAAGCTACTGGCATGGCTAGCAGATGCCAGAGCAATGGAAAAGGTTGCTATTTGGATAAAGGGAGAGCAGACACAAGATTCATGGAATAGGGTGGCTGAGGATTTAGGGGAAGAGGTATTTTAAATCAAGAAATAGGAATCTGGGACACTGGAAAGTATGTAGCATGCTATCCTCTTTTTAAAGAAAGAAAAAAGTGTTTAAAGCACCTTTTAAAGATGTGTTAAAACACCATTTGGTCAGCACAAGGAGATTCAAGACCTACAGAAAGAAAAGACACTGAGTGACAGGTAACCTGGTGCTTAAAGAGTTCTGGGTAGAAGAGGGGGAAAGGAGGGGGTGCAGAGTGAAAGAGAGTGACACTGGTCCAAAGCACTTAGTATTCTCTATGAGTTTTGATTTTTGAGCCAAAACAAAGACTTCAAGTATTTTCCGGAAAAATCAGGTAAAATTAAAAGAAATCCCTTGTGAATACCACATATAAACCTTGGCATTTTGTGAGCTAAAGCAGCCAACTGTCAAAGGGGGAAAGACAGGAAGCGGGGTCCAGTGTCCAGAGGAGCCATCAAGAGTGAAAACTTGCTCCTTCAATTACACTCTCTTAAAAATGTATTTGATCTATTTTGTTTCTATTAAATGTTATTCTATCATTATAAAATATTATTCAGCTATTATCTATTTCAGATTGTTGAAAGGTCTTAATATCTAACACTAAAACTAACACTGGTTAACATAGGCAACCATTTGAGAAACAATAATCATTCAATGCAAACCATTTTGAATGACTTGTCTTCTTTTAGGACTGAAGTCAGCCACAGGCAATTTGAGAAGGGCATTCAGCTGTCTCTTTAATTACCATGAGATGAGGACTTGTAACCTAACCCCAAGGAAATGTGTCTACCAAAGCAGGCCTGCTGTTCTCACCGCCATGTTTTCCCTGGCAGTAATGAACTCCATCATCAACAGGCACTAGGGACCCACTGTGGTCTGCAAATAATGTCATTGGGGGCTATCAGAGAAGTTAAGGCACAATTGTTGCCTTCAAGGAACTTATCTAGCATGTACTGCACAAGAAAACTCATTTTCAAGGCAGTAGTCAAGCAAACATAAGCTTCTGTAGTACAAAACGGAGGAGAGGGATATTTGGGAAATTCTTGGTGGAATCACTGACCATGGATTATCTGACCTCCAAGCGTTCTATTATCTGACCAGAAGGGCCCTTAGAATTGAGGACGGAACATAGAACATGTAAGATCAGATACGGGAGAGATTTTAGAACTCAGAACAGCAGATGCAAGAGGGACTTGTGTGTACAAAGTCAGAGCTGGAAGGGGCCTCAGAACATAAAATGTCAAAGCTAAGAGGTATCCCGGCACTTCAAGAGATCTTAAAATAGAGAATGTCAGAGCTGGAAGAGTGCTTTAAACATGGCACAGAAAATGTCAGCCTGGACAGGGTACAAGAAACAGAATATCAGAGTAGAGAGTGACCCTAAAACAAAGACCATTAATGCTGGGAAGGACCTAATTAGAACAGAGATGACCATCAATGCTGGGAAGGTCCTCAGAATATAGGAAGGAACCATAAAAAGAATATCAGACCCGAACTGGACAGTGGGAAAAAGGATAGTGAATGTTAAAGCTGTGAAGAACAATGGGATAAGGGGTAGGTAGGTGATACAGTGGATAAAACACCAACCCTGGAGTCAAGATGACCCCAGTTCAAATTCAGACTCAGACACTTACTAGCTGTGTGGCTCTGGGCAAGTCACTTAACCTTGATTACCTCAAAAAAAAAATCATGGAACATAAAGTGTCAGAATTTTACATCTGGGAATGTCAGAGCTGGGAAGGACCTTAGAACAGAAAATATCAGAGCTAGAAAAGGACATCAAGCAGAATAAATAAAGAGTAAAGTGCAGGGTGGGAACTTAGGACATGAAATGAAGAAGGACATAGGATGTTAGAAATGGAAGGGACCTTAGAACGTAGAATGCCATAGATAGAAAGGATCTCAGATTATAGAGAATCAGAGCTGGAAATTTGCTTAGAATGTAGAATAAAAGATGACAGGCCTGACAGGGAGTTTAGAATGCAGAAGAGAGAATATCAAAGCTGTGAGGGATATTAGATCATAGAACAAAGAATGACTGACCTGGAATTGACTTCAGAACATAGAATGACAGAACTGGAGGAGATCTCAGTGCTGGGAGGCATCTTAGGATTTGGGCAGTAAAATGTCAAAGCTGGAAGGTACCTGGAAAGTAGGTCAAAAAATGTCAGAACCAAAAAAGATCTCAGAGCTAGAAGGACCCTTAGAACATAGAAGACACAATACCTCAGCTTCAAAAGACTATAAAACATAGACTCATCAGAACTAGAAAAGATCTTAATAGAGAACAGAGAATGGCAGAGTTGGAGAAACTTTAAATTAACAATTAAAAAGAACTTCAGAGCTTGAAGGAACCTTAGAACATAGAACTTAAAATGTCAAAGACCTTAGAATATAGTGCTTCACAACCAAAAGGACTCTTAGAATAGGTGCCTGAGTTAGGAGGGAACTTAGAAAAAAGAACATGCTCCCTAAGATGTTAGAACCCAAAGAGATCTTAGAAAACAATTTCAGAACAAAGAAGGACTGTATAACAGAAAATATAGAACACCATTGCTGGGAAGTGATCTTAAAATACAACATAAAGTTCAGAAATAGATGTTACTACAGAATATAGAAAACTATATCAAGACTAGAAGGGACTTTAAAACATAGGGCAGATAATGTCAAGGCTTGAAGAACAGGCAATGTCAGAGCTAGGAGCCACCCAAGAACTTTCAACATTGAATGTCATAGCTGGAAGAGCTATTAGAACACAGATAGACTGGGGCACAGGGTGGGGGGGGGGGGTGATCTGCAGCCTCAAGGCCATAGGTGGCCTTCTAGGTCCTCAGATGGCCTTTTAACTGAACCCAAATTTCACAGAACAAATCCCTTTACTATAAAGATTTGCTCTGTCAAACCTGGACTCAGTCAAAAGGCCATAGCCGAGGACCACAGGTTCCCCCCACCCCTGAGGATGTCAGATGTGGAAACAACCTAAGAATATAGACCAGAGGACACCAGAGCTACAAGTGACCACAAAGCATACAGTGGAAATCCTGGAAAGAACTTCAACCCATACAATGTGAGGTTTGAAAAGATTTCAGAGCAGTAAAAGTTCATGTAGCACAGAAAACTCTGAGCTAAACTAGATTTTAAAACATAAGAATAAATCATATAAGAACATAAAAGGAAGGTCACCTTAAAAGGAAGCATGTCACAGGGAGAAGGCATCTTAGAAGTTAAGATGGCAGACATGAAAATAAATTCAGAACATATAATGTAAATAGTGGAAGGGACCTTACAGTTGCAAGAGCCTGTGGAGAATAGAAGAGGGAATGTTAGATACCTGGGAGAGACCTTAAAATGAAGGGTATAAAACAGCAAAGCTGAAAGGGACTGCAAAACATGGAATAGAAAATGGCGGAGCTAGGAGAAACCCCAGAACAGAAAATTTCAGAGCAAGGAAGGGTTAAAGAACATAGAATATAAGAGCTAGAAAACAAAGCCTTAAGACATCGAACCTAGAATTCAGAATCAGAAGTTATCTTACAACATGGAAAACAATGACAGAGCATTAGGTATCTTAGAGCATAGAACAGAGAACGTCTGGTCAAAAAAAAATTATAATACAGAATATCAGAATTGAAGAATAACAAAGAACATTAAAAGTCATTTCTGGAATGGAACATAGAACAAAGAAAGTCAGAAGAAGGAAATGAACTCAAAAATGAAAATACTGAGAATCAAAAAACAGAAAAACAAAATTGGAAACAAAAAACTACAAAAATGACAAGTTACATGTACTACTTTAACAAGACCGATAAAATAAGCACACGACTGATTAATTTGGTATGTTAAAGAGTGGGGAGAAGGGGAAGAAGAAAATCAAATTTCCAAAAATAAAAAAGGATCAATTTGCAACAAATTAAGAGGAAATAAAGGAAACTATCTGAAATTATTATACCAAATGTGAGCAACGAAGTACTAGATTAGTTGTTTTCTACCAATCTTGGCAACCTAAAAATATCAAAAGAGGAAAATGTGATAGGTATAGAGGAAGTAAAACTGAATTCACAGTAGAAGACAGAAACACTGTCCAAAGTAAAAGCCTCATGAAATAATATACAGTTTAAATATTTTGAGCTTCTAATCATTGTTACCATCCACAAACTCAACTTGCCAAGATAGCCAACACAAGCAACCTCATAGGCTTGTGCTTTAGGGTCTAGTAGTACAGTGCCCCTGCACAGTCCATTGAGGCAATGACTAAATTTGAACCTTGTATCACCCCACAAGGGATAGAAGATGATGGTTATGTCTAATTGCATGAAGAAAAAGGAGAACAAAATGAACGGGTAGAGTAGGGGAGAGTAGTGAAAAACAACAACATGGAACCAGCTAGAAGGAAAGGGATTTCTATGCCAAAGAGAAAAAGGACTAGAAACACTTCTTCACTGAGTTCTCTCTCTATGAAGTTATTTTATCATTAGGAGTCTAAAGATGGCCAGTCCCAGGAGAGCTGTGACATAGAGGGAAAGTGTAAGATAGGGGTGGGAAGTCAATGTCCTGCTCCCTGAGAATGCAAAAGAAAAGTTGAAAGGCAGAAAATTCAGTGAAGTCTAAAACTAGCTCCAAAGCAGATAAACCAACAGAGAGACTCAAAGACAGAAGGAAAATAAGAGAAAAAAGAAAAGCCATAACACATTGAACACGTGATATAATATTTGGATAAGGACCAAGCTTGTGGTTTTATTGATATAGGGATCCCAAAGATGAGGAAACTCCCTCTGCCATGAAGGTCAGTGCCTTCTCTGGAAATTTACAGTCTAAAAGAATTGCTGAGAACATGGGGAGGTTAAGTGGCTTGCCCAGGGTCACACAGCCAATATATAACAGAGGCAGGCCATGAACTAAGTAAGGCCTTCCAGGCTCCAAGGTTAGCTTTATCCACTACACTATGCTTCCTGCCTTTACAATATTGTGAATGAAAATAAAACATAAATCTCCGGTGGATAGAATCCCAGGGACACCTTGAAATCACAGAACAACAAGAAACTCCAGGATGGTTCAAAAAAGGGATAAAACTTTTTAAGAAAGATATCAGGATGGAAACTGGGCCAAAAATCTGAGCTCTCAATACAGAATTAAAGAAGAAAAGTAGAACATAGAAAATACTATGGTGAATCTCTCCAGTGAAGAAGAAATTTTAAAAGAAAAGTAGTAAAGGAGCACATAAGCAATAAATGAACACATTCTATCCAAACCAAAATGACTAATCTGGAAAGCAGGGTGCTCAAAAATAACATGAGTATCAAAGGACTCTTGGAAGAACATAATAAATAAAAAGTTGAATATCATGCAGCAACAAACAAAATACAAGGAAATTGTATCAACATTTGAATATAGAAAGCAAAATATTGATCAAATATACAAATTGTTGCCAGAGGTGGGAAAACACACTTGAAACTCAAAGGCTACTTTTGTGGCTATGTTTCACAATTTCAATAACAAACAACAAATTCTGTGAGCAGCCAGGACAAAGACCTTCAGGTATAAACAAATGCCAATTCCAATTACCAAGGATTACTCTACAGAAATCAGAGAAAAGGATGGAATAGGATGTTCCAAAGGGCAAAAGAGCTCAAGCTGAAACCAAAAATAACAGCATCGGAAAAGCTAAGCCTAATCATCCATGAAAAAAGCAAAGCTAAACCTTCAACAAAAGAGAGGTATTTGAGATATTCCTTTAAAAAAAAAAAGAGTAAGTAGAAGTCAACTTGTAAATACTCCAAACAAGGAAACACAAGAAAAAATAAATAAGTGCAATTATCAAGTTAACGTTAATGAAATCACTTGACTCAGGTTTGTATGCTATTTTTTTTTAAATTAGACTTAAAGGTACACAAAAGAACAAAGAGGGATCATCAAAGGGCAAAGGGTAAAAATGACCTAAGGGGCTAAAGATTTGAGGGCACTTAAAGAACCAGAAGAAGGGGGGAAGAAAGGATGAAGAGCTGAATCTGTATTCCAGGGATTCAATCTCACACTCCCCTATAAGTGAATAAATATATTTTGTGGGAAGTCACATGACTGGGTAGAAAGGAAGGGGGAGCTGTACTCTCACCCACTTCAGAAGTAGGATGGGGTGCACATTAAAGAGTAGGCTTCCCCCCTTCAGGGAAAATGAAAGAGGACTACTAAAACCCATTTCTGTGAAGGAGCTGGGAAGTAAGGTTTGTATCTGCAATAAGAGGCAAGGGACTTGCAAACTTAGCGGTTTCATCATAGGCAAATTTGCACAATAGAATAAAACTTTCTCCATGAGAGGGTTAGATGTCAGCCTACCCCAGGAAAAAGGATTTATGAGGCCCCAAGACTAACAAAGCGTCCAGGGTTGTAGGGGAGATAGAGAGTCATGGATAGGTTAACCTGACCTTGAGCACTGTGAGAAATCATGATAAGGACAGAGGATATAACTTGGCCTCATGACTTAAGACAATGTGACTCCCATAATATAACACTGCTTTCATTTGACACTGTACCCCCTAATGATTTAATATATCTAAGAGTGACGCACAGCAGAAAAAATGGAGGAAGGAATGAGATGAGATTTTCAAATACAATAACATAAAATAGGATAGAAGTGGGAGTTCAAATTTGGTACTCCAGAAACTCTGCCCTCAGGAGGGACAAAGAGAAGAAGAGATAAATAAGGGGCCCAGCCCAAGAATTCTACAAAACAATTCAGAATCAATTAAAATAATAGAAACAGCAAAAAGAAGACAAAGTAAATGAAAATGTCAAGGGCACTGCAAAAACAAAAAAAAAGTTATCCTCAACTAAGTGGTCAAGGAGGAAGAGAAGGAAGATTGTGAATGGCTGGCAGACCCGACAAGAAAGGAAAAAGGAAGTTTCAAAAGAGAAGGGCAAACAAATAAATAAAAAAAGAAAGGAAGAGAAATTAGCAATTTGAATAAGTTCTAGGAACTTAGGCAGATAAACTGAAGGAGGTGGGGAGACCCTGTGGGAATAGACTGGCATCAAAGGTGAATAAGTAAAACTAATTGCTGGGACAAGAGACCAACTTAAAAGAAGAAGGGGACAAAAATCAACACAATAGAAATAATAGAGGATAACACAACCCAATCATAATCTTAAATGTGACTAGATTAAGTAATCTAATAAAACAAAGAGGACAACAAAATCCAATCATCTGATGTGTGTATATTAAAAAAATATAAAATCTTAATTACATGGGGATTTAAAATCAGAAACTGGAACAAAATTTACTATGCATCAAGTGATTTTTCAGAATCATGAGTAGCAATTGTTATCAGACAAAATAAAAATTCATGATGCCAAGACTAAAGAGGGAAACTACATTAAGTTTAAAGGTGCCATAAACAATGAAACTTCAAAACTAAACATATATGCATCAAATGGCATGTTATCCAAATTCATAAAGAAGTTAACTGAATTGCAATAAGACATAAATAGTAACATAATAGTTCTAGGAGACTTAAAAGTTCCTTTCCAAGAAGTAGATAAATGTAACAAAGATAAATTAAAAGCATGATATAGAAGTGAACAAAATATTGGAAAAGTTAGATATGAGAGACATATGGCATCTTCTGAATGGAAACACTAGAGACTATGCATAATTGCAGAATCAATAGGTACCTTTAAAAAGAGATTCTGTGCTAGAGAACAGGGAAAAAAATATAAATAAATGTAAATAGACAGAAATATTTGCCATATAATTTCTATGTTACAATGCAACAAAATTAGTGATGAAAGGAACATGAAAGATAGAAATCTTAATGAAGACTTAATAATGACATGCTAAATAACAAACCAAAGAAATACTTACAATCAATATTTGGATGAAAGAAAATAACAATGAAATAATATACATCCCTTAAGATGTGTGTCATTAATATAGAAAAAGATACAAGTAATGAATGGAGCATGCAATTTACAAAGCCAGAGAATCAACAAATTAACAACCCCAAAATAAGCACCAAAAAACAAATCTTGAAAATCAGAGGAGAAATTACATTGAAAAAGGAAAGACTATAGAAATGATAAACAAAACTATCAGTAGTTCTTTGAATAGATTAAATCAACAACCTAATTGTAAAAAAAGAAAAACAACAAATTAACAGAATGAAAAATAGTGAAATCATAGCAGAATAAAAATAATTACTAAAACCTACTATACAGTATAGCCAAACAGATAAAGTAAAAGAAATGGATAACCTACAAAAATATAAAATACCCAAATGGACAGAGCATAAAATAATTATCTTAACAACCCAATCACAGAAAATGATTAGCCTATGAATAAACTACCAATGAGTTTGCAGGTGAATTCTATCAAACATTTAAAGAATAATTATTAGTATTGTTACATAAAATATTCTAAAAATGTGAGAAAGAAAACATTCTATGAAATTCCTTTTGTGAAGCAAATATAACCCTAATATATAACCAGGGAGAATTTAAAAAAGGAAGAGAAATATATTTTAATATCATTAATGAATATTGATGTAAAAATTTTTAAGTAAAATCCTTTCAAAGTAACTACAATAGCATATCCAAATAATTTTTTTCTGTGATGAAGGTGGATTTATACTAGTTATACAAGAATGGTTTAACATTAGAAAAACAATTAGCATAATTAATTATACAAAGAAAAGAGTAAAATAGCACAATATAAAAAGTTGACATCTGCAAATTAGATGCTTTGCAAAGTACAAGAGTAAAGCAAGATTGCCCCCCTCTCCACTTTGAAATTGATACAATTCTAAAAATTCAATAGCATGAAAAAGAAATTAAGTGCATAAAAGATAACAAAAGAGGAGAGAAAAACTATCCCAGTTTGTAGAAAACATAATATACTGAGGAAACCCCAGAGAATTAACAAAGGAACTAAATGAAGCAATAGCTTCAGTAAAGTAGATTTTCTCAAATTTATCTTGTATATATCTTGTTTGTACCTAGTTGTTTACATGTAGTTTCCCCCATTAGGTTAGGAGTTCCTTGAGGGCAGAGATTTTTTTTTGCCTTTTTTAATATTCCCAACACTTAGAACTATGCCTAGCACATAGTAGGAGCTTAATAAATGCTTTTTGACTTTACTATAATTAACATTTTGCACAGCAATAACGAAAACCAAAAAAAAAAAAAACTTCATTCAAAATAACTTTGAAATATTTCAAATATTTGGAAATTATCTACCAAGACCTACTCAAGATACATAAATACAATTATATATATTCTTTAAAAATAATAACAAATAATTAGAGGAATATTAGTTATCTCTGACTGGATTGCACCAATAAAACAAAAAGTATGATTCTACCTAAATTCATTTACAGATTCAATGCCATACCAAGGTAGCAAAGGAGTATCTTATAAACCTAAACAAAATACTAACAAAATTCATTCATAAATGATCAAAAATCTTAAGGGAAATAATAAAAAAAAGGAGAAACAAAGTCAAAATCACTTCCAGACCTTAAATTATAAGTCAGTAACCAATCATCAAAACTATTTGGTATTAGTTTAAATAATGTTTAAAATGGATAAATGATATGCATATTCAAAACAATGCCATTTAAAAAAATTATTTAAAAAAAAGAAAGAAAGATCAGGTACCTTTTATAGCTAGGAGAAGAATCTTAAACCAAAAAGAAATGATCACATAAAGATCAAATAGTTAATTTACATTTCATGGAACTGAAATGTTTTTGTTTTTTAAAAAAATCAACTAGGTTGTCCATGGAATAAAAATTTTTGCACAAGATGTCTCTAATAAGGGTCTGTGATCTAAGATACATATGGAACTAACAAAAATATGTTAAGATTGATACTCAATTCCACAGTTGTGAAAAGATATGAACAAATAGTCCTCAAAACAAAATTGCAAATTAATGACCATAAAGAAGAATGCTCAAAATCAATAATAAAAAAAATCCAAATCAAAACAACTCCAAGGTTGGACCTTACAGGTATATGTCAAAAATGACAAAAGATAGAAATAACCAATGTTGAGTGGGGAGGTAGAGGGAGGAGTACGAAAAGATAGACATATTGGTAGACTATTGGTGAATGTGTTCATTGATTCAAATATTCTGGAAAGCAATTGGAAATAATGCCATACCCTTTGAACAAGAGATCTGACTGCTAGATTTATGCCTCAAGTGGGATAATGACTGACATCAAGGTCTCATAGATACCAAAATATACATAGCAGCACTTTTTGGGTAGCAAAGAACAATAAAGAAAGTAGACACCATTAATTGGGAAATGGCTTAAGAGATTGTGGTACATTAATGAAATAGAATTTTATTGCATGGTAAGAATATGAAGAATTCAAAGAAGCATGCAAAGACTTGAACAGCCAAGAAAGTTGAACCAAGCAAACGATATACATAATGGCTAACAATGTAAATAAAAAGAACCTCCAAGAGAAGAAGGAGAAGAAGGAGAAGGAGAAGGAGAAGGAGAAGGAGAAGGAGAAGAAGGAGAAGGAGAAGGAGAAGGAGAAGTAGGAGAAGGAGAAGGAGAAGGAGAAGGAGAAGGAGAAGAAGAAGAAGAAGAAGAAGAAGAAGAAGAAGAAGAAGAAGAAGAAGAAGAAGAAGAAGAAGAAGAAGAAATAGCATTATGTGGAAAAAAATAATGACCACACATGATCTTCAAAAAAGAGATAAGAAAATGTCAGTCAGCAAGCATTTATTAAACACTTAACATACACAAGTCATATGCTAAATACTAGGGATGCCAAGAAGGGCAAAAACGTGGCTGCTGTAAATAACTAAGTACATACAAGTTGCATACTGTGTAAACGGAAAGTGTAAATAGAAAGTAATCCGAGAGGGAAGGCACTGTACCACCATCCCTTCTTCAGAGGTAGTGGACTATGTTGTGAAATGTTGCATATATTGTCAAATATAGTTCATTGGTTGGTTAGTTTTGCTGAACTTTTTTTACTCTCTATTTTTGCTGCAAGAGCTGACTGTGGTGAGGAGGGAGGAGAGAGATACTCACAAATGAAGGAAATTTAAAGCAAAAATATCAATAAAAATGAAAACCAAAAAGAAGGAAAATAGGTGGAAATATTTCTCACAATTATGGCTGAGGGTGGGGTGAGGGAAAAAAGAAGCTGTTAACCAAAGAAAGGGAGAAGGGGAGAGAGAATATCATAAAGAGAAAAAAGTAGATGATTTTCATCATGTGAATCTAAAAAAACCTTTTAAATAAATAAAAGCTAGGGAGGGGGGAATCTTTTGCATCAAATATCACTGATAAGTACCAAATATCTCAAATATATAAGGAAGTAGTAAAAATATATAAAACCATGAGCCATTTGCCCAATGGGTAATCAATCAAGCATTTATGAAGTACCTACAACTTGCCAAATACTGTGTTAGACACTAGGGATACCAATACAAAGTAAAATAATCCCTGCTCTCAGGAAACCAATATTCTAATGGGGACAGCACTAAATACACATATAAACATATTGAGCAAAGCTATAAAGTAGGAAAAACTACAGATAAATGCAGAATACTTAAATGCTATATAATTTGGGGAAACCAAGAAAGGCTTCATGCAGAAAGCAGTGCTTGAGCTACAAACTGAGGAAGAGATGGGCTCTGTGAGATTGAGGTGAAGCAAAAAAAATGCATCACAGACATGGGGGTGGGGGGGTTGGTACAAAATCAGAAAGATAGGAGATGGAGTGGCATGTGTGAGGAAAAAGGAAGGGGTCAGTTTGGATGGACTACAGAGTGTGGGAGGTAGAGTAATGTCCAACAATGATGGAAAGTTAGTGTGGGGTCAGGTTGTGAAGAGCTCTAAATGATAAGCGGAGTAGCTTATATTTTATCCTAGACACAATAGGAAAATAGTGGAAATGATGGAGTAGGGGAGTCACATGATCTGATCTGCTCTGAAGGGAAGTCACTTTGGCAAGTGTGCAGAGTGAACTGGAGGGGTGAGACTTGAGACAGGGAGACCAGTGAGGGCTTGTATTAATGTAATTTTGTAAATAGAAAGAGAAGAACGAAGGCAAGAGATGCTGAGGAGGTAGAAACAGCAAAATTTAACAATGGACTACATATGGGTGAGAGAAAGTGAAAAGTGAAGGATAATGTCAAGGAGACCAACATGGAAGACTAGAAAGATGATGATGTCTTGGATAGGAATAGACAAGTTCAGAAGAGGGGAAAGTTTGAGGGGGAATGATGAGTTCAGTTTTGGAAATGTCAAGTTTGAGGTGTCTAATCAGCAACTGATGAAGTGGGACTAAAGTACAGAAGAGAAACAGGTGCTGGATATATATAGAGAGATCTTGGAGTCATGTGCATAGAGATGATAGTTAAACCTGTGGGACCTGATGAGGTTACCAAGAGATAGAGTATAGAAGAAAAAGAGAATGACCTAGGGATAGAACTCTGGGTAATATCCACAGTTAAAGGGCATGATATAGGAGAGGAGTCAACAAAAGAAATGGAGAAGTGTCCAACAGGTAGGAGAACCAGGAAAGTATTGTGACAAAAACCAAATTCCAAACATTTACTAAGGATTTGCTATGTGCCAGGCACTGGATGATACAACAAAAGGCCAAAAAAAACCCCAGCCCACCCCTGTTCTCAATGAGTTCAGAGTTTAATGGGGATAATAGCATGTGAACAACTATTTACAAATAAGATACATACAGGATAAATTGGAGGTGATTGACAGAGGGAATGCACTAAGGTTAAGGAAGACTGGGAAAGGATTCTTGCAGAAAATGGGACTTTATCTGAGACTTGAAGGAAACTAGTGAAGCCCAGAGGAAGACGTGAGGAGAAAGATTTCCAGACATGGAGAACTACTGAGTAGGAACTGAGGCATTAAATGGTAAGCATAATCCAGGACTGAAGTTTGGCAAAAGATGAGTGATGATAAGACAAGAGGAAAAGGGATGTGAGAAGAAAGTTTAAATGGCTAACTACGGGGTTGAAACTGGAAAGGGAAAAAAATGAGATAAGAGCAAGGGTGATAACCTGAGAAAATACTAAGGGATAGAAAGAGTAGAGATTTTGATGAAGGTAAAGAATAAATAAGTTTTGGAGGGGTGAAGCATATGGTAAGATGGAATGATAGAAGGTTGTAATCTGACAGATGTAGAGTTTCTAAATAAGGAAAGGTAGTTGTAGGCAATGGTCAAATCCAGTGTGTGGCTATCGCTATGTGTGGTTATTATAGAGTGAATGAATTGGTCATGTGATGTAAGGTAACTGAAGAACTGGGAGGTTAGAGAGTTTGAGGAAGGATCGATGTGACTATTGAAGTCTCCTAGTTGGATAGCATAGGACAGGACAGGATAGGATAGGACAGGACAGGAGCTGTGGGAGGGAGAGGAAGACAGATAGTCAAGGTTGAACTCCTTGAGAAAATCGGTAGAATAACGTGAAGGTCAGTACGACCATAGGCACCGTGTTTTAGATAAGAATTGAAAGGATTTAATCAAACAGTTTTCAAAGGAAAAATTACAAAGTGTTACTTTGAAGAATGCAAATCTAATGCAACTCTGATATTTGATCTTACACCTGACAAAATGTGGAAGCTGACAGAAGATGGAAATAACATGTTGGAGGAGCTGTGGTAAGACAGGCACATGGTTGTGTTGTGTGACGAGAACTGCTCAAACCATTCCAGAGAGAAATTTAGGATTTTTATAGAAAGAAGGGACTAAAATGACCATACCCTCTGACCCAAAGATTCCAGCATGAGGCACATATTCTAAGGTTAAAAACAGAATGGTCCTATAGGTAGCAAAATATTCATAGCAACAGTGGCTCCTTATTGCTTCTAGCATCAAATACAAAATTCTCTGTTTGACATTCAAAGCCTAGCCCCACTCCTATCTTTCCAGTTTTTTTATACCTTATTTCCCCTGCCACATACTATTCCATCTGGTGACACTGCCCTGGCTATTCCACAGGCAAGACATTCTGTCTCTTAGCTATAGGCATTTTCAATGGCAGTCTTCTATACTTTCTTCAGTGTTCTCCCTCTTCATCTCCACCTACTGACCTCTCTGATTTCCTTTAAGTTTCAACTAAAAGCTCGCTTCTCAAGCCTTTCACAACCCCTCTTAACTCTAATGACTATTCTTTATTCATTATTTCCTATTTATCCTGTATATAGCTTACTGTGTATATACTTGTTTGCATGTTGCCTCCTCTGTTGGATTGTAAGCTTCTTCAAGACAAGGACTGTCTTTTGCCTCTTTTTCTATCTCCAGCACTTAGCACAGTGCCTAGCTCAGAATAGGCATTTAATAAATGTTTGATTAATTCATTGTTGATATCCAAGAACTGGAAACAAATGAAATGCTCCTGACTCTGCAATTACTCTTAACTTTTGGTGTGAGAGGCATCTAGGTAGTCTTTGAACTGGGAGAGCAAGGCAGATAGTGACCTGACTATCATCAGAGAGTGGGTGTGATCAAGGTCACAGTGAGTAGGACACAGGGACATTAAAGGGCTCCAAGGACAATGGTGACCCTACTCCTTGTCTGTATGGCTATTTTCACCCATCTTGCTTTTGTGAATTATCTATGACCAGAGATTTCCCCCTCTCAGTGACCATAAAAATAATCAATCCTCTCAAGTTCCAATTCACATGGTGCACCTGGGCTGAAACCTCAACTCCTATATCTGTACCTAAACAACCAGTCCTATGGGAAAAATGAGAACAGCCCAAGAATGGCTTTCCCTATTCCAAGGAGCACTCAGACTGTGTATGTCTTCCAACTCCCCAACTCCTGGATACTGATTGATCCTATGTCTGCAGAGAGGATTTGGGAGGGCTTGTGGAGAGAAGACTGAGAATTCTGAAAGCTACAAACTTCAAGTTGCTTGATGGGAGTGGAGGTGGGGGTCTGTTTTACTATTTATTATTAAGTACTATTTATTTACTTATGGATTATGCATAAACACTATGCCATATTTCAGCATGTTCATCTGTTTCTATATGAACCAATTCCATTATACCAAGTACCCACTGGAAACAGAGCCTGTTAAGAGGACATAGGGTTAACCAGTTAGTTGGTTATCCAGAGTTAATTATGATTAGGCATATCTGCAAATCCACAGCCTCCTAGACAATTAGTGGCACTACCTTGTAGAGGGAGGCAGAGCTAAGGGATAGAAGGATGCTGACTCTAGGGTAACCACTGAGAGGTTGGCACTCTCTCAGCACTTCTTCCTCAACAAGGTAGGCACCCACAGCTGGAATAAGCATGGGATTCCTTGGAATTCTATGAGTACCATCTGGTGGTTAAACCAAGTAGGTGCCCATCAATTGAGGAATAGTTAAATAAATCATGGTACACGAACAAAACAGACATCTCAGACAATTAAAATAGATAAGGTTGAGTAAGGGAAGCAGGAAAATTATATTATGACTAAAAGCATCGGACAGAATAAAGCAATATCAGTAGTAAATATTCATGCAACAAATCATGAAACATCCAAGTATGAAAACACACAAATGAGCTATGATTGATTTCATCATGGTGGGGAACATCCAGTGTGTGAAGTCTCTCTACCAATACATATTCCAACTCATCAATGACTTTGCAGTGGGAGTTGTTTGAGGCATACAGAAATTGACTTGTCCAGGGTCATTCAGCTAATAAGTGTCCAGGGACAGAATCTGAACACAAGGCTTCTAGAATCTATCCAAAATGCCATGCTTCCTCTAAGGACCTAGAACCTAAGTACCTAAAGGAAAAGTTAATTGAATTTCAGGACCATCTAGCTAGTAAGATAGTAATTATTGACAACTTCAATGTGCCTCCTCCAGAGTTAGACAAAACTAAAAGAAAGATAAACAAGAAAGAGGTTAAAGGATCTGAATATACTAAAGAAGTAAAGATTGTAGACTCGTGGTAATTATTGAATGGGAATCTTAAAGAAAATATGTATTTTCTAGCATTTCACAGCATATTTACAAAAACTGACCACATTCCTAAATAAATACATTTTATTCTTTGCCAGAAGACTCCATTGAAAAAGGTAAACAGTATGTGAACACAAAAAAACACTGTTAAACAATCTCAGTGTACAAACAGAGCCAGTGAAGGTATATCATAGACTTCCTAAAATATCAGGAAAAAAATGCACTAGTGTTTAAATGAGACCTAAGAAATTGACCCTTTCATCTGTTATCAGTCAAAAGAGATAGTAGATTCTCTACCCATGCCTTTGGGAATTAGTGATGGCCCCTTAGCATCAAGGAATTTGGAAAATTCCCACACCTGGCATGACTTCCAAAGTATAGGTGGTAGACCAGTCTACTTGTTGTCCAATGGTATTCCCCAATGGCTTGTGAACAGGTAAACAAAAACATTCTAAAACTGAAAAGTGGTTCAACCTGCCCTGTAGGCTGTCCTTACTGTAAAAATGCAGTATCTCTTCTCCTTAAACTGTGTAGTCTGTCATCAAACAAGGAATAAACCACTTCTCATTTAAAGTGACATTAACAGTTAGACAAATGACATTGTATTAAACTGAACTGGCAATTATGCTGAAGCTGAAGTCTGTGCAGCAAGTGCAGTGAGAACTGTGTTCTAGTGCATAAAGAGCTCATAGGCCAATAGAGAAAGTCAAAAGGATTAAATTCATATTTCACAAATCACAACAAAATAAAAATGGCAAATAAAGGTGAACAAAGGACTCAGACATAAATGGAAACGAATATAATACTAAAGAGTGAGGGAGAACTAAAGATTGAGAACAAATCATAGAAACAACAAAAAAATTGTTTTTGTAGGGTAGCTGAAAGCCTGGAAGGCTTGTTGACAACCACAAACAAACAAAGCAAGCAGAGAGTGGGGGACCAGAAGGGTAAAAGACCTTACCTTCTTGGCTTAGCTTTTGTGTTTGCTCAGATTCCTTTTACATAAATAATCAAAGGATTTTAGGGTGCTTAATGAAGTCTTTGTACATCAGACCCACACAGCCTTTCGAACTTGCTGGAAAACAGCTCTAAAATGGTTTGAATGGCAGCAAAAACTGGCAATCCAATGTGAAATAAGAATTTAAAGACTTTTCAGCCCTAAGAAATCTGGAGGCTTAGAACAGAGATGTGGATCCTGCTAGAAGGAAAAAGTGAGCTAAAACAGAATTAGCAAGAATTAATTAATTAACAGAATTAATCTTATCCTGAGGGAAGTCTATTGTTCCCTTGGTTGATAACTGATAGTCTTCCCTTATTATGGAGAAACTATTTACTGCACCACAGAAGACAGCAGCCAAAAGGGAAAGTAAGTGCCTTGAAGAGATGAGATCCAGAAGATAAGATAATCTCAACAATTATGAGGTCAGTAAAGACATGGAATAGTCACTGAGAAACATTAGCAAAATGTGATACCTAGCAAAGATCAGGCCTAGAGAGTAACATAATGACACCATCACAGTTGACAATGGTACTCATTCAGTGAAGGATATACAAATTGCCTTTTTATATATGTGCCCTGATTTCATGAGCTCCCTGCTTGTGGGGCCCTCCATGTCTGTACCCTGATCCTACAACTACAAAGTACCTTGGACCTGGGTTGGTTTTCTGGAAAGATCATATGTGAGTCAGGAGTACCCCAGGGTATATTAAAGAACATAATAATAATACTGAAAATATTATAATATGCAAGCAGCATCCAAAAAAATCCTAAAGGGAGGAAAAAAATATATCCTTAAGGCCATATCCAAAAAAGAGATAGAGAAGGCTAATGGATTGAAACCATTGAATTTTGACTTTATGTTATTTTGGGGTTTGATTCATTTTTTAAATGAGGTTAAAAATTAATAACCTTCAAACTAATACGAAAGTAGAAATCCTACAAATCGAAGGAAAGAAACAAAATTGGATAAGCAAGCAAAAGGAGTCAACAATAATGCTAAAAATCAAGTCCTCTACAAGCTTTCTCAACTGTGTTTCTCTCTTCAAGGAAATTTCCACTGACTAGACTCCACCAGATCTTAGCCAGACAGCTTAGAGATGATCACCATGACATCTTTAAGGGCAAGATTAGAGAAAGTACATAGTTCCCACTGAAACAATCTCTGCAAGGTGGTTGATGAGGAGGTGGGGTGACTGACTATTGGAGATGCCCCACTTCATAAAGTTCAGTTTGGGAGTGAGCAGGGATGTGCTGGAGCCAGCTTGAACCAGCTCCATAGAAAACATTTGTTATATTTCCAGTGTGGCATTTATGTCTCAAAAATTGGCAAATGCTACAAATCGGGGCTCGATTTAATGTTTTGTTGCTTGTCTAGACTTCAGCAAATGATAAGGGAAATGCTAATAATGCAGATTACACTTAAGAGTGAGTCCTGCATGCATTTTTTCCCTAGAGCTGGCTGTTAAATTTTTACCACCAAACCCCTGTTTAAAGGCTTCAAGGATATATAAAAGATGGGGGAAAAATAGGTCCTGGAAGGAAAGGTGAAAGGAATTTGGGCTGTTTAGCCAGAAGAGAAACCAAAGAGGTGGCTTCATTTAATTTTTCTCAGGACTATTTGAATTTCTTTGAAATTGGTCCCTTTCAGACTTGAATGAATTGATACACAGTAAAATGAACCAGGGGAACCATTTATACCACACTGTAGAGAAAAACAACTTTGGAAGACTTAAGATGTCTGACCCATACAATGACCAGCTATGATGCTGCATGACATGAAATCTGTTCCTTGCCTCCTGACAGGGAGATGATGGGCTCAAGATGCAGAATGAGACAAACATTTTGGGGCACAGCCAGTGTAGAAATTAGTTTTGTCTGACTGTGCATATTTCTTACAAAACTCTCTTTTTTTAATTGAGTGGGGAGAAGGGAAGATGGTGATAGGGATAGAAAAATAAGCATCAATTGACAATTTCAATATTTAATGGGGGGAAAAAGAAGAAACTAGGATCTATAGAATTTTCATTTCTAGAGATATTCAAGAAGGAAATATAACTTCAGCCTGCTTAAGAGCTATAGGATTTTAAGATTCTAGATGAGTTACTATTAGAAATCAAAACTTCATGAGTATTTTGCCTCTGGGACACATAGATATTTATAATCCTCAAGGCCACCCAATATAGTCATTTCTCCTAACCACATAGTACTGTCTCCTAAATATACCTTACACACTGGCTAAATGCCAACAGAACTATGGGCTCTCTTTTGCATAGTGGATTTTTGGTGCCTATAATTATCTTGTGGTTGGGTGGGAGCATGAATCTGAGATTAGAACAGCCCAGTACGTGAAGCATCAAAAAATGTGGCTAACCGTTCCGCCAGTGAAGTCAGCATGTATCAATAGCCAAGTCCTTGACCTTTCCTTTGCAACAGAGTGAAAAAATTAAAACATCTAATACGCTGATACCTGTAAAACACACAGGAAAAAAAAAACCATATTAATGCCATTCATTGTATGTTGTATGCACAGGGGAAAACAGAAAAAAAAACAGAAGAAACACCCTAAATTGTTTTGTGAATTATGGGAATTGTTTCTGCCTGATCACCTATGTCATCAGATGATCAATGGACTTCTGCTGAAGAATGATGCAAAAAACTAAATCTCTGACCTTGACCTCATTAGTATAAGAAAATAAAAAAGTGTTCTTAGAAAACAGATTCTCTAGATTCACTGTTTATGTTGATCAAAATCTCCGGATAATTGTTTGATGGTCTGTTTCCTTCATGTCTGATCTTCACCACTTCAAGACATATGAATGGAGAGAGGATTCACAAGTTTTATCCTGAGAATGCAAAATATCCGGACTGGAGATCAGGAGACCCAGACTCAAGTTAGTACTTGTTGGGTGACTTGGAAGATAACATTCCCTCTTCTTTTTCTGAACTTCCTTATAAAATCTGGTGATTACAGTTGAGAGGTACAAAGTTCCTTGATGGCCACCTAGTCTAATACATCCCAAAAAAGGGATTCCAATTGTCTGGAAAGTTTGTCACATACTAAAGAAAAGGGGGTCAAAGACAAACCTATTAATGCATCTTGACTTCACTGGTAGAACTGCTCATTTCAGGTTTCATTTATCTTTCTACCGTGGTTTTACTTTACCTTTGACTGTGGCTGCACATGTGGTAGTGTGGGTGTGTGCGTGTACACTAGCGGTTGCGTGGGAGAGCACTTGTGGTGTGCTTGTGGTTGCGTGAGTGTGGACTTGTGTGGGTGTGCACTTGGGGTTGCGCAGGTGTGCATTAGGGGTGGCATGGTGTGTATTTCTGTTTCCATAGGTGTGCACCTATGGTTATGTGGGAGTGCAGTTGTTGTGTGGATGTGAAATTGTGGCTGTACACTTCTGGTTGCACATGTGTGCACTGGTGATTGTGTGGGTGTGCACTTGGGATTGCATGGGTGTGCACTTGTGGTTGTGTGAGTGTGTTCTTGTGGTTATGTGGGTATACTCTTCTGGCTGCATGACTGTGCACTTTTGGTTGCAAGGGTTTGTGTTCTGGTTGCGCTGGTATGCACTTGTGGTTACATGGGTATCCTCTTGTGGTTGCACAGGTGTGTATTTGTGGTTGTTGCATGAGTGTGCACGTGTAGTTGTGCACTTGTGGTTGTTACATGGGTGCACACTTGTGGTTGCGTGAGTTTGCGCTTGTGGTTGAGTGAGGGCACACTTCTGGTTGCACTGTGTGCTTGTGGTTGCATGGGTGTGCACTTGTGGTTGTTACATGGATGCATGGGTGTACACTTCTGGTTGCACATGCGTGCACTGGTGGTTGCACAGGTGTGCACTGGTGGTTGCGTGGGTGTGCGCTTGTGGTTGCACTGTGTGCTTGTGGTTGCATGGGTGTGCACTTGTGGTTTTACATGGATGCGCACTTGTGGCTGCATGGGTGTACACTTCTGGTTGCACATGTGTGCACTGGTGGTTGCACAGGTGTGCACTGGTGGTTGCGTGGGTGTGCGCTTGTGGTTGCACTGTGTGCTTGTGGTTGCATGGGTGTGCACTTGTGGTTGTTACATGGATGCGCACTTGTGGCTGCATGGGTGTACACTTCTGGTTGCACATGTGTGCACTGGTGGTTGCACAGGTGTGCACTGGTGGTTGCGTGGGTGCGCGCTTGTGGTTGCATGAGTGTGCACTGGTGGTTGCACAGGTGTGCACTGGTGGTTGCACAGGTGTGCACTGGTGGTTGTGTGAGTGTGCGCTTGTGGTTGCGCTGTGTGCTTGTGGTTGCATGGGTGTGCACTTGTGGTTGTTACATGGATGCGCACTTGTGGCTGCATGGGTGTACACTTCTGGTTGCACATGTATGCACTGGTGGTTGCACAGGTGTGCACTGGTGGTTGCACAGGTGTGCACTGGTGGTTGCGTTGGTGCGTGCTTGTGGTTGCATGAGTGTGCACTGGTGGTTGCACAGGTGTGCACTGGTGGTTGCGTGAGTGTGCACTTGTGGTTGTTACATGGATGCGCACTTGTGGCTGCATGGGTGTACACTTCTGGTTGCACATGTGTGCACTGGTGGTTGCACAGGTGTGCACTGGTGGTTGCGTGGGTGCGTGCTTGTGGTTGCATGAGTGTGCACTGGTGGTTGCACAGGTGTGCACTGGTGGTTGTTGCATGGGTGCGAACTTGTGGTTTCACAGCACTTAACGTCATCAGATGATAAATGGACTTCTGCTGAAAAATGTTGCAAAAAATTAAATTAAATCTCAGACCTTGACTTCATTAGTATAAAAAAAAAAGCCTTTTCTGCTGGTTCTTCCCTCTGCGGTCAAACAAAACAACTGTAATCCCTCTTCCATATGACAACTTTCCCAGTGTTTGAATGTAGCTCCTATGTCTCCCCTCAGGCTTCCCTACTCCTGGTCAGATTTCCCCAGTCTCTTCAGCATCTTGGTTGACCTCCTCTAGCTTATCAAAGTCCTTCTAAATTGTGGCACTCAGAATTGAGCACAATCCTCTAGATGTAGTCTGAGCAGGGCAGGGGACAAAGGGATTATCACCTCCCTATTCCTGGAAGCCATAGCTCCCTTAATGCAGCCCAAGATCACATTTGTTTTTCTGTCTTTTAGGGGCAGTTGGGTGATCCAATTGACAGAATGCTGGGTCTTGAGTCAAGAAGACCTAAGTTCAAATTCAACCTGAGACACTGAGTAGTTATTTGACCCTGAGTAAGTCACTTAATCTGTTTGCCTCAGTTTCCCAAACTGTAAAGTGGGGATAAAAACAGCACATATCTTTCAGTGTTGTTGTGAGGATCAAACGAGATAAAATCTGCAAAGCACAGTGCCTGGTACATAGTAGGAGCTACATCAATGCTTTTTTCCCCTTCTCCCTTCCTCCACAGTCTGCCAGCAATATTGATGATTCCTGATGAACTTGTGGAGTCACTAAAACCCCTATATCATTTTCCCATGAATGTCTATTGAGCAACACTTCCCCTATCTTGTAATTATGGAGGTGATTCTTCAAAACCAAATGTAAGCATCTCCATTTAGTCATCTTGAGTTTTATCTTATTAGATTCAGACCAATTTTTCTGGGCAATTGAAACATTTGGGGATTCTGTCATTCTTTGTGTTAGCTCTCCCTCCCAGCTTTGGGTCAACTTCAGATGTGAAGAGCACCTAGGCCTTTAGCCAAGTCGCTGATAAAAATATTAAACAACATCTAGCCACACCCAGATCCCTGGGACACACCACAGGAGGCCTTTTGCCAAGGTGACATTGAACCTCTTACAAATAAATGCTCCACATATAATTGTACTATTACCTATCTCACATTTCTCCATCTTTTCCATAAGAATAATATGAAAATTAGGCTACATCAGGGGTCAGGAGCCTGCAGCCTCAAGGCCACATGTGGCATGTGCAGCCTTTTGACTCAAGTTTGTGAAGTTTGAATTGAGGACATAGGGAGGTTGGATTCCACCACATAACTGCACATGAGGACCTAGAGGACCACATGTGGCCTTCAGGCCGCAGGTTCCCAAACCCAGGGGCCCTTCCAGCTCTAAAATTCTTTGTTGTCCAAAGATATCATCACGTATCTCTAGGCAGAGCCCTCATTTTCTTTTTAATTTTTTTTCCTTAACCCAAGCCCATATCATCTTCTTCACTATTTCTATCCATTGCTCCTCATTCTGTCCTCTGGGACAAAGCAGAGCAAACTGAACCCCTCCTCTTTATCACAGCCCCTTCGAATACTTGAAGATAACTCATATCCCCCAAGTCTTCCAATCTCCAATTCCTCCAACCAATCCTCCTCTAGCATGATTTGTGGGACAGTAAAACCATTCTGATTGGCTTTCTTTGGGTACTTTCTAGCTTTTTAGCTTGCTCGTGTCTTTCCTAGATGCAGCACCCCCAACTGAAGACAGTACTCTAATACCAGAGGCACAGAGGAACTATCACCTCCTCATAGCTGGAAGCTAAAATATTCATACAACACACAGGCATGGGATGTCTAAGCCAACTATAAACCTTTGACCTCTTTTTTTCTTAATCCTGAGCCATTTTTTCCAATCTTTGCTCTACCCACCTTTATATTCAAGTCACTATTTAGTATCACAGTGCTTTAGAGACTTTCTGGTCCAGGGCTCTTGACCTATGTGTGTGGAGGTACGAGAAAGGACCTTTATAAACAAGAGCATGTATAGCAACTCTCTCTGTGGTAGCTAAAAATTGGAAACTAGGGGACTGTCCTTTTGAGGAATGACTAAAGGAATCATAAGGGCAGCTAGGTGATGAAGCGTATAGAGCACCAGTGCAGGAGTCAGGAGGACCTGAGTTCAAATCTCACCTCAGACACTTGACACTCACTAGCTGTGTGACCTTGGGCTAGTCACTTAACCCCAATTGCCTCATCCTGGGTCATCTCCAGTCATCCTGATGAATATCTGGTCACTGGATTCAGATGGCTCTGGAGGAGAAGTAAGGCTGGTGATCTACACAGCCTTCCCTCACTCAAAACAAAGTCAAGTGCAAGTCATATCATCATTTCTCTGATGGCATGGTGTTCTTCAGCAACGAAGGATGAACACACAAAGGAATCATAGTATATGAAAGAAAAGGACTGTACCATAAGAAATGAAATGATAAAATGGATAATCTGAGAGGAAACTGGAAAGACTGAGGTAGAGCAAAGTGACAAAAATTAGGAGAATAACTTCTATGACAACATAATAGAACAAAAACAACTGAGATATTTTAGAACTCTGATCAATGCAGTGACAGGTTGTGAGTCCAGAAGATGGAAAATGAGACACAACAAACTTCCTGCCATGGAAGTAATGCAGAGAGACATTTTGGGGCGTGGTTACTGTGGAAATCTGTTTTGCTGGACTGTGCGTGTTTATGACGAGGATTCTGTTTTGTTTTGTTTTGTTTTGTTTTGAATTTAAATTCTGGTTCAAGGAGAGAGGTCAGTCCAGGAGAACATATTGTAAATGCATGTAAAAATAAGTATTTCTGAATTGCCTCTAAGTATGAAAGAGTTGACTGATATAAAGAAGTGTCCTATGCTGGCTGTAGATTATTGTAAGAATGATAAAATGGCTCAACAAGACCAGACTTCGCAAACTTTAATTCAAATTAAGGCCCAAAAGGAACTTGCAGAATGTAAGAAATAGTAACAGTAATCTAGTAAATGCATAGTAAGGAATAATTCAAGTGACATTCAATGTCACACTCCGATTACACCAGGCTTTATGGAGGAAGCATCGACAGAAACAGCTAGAAGAACTATAGAATAGTCTTTCAATGCATGTTTAGACCTTGGTTAGCTTACTCATGACTGGCATTATTCAAAGGTGATTGTTTACCATATCTTAAAAAGATCATCTGGCTCCCTTTGTCCTCCTCCTAGGTATAAAACTGCATTAGCCTTAATTAAGAAGGGCCACTCACTATCAACCTGAAATTTTGGAGTATGTCTCAGGACCCAAACCAACATTGAGACCTAGATTGTGATGAGATGAATGAGTGCAGTCACAATCCTCTATGTCAGAATATCACTGAAAATTTGTATTCTATTCAGAAAAAAATAAAACCAAAAACAGCTTTTGTGTCCTGGACCCTTTAAGCAGACTTGGTGGAGTGTGTGGACTTCTCAAAATAATATTTTCAATGCATAAAACAAAATACACTGGATTATAAAAGAAACTAATTTTACTGAAATGTTATTAAAATATCGAAAAGTTCAGACTCCGGGTTAAGAACACCTAATGTAGTCCAACCTCTGCATTTTACAGATAAGGAAACTGAGACCCAGGGAGGTTATATGCCCAAAGTCATATAAGTAATAAGTAGCAGAGCTGAGATTTGAACCCAGATCCTTGGACTCCAAATCAAGAACATTTCCCACTGTATCACATTGCTTCCATGCTTATGCGGATTTCAGAGGAGCCCATCAAATTCTTCCTAAAATTTCTCCAGTTCTTTAACTTTGGCAGCAAATGTTGACACATATACTAAAGTCAGTTTCCTGGTGGTCCTTATGTTCTCATTATGACCACCACAAGATGAATGAGTATCCCATGCAATGATGCTTTTTTTTTTGTCTTTGGACAAAGAATAAACTAGCTCCATTATTCACTCTCTGAGGAGGTAGATAATGAGAGGGTATGAACCACTCTCTAATTTTACTGCAAATTTTTTATGTCTCCTGGTTTCATTTATGGCAAGAATGAGAATTATTGATATGATTCAGTTTTTCCAGTGGTATATCAACTTGTTTGTCATATACTACTCCATATTAAGGGTACCAATAGTTAAGTTAATGGCTATAGATAATCCAAAAAAGTTGTCATTCTTACCAACCTCTACCACCTTTTCCACCATTCAGAGGCAAAAGGGTGATAGCACAGACCTAAAGGCCATCTATAATCTAGTAATCAACCTTCAACTTGCCCACTTCTGGTTACTTCTTGCCCACCTGATGATGCCCACTTCTACATTCAGCTAGACTACTGGGGCAAACATAAAAAGAATAAATTATTAACGATAAATATGAAGTTTTCTATTTGGATTTCTAAAACAAAACAAAACAAAACAACGACCTCACAAGCACAAGATGGAGAAGCACTACTTGAAAGCAATTCTTCTACAAAAGCTCTGGGAGTTTTAGTGGACTGCAAGTTCAATATGAATCATCAGTGTGATAAGATAAATCAAAGAACTTTTGCAATCATGGGGTAGATTAAGAGAAGAATGAGGAAATGATCGACAAAACTCATTCTCAATCCCTAAAATCCTTCCATTTCCTCAGCTTCCTAAAATTGTCAAGGGAATCATCAAATCACCAAGCCTTCCAACCTTGGATCATCCTCAAATCTTCATTCTTCTTTGCTCCAAATATCTAATCATTTGCCAAATTTTACTGTTCCCACCTCATATCTTGTATATTCCCCTTCTGTCTACACATCCAGTAACCTAGCTCATTCTCTCTTACCTGGACTACCACCATAGTCTCTGGTCCAGGGGTGGAAGTGTCCTTTGACTAAGACCAAACTTCACAGAACAAATCCCCTTAATAAAAAGATTTGTTCTGTAAAACTTAGACCCAGTCAAAAAGCCTCACCCAAGGACCTAGAAGATCACATGTGGCCTCAAGGTCGCAGGTTGCGCACCCCTGGTCTGAGTCTCTCTACCTCAAGTTCCTCCTCCCACTCATTCCATCTTTCACTCAACTGCTAAGGTTATTTTTTCAAAGTGTGGGGCTGATCATTTCACATTACATTCCCCAAGTCATGGAACTCCACTGGCTATTATTATCTCCACTATCAAACAAACCTTTCTATTTGGCAATTCAATCTCTTCACAACCTATCCTTTTCCTACCTTTCCAGTCTTCTTATATTTTAATCTTTCACTCTCCTTCATATACTCTATGATTAAATGACACTCCACCCACCAAATCAATACCTTTATATTGCCTAGCCCTCATGCCTGGAATGCTCTCTTTTCACTTCCAACTCTTAGTGTTCCTTCAAGACTCAGTTTGCATCTTCTGCAGGAGACTTTTTGTAGGCCCCCTAGCTACTAATGCCTTCATGCCTTCCTTTCTCAGAATGTTTTCTACCATCACCTCCATATATTGGCATAATGCTTGGCACATAGTAGGTGCTATATATATATATATATATATATATATATATATATATATATATGCTTATTCCCTTCTCTTACCCTATTCACAGGTTATCTCCACATTAGAATGTGAACTCTTTGTGGAAGAGGACTGTTTCTGCAATTGTTGGTATCCCCGGATGTAGGATAGTGCCTAGGACATAGAAGGTGTTTAATTAGCTCTTGTGGACTAACAATAACTGTGCTTTGCCCTGGTCAGACCAAATTGGCAGTACTATGTTCACTGTGGGGCACCACAGTTGAAAAAGAATGTTGATAAGCCAGAGAGAGTGGTGCAATTGGCATGGTGAAGGGTTTCAAGTCCATGTTATAGGAGGATTGTTTGGAGTAACTGGCCATATTTAACCTGCAGAAGACAAGACTTATGGGAGACATGGTAGACATGTTCAAGTATTTGAAGGGATGACATATGAAGAGGGAATGATTGTCCTGGTTGACTGAGTCAACTAGGAGCAGTGGTTGAAGTTGCATAGAGACAAATTTTTAGACTTCATTTCAGGCAAAATTTCTTAACAATGAGAACTCTCCCAAAGTCGAATTGCAAGTTCTCCCTCTTTGGAGGTCTTCAAGCAAGAGCTAGAAGTCTACATGTCAAAAAGGTTGTAGTAGTGATTTCCTTAGAGTAATGGGTTGGAGTAGATGGCTGCTCAGACATGTTCCACCTCTAAAATACCAATTTTGTGAAAATCAGGAGCTTTGGGAGTCAACAAAATTATGACAAGGTATAGCTCAAGATATTCTTGCCCAATGCAAAAAGGTTACAATTACATTTTCCCCCCATTTTTCATGCAAAACAAAAGCTCCAGGAAAAAAAATCACTCCAGGCGTTTGCTATACCCTGAGGGTTAACAAATTTGGTAAATCAAACTCGGCAGAAAGCTGAGCTCCAAAGACTTCTTTCTAGCTAATAATAGCTGACATTTATCTAGCATTTTACATACATTAATTACATTCTGTTACCCTGTAAGATAGGTTCTCTAGTCCATTTTTTTTTTTACAGTTTCAGAAAAAACCTGGGAAGACTTGTACAAAGTGATACAGTGTGAAGTAAACAGAACCAGGAGAATAATGTATCCTGTAATAACAATATTGTAGCAATAAATAACTTTGAAAGACTTAAGAACTGAGGCTCAGAAAGGTCACACAGGTAGGAAGTACCTGAGGCAAGATTCAGACAAAAAAAGTTTGTTCCCTCTCCAAGCTTAACATTCTGTCTGCTATGTCACGCTGCCTTTTCACTAGAAGTCCAAAGGACCTACAAGAAAGGAAAGGAGTTGTCTTAGATACATCAGGTGACAAAACTTGCTCAAGATGCCAGAATGTTTGGCATTATGGTTTTCATTTATATCTAATAATTATGTGGCATAGTAGGCACTTGTGCTTAGCAAAAGTACTTACTGACTTTTGGTTGACCTCCACCCTCTTGGCTCTCTTACTTTAGGTGTGGCTTTTTTTTTTTTTTTTGTATCCTCAACCCTTAGGGGTTTCACTAAACCTTCCCGGTTAGACTACTAGAATTGAAGATACCTGAAGGCAATTGGCCTCAGAAGGAAAAGACTCCAACTTTCTCTTTTATTTTCCCAGTAGGATGCTTTAGGTTCTGGAAGGGCCTAGGTTATTTGGTCTGAATTCAAGTGGTCTTTTTCTCTGTTGGTGACAAGTTATAAGATATGAATCAATATTATCTCTTTCCATCTAGCTATGAGCCCCCATATTTTTTTCCAAGGAATACCTCCCAGCTTTAGTTATATTTCATCTCTCTCTGGGTACCTCACCACATACTTGCCTCGCTCTCATTTGCATTTAACCCCAAAGGGTACACACAAGCCATAAATACACTAAACAAACACATTTAGTTTGGAGAAACTGGTTTCTTTAAAAACAAGTGGCAAAAGAAACCAGAAAGCAAATAGACTTGAAAAACAAAGATTGAAAATACAGTTCAGTACTCTCCTGGGAGAAAATAAAAGTGAATGTAAAGAAAACTTTTGATGTTAACAATACCAGATTTCAAACTATACTACAGAGCAGTAATCACCAATACTATTTGGTACTAATTAAAAAGTAGACTAAGTGTGGCATAATTTCAAGTGTCCTAGGCAACTAATTCTAAGACTATGAGTTACAGAAAAGAAGCTGACCTGTATTGGTAAAGAGAGTTTTCTCATCCACAAGTAACCGTCTATGCTAATGAAGTCACAGGTCCAGTCCCTATCCCTAAAAATATAAACACTAAGTGGTACAAGTTTGTGACTCATGACCCCAGAAGTGATTGAACTTAGTAGAATAGTCCTCAGTAAACCCGAATATCCCAACTACTATGGGAAAGATTCACTATTTGACAAAAACTGCTGCATTAATCAGTTATCTTGTAGAAGTTAGGCTTAGACGAGCATCTCACACTTTTACTACAATAAGCTCCAAATGGATACATTACCTGGATATTAAAGCTCACATAATAAACAAATTAGAGGAGCAAAGGAAAGAGATGCCTTTCAAACCATAGACAGAAGTGTTCTTGATCAAGATAAAGAATATCATAGGACAGTTTTGATCACATAAAATTGAGATGCTTTTGCATAAACAAAATCAATGCAGTTAAAATTAGGAAGGAAACAATTAACTAGAAAAAAATTTCAGTGAGTTTCTCTGACAATGGCTTGATATTTAAGATATATGATCTATTCAAATGTATAAGAACCAGAGTCATGCCCCAATAGATTTAAAGACATAAACAGACGTTCAGAAAAAAAGTCCACAAAAGAAGAAAAACAAGTTACCAACAACAGTATGAAAAAATGCTCCTAATCATTAAGGAAATGCTACTTAAAACAACTTGGAGGCTGCACCTCCTGTCCATCAGATTAACAAAGGTGACAAAAAAGTAAAATTATTAACAGAGGGAATGTGGGAACAATGCATTCGGTGAATCTATAAATTTATATAGCTTTTCTGGAAAGCAATTTGAAACTCTAACCCCCAAAAACAATGACTAAATTGTACCTGTCCTTTGAATCAGAAATATTACTGCTAATTTTATACTCCCAAAGATTTAAAAGAAAAGAAAAAAGACAAAGCACTCAAATGTACAAAACTATTCATTAGCAGTTCTTTTTGTAGTAAGCTAAAAGGGCAGGGGCAGCTAGGTGGTGCAGTGGATAGAGCACCAATGCAGGAGTCAGGAGGACCTGAGTTCAAATGTCACCTCAGACATTTGACACTAATTGTGTGACCTTGGGCGAATCACTTAACCCCAATTGCCTCATCCTAGGTCATCTCCAGTCATCCTGATGAATATCTGGTCACTGGATTCATATGACTCTGGAGGAGAAGTGAGGCTGGTGACCTGCACAGCCCTCCCTCACTCAAAAACAAAGTCAAGTGCAAGTCATGCCATTATTTCTCTGATGGCGTGGTCTTCTTCGGCAACAAAGGACTAATTCACATCTACCTGAACTAAAGGGGTACCCATTGATTGAGAAGCAGCTAAACAAATAATGGTATATGGATGCAATGGGATATTATTATACCTTAAGGAATGACAAAAGGGACAGATTCAGAAAAAACCTTGGAAGACTTGTACAAAGTGACACAATGTGAAGTGAGCAGAACCAGGAGAACAATGTATACTGTAACAACAATATTGTAACAATAAATAACTTGGAAAGACTTAAGAACTCTGATCAATACAACAATCAACCATGACTCCAGAGAGCAGTTGATAAAAAGAAAAAATTCTTGAGAGACAGGTGAACTAGAGGAGAAAAAGAGGTCTTTTTGGATGAGACTAACATGTTTTGCTTGACTATGCTTATTTATTCCTAAGAATTTTAAAAATTGGGGAAAGGAGTAAGAGAGGGGCTCATGATAGTGATGCCAAAAAAGGGTTAAGAATCAATGATGCCTTTTTAAGTACACAAAACAGAAGGAGAATCAGAGGGAAGGCACAGACAAGGAAGACAATTTTCAGACTAATGTGCTTAATAGTTTCACATACAATCCTTTCTTTTCTTTGTGTGTGGAAATGTTCTATATTTGCTGGATTTGTTAAAATTAGAATGGTAAAAAATAATTTAAAAAAAGTTTGAATGTTACTAGTTTTTTCTTGGCAATGAGAACAACTATAACCACACAGCAACAGCTACCCAGTTCAAATACAATCTTTTCCCCTTTCCCTTGGCACTCTCTCTCTCCTGCCAATTCATTTGCACTAGTGGGCAGCTGCAGGGGCACCCAGTGCTGCCTCTCTCACTCCACTCCTCTTTACTGGCAGTCTTTCACATGACCTCTCCTCCTTCTCCCATACAAATTTAGACTCAGTGGGTAAGCTGAACAATGATCTCTAGCATCCTGCTTCACATGAAAGACAGGTAGGCCAGGTAATCAAAAAATTGGTCAACTTGAAAATCTGTAAGAGCCCTGTCAAGATAAAACATCACAACCACCTATTGCCTGTTTGAAAATAAGACTCCCTGGTAAGCAGAGGGAAAGGAGTTTTGGATAATCAGGCAAAGCAGACTCTAAGAAAAATCAACTTACCAGCTGCAAGGAGAAATTGAAGCTAAATAATAACTCAGAAGATGCAAATAATGAAGCAGCTGGGCTTTGGAACCCTCCAATGGGTCTGGAGAAAACAATAGTATCTGTCCCTGTCCATAAAGGTCCTCTATTCAGATAGAGGTTGAGGGAAGAACTCGGAGTAAGTCCATATGTCCAGGCAAGTTTCCACTTCAGGAGTAATGGGCCACTCAAAGCCTATAGATGAAGAGATGACATTTCTTTAATTAAAACATATTCAATAACCCCTAGGTAAAATCATTCTACAAGGTTGCAAAAAGCAGTCCATCAAAAGACAAAAATGGATTAACTGCCCCTAAAGAGTAAAAAAAACTTTCAACAAGGACGTTCTTTGAGAGCTCAGGAACCCAAGCACAGTTCGCCACCCCCATCTTAGAATTGATTTTATAACCTTTGTTCCAAAGGGCCCGCAACTGGGTTGGAGATTAAGCCACCTAGACTCAAAGTTAAATAAAGCAGCTCTTATCTTGGATCACAAATGCCCTTAGTTGGTACTGTGGGAGAGTATGGGGTTAACTCTAGTCAATCAAGTGGAGGGGAGGGGAGGGGAGGGGATTACTTATGCTTTCAGAGATAGGGTAGAAGTATTTACTCATTTAAACTAACGTAGGAGTGTATAAATTGTATTCTTTATGTGCAACCACAATGTATGCTATCACGTGTTGCACATGAGGTTTATTTGCCATAAAATATAGCTTTATTGTTTAAGTGTTAAGTTTATTTCTTAAGTGTTAAGCTTCTTTATGCTAGAATGACATGCATATGGATGTACTATCATTTTGTGTGCATGCAGTATGCTTCTGCATGTGATTTACATATTTGGTCACTATGCAAATTTGGCATATGAAGTGATTGGTTTTATATTTGAGGACCATTTCCTTAGTTCAGTATAGACAGTGTGTGCTACTGATTAGGGATTATATTTGTCATAAGCACTAAAGCTACCTACATACAACTCTACTATGAATGCTATGGCTTAGGGGCCTGCACATGCATTCTACTATGGAGTCAAGATGACCTGTGACATTGTTACACCATAATTTATGTTGCTTATGATCTACATTCAGTTATATTCTACATAATGTTCCAAGACTGAAAATTCTTTAGTGGAGAGAGGACAAGTTCTCTTTTTTTAATGGCCAAAATCCAAAAGGATAGGCTACCAAATCCAGTAGCTTTTGTAACTGACAACAGGAACGAAGGAAGGAAGGAAGATATATAGGCCATTATATTACACATACATATATGTGTGTATTAAAAGCAGGAAAACAGATCACATGAGTAAAGGAAAATGATCTTTCCTACTTGGTTTAACTTTCTGACTAAGATATATTTGCATGTCAAGACAAAAAAGGGCTTGAGAATTTCTAATCCTAAATCAAATGGTTGTTTGGAGCACACAAGGACTGGTGGGGTCGGGGAAGACTTTCTCTGTCCCTGGGAGCCCTCTGTTTCTTTTGTAGGCCCTTTAGATGAGTTAGTATTCTACAGTCTCTGAATATAACCAAAGATCTGCTTATCAAAAAGAGACAGTCTAGTAATGGCTACCCTAGCAAATAGGAGCTGAGATGGCCAGTAGGTGATTCTGAACAGATTAAGTTCAGAAGCTAGTAACAAAAATTCTGTTGCCACTTACCCAGGGAAGACACGTAGAAGCAATGAGTGGGGCAATAGCTAGCAGAAGTGATGCGTCCATCGGTGATGATGAGATTGACAGCAAGCAAAATAGCAGTGGAACAAGGCATCCAGTAAAGAGCAGTGTTATCGTTAATAGACATCAGCTACCCTTCTTCGTTGGAGGTGTGATTTGGCTCTCTATGTATGTGCTTTGGCCACATCTATCCCCTACATACACCTACTCTTCATACTTACAATGTATGCATTTGTCAAGTTGGTGAACAAAATGTTGTACTGCTACTTTTCTCATTATGTTATTCATTAAACTCCTTGGCTTTGAATTATGTCCTCCACTAAGAAAAGTAAACACATTGATGGGTTCTCATGATCTTATGGTTTTAAATTCATATGGACCCAAAGAGTACTTTGAATCTAAGATGGCTTTTCTAGGAGACTCAAGTGTGAAAAAGAGAGAGATGGTCCAAGCACTATACTTTATAGCCTCCAGAATCCATTGGCTCAGTCAAAGCTCATTTTACAGGAATGGAGCTTGCCAAACCCTGGGGCCAGAGCTACAATAGTTTCCCAGTGATTTCAATTCTGATAATCTCCCTAAGGGACAAAACTAAAGTAAACTTCTTGGACAGGTTGGAGAGTGAAGCACTTTGTACACAAAATGTGGTACTGGGAAGTCTCAGGCAAGCCAAGACAGCTGAACAAGCAGTACACAGCAATTGGAAGGCTCCCAGGTCCATATTGCATGACTTGGCCATGACCCCCAACAGCCAGTTAGCAAAAGAATGCCCCACAACATGAAGTGGCAGTAACTTCACAGACCTGGGTCCAAACCTTCATTACCTTTCATTACTCCCATCTTATGTTGGAATTGTACCGAGTATGGTCAGCAGAGAACTTAAGAAACTGTTAGGTGTCCAGGAACAAGGCCCAAATGTTCAAATCAGGACATTCAGAAGAACCACCTTAATATCCCAGTGATTGTTAAGACATTAGATTGAGTAACTGAGGGAAGAGATACAATTATGATAGCTAGACAGTCTCAGAAATAGAATATACAATTGTCTGTTTTGGTCAGAGGGCTAGCTCTAGGAGAGGGGAAAAGTCGTAAGCATAGGCAACCAGCTGTGTGGTGTGATCTGGAAAGAGTCCGGAATGCATCTTGCTTTTGCCTCCCACTCCCACTAAAAAGCAGCTCAATCCACTAATGAAGACCGCCTGGAGGCAATGTGATGGGCTACAAGGGCAAAGAGAGACAAATTTAGAGATCTAGTTAATGTGGTGATTTGTTTTGTTTGACTATATTTATTGCTAAGTAGGAGGAGGACTCTTCCTGGGAGGGAAGGGTGAGAGTTTCTACAGAGGGGAGATAACTTCTTTTGGGGGAGGAAGTGAGAGCTTCTACTAGTGGGTCATGAGAGCAGTACAAAAACAAAGAAAGAAAGGAAACCAAAGAGTGTCAACGAAACATTTCAAAAATTTAAAGAAAAGATCAGAGAAAGTTCAGAAGAGGACACAGAAAGCAACAGTTTTGTAACTTTCATGTTCGATGCAATGTAACAGTAGGTAACAAGAGTTGTCTAGTTCACATTAGAGTTGCACGTACAATCCTCTGTGCTGTTATTCTCTGTTGAAATATTCATATTTGTTGAGGTTTAAGTTAATAAACATACATATATTACATATTACCTATATAATTATATAATATGATATACTATACAACTACGTATAACCATAGAAATATATACATACATATACACACATACATATATATACACACACACACGTGTGTGTGTGTGTGTGTGTACAGAAAATCACAGGCCCCCTCCAAGAAACAACCAACCAACCCAAAAGTATTTCCAACACTGGCCTGCCTCAGTGCTTAAAATTTCCACCATTCGTGTTACTCCATTGAATTTGATTGCTAAGAAAACCCCAAATGAAGTGTTAGACACAATTGAAAAATGACTGAACAAAATAATGGTTGTTATTTGAGGACTGTCTACAAGGGAAACTTCCGACCCTAGTGTTTTATAACCTTCCTTCAGGTTAAGATGAGCATTTTTTTAACTGAGGCAAAGATACTGGAGTGGTTTGCCATTTCCTTCTCCAGTTCATTTTATAGATGAGGAACTGAGGCAAACAGGTGAAGTGACTTGCCCAGAGTCACACAGCTAGGAAGTGTCTGATGCCAGGTTTGAACTCATGGAGATGAGACTTCCTGACTCCAGGCCCAGCACTCTATCCACAGCACTAACCAACATTAATACATTCTAATTCAACGAATTCCTCAAGCTCCTCCATTGCTTAATTAGCATTTAATTCAACCGTTCAACATCTCCCCTCCCTCTCTGTTAACCTACTTCAACCTATTATTTCCCCAATCCCCTGATATTTAGGACCCTAGATTATCTTTCGGATCACATCTCTTCCTCTTATATCCCCTTCCTCTCGTATCCCCTTCCAATACAACTCTGACCTCCACTGACATCCTCAACCCTTACCAAGAAGTCAGTCCTTACATAGATTAGAATTGGAAGCTATCGGTTAAGAAACCAGGAGTCAGTCTGGAGTGCTGAGCAGTGATGAAGTTGAGCCTTTGCGTGGCTTATTTTTATGGAATACATTTTGTTATCACTTAAAGTATATATTCTCTGCCACCATAGATAGATGGGATGATTGTGCACTCAATACAGCCTCTGAACTTGAGATGCAACAAAGTATGGATTAGTTCCCACATGCTTGTGCCAATTTTGGCCTAACAATTAACACCAAGAAAACACAAGCTCTCCGTCAACTAGCACCAGACCATCCATATGTGGAACCATTGGTTACAGCAAATGGAAAAGTTTTGAATGCTGTGGATAAATTCGCTTACCTTGGTAGTGTACTTTCCAGGGATGTATATATTGATAAAGAGGTTGACACATGTATTGCTAGAGCTAGCTCAGTGTTTGGGAGGCTCCAAAGGAAAGTATGGCAGAGAAGAGGTGTTTGACTACCAAACTGAAGGTCTACAGAGCCATTGTGCTGACCTCATTTTTGTATGCCTGTGAAACCTGGACAGTCTACCAGCACCATGCCAGGAAACTAATCACTTCCATCTGAACTGTCTTAGGAAAACTCTGAAGATCACCTGGAAGGATAAAGTACTGGACACCAAGGTCCTTACTCGAACTAAACTATCAAGCATTCAAACTCTGCTTCAGAGAGCAAAACTGATAGGCTAACCACATTTGTTGGAAATGCCAAAGGTACGCTTGCCCAAAAGACTATTCCACGGAGAATTGACACAGGGCAAGTATTCACATGGTGGTCAGAAGAAGCGATACAAGGACACTCTCAAAGTCTCTCTCAAGAACTCTGGAATTGATTGTGTGACTTGGGAGGCACTGGCACAGGACCACTCAGCATGGTGTGCTCACATCAGAGAAGGTGCTGTACTTTATGAGCAAAGTAGAATTGAGGCAGTTCAAATGAAAGACAAGATGCACAAATTTGGAGTATTCACCCCAAATGTTCACATGGACTATTTGTGTCCAACCTATGGTAGAGTATTCTGCCATAGTCAGTCTCTAGCATAGTGATGTCACTTTGGTCCTCTTTGAGAATGAAGGACAACCACCAAGAAATATGGGAGCAAGACAGGCTACCATAATGTTCCTTGCTGATAAGGAATAGTAAGTCAACTACTGAGGAAATTGCCTCAGCCCTCTATAGCCATCAAGGATCCAGACATCAGGCCTCATAACACGTGTCCCAGTACCAGACTGGGGCCCTCATCCTATTGCCCACAGGGTGATAATCAAATCCACAGCTGAGCTGGAACTAGGGGCAAAGTTCCTCCCCGCTAGAAAAATCAACTTACACCCTAGAAAAATCAACTTCACATCTGACCTGGGGCCTGGTTCACCTTGTCACAGGGAAGAGTATGACAGCCTACTATCCTATGGTTATCATGCTCTCTCTTCCTCCTCTCCTAAGCAGAATTGAAGGCTGCCTTCCCCCACTACCACTCCTTAATATTTTTTGCTCCATATGTGTTAGTTAATTTGATAGCTATTATGCTTATTCTGGGTCCTCAGCTAGAGGACACAGTTGAAATCTTTTTCCAGCCTGGCTTCATCGTACATTTCCACATTCATTATGCTCTGCCCTCCCTTCCCACTATGCACCATTCTTTTGTCAACCATTTGTCCTTCATATCAGTCCTCTTCCTCTTATATCCCTTCCATTTGTTTGCCATGCTGGAAATAGAGTTCACCACGTGCATCCTTGGCCAACTTCTCCATGGTGGATCTATCAGTTAAGGTTTTTTTTTTATTTTAAATGTATGCTGAGCATTGGGTATTCAAAGACCAAAATGAAATATTTCCTATCTTCAGGAAGTTAGTCTCTTGGGGGAGATGATAAATGTATATGTAAGTATATATACATATATATAATGTATACGTAAGTATATATACTTACATATGTATCTATTGTGTACATACACACACAGAAATTGTACAGAGCAAATACAAAATACTTTAGGGAAGGAAGGCCCTAGCATTAGAGAAGTCTTGAAAGGTTTTGTGTAGTAGGGGACACGAGCTGAGCCTAGAAGGAGACCAGAAATTCCAAGAGGTAAAAGTATAAATGGAATAGATTCCAGGCATGGCACAAAGAGATGGAAGATGATGGGTGTGTGTGCAGAATGGTGAGTAGGCCAGTGTGGCTAGACTGCAGAGTGTGAGGAGGGGATAAATGAATGTGTGGAAGCCAGATTGGGAAGAGATTTCAACTGTGGCTTCTGACTGAAAGAGGAAACATATCTATGGGGCCCATCAACTTTGTTCTTAAGCAGACATGGACCCAGAGAGTACCCTGAACCTGAGGTGACTTTTCTGGGGACTCAATATGTGACAAGGGGATGCCCCAGTTATTACATGACATAGACTATAGAATGGCTTTGTCAAAGTTCATTTTATAGAAATGGAGCCTGCCAAATCCTGGAGTCCTGAAGGATGGAAAAAGAAAACTGCCTGTGTATATGGACCATACATACACCAAGGCAGATACCCCAGAAAGCAGGGCCATTTATTTATATTTTATTCTAGAGGCTATGGAGAGCCACTGGAGCTCATTGAGCATTATGTCTAGACCTGTGTTTTAGGAAAAATCACCTTGACAGCTGTGTGGAGGATGGATTGCAAGAGATAGAGACCTGAATCAGGGAGACCAAATAGGAAGCCACTGCAATAATCCTGGCATGAGTCAATGAGGAAGTGAATTAGTGTGGTGACTGTATGAATAAAGAGGAGACATATCTGAGATTGGTATAGATAGAAACAAGGAGGTTTGGCAATTCAGTTGGTCAATATGCTAGAGATACAAAGAAAGGCAAAAGCTCTTGAGGAGTTTGCAGACTAATGGGAGAGAGAACATGTAAATAACTATGTACTATTTTCTAAGACAAAGGGAAGACATTATTAAGGGAGATTGGGAAAGGCTTTGTATAGAAAGTGGGATTTTAGCTGGGACCAGAGGATTCAAGATGTAAGAGGCCAGTCAGTGAAATTACCCAGAGACTAGGGATGGAGGATCTTATGCAAGGAACAGCAGAGAGGCCAATGTCACTAGATTGCAGAGTAGGTGGGAGGGTGTTAAGATGACATATATGGGGTAAGAGTGAGGATTCAAGGAAAACACTGATGTTCCAAATCTGCATGAATAAAAAGGATGATGATGCCCTTGACAGTTACAGAGAAGTTCAGAAGAGGGGAAGGGTTGAAAGGAAAGACAATGAACTCTGTTTTGTACCTGTTGAGTTTGAGAAACCTACAAGACAACCTGTTGGAAATGCCCAATAGACAGTTCATGATGTGGGATGTGGGGACTGCAACTCAGGAGAGAGACCAAAGCTCTCCTTCTCTCATGTCCCCAATACCTTGGACCAGGCAGAAGCGTACACATATTTGCTTCTTGTTTTCACTTCCAAATCCTCTCCTTGCCACCATCACTCAGTATTCTCTTCCCCTTTAAGGTTCACTCCATCCATTTATATCTAGAAGAAAGTTTCAGAAGTTATTAGCTGACCTCCTTTTGGCAAAAGGAGATCTCTAGCAGGTGTCTGGATAGATTAAATACCCCATCACTACTGTACCATGCCTCTGAGATAGGCTTATGATCTATTTCTGAAACTCCTCATGTGCTTCCTCTCTCTGTCCATAGGGTTTGTCATATACTCTGATGACAAAATCACTTCTATTTCTCCCTCCATTGATCTTCATCCAAATGTTTTTCACTATAATCTCCCATTTCCTGAATTTCCTTTCATGAATCTATCTTATTAACATAAAATGTTATCTCATTTCACTCATTTTTGTTCCACCCTATTTCTTTTGAAGCCAGTCATGAATTTGTTTCATTTTACTAAGTTTTAGCAATGCCTATGATGTTACATTTACTTCCTTGTATTTTGATGACCAGTTCACTTTGCTTGTTGCCAGACTTTGTGCATTTATACGTACATATCAGTGACATGGGAATTTACCATTGTATCTTTTCTTGTTCTTTGCCTCCTGTGACCTTCTGGGTGTCTCAATGGCTAATCTTCTTGCTTCATCGTAGCTTTCTATTGTATCTAGCTTCCTGAATGGACACAAGTAGTCCTCTCTCCCCATCCTTTAAAGTTTAAAACCCTTTTGATTTGATTTACAGGGCACCAGGCAAATGCATTCTTACTACTCCTTTTTTTAGGTGCACTCTGTCGCTGGCCAGGAACCTGTCATCCCTGTATTTTAAGCCATGGTCCAGACATCCAAATCCCATCCTCAGACACCATCTTCTTAGCCAACTACTCACTTCCCAAATCAGTTTTTCTCTTGTACATCCTTTGCCTTCAATATGAAACAGTAAGAAAAACATAACATCTTTGGTGGTTTAGACCCCTATGGTCTTCAGTTTCTTGCCCAAGTCTTTGTAATCTTTGGCAGTCCTTTCTAGGTCCCTTCTGTTAGTATCCTTTGTGCCCATGTGAGTCACCAGAAGTTGATAGTATTCATGCATGTTGGCAAGTCTGGGAAGCTTCTCTGTTATGTATTTTTTTTTCTTATTATGAACTTGACAGACATCAACAAACATGATCATTTCCATGTACAAAAAGAAAAGAACAGAAAAAGAGAATTGCAAATAAGGCCATGAACATACAGCTTGGGCACTTTTTAAAAAAAGAATAAATTTAACATGGTAATTCCAATATTATCTAAACTTCCTTTGGCTTTATTCTGTGTATTTTATAAATGTTTCGTTCATGTTTTTTCCCTTTCTGTTATGACTTTGACTTGGATACATGATCCTAGGAAAACAACAGACCTTTCTTAGGTTACTGAATGGGTAAATGGTTGCCTCAGTATCCCTGAGCAGGGAGTCATCACCACGAATTCTTCAATACTTCACTTCTTCTTCTCACCTTAGACAGCACCTGTGGTACCCTCTACTAGATGATTCCTTGAATGACCAGAAGCTTGATGCATTTCTGAGCATCCAGCTCCCTCTTCCTTGGGAAGAGTCTCAGATTGGTTGTTTAAACTCTAAGTATGCAGTGGGGTCCTCCAGCATATGACATGTTCCTTCTATTCAACAATTTCTAGACACAGGTCAAGCTTCTTATATGTCACTTCAGATCCTTTGGTTAACTTCTTTTCCCCCATGGAAGTTCAGCTTTCAATTTTATTGCATTTGGTTTTTTAGGAACAATCCATTGTCCTGAATGATATGGAATATGAGCCTTTAGCTCCTGCACCTTCTCTTCTAGGAAAGAGACCAGGAAGTGCTTTAAACATAGCTAGCAATCACTTGATTTTTGCAGAAATACAGGGAGCATTCAATGTAAGCCACTGCATCCCTTTTTCCTACTCTCCATAGATTAAGATTTTGTATCTTTTTTTTTTTTTAATTACTTGTAGGCGTTTTTAATTCCTTTCCTAAGAACCCCATTTCAGCCTTTTATCATCTCTTAACCACTTGAGGGCCACACCCAATTTCCTTCTTCCTTCTCTCAGCAACAAATTGATAGCCATACCTAATTTCCTTTCCCTTCAGATCATTAACCTCTTATCTATTTCTACTAAACTGCTTGATCGCCTTCCGTTTAAATTGGATACCAGTCATGATAGTTGTCCCTGTTTAATATCTCACTTGATACTGATAATCAGAAGATTATCAAACAAAGCTATCTTGTTGGTTGCATATATCAACAAACCTTTCATATAATCAGTCAGTCAAAGTTAAGCATATCAGAATTAAGTGCCTGCTGTATTGGGAGGATGGAGGGTAGCCATAAAGACAAAAAGGAAACAATTTCTGCCCTCAGGGAGCTTTTATTCTGTTGAGGGAGACAACATATAAACTTGTACAGACACATAAAAACGTACAAAATATTTAAAAAGTGGAAGGTAATTTGGGGGTGGAAAAGAGGAACTAGATTATAGGGGAGGGGAACCTGCAGCCTCTAGGTCACAGGTGTCCCTCAAATCCTCAAGTCTGGCCCTCTGACAGAATCCAAATTTCACAGAACAAATCCCCTGGATAAAAGGATCTGTTTTGTAAAACCTGAACCCAGTCAAAAAGCCACACCTGAGGACCTAGATGACCACCTGTGGCCTAGAGGCCATCCCTACACTGGAAACAGGATGGAGGGAGATAAGAAAGACTTCATGCAGGAGGTGAGGGGATGGAAACCAGAGATTCTAAGAAGAATGAAAATATAAACATAAGGAGAAAGTATATTCCAGGCATGCGGCACAGAGAGAATAGATGAATTTTCATATACAGGAAACAATACATAATCCAGTTCAGTTGAATTTCACTTAAGTGTAAAGGAGAGTAATATTTAATGAGCCTAGAAAAGGTTGGAATGGGTATGACTGTGAAGGGATTTAAATAGCAAACAGATCTGATCTTAGGGAAAATAAGAACCTTTGAAGGTGTTTGAGCAAGGGAATAACCAAGAGCTTTTTGTGATAGCGTTTTCTAAAAAAAAAAAAAATCTGGTGCTTTCTAAAGCTAAGGTTAACTTTAGGTTTAAAAATAAACCCCTTCTCTTCAGGCCTGTCCAAACACCTGTTTGGTCCTGGGATCATAAGATCAGAGATTTAGAGCTGGAAGGGACTTTGGAGACTATTGAGTCCAACCACCTTGCTCAACAGATGAGGAAGATGAGACCCATAGCAGGAACTAGCCCAGCATCAGAGAGCAAGTCACTATATAAGGCAGGGTTGGAACTGAGGATTTCCCTCCACGTAGTTTAGTGCTCCATCCTCATGCTACCTCCCTAGAGAGCAATTCCAGTCTGTCACTAGGACTGGGCCCAAAGCCTTACCAGCTTGGATGAATGCACATGTGGGCTAACTCCATGGCCACCTATGGCCAGAGAAAGTCAGCAATTCCAATAGGTTTGAGTGACCCAAGCTTTTCAAGGGAGTTCTGGAGTAAGATAGGCTAGGGTTCCAGTTCTGTGTAGGGCTGGCCTCTCATTCTTCTACTCTTGGTTGCTGTCCTTCGTTCTTGAAGAGGACCAAAATGATATCACCATGATAAAGTGAAATTTCAGCATGTCTGACTGCGGCTGTACAGACCAATGTGAACTCGGAATGCTCTACCACAGGTTGGACACAGTCCGTGTGAACATTTGGGGTGGATATCCCAAATTTGTGCATCCTGCAATTACTTTGTGCTGTCTCAATTCTGCTTTGCTCAAAGAGCATAATACCTACTCTTAAGCAAATGGGAACAGGCTGGAATCCCACCCAACCACCACCATTCTTTCCCCAGCACATACACCTGCCTCTTCATGATTCATGGAACATTCAACAAAGGAACATGGGTCATGGGCAAGTGATGACAGTGCAGCTGTGACAACTCCACAATGGAAACTAGAGGATCACTATGGAAGCAGATCCCCTTTTCCCATTCCTCTTTCAAGCAAGTGAGGTTGAGGATAATGAAAAGCAATTTTGGAAGTTCTGAGCATTTTCTAATGAGCTCTTAGAGCAAAAAAATTTCTGTTGCCAGTTTCCTGAAGCTTTGCCACAGCCTGTCATCATGTCTTCACCTTTTTCATGTAGGAAAGACAGAGGAGACCAACTTGGGAGGGCAGCCAGGAGTCAGGAACATCTGAGTTCAAATCCAGCCTCAGACACTTACTTTTTGTGTGACTTGAAGCAAGTCACTTAACCTCTATCTGTCTCAATTTCCTCAGATGTAAAATAGAGATAATAATAGCACCTACCTCCCTGGATTGTTGTGAAGATCAAATGGGAAATGGCTAATAAAGCACTTCACACAGTGCCTGGAATATAGAAAGCACTTAATAAATACTAGTATTAAATTAAATACTATTATATAATATTATATGATATACTATAATATATATTAAATACTATAATATTGTATAGTATGTGCTATATAATACTATAGCATGATATATTAGTATTATAACTATTAAATAAATTAAATATTATATAATATTACATATAGCATATTCATATGTCATATACTATATTATAGGCTATATTATATAGTATATACTATATACTATTAGTACTATATACTATTAGTATGTACTATACAAAAGTATATACTATATAATATTATAGCATATTAGTATTATAACTGATATTAAATAAATTAAATGCTATTATTAAATAAATTCTTATTATTAAAGTATAGCCATGCATACTTGTAGCTTTGTAAGTCTGAATAGTCTGTGCCATAGAGAACATGAATGGGCTGACACTGAATTGAGCAGTGCTTCTCATGGCACCGCTGGGGAATATTTGGGCATTTTTAGCAGACACAGGCTTCTGTAGTATCCATGATTGCTTCTGGGTATCAGGCAGGGAGTAAGAGCTTAGTAGCAGCCCCTGAAAGAATTCGGGATTCTAAGACTGATTTAGGACTGGGATGAGACTGTCATTGGGGTTTTTGATTCAGATCTGATTTTGTAAGTGTCTGGAATTCTTGGGGTGGAAATTCCCTCCACCAATGCGGCAAGTTCTGTAACTTACAAGTCTTAAAGAGTTATTTGAGGCATGGAGATGGGAGATGGAAGTCTGAGCTTGGGGAATAACCAGTAGGTGAGTGTGGCTCTGTAATGGGGAGTAAAATTAAATAAATCTGGAAAGATAGGCTGGAGTCAAAATGCAAATAACCTTAAAGGCCAGGCTAACCTATTTGTATAAGATCCTAAAGGTACTAGGAAGCCACTGAAAGTTCTAGAGCAGGGGCAGAGCTGTACCTTAGACACACTATTTGGAAAGATATACATGTACTGGATCAGAGAAGGGAAAGATTAGAGGTAAAGAGACCAGTTCGAAAGTTATTGCAGTAATCTGGGTTAAAAAAAAAAAAAAAAAGAGTGCTTGACTTGAATTAGAGCCGTGGCTCAATAAGGGGAGATAAGAAGAGGGCTGTGACAGTAGAAATAAACTCAACAAAGCCTGGATATCTGGTAAAAGAGACAGAGAAGGTTACAAAGCTATTTCCACCCATTATTTCATTTGATCTATTCCTAGCATCACCAAGCACTCCGAAATATGTACATGTGTGAAGAAGCCAAAAGTAAAACTTCATTGATGGATGTGATTAAGAGTTTCAAAACCACATTAGGTTGAACATGGAGGTTATCAGTGTGACAAGAAAAAAGGAAGAGAGATGGTAAAACCCTGATCCTGCCTAAAGGTCAAAGCAGGAATTGGTGGACTCTTGGCGCCTGGCTAAGTTTATAAGACTGATGGGGAGTGTTTGAGGTAATCACTCATCAATTCAAAGCTAAGTCATTTCTTTCTTAAGGCCAACTTTAGTATTGGTGGTGCTGGGAGGGGGGGGGGTGTCTTTGGTCCTGAACTAGTGGCCAGTGGGGGGTGGGGGGAGACAGCAGAAGATCAGGTTGTGTCTCTGGTCCTATTTGGTAATCAAGATGGGAGTAGGGAAAGACGTGGGACCTGGGTGGTGATAGACTGAATAGGGTAGCTAACTGAACATCTGTTGTGTTAGTGACAAACTGACATGTTGGCTTCCCTTCATTGGTTGTTAGGGTTCCTGTTATGTTCCTCCTGCTTATAGGAGTTACAAGTGCATATCAGCCATAAACCAACCTGACCATGTAATTGTAGACTCTTTGCTAACATTTTACTTAAAATTTTTGAATCTGGGTTCATTAGGAATACTGATTTATAGTTTCTTTCCTCTTTTGACTCTCCCTGGGATATCCTTTTTTTAAAAAGTATGTCCTGGAACAAGAAACTCTTGAGTAGCTATTCAAATAAAATGCATTATTCTTATATAAATTTGATTTGGCTGAGTTGTCACCACCTGTGGCAGGACCAAGCTTTGGAAAACGTGGTGAAGTTGGATAAGTTGGTCTTGGTCACCCCCAGCCTTCCCCTCCCCCTCAAGGGTACCTCCTTTCCCCATATCCATCAGTGCCTGCTCTCAGGAAAATGACTGAGGAATCCTTCAAGTAAAGATAGACCAAACTTGATACATTCTTTCTCCCAGATCTGGTCACATTTAACAAGGAAAACTTGAAGCTAAAACTTTAAAGAAACTTTAAATTCAAATACAAAGTTCTCTCTAAAACTGGGTGCTTCCCTTAACAAGCCTAATGGGGAAAGTATTTTGGCCAGCATGAACAGGCCCAAGTCCAGGGTATCAGCATCATTGAACAAATTCAAAACAAACAAAAAAAAGTATTTGCTTCCTTTACCACATTCCTAAAACAGACATGAATGGTCTTCTTTCTGTACTGTATCTTTTGTGTTCGTCCTTCGTTGCCAAAGAAGACCATGCCATCAAGAGAAATGATGACATGACTTGCACTTGACTTTGTTTTGAGTGAGGGAGGGCTGGCTGTATCTTTTAGAGCACAACAAAGTATCATTCTGAAGAGCCCTTGTCTTTTTGAAAACCTGACTCTCTTGAGCCTAACCTTGAACTTTGTTACCCCATTGGGCAGTGAGGAAATAGTGTATGAGTCAGCAGAGCTGCTGAGACCTGGGCCTCATTGCTTGGAGCTCAGGCCTCAGCAGCCCTAGCTAGCCCTATGCTTGACTTAGTGGTGGAAGGGATTGCCTCACTTCCCAGGGGAACAAACAGTCTAGATTTGCAGTGGTATAGGGTGACCATGAACTCCCTGATTGTAGACCATCTGGGCTTTGTGTTAGTAAGGAGACTATGGATCCATCCTTTCTCTTCTGCGTGGTTTTATCATGGGAATTTCATTCAGAACCTACACCCTTTCCCACCAAATGGGCTTAGGTTAATTGTAAAGAACCAGAACTCCCCTATTTAAGCCTGATGTTCCTCGAACTAATATCTGACCAGATTTTCCAGACCCTGATGAAAAATCTTTAGCTTCTCCCTATTACCTCAAAGACAATGCAATGCAAAAGACTTCATTAAAGTAGATTTTATGTGCTAAGCACTAGAAATACAAATACAAAAGCCAGACAGTCCCAATGCTTAAGTGTACTCTAATAATGGGGGGACCACACATATAGGGGAGTGGTGGAAAGGGAGGGGTGCTTTGGTCTGGGATGTCAAAGGGAGGGTGGATGGAACAATAGGACACTCCATGGGAATGTCCTTTTCAGAGGCAATAGTAGTGGTAATTGAATTACGTTTCTCAGAGCAAGAAGTGAAAAGAGTGTGAGTGTGTGTGTGAGTGTGAGTGTGAGTGTGAGTGTGTGTGTGTGTGTGTGTGTGTGTGGCAGTGGGAAGAAGCATCTTGGGGCTTGGGGATGCAAACCTTGGAGCAGCATGAAAAATGACCGGGGTGGAGATGAAGCTGAATGAACCCAGGGCATTCAGAACTGAGTGGCTTTGTTCCTGCCAGGCTTAGGAGAATGAGGTACACACTGTTCAACCTGGCACGCAAAGACCTCTACAGCTTGGCTGTTTCCTAACCTTTCTAGTATCAGTTCATCTCACTCTCCTTTGCACACCCTCCATTCTAGTCAAACTGACCTGCTTAAGCTATTCCCTCTAGGTGACATCCATGTTTCTACTTCTGCCCCTTGCAGGAATGATCTGTTATGCCTGACATACAGTCCCTCTTCACCTCCACCTCAAAGAACTCTTTGCTTCCTTCAAAGCCCAACTCAGAAGGTACCATCTTTCTGATCCCTGGACCATTACTTATTAGCACTTTCTCCCTCTTGAAATGAATTTTTATTTCTTTTGTATTTGCATCATACCTCCCCCCCACAAATGTAAACTATTCAAGGGTTGGAACAATTTCATTTTCCTCTTACTTCATATGTCTCTAGAACCTAGAGCAGTGCTTCACACATAGTAGGGGCTTAATATTTGCTAAGTTGAATGGTCTCTTCCCTTTCCTAGAAGGGAAGAATAGCGAATCTTGTTTCTGGGTTTCTGCAGTTCAACAGATGCCTTTTCCTTGTCGTACTGATAACCTCAACGTCTGCATTTGAATCTCTTATTTCATACTACCCAATGGTGATTACAGAACTGGGTTACTGGAATGCTAGTGCCCTCAGTAGAAAGAGGGAAGTCTGGAAAAAAGTTGGGCTTGAGGAGAAAGACAATGAGTTCTGTTTTAGACATATTACATTTAAGATGTCTGTGGAACATCCATTTGGCAATGTCAGTGGAATAGGCAGTTGGTGATACAGAAAAGGAGCTCAGGAGAGAGCTTAGGACTGGATACGAGATCTGAGAGTCAGCTTTGCAGAGAAGATAATTTTACCCATGGGGTAAGGATGAGATCACCAATTGAGACAGTGGTGAGGGGAGGGAGAGAGAGAGGGAAACAGAGGCAGAGAAAGAAGGAGGCAGAGGGAGACAGAGGGAGAAAGAGGGAGAGGAGAGACTGAAAGAGAGAAAGGGAAGGAAAAGAAAGAGGGAGGAACGGAGGGAAAAAAAGAGAAGAGAAGGAGGGAGAGAGAGGAAGGAGGAGGGGGTGGGGGAGAGAGGCCTAAAATAAAGTGATGAGGGATGTCCATAGTACAATAAAAATGGTCAACAAGGAAGATGGTAGAAAAATCAGGAAATGGCAGTATCAGGAAAACCTAGAGTATCCTGAAGAAGAAGTGATGTGAAATGCTACAGAGAGGGAATGCAGGATGAGCTCAGGAATGTCAGGGGATTCATTAATTAAGAAATTCCCCCAAACTTCCTCCTTTCTCATAGGTGTACATAGTTCATTTCATTAGAGTTACATTCAGGGAATTGTATTTTTTAAAAGGCAATTATTTATTGAAGACATTTTTATTCATAATAGAAACTGAAACTTAAACTTAATTGAAAAAAATAACAATTCAGATTTACTTTAAAAGTAGGGATAGAAACTGGACCTATGATTTCATTGCAGTAAAGGGAATCATCCAATGAAGAAACTCCTACCAGGGGCACTGAGGCTTCTATCTGACCTCTAGAGGCTTTTCTGCTCCCTATCACAGCTTCTCTTTTGCCATCCAGAAGTTGAAATCAGCAACAATGGTGAGGCAGATGACCTAGGACTCAGTTACTTTTGAATACACTGTTTACAATAGGAAGATTTCATGTGCCAAATGACTCCAAGATATTCACTGTCCTTCCTGTTGACACTGCCTGGCCATTCTTTTGGGCCCCACTCTCAACCTTTGAATGTTTACATCTATCATCCAGTTAGTGTGCATTCCATCGAATCAGCTAGGTTGCTAGGAGTAACCTAAGTAAGTGATCCTGAAAGCCATCACTCAAACCTTTCCATCATTTTTTTTAGATAATTGGGGTTAAGTGACTCACCCAGGGTCACATAGCTGTTATGTGACTGAGGACAAATTTGAACTCAGGTCCTCCTGACTCCAGGGCTAGTACTGTATCCACTGCACCCCCTAGCTGCCCCCCACTAAAGTCTTCTTTAAAGATTTCCACCAATGCCACCATAAGTGGACTTTAATTTCCAAGTAGTCCTTAAATACCAAAATTCATATCCCATGACCTTGTCTGTTACTTAAGGATGAAGCTGTAGCTTCTTAGTGTCTGGTGAAATTAAATGGATATCATAGTAGATGGCCTCAGACATCCTCTAGCCCAACCCCCTCATTTTACAAAGGAGAAAATGAGGCCCAGGGGGTGCCCAAGGTCACACAGAGCCTCCTAGATCTACAGCTGCAAGAGACCTCAGAGGCCAGCTAGTTCAGTCCCCTCATGACAGAGTAGGAAACTGAGGCCCATAAAGGGGATGTGACTTGCACAAGGTCACACAGGTAGTGGCAGAGGTGGGGCTTTTACCCAGCTCCTTTCACCACACATCCAGGAATCTTTCCACTTCTTGCATATGTTTGAGACTGTCCTAAACACTGGATAGCACTGCCCAAGAAAGGGTAAGGTTTTTTCACTTCCCTTGAAAAAATAGTTCAAGATGTAATCATTTGTTCCTACCAAGCAGCTAATGTCAAGGAGAGGGGGGCACCATCTACATCATTTGTAAGGGAGACATTGCAAAGAGTTTATCCCTCAGAGCTAGGCACTCTTCGACAATGTTCCATTAAGCTCCACCCCACCCCCACCCAACCCAGGAGCAAGGGAGAAACCCCTGTCCTGGGTGCAGTTTCTAGCTATCATCACAATACCTCTTACCTTGGGTCATCCAATGCCCACCCAAACTGGCAATAAAATGCAGGGTCCAGTGGGCTATACTGGACAGAATCTGCCCTTACTACAACTTTTAATCTGGTGGAGCTCCTTGCTGGGATGGGGAGGGGGAGGAAAGGGGAGAGGGGTGAGAGAGAGAGAGGGGAGTACACCAGTCACCTAGTCACAAACATACCCCTGTACATGCTCATGCCCACGTTCAACCTCCTGCCACGATTCCCCCAACAAATTCCCATTGCACAGCCACAGCTCCCAAGAGTCACACGGTGGACTCTCCCTCTTCCCTCCCTCCCCCCAGCACAATGATGCTTTCTGTGCTGCTAGGCTTACAGCTCCCGGGCCAGGCTCTCAAATTAGCCCTGAGGCTATGTCCTGACATACCGAAATACCCTCTCCATGGAATTGCAGACACTTTGCTTCCCCTAATAGCTGCCCCCACCCCTGCCCCCAGTCAAGGAATCTTTTTGATGAGAGACACTTGTATATTACTTCTCAAATCTCAGTCCCATAATATTCACACAGGATCACAGATTTTCAGCTGGGAAGGGACCCCAGAGGTCATCTAGTTCAAACACATTTTACGGAAGAGGAAACTGAGGCCCCAGGGTTGAAGCAACACACTTCCCCCAACATGGTCACACAGGTAGCAAATCTAGATTTGGGACCCAGGTCCGTTGACTTTCAATCCAGAACTCCTATGCTTCCTCGATACATTCACATCCCAGACAGCATTTGCAGTTCATGGAAACTATGAAATAAGATGACCACCCCCCCTCCTCTTCCCCTATCTTTTCGAAACCTCAACTTCTTTCAGGGCTCAGTTTCAATGCCACCCACACAAAGCCCTGCCCAATCCTCCCAAGGACCTCTACCCTCCCCTGTACCCCTCCCCAAATGACCTTGTAGTTGCTTTATATCTACTCATGTATACACATTGTTTCCCCTCCCGATTGAATGTGACCTTCCTGAGGACAGGGATTTTTCTTTCTAACCTCAGTGCCTGGCATCCCATAAATGCCTGCTGATTAATTGAAAAGTTGGCCACCTCCACACTCTGCTTTAGGAGATAAGAATAATAATTGACATATGTGTAGCATTTCAGGATCTCTTAGCTCAACTGAGCCTCTCAACAGCCCTGGGACGTCAATACCAGAGGCATGATTATCCTGGTTTTACAAATGAGGAACCTGGGGCTCAGAGAGGTTAAGCTTGGCAAGCTGTGGCCTGAGCCCTAGACATACCAGATAGTTGGTAATACTTTCTACAGGAGTCAAGAGTGTATAGGGACATTTGAAAAGGGGTGGCCAGGAAGGTGGGAGATCCTTTCCAAATGCCAAGGTACTTTTTTATTAAGGAGCTCAAAGAACTCTCAAACTCTAGAGGTTGCTCTCAGTACTTGGGTTGGCACCAAGGGGTTCCCAGTCCACTGCTACTCCTCCAGGTGGGCTGAGGGCTCAGCTGAAATTCAAGGCACCATTCAACTTTGGCTTTTATTATTACCATAAAAAGCATATTTTCCATTAGATTTGAATCCACATTAAAAAGCATACAAAAGGAACGTTGTTAAGATGGAGCCATGACAAATCTAGTTTAATTATCCAGGCAAAGGTTCCACTCAAGTTTCATGGGTTTGTTTTGTCGTTTGTGGCTGTGATAAGCGGGAGCAGGTGGAGAGATGGTCTGAGGGGGTCTTGGGAGCCAGGAGGGAAAAGCGTGAGAATTCTTGCTCTGGCCATCTCTCCTCTGCAGCCTGAGCTGATAGGAGGAACACTGGGCTAGCAGAGGGGCAGACCTGGGTTGGAGACATAGCTGTGTTACAGTTCATTTGGGTGACCCTGGGCAAGTTACTGAATGATTTTCTAAAATTTTGAAATCATGATATAATAGTACCCGTACTGTGCCTCTCTTTTCCATTACCTCCTAAAAGCTGCCTTCCTTGTATTCTGTTTACATATCTTGCATATACCTATATATTCATAGAAGTTATCTTCCCCCATTCGAATTTAAACTCCCTGGATTGCTTTTCTTTGTTTCCCCAGCTTTAGCCATCTAATAAATGCTGATTAATTCATTGCTTTTTACAAAGTTATTATCTTGCCCTGTAGTGTGGGGGTAATGGTAGTTTGGGAACTAAAAATGCCAGAATGATGATGAAACCTATGCCTGGGTATATTGGATTGGATACTCTTTTCAGTCCTGTGCCCTTGAGATTTGAACTTCTTCATTTTCAGGCAGCAGAAAAGAGGGATAGGACTAGTTGGCCTCCAAGGTTTTTCCTAGGTCTATGATTCTATGACACCAGCGACTGAGGCTATTGGACTGCCACCTCCCAGAAGAGACTTGCTACCATTGTGTTTGGTTCAGAGCGGAAGGAGACCTTGTCATTTTGCCCTTGAGGCTAATATAGCACAGGGCCATGCTGGCAGTAGCTTCTGCAGTATAATAGTCAGAGCCAGGGTAAGAAAACTAAGATCACACTGGAGGTGAGAAAAGTCATTCCTGGAGCAAGGAGCAGAGAACCCAATGTGAATTGGGATGTGAGCCAGGGTAGCTTTTGAAAACCACACTGGGCTGGTGAGAATACTGGGAGACCATAAGACCCTGGGACCTTCCCCTGTTTCCCCATTACTTTAAGAACTGGCCTAGACAAGTAATCCTCCAGAGGGAAGGCAGTTGAATGAGGCAGAACTCTCTCTCCTAAAAGGGAATGCAGGGAGGAAGTTGGAGGAGGAGATTTGAGGGAGATGCCTCTCTGAGAGAGGCACTGACTGGTTTTCTTTGCAATTTTGCTATATGTGATAAACCATGTCATTACCGACCCTTATAAATATTTGATCCTTAGATCAGATTGAGGGATGAAATTCCAGATATGGGGTGAGGACAGAGCCATAGATATACCGTAATTGTCTAATTATTCAGAGTAACATTGCATTTTCATCACCTAGCCTAAATTTTAAATCAAGGCAAGTGGCTTTTCTCAACCTGCCCAGCCTCATGATAAAGGAAGGGCCAACCTTCTCTAACTGTCAGAGACACCTTGATGGGACCCCTGGGCTTGTGACTTGAACAATGAGCAGACCGTTGGGCACGTTGCATATTCCACTTTCTCACTGGTCAATTAATTGATTAAGACCCGTGGGAGCTGATTTTCCCGTAGGTTTAAGGAAGGCAGGTTAGGAGTTAGTGTGGGCTGCTATTGCTGCCTCATCCCTCAGATCACCTGGAATACTTCCTAAGTGCCTGTGAAGCCTGCACCAGTGTAACAATGATAACGCACCTCAAATGCCGATGTGGAAACAGAGCTGGACTTGGAGATGGAGGACCTGCTTGTCACTCTTGAATCTACCACTTACGACCTATGTGATGTGGGGGAAAGTCTTTTGTCTTTGGGCCCTCTTCTGTAACATGAGAGGCTTTTATCTAGATGATTATCTAGCAAAGTCTCTTCCAGCTCTAAATCTATCAACCAGTAGAATCTAAGTTATTTGAGACTTTCACTTTTTTTCTTTCCTTGGTATTTACCATATTGTAGGAATTTAGTCAATTTCTGCTAAATTTAATACTATGATTCTATGCCCTATCACAGAAATATTGTGAGGGTCAAATGAAGCAACTATGAAAGCACTTTGAAAAATATGAGGTACTGTTCAAATGTAAGGTCTCAACAAGTTTTTTTTTTTTTTCCAAAAGGGGTGTGTATGTGTTTTCTGGAAGTTTTAGATAGCTACCTTCTTAGGGTACCAAAAAGTGAAGTTACTTGTTCAAGATCATACAGCCTAATCCATACAATACTGTTGTGTTAGAAGTAAGACTTGAACTCAAGTATCCCCATAATAGAAAGGCTAAGGCTTTCTAGCTACAATGAAATACTATCCATCTCTCTTTCTCACTCACTCACAACTATGTTAGGATTAAGTGACTTGCCCAGCTAGTAAGTGTCTGAGGCAGAATTTGAACTCAGGTGCTCCTGATTTCAGGGCAGGTGCTTATCCATTGCATCATCACCTAGTTTCTCCACCCCCCACACACCCCCTACTCCCGCCCCCACCACCGCTACCACTACCAAAACTGCCCCTGTTAAGAGTGGCCATGACCAAAACTTAGTGTACGTAACCTGGTGATGAACCTCACAGCTTATGCTCTCTCTAGAGTCTTTCTCTTGATGACCTCATCAGATCCCATGGGTTTAATGATCATCCCAATGCAGTGAGGTATCCAGCTCTTGATTCTTTCTGGAATCTCAGGTCACTATTATCAGCTGCCTCAAGGACGTTTCCAGATGGACATTCTGTAGGCATCTCTAACTCAACAAGTTCAAAACAAACTCTTCCCCAGCCCCCCAAGGTACCACCACCCCTCCTGGCCCTCTACGCTCACAACACCAGTCATCCCAAACCCCTCACTCTCCTATCTAATCAGTTGGCAAGTCCTATTCAGTCTATCTCTACAACATCTCTTCCATCTGTTCCTTTCTCTCCATATGGTCTCTAGTATAATTCAGATCCTCATCCCCACCTTGCTCAGACTAATGCATTAATGTTGCAATTGCTCTCTCAGCCTTCTGTTTCTCCTTTTTTCAATTCACCTTCCTATATCTTCCAAAGTGATCCAAAACCCAGATCAAACTCTACCATTCCATTGCTCAAGAGTCCTCAGTGGCTACCTACTGACTCTAGGATCAAATACAATCTCCCTGGTTTGACTTTTCAAAGCTTTAATAATCTTGCTCAGGAGAACTTTATCAAGTTTATTTCACTTCACTCCCCTGCATGAATTTTACACTTCAGCTGATTTTTTTCTTCTTACTCATCTTCCATCTCCACCCCTTTCTTCGTACAGGCTATCAGCCCAAGCCAGAAATGCATTCCCATCCTCATCCTTGCATTTTAGAATTCCTGGCTTCCTGCAGAGCTCAGCTCAAACACCTCCTTCTAACCAGAGGATTTTCTTAATCCCCTTGGCTAGTAAAGCCTTCTCCCACAAAAATGACCTTCCCTTACTTTCTATCGATTTTGTATTTACTTATCTGCATCTACATTCCCCTCAATGGAGCAGGTCAAAGAAGCATTCATTTTTGTCTTTGTGCGCTTTGATTCAGCACCTAGTACAGGGTCTGACACCTAGTAGACACTTAAAAATGCTTGTCCATGGATTGGCTAGGCTGATCTTTAAACCAGTTGGATTTGAAGAGTTTCTAGTTTTTCAGGCCTCTGTCTTGCCCTCCCTTTTATTCATTCTCCACTATCTCTCTTAGTAAGCTCCCCAGCACCCATACATTCAATGATTCTCTCTACACAGACAATGCCTAGAGCTATATATCCAGCTCTAATGTCTATCCTGAGCTCCAGCCTCTCATCACCAACTGTCTTAGACATCTTGAAATAGATATCCCAGAGAGGTATTAAACTCAACAAAATACAAAATATCTTCTTTCCCCTCCCCTCTCCCTAGCTTTTCTATTATTTTTAAACAGTACTGCTACCCTTCTTGCCACCCAGGCTCCAAACCTCTTGGGTATCTCTGACTGCTCACTTGCACTCATCACACACATCCGAGCTGCTAGTAAATCTTCTAACTGGCTTCCTGATCTCATCTTTCCCCTCCTCAATCCAGTTCTCATTCAGCTGCCAGTGATTTTCCTAAACCATAAGTCTGACCATTCCACCACCTACACCTCCCACTCAATATACTCCAGTAGTTTCCTATTATCTACAGGATCAAATATAAAATCCTCCATTTGGCTTTTAAAAGCCTTTATAATTTGGTCTCTTCCTATTTTTCTAGTCTTTTCATACTTGGTGTTACTCAAACACGTCATTCTATCTTCCAACTCTGTTCGTTTTCACTGACTGTGTCTCCTTTTTCTGATCATCAGCACCCCCTGTCCCCCCACCACAACCCTCCCTCTCCCCAAAGTGCCTGCTGAGATTACCTTCAATTGGCACTGCATATAACTTGTGGGCACAGGGATATTTGAACATTTCCTTCCCCATTAAAATATGAGTTCCTTGAGGGTAGAGACTATGGCACAGTCTTTGAGACCTAGACTTACCTCCACCTTACAGGGAGGTTTCAGAGTACAGTCTCAGGGGTGAATTAGTATGATGATGACGAAGTCTGGCAAGTGGCAAATTGAAAGTATTCTATTCCGGCCAACCTCTCATTTTGTCATGCCCTTGGTTCAATTTTCACTTTGACTAAATATTTAGTTTCACCATCCACAATAAATGCAAATGTTCACCAGGAGGAATGTGAAAAAAATATATGGAGGGCAGAGGGGGGAAAGGGGAGGGAGGGAAGGGGAGGGGGAGAGGGGGAAGGGAGGGGTAAAGAGGGGGGAGGAGAGAGAATGAAAAGCTCAGGGGTTAAATGACACAAACCAATCAATAAAAATTTATGAAGTACCTACTACGCTGCAGGAACTGTGTTAGGTACTGAGAATATAAAGAACAATTCCTACTCAAAATGAGCTCACATTCTAAAAGCTGAGACAGCAAGTACACGTCAAAATACACATAGCGTAAGTGTGATGTTTATATACATACGTATATTTCCATGCATACATATACAGGTATCCCCAAAGTCTTAGTACAGTTATAAGCTATAAACTCTACTAAGACTTTGGGGACACTGTGTGTGAGACACACATAGTCTTTAAATACAAAATACAAGAACTGCTTGTTACGAAGACTGACGGTGGTTGTTTCATTTAAAGTTTTAAAATGACATTAAGCCTGAGCACTCATTTCCAGGAGAGTGCTTTGTTAATGGCCTTTATACTTCAGACATGAGGCTCAAATAAGATAATCAATGTGCTTGGAAAGCCCAGGGCAGATGTATTAATCAATTAACAAATATCTTAATTAGGGGCTTGGGCTAGGAGCTGAAGATACAAAGACAAAAACCAGACCCTATCCTCACGGAGTTTACATTCTGTCCAGAGGAAAAAAACCAAGCAAAAATAGAGTAAATATAAGGTAATTGGGGGGGGGGGGGGTGAGGGTACTAACAGTTGAGGAAATCAGCCAAACCTTCATGTGGGAGGTAGTGTCTTGAAGGAAGAATCAACAGAAAACAAAGTTCCTGTCCCAAAATCTTACACTCTGATTAGGGAGGCAAGACCTGCCAGCCCTAAATCAGAAGGATAAATTTGCTTTTTTTTTTTTTTTAAATGAGCATTGCAAAAGTGTTCTGAGGGGGAGGTCAAAGATCTAGGGGGAAGCAATCAGGAGAAACCTCATGGAGGAAGTAGAATTTGCCTTTCTGGAAAGGTAATAATGTTGTATGGGCCTGCCCTTGGGAAGCTGGTGATAGATACCATGTTGTTTTGTCAAGAATTTCCTGTTAAGAATTCTGTTAAGAATTGGGCTCCTAGAAGCCACCTGGGGTTTTATGACTTACTCTGACAGGCTATTTATTAAGTGCCTACTAGGTGCCAGGCACTGTGCTGGAGAAGTAAAGATTTTTTTTTTTTAAATGAAACAGCTCCTGCTTTTATTTATAGGGAGACATTTACACATATAGTGTGAATATAAAGAGAAAGTAAGGATTGGGGGTGGGGAGACACTAGACGCTTGTGGGGGGAGGATGAAGAAGGGATTCATATGGGGGTAACACTTCAGCTGAGCTTTGATGGGAACTAGGGGTGCTAAGAAGCACTGGTGAGGAAGGAGGGACTGTTGAGCAAAGGAGGGGATGCAACTTGTGGAGTGGAACAGAGATCATCATGTGTGAGGAACAAGAAAGGCCAAGGGTAGGTATTTCAGAAATAGTTCCCAGTTCTCCAAACAAAATTTATTTTGTTTCACGTTCATTCAAACTCCATATGGCTATTTGGTGGAAATAAAAGCAAGACTGGAGAGGCAGTGTGGACCGGTGCACAAAGTATTGGATATCTAGTCAGAGAATTCTTACTACCTGTACAACTCGTGTGCCCAGCTCTGGACCTCAAAGTTTTCCTGTCTGTAACAGGAGCTGGGCTAGCTGGCTTTGGAAGTCCTTTCCAGCTTTAAATCTATGAGCCTACAATTGACCTTGGGTAGGTCACTACCCATCTCTGGGTCTCAGTTTCCTTATTTGTAAAATAACGGGGCTGGACTGGATGGGCTCTGAGGTTACTTGCAGCTCTGCATCTAGGATCTTTGGATGCAGGCTGACAGGAGCTCACCAGGCTCCCCAGGACTCCCTGTCTCTCCCTACCTAGACGGCAAAGAGTGCCAGGGCAGACGTCCCTGCCACGTCTGTGAACGTAGTTCCTTGGATCACTGGGGACTGAAGGGGTGGAAGCCCCCACGGTCGGGGTACCCTAGGGCTCCACTCGGCAGCCTGGGGGCGGGAGGGATGTACGGTGCGACCAGCCCCCAGCCCGGGAGCTTTCTTAGGGGGCGCGTCCAGTTTCATGCAGGGAACCCACGTGCGGTCCGTGCTCGGGAGCTGCGGGCAGGCGGACGAGGCCAAGAGGGGGCACTTGGCTCATGGTCCCTCCGGATCCCACGCTGGCCCTCCCGCCCGGGGTCCTTCAGCGCGTCCGGCAGCCCGCGTGCTCCGGCTCAGGCTCCGGCCGGGGCGGCCGCCTCCCCAGCCCCGGAGGCACGTCACTTCCTTCCCCAAACTTTTTTCTTTTTTTTTTTTTTCCCGAGGAAATGTCTCTGCAAAAAAGTTGTCCTGCGGGGAGCCGGGAGCCGGACGCTGAGGCTGGAGCTGGGCTGTGGGGTCGGGAGGCGGCGGGCCGACGGGGACAGAGACAGAGGCAGGGGCAGGGGCAGGGGCAGCTGCTATCCTCCTAAAGGCGGTAGCGGCTGGGGACTTGCTCAGGGGACAGGGCGCCACCGGCGCAAGCTGGTGGAGCACGCAGCCCTTCCGCGGCCCCCTGGCGGGGTGACCCCAGGCGGGCCCCCTCCGGCTCCGGCTCCCCCTCCTCCTCCTCCTCCTCCTCCTCCTCCTCCTCCCCTCTCCTCCTCCTCCTCCTCTTTCCCTCTCCTTCCCCCTCCCTCTTCTCCCCCCCGCACCCCCCGCATCCCGGCCTCTGGTCCTGCCCTCCTTCCACCACCCCCCACCTTGCCCCCTCCCCCTCTTTTCCCCTCCCCTCCCCGCCCTCTTTTGCCCCCTCCCCGTCAGCTCAAGTCCAAGGGAGTTGCAGCCCAGGCGGGCATTGGGTCAGTACAGCTGGCGCCCTCAGCTCGTGCCCAACGCGCTCTGACAGGCTCCTCTGACTACTGTCGCCGTCGTTGCTCTTCGCATCACTGAAGCCCCAGACCCGAACTCCGAGCCGATCTCCTAGCCAATCTCCGACCCCGACCTCCACCCAGACCTCCACCCCGACCTCAACCCCTGCCCCGACCCCCGCCCCGGCCCTGGCCCGGGCTTCGGCCCCGGCCCCGGCCCTGGCCCCGGCCCCAGCCCCGGCCAGGGCTTCGGCCCCGACCCCAACCCCGACTGCAGCGATGGCTATGGCTAGAGTCTCGTCGCCTCGGAGCCTGGACCACATCGACCTGTCCACTCTGAGGGTGAGTGAGCGGTTGCCCTGCGTGTGGGCGTCCCACCGCTGGCGCCCGTCTAAGCGCGCGCGGCTCTGCACTCTGCGCTATGCTCGGGTCATCTACAGCAGCTTTGCACGGGTGCTTCAGAGGGGCAAGGACCGAGGCAGAGCGCGCCTCCCCTGCCCACCTCCCTTTTTGCCAGCCCGGCCAGGCAGGCTCGGTGTCTGACCCAGCTGACCATCCTTGCCTGTAGGGCACGGCTTCACTGGACCTCGACTACTTCGGGGTCCACAGAATGCCGTACTCAACATCTCTTCTTGTGTCGGTGTCTGTGGGGTGGTGGGAGGTGGGAGTCTTCGTAGGGATCCATAGATTTAGAGCTGAAAGGGATCGTGGAGATCATTTAGCCAAACCTTCCCACTTTACAGATGGACTAAACTGAGTCTCAAAGAGGACACGGGATTTGCCCTGGATCACACAGGTAGTAAAACGGCAGTTGGAATTAGAACCCAGGTCCCCTGACTCTAAAATTTAGCACCCTTTCCACTATGATTCTCCATATCACTCTCGCGCACACACGCGTGCACACACACACATACACACACATATGGGGTGGGGTGGGCATGGGGCTCAGAAATCCACTTTAGAAGGGAACAATTCTCCCAAACGAAGAAATTCTGTTAAGTCAACGAAGGTGTTCAGGTTTAGTCAATGCAAACATAGCTCAGAAAAGTTTCTCACTTTTTAAAGAGCTGCTTCTTTTTAGTTTGAGTTTGTTGCCCGTTTTCAGGGAGAAAGCTCATAGCTGCTTGGTGAGGAGAGGAGGGTATCTGCCCCTGCCCCTCACCACTACTGTAAGAGATCGGAGGTTTTCACCTGGGTATATTCCTCCCCCACCCCCCAAAAAAATTCCTGATCTTTCCTTATTAGTAATTTTGAGTTTGGCAGAATGATGTATTTCTTCCAAAACTGATTGGGGTAAAATTTGGGGTTTTCACCTTTGTGGATCTTCCTCTCTCCATGCCTGACCTTTATTAATGTTAATATAGCAATATAATAATTAGCTTAGTGCCTGGCACATAGTGGGCACTTAGTAAATGCTTTATCTAATATTAGTGTTCTCTTGCAATAACCCTCACTCTTACTGCACCCCACCAAGCACATTGACTGAGTTCTTTTTCTGTTTTATTCCCAGCCTCCCTTGAATGCAAAGGGCAGCTGAGTATTGCAAAAGCAGCAGGCAGGCACCTCCGTGGAATGAGTGCAGGGGTAACTTTAAGAACAGAGCATTTGGTGCTTGTCTGTTTTGAGAAAAGCTAAATATTAACCTTAGGTGAGAGGACTTCTGAAAATCCCATTGGCATACATAAGTATTACTGCACTCTGATGACATTTATAGATTGCCCCCTTTGTATTTAGGATTGAATCCTGCCAGTCAAGACCCCAAAAAACCAAATCAAAGCGAAACCAAGGAAGACAGAATCTATCAAAAGTATTTCCTCTGTCACTCTCCTATTATATAGTGAGATTTTCTGAAAGGGGTAGTATGTGGATAATAATTTAGCAAAGTTATCTCATCCACAAAAATATCAACAGACTCATTGTATCGAAAATATTAGCACCGTAATTGCTAAGGCTGCTTTAAAAATAAAAACGGAGCTTTAGAAAAAAAGCTCAATTTTGTCTTTCCATGGCTCCAGTCAGAAAAAACCCATTTTTATTCTTGATTATTTTTTATTCAATTCCATGAGCAGGGATTAAGCACTTATTTCAGGTGACAAACACTGTATCTGGAGATGCGAAGGAAAAAGAAAAGAAAAAAACATTCCCCCCCTCAAAGAGATAATTCGGGGGGACCACACATAGGCAGCTACATAAATTAGAGGAGTCTACAAAGTAATTTGGGAGGTGTATGTTGGGGGGGAGGAGGGTGACTACCACCTAGGGCAATCAGGAAAGGCCTCTTGTAGGAAGTGACATTTTAACTGAGTCTTAAGGGGAGATAAGGGCTTAAAGACACCTAGGTCAGGATACAGAACATTCTGTATAGGGAGGACAGTTTGTGCAAAAGTTCAGAACTGGGAGATGGGAGTGGACGCCTTCTAATCCAGAACAGAATATTCAGGATTTTCAAGACCAGTTTAGACTCCCCTCCCAATAAAGGAATAAAGCCAATGAAATAAATTTGAACGAATGCGGCCTTTTTTCCTCATGTAGGGAAGATAGAAAAGCAAACTAGGGCAAATATGCAAAACCACAGACAGGCAAACCGAATAAACTATTTTCTAAAAATGACGAGAGGAATGGAAAAATCCTCGTGGAAATGATGGGGCAGGGAATTCCAAACCCAAGGAGAAGAGAGGGTCTTGTTGCCACACACATTAAAGAAAAACAAAATTGGGAGAGAACATTGACTGGGTCATGTCCTTGGTCCTGGTCCTCTGATTTCAAATTAAGAATGTGGAAGAGAATAACTGACATTTATATATCATTTTAAGCTGTACAATGCTCGCTCTTCCTGACAACCCTGTGATACTTGCAGGGGCCGTAAATATTAATCCCTGCCATATCAGCTCTTAAGAAATGCTTATTGATGGATCATTGAACTCCACTGTACAGATGAAATTATGGCGGAGGAGTGGGGGAATGTCTTGTCCAGGATCCCAAAGCCAGTAAGGGTCACTGAGCCCAGGTCTCTCTTGCCAAATCTAGTGCTCTTTCCACCACACCAGCTACCTCTCCAAAGTAGATAAAGGAGAGAGCATTCATCTTCAAAGAGGAGCTACGTTCAATAATAGTCTTCTAGGTATAAATAAATTAGATTGTCATCACAGTGGTGGGAAAGAGATTTGTGAACCAACCCTTTGGCACCTAGCTGCAGAGCTCAAACTGAATGTGGCATCGTCTAGATTCAAGTTGCAGCTAATCCACTAAAGGCAGGGACAAACCTTCATTTTCTACATTTTTCATTCTCACTTGACTTACTTGATTGGATTTTGATCAGCTCCCAAGCTTTAACGTTGAGGGAATTTTCCCCAGACTCAAGTTTTCCCAAGGACCTTAGTCATAGACTAGGTGGAAGGTTCTCTCAATCGAAACACACACACATGCACATCCTTAAAACCTTTAAGATGGTCCTATGAACATTGGCAACTAAAGTACATTTCGTTGTTTCGAGGGTTTCAATGTATATGATTTATTTCACACATTTCTGGAGAAATGAAATGTCACTGTCTCTGTCCTGTTTTTTGAAACACCCTACAGGTGACAAAAATAAGCAAGAAAACCAACAGATAGCAAGATGCATTGCACTATTTACCCTCCAAGTGATAAATGTGTGGGTCAGAATTTTGGCACTTGTCAACAGAAAGTATAGAAGCTTGGCAATAAGCAATAAACAGTGTTAGACTATAGAGGGTTTGAAAGTTAGCAAAGGGAAAACAAATGAGTGGAATTGTTAAGGACTTGGCCCAGCTATGAGATCTAACTGGTATGTTCCAGGTGATGATACCTAACCAAATAAGGATGTTCCAAGGATCTAAGGCAAAGTCCAGCATGATAGCCTCAATACTTCTAACTGGGCCCACTGTTTCCCTTGGTGACCTGAGGAAAAGAAGAGAGGGTCTAACTGCTTTGGTCTTAGACATCTTATGAAAATCAGAAGGTATTAAGTGTGATTTCCGTTGCAAAAACATAGGAGAGGCAGCTTGACACAGTAACTAGAGTGGCCGTTTTGTCTTTAGCCAAAGAGTTAGAAAGATCTGAATTCAATTCTGCCTCTGACACCTGCTGGCTGTGTGACCCTGAACAAGTCAGGAAAACCTTAGTGCCCCAAGCAATTCTCGTATTTGCTTTGGTG